>NC_050575.1:388778035-389491972 GCF_011100635.1 Trichosurus vulpecula
TGCCTTTTCATATACTCTATGGTTCAGAGAGACCAACCTCCTTGCCGTTCCTCCCTGAGAACACTCCATCTCCTGACTCTGTGTCTTTTCACTGGCTCCCACCCCCCCATGCCTGGAATGCTTTCCCTCCTCACCGCCACCTCCCAGATTCTCTGGCTTTTGTCAAGACTCAGCTCAGAATCCAGCATCTGCAAGAGGGCTTTTTCAGTCTCCCTTCCCTTTCCTCACATATGTATGTAGATACGTATGTATGTATGTATACATATATACAGAAACATATACACATATCATATACATTTATATTCAATTATATTTGTATACATATTGTATGTTGCTACATGTGTATAGTTGCTTGCATATTGTCTCTTTTTCTAGAATGTGAGATCCTTGAGGTCGAGAACTGGTTTTTGCCTTTTTGTATGTCCTCAGTGCTTAGCATAGTGCCTGGCATATAGTAAGTGCTTAATAAATGCTTATTGGTTGACTGACCAGAATCCAAAGGTCACATTGAGCCCATGGATGAAGAAGGTATCTCCAAATGCTTTGGGCTTCTCCAGACAAGACATTTCATACATAAAGATATCAGGTGGAAGACTGTAGCTGAATACGTTGAGAGAGTTATTGGCAGCCTGAAATCAAAGCTAAATGAGAAGAATATATATAAAGCAATTAATATGAATGCAATACTGGTACAACCGTAGAGCTGTAAAAACTGACTGTAGCAGATTTGGAAAGTATACTAATAAAAACCTAGACAATATTGACAAATCACAAAGCATATCATGTTTTGATAGCTATTAAAGCAGGGTGAATGCATCCTCTCCAAAAGAAGGAAGAGAATTGAAAAACATCCTTAGCACACATGATAAATTAGTCAAAAACCTATGCAAATTATTTTGGAGCAAGCAATTTCACCAAGCAATAAAAGAAGCTGGTGATAGATATGTACCATTTGGCTTGTTGAATATAACCAAAAGTGGTTTACCTCCAGATGGAGCCTATGAAATAGCTAAGATCCAGGACTGGAATCCAAAGGCTCTTGGTGGGTGACAGCTGCATGAACTCAGCTTAAATGTATTGACAACCTAAGTGTCAAACAAATGCCAGGTGTTGCAGATTTGTTTCTGGAAATGGAGGGGGTATGATAACAAGTCAGCGTTAGGTGATTACCACCAAAAATTACAGAAGGGTTATCCTTAATGAATCTGGACTTACTGATCTATGTAAGTTAGAAAATCATAGGAATAATGTAACACATCACTGTAGGCTATAAAAATTGGGCACCTGCCAAATACCTAGCAAGACAAGACATGACCTCTGGCGGCTTGAAGTATCATTCAGCTGTCATCCATCAAGGGCCTATCAGAAACTTGATGTTTTTCATGGAATGACCAATGATAAATTCCCATAGTCCAAGTAGAGGCCACAAGATATTCTAGGAAATTTAAGCAATAAACTACACTGGAACTAGTTTATTAAAACAGTGGAAAGGAAAGCAATGAAAAGCTCTGGAATCCAAATACTTGGGTTCAAATCCCACTCCTGACAATTACTACCAATATGACCTTGGGTAAGTCATTTGTACCTTGGTTCCTCATCTGTAAAATGAGGGGGTTGAACTAGATGGCATCTAACATGCCTTCCAGCTCTATATCTGCAATCATATGTTGCCCTGGGCATAACATTGACCCATATGGATATGACACTGACCCGTAAAAACTTAAAACAATGTTTTAAATAGATGTCACCTAAAACAAATACTCATAAGCTTCAAACTCTATAGAACAAAAGAGCTTTTAAAATGTGGCAGCCTAATGGAGGAGACCAAAATTGTGTGGAAACCAGTTGGAGTGTGTATCATCTCTGTGGCACTGCTTCCTATGGGAACTGTCTCATAGAGACTTTCAGTGAACCTACAGAAGATGAGCATGCTCATCTTTACTCATCGATATTTCTTTGTAGCTGTAAAAAAGCAGGTTTTTATCTACCAGTGTCCACAGAATACTAAACATAGAAGACTAATACCAGGATGTCAACTGACCCAGTACTACTTCTATCTGAATCCCATCCAAAAAGATGAAAAGGAAAAAATAATAATAGTAATAATTCAAGGGGCCGCTAGGTGGTGCCATAGCAGATAGAGTGACAGACCTGGAGTCAGGAAGATTCATCTTCCTGTATCCAAATCTGACCTCAGACACTTACTAGCTGTGTGACCCCAGGTAAGTCACTTAACCCTGTTTGCCTCAATTTCCCTATCTGTAAAAGGAAGGAAATGGAGAAGGAAATGGCAAATCACTCCAATATCTTTGCCAAGAAAACCCCAAATGGGGTCATGAAGAGTCAGACATGACTGGAAGTGAATGAACAACAACAAATAATTTAAAAGGAACATTTTAAATAAATGTAGACCTACCAAATTCTCCTAATCTCCAAGCTATATGGAATGGAAAGCTTTCAGACTGTAAGATCTAGTGAAAGAAATCAAAACCACATAAGAATAGGTTATCCCCGTCTTCTCATCTGCTACTAAAGTTGTCCCAAAGCTGCTTTTACAGAGCCTGCAGAAGATGAGTTTATTCCTCCATATTTTTGTTCTTATATTAAAAAGGCTATTTGATCCACCTGGGCACTATTTTATAGCACATCAAATATTAAAAAAAAACAATAGCAGGATATTGACTCATCCCAGTAGGCAGAAATCCAGCCTAGATGAAGCAACAAGGCATCACGAGGAACTGACAGGAGGTGGATTGTGCAAGGTAGGTCAAAACATCGCTACCACCTTGACCATCACTTCCTTTGGCCCCTGATGGAGACAGCTCAGGACCCAGAGTCCAAGAACCCTGGAAATTGCAGTGCCCCTCAGGCCACCACCTCTGCTACTCCCACCCCCCATGGCCATTATGAAGGGGAGCAACCCCTGTGGAAAAGGTACCTGCCAGCTGCCACTACAGGCAATACAGCCCCCTCGCCATGGGAGCCACAATTCCTGAAGCTCCAAAACAGCAAATTCTCACTTGGCACTGTCAAATGGCTCAACCTCAGAAACAGATATGGTTTTTATCGACAGAAAGGAAGAGGTATTAACATCTGTTTTGCTTCTGCCCCCTAAGGATCATGGGCCTTTTTCATCTGACTTGCAGCCAAAGCCTTCCACATGTATTGTCTCCCCTGTTAGAATGTGAGTTCCTCGGGAGCAGGGACTGTCTTTTGCCTGTTTTTGTGTCCTTGGGACTCAGCATAATGCTTGGCACATAATATGCATTTGATAAATGCTTACTGATTGATGGCCTTATAGTTTACAAATGCTTTATATATGTTAGCTACCCTGAGATGTAGGGTATAGACTTCAGATGGGGAAACTGAGTCTGAGAGAGCAGAACTGGAACCCAGCTCTTCCTGACTCCAGGTCCTTCATTCTGTCCACCATGCCATGCCTCCCTTCCCATTGGAGGAGATAACAAGGATATAAATAAATGGGACACATGGGAGAGGGCGATAAATACACACTGTGGCATGTGAAAAGGGACTCTAAGCCCCTCATCGGAGATCCCACTTTCCCCAGAACCCAAGGGCATTATAGCTCCTGATCACAGTTTTGCGCAAACCTAGGAATAAGACTGGTTTTATGAAAAGGGGCCAGTTACTGTTTCCTAAAAGAAAAGGCAAGAGAGAGAAAATGAGAGGGCCTTTCTCCCTTGGGGGCTCCCCAAAGTTACCTGTAGATTAGGTGTAACTGATCTCCAAGAACTTCAAAGTGCAAAAGCAAGGCCTGCTGAAACCTATACAAGTGTGGGGTAATGGGGATTTTTCCAAGTTCTCTTTTAGGTAGCCAGGCAGAGAAGCAAGAATATGAGAACGTTGTGGCCCGTACTCTTCCCTCCTCTCTCCATCCTGCCCCCCACCCCTTACACACCCATCACCTGATGTCTCTCCCTCCCCAAGGGTTAGAACACCAAAATGAAGGAAGGTGTGGCAAGGCACTTAAAAGGACCCCAGTGGGGAGAGGATGGCCAAGAAAAGAAGAGAAGCAAGAAGATACTGGAGGGGAAGCTTCTAGCTGGAAAGTAGGGAGAGAGAAGATTGAAGAAGCCTGAAGCCAGAGGATGGAAAGCCTGGAATGCCAGGCTAAATACGCCAGGGATACGTCCCCCCCTGGGAGGATGCTGAGAGAAGGGGAAAGAAGACTTTGCAAACTTGTGATTCTACAGCAAGGAAGAATAGATTTCAGGGAAGGACTCTGATAATTCTGCTTTGCACTTATTCACATCACTCAGCTGCAGAACCTCCTTGGTCTTCATAACCTTGGTACCTAAGAGATCCCTGAAGTCAGAAATTAGGTGATTTCAGTAAGGATGGAGGCTGGGGCCAGGGGACTGGAGCCCACTGTCAGCCACAAGTTGTAGAGCAAGTGAAGTTGCCTACTAAGTGATTAACAAAAACGTGGTGGCGGCAGTATGATATGACAGAAGGAATGTTGCTTGGACTGGGAGAACTGGGTTCAAATTCTGCCTCTATGACTTACTTGCACAGTTTCCTCATCTCTAAGATGAGGGGCTTGAATCAGGTAATTTCCTGAGGCCCTTTCAATTCAAAAAATCCTATCATCCCTCTCCATTTGGATCAGAATGTCTTGGACCATCTCGATTTTCTCGAGGGAAGTCAGAATGAGAATGACAGTTCCCCCAGACCGTACAGAATGAAGATCCTAAAACAGGGGCCAGAATCACTGAGGCTTCCTCGGCTATAAGGACAATAGATTGGTCCCATCTGCTCTCCCCCCCAGAGAGCAGTGTTCCCATTCCCTCCCACCCCATCCAGCCCTCTTCTTCATGTTCACCATCTGTGATCTGCACCCATCCGAAGCAAGCCCCACATCGATGACACATTTTCCATTTTCTTTGCAGCCAAGAAATTCACATTTTGCAGGAAGTGAAACTGAGACCCAGCTGAGGAACAACCCAATTTCTGAAGGTAGGTTGAGCCAGCCCGCTGGAATTTGAGGGTTGTCTGTGGAAGTTGGCAAGGCTCACCAACCTTCTGCCCAGAGATGCCCCTTAAAGAATTGTGAGCTGGGGACTCAGGAAGAGAGGAAAGAGGAAGGTTAGGAAGGGTGGAACTTCATCCTCTCTTTGGCCTCCCTTCCTCAGCCACCCTCCTTAGCTTCCTGGGCTGTCTCTCTGGCCTAAGCTAATTGGAGCTGCCAGCTGCCTCCCCAGGAGAATGCTTTACACTTAGCCTCTGCTCATCAACACAAGGCCCAACCATTCAGACAGTCCAAGCTTTGAGAAGGGGCCAGCCAACTCATGGAGTGAAGTGATTTTTTTCACAGCCCAGCCAAAGGCTTCAATTCTGAGACTTCTGTTGAACCTGCCCAAATGTTATCCTGAATCGCAGTCCTGAAGCAGCTGGCTAAATTAACTTTCTGTACACATGCCCCAGTCATAATGGACCAGTTTGTTTAACTGAAAAACCCCTCTGGGCAGAACTTGCTTAAAACCAACAAACAAGATTTCTTTTTCCAAGAGCCTTCCTTTTTCTCCCCCTTTTTGAAGCGTGCTCAATGTAGCCTGATTCTTTCTGTGAGGACCCTATCTGCTATCGCCCTTCTAGGACGAGGGGAGAAGGCTGCCCCCTTCACTGCCTCTTAGCAGACATCGGAGGAGCTCAGCCCTTCTGCTTATCTCTCCTTTTCTCCTCCCCTTCCCACTGCCTCATTAGGAGGCTCATTTACATGAAAACAGGCTATTCAGTTCCCCACCAGCTTGCCTCCTCTGCTCATGGGTTTCTTCTGAGGTCACCATCCCTGCTTTCGCAGGGAAAGCTGCAGAAACCTATCTCGGGCATGGCTAATGTTATTAGTGACCATGCCAGCCGAGATAAGGGTCATCCAGCCTGGGGCAGCAGGGTGAAAAAAAAAACAACTTCTGTAGGGGTCAGGAAGGAATTTTCCCCTAGTGGGAAGCCTTGCACAATTAGTCACTTGTGTACTTTGTTGTTTTTTTGACTGTCCTTTGAAATATGAGGCCTGGGCCACTGCTGGAAGCAGGATGTCTGGTCCAGGATGCTGGATAGAAGACACTAGATCGGATGGGCCAGTTCCTCAAGCTGGTGGAGCCAAGTGGGCACTGGAAAGCCAGGTGTGAGTCAGGGCTGCTCACACAACCAGATCTCAGTGAGTTTGGAATGGGAATTTTCCACAGGGGCAGGAGGAAAAGCCCCCATTGTCATGGTAGCAATAACCTGATTGGGGCTTGGAGTAACTGTCTCTACAAAGGCAAATTTCAGCGGGGATTTGTTTGATGGTTCCCCCCAGCGTGTTTTGGTACCTTTGGGGTGGGTGTTTGTTTTTTGGCTTGAAATCACCTTTCATTTGGAGTACGAGAGAGTGGAGGATGGGTGATGGAAACAACATGGAAAATAGAGGGGAGGAAAAGGAGACAGCCAGGTGGTGCAGTGGATAGAGTACCAACCCTGGAGTCGAGAGGTCCTGAGTTCAAATTTGACCTCAGGTACCTGACACTTACTGGCTGTGTGACCCTGGGCAAGTCACTTAACCCTCATCGCCTCAGTTGAAAAAAAGAAAATGGAAGGGGTAGGATATTTGTGCTCCTTCCAGGGACCCCATTTGGTAGCTTTACTCTATATCATTACTCAGCCCCTAGGCTAGAGCTACATGGGCCAAGACATGAGAAAAAGCACAGAGGCCTCTCTACTGGGAGTCTAGCCACAGGCAAAGTCATCATTCCTTCAGGTGGGCCAAAGCCACTTCCCAGGGACATCAGCACCTGAAGGAAATGGGTACATTGAGTGGCAAAATATGAGGGGTTTGGTACAGACATTTCTAAAGTCCCTTCCAGCTCTAAATCCTATGACTGCAAGACCACAAAACTCTCCTTATTTCAACTCCATGACTTGGAAATCACTCATGCTTTTGGTCTTTGAACTTTTTAAGCCTTCTTGAGACAGGCACTCAATGTTCTAGTACTTTTTTCTCACCCAAAGGGGAGGCCTGGGATGGTGTAAAGGGCACTGGACTTGGCCTTATACTAATGACAAAATCTCCCATTCGTATCATGCACAAGGCTTCCCTACTTCAATCCTATGAGACAGATAGCATGCAGGTGAATCACCCCATTTTACAGATGAGGAAACTCATCTGCAAAAAGACTTGAAACAGTTTGCTCCAGTTCACATTGGTAGGAGGTATTTAAACTGGAATATGAACCCAGGTCTGCTGCTGTATATTAATCATAGCATCGTGGACTTTTTAGAACTGGCAAGGGACTTTAGAGCAGTGATATCAAACCCAAATAGGAACATTCCCCACAGCCTCACATTGACTTAGAAAACCACAAATTAACATTACCTATGTTGTATTGTATTTCAAAATTTTATTTCCTTAAACATTTCCCAATTGCATTTTAATCTGGTTCTCTGGAGACCTTCAGTCAGAGTTTCACACTTCTGCCTGACACCCTCCTCAAATTCCACCTTGTCATTATAATCTACAGAGACTCAGGATGGACAATGACTCACACAAGGTCACCCGGCTAATTTACACGGGGCTGGCATTCAAAGCTAGATCTTATCGATCCAATTCATTTCCCTCGAAATATGCTATAATAATAGCTAGCATTTACATATCATTTTAAAGTTTGTAAAGCGCTTCACAGATATGATCTCGTTTGATCCCCACAATAGCAGAGATTTTACAGAGGAAAAACTGAGTCTGAGGGATTAGGAGGTTTGCCCAAGGTGATGTAGCTAGTAAATACCTGGATTCTAACTCGGGTCTTCCTGACTCTGGCGTCACCCAGCTGATGAGCTCTCCTACTTGCTAGCTAGGGAACTCATGGAGACCTGAAACAAAGAGAGGACATCCAAGTGTCTTTCAGCTAAGCATTTCAATCTGCTCTTCAGAATTAGAAGACTGGCTTTGTGACCATGAACAAGTCGCTTATCTCAAAACTCAATGAGTCAGATAACTCCTCTTTCTTTGGGTCTGATTTTCCTGCTCTGTAAAATCAGAGGGTCAAACCAGCTGCTCCCCAAGGTCCAAGGCTGACCTGCGTTCTAAGGTTCTTTCCAGTTCTAACGTTTTATTCCATAGCTTCTGAAGAACTATCTTAATACTCTTAATCATGCCTAGTTCTATGGGGGGAGGGGGGAGCCTAGAAGAATGTGCATTAATTAGACTGTGAACTCCCTGAGGGAAGGGACTGTTTTTGCCTTTCTTTATTCCCTCAGCACCAAGCATGGTGCCTGCACATAGTAAGTGCTTAATAAATGTTTGTTAGCTGACTGACTCTAAGACCCAGAAACAGAGATGGCTGGGGCCAAACCTCATTGGAGAGGGAGAAGAGACCTCTTTCTCTTCTACTTCTGTCAACACTGATATCACTGAGATAGTCTTGCAGCTGGTGACAGCAAGGCTTAGGGTCAGGAAGATCTGAGTTCAAATCCAACCTGAGACTTGTGATCCTGGGCAAGTCACCTAACTTTTGTCCGCTGATGACTATCTGAGGCAGTATTTGAATTGTCTTCTTGACTCCAGGTCTAACATGGTGCACTTTGCCACTTCTCAAGGACTCCCTTTGTTCCAGCAGGCTTCTACAGGAAGCCTTCTCCAGCCCCTCCTAATTCCAGTGCCTTGCCTCTGTTAATTATTTCCCGTTTATCCTGAAATGGCACTTTAAAGATTACTAAGTACTTTCCGAATATTATCTCATTCGATTCTCACAGCAACCCTGGGATAGAGGGGGCATGATTACTCTCATTTTACAGATAAGGAAACTGAGGCAGACAGAAATTAAATGGCTTGCCCAGGGTCACACAGCTGGTGTCTGAGGTCACATTTGAACTCGGGTCTTCCTGACTCTAGGCCTGTACAAAGCTATAGATTTGCTTGCATGTTATCTCCCCCATCAGATTCCATGGGGGTGGGACTATTTTTTTTTTGTCTCTTTTTGTATCCCTAGCACTTAACACAGTGCCTGGCATATAGCATACAGTAATCTATCGATTAAACAGCAAAGATGGAAACAGGGATGAGGCTACATAAGGAAGATGATAACAATAGATCCCTCCATTACCAGAGCGGCCAATGATCTCTTCAGAGAATCCTCGAATGTTAAAGCCAGAAGGGAGCTTAGACATGTTTCTCCTTCAGCCTCCCCATTTTATAGGTAAAGAAACTGAGGCACAGATGGGGAGTGACCTGCCCAAAGCCACTCTCCAAGTCAGTAGCATGACTGAAATTTGAACCCAGATCTTCCAACCAGCTCTCAGCTCTGGGCTCTTTTTCCCACACTACTCTGCACCTGTCTCCTTGTCCATGCACAGATGAGCTCATGCAGAGGACAGGGTGCCATTTTCCTGAGTCTTCTCACACATGCCCTTTGAGTTCTTCCTGGCGGCTAGGCCTCTGAGCCTGGGTCCCCAGTCCAGAGGCTGGGTAGCTATTTCCTCTGATCAGAGTAATAATGCAGCAGTCAAGACGGCCTTTGCGATGGGAGCGCGGAAGCGTTTCCCACCCGAGTGGTGAGAGAGACTGACCTAAAAAAAGGGCTTCTTTATGTGGCCTAATGAGTATGGCTGTGATAATGTAGCTGCCTTTGGCCTGGCTTATATTATTTTGGCAAAGAACCCTTTCCCATTTAAGCAGCGGTAAACAGGCCTTACAGTCGGGGCTTGAGTCAGCATAAATGACTCATTGTTGTCCAAGGGCAGGCCATGAATGCCAAAGAGCTGTGTGTGTTCATTTTGGCTGGAGAGACAGAGGCTGGTATCAGTCGGAGGCTCATTTCATTGAGCAGAGTTGTGAAGCCACAGAGGAATTCTAGAATGTCAGCCCAAACTGGCCCGCGGATTGGAGAGGCAGCCAGATAAATGGGCCAATCAAGCCACGGCTGCGCCCCGATGTTCAAACGCAGCCTGAGAGAAACGAGACACTGCCCGGGTCTCCTGAAGGGACCCTGCCCTGCGATTTCCCCAGTGTGCAGATAGAGCCAGAGCTGGAAGGCACTTGAAAGGTCACCTAGCTCAACCTCCTTATTTTGCAGAGATGGAAACTGAGGTCCAAAAACATGTGGCATGGGGCAGCTAGGTGGCACAGTGAGTAGAGCACCAGCCCTGGAGTCAGGAGGACCTGAGTTCAAATCCGACCTCAGACACTTGACACACTTACTAGCTGTGTGACCTTGGGCAAGTCACTTAACCCCAATTGTCCTGCCTTCCTCCCTCCAAAAAAAACTGAAATAAGAAAACAAAAACATGAGACAGCTAAGTGATAAAAGTAGAAAGAGCTCTGGGCCTGGAGTCAGGAAGACCTGAGTTCAAATTTGGCCTCAGACATTAATTTCTGCCTGCCTCAGTTTCCTTATCTGTAAAATGGGGATAATACCACCTACATCCTAGGGTTGTTGTGAGCATCAAATGAGATGATATTTGGAAAGTGCCATTTAAATGATAGCACTGAAAGTGCTTTAAGATAATAGGTAAGTGTGCATTCCGAATACAGGGGCAACCCAGTGGGGTAAAAGGGTATTCACTGTCCTAAGTCACCAGGCATGTGTTTGCATCTTAGTTCATTGACCCTGAGCAAGCAGCGGTAAGCTAAGTAGGAAGTAGTAAGCAAGCAATTGAATTTGGGCCCAATTTGATTAAGGCTCAGCTGCTGCAGGAGGCTGGGTAGTGCAATGGATAGAACCCCAGCCCCGGAGTCAGGAGATGCTGAGTACAAATCAGCCTCAGAAACTTACTAGCTGCTTATAAATATTCTTAGTTGTAACTTATTCCCCTGGGCTATAAAGGAAAGTTGGGACATTCTACCGATGTTGGGAATACCTGGAACAGGAAGGGTTTGAAGCCAGTTCTCAGAAGCCTGTGTGACAGGATATGGAGCGATTGTCGAGAGTGTATAAAGAATGAAAAATAAAAAAATGTCAAAAGACTGGCCTGCAGTGAACAGTGCAGTCTTAGTGACTGAGCTGATCTGGGATGGCTGGGGGTATAAGTCATTCTACATTTACCAGGCACTTCCTGTGGATTACAAAGTGATCCCTGCCTTCGAGGGGCTCACATTCTAATTGCGGAGGGGGGTGGGGAGGGAAACAACGTGAACATAACTATGTTCATACAAGAGGAAGGAAATCTCAGAGGGAGGACCTAGCTGGGAAGGAGGGCCTGGGAAAGGCCTCCTAGAGAAGATCAGATTTGAGCTGAGTCTTGACAGTAGCCAGGAGAGATGAGGAGGGAGAGCAGGCCAGGCATGGTGGACAGACAGTGCAAAGTCACGTATGGAATCAAGAGATGGGCTATTTCGTGCAAGAAGTGGCAATCACTGGATCACAGGGTACTTGGAGGAGAATAAAGCATAAGAAGGCTGGAAACTTGGGAGGGGGCAGGTTATAAAGGTCTTTGCTTGCCAAACAGTGCATTTTATATTTTATAATAATAATTAAATATCGAGTATTAATTACTTAATAATAAAGGTAATAGGGAGCCATTAGAGGTTATTGAGGGAGGGACGTGGTCAAACCTGAACTTTAGGAAGATCACTTTGGCAGATGAGCAGAGGATGGATAGGAGTATGGAGAGACTGAAGGCCAGGACACCACCCATAAGACCAATGTGACTGTATGGAGGCTGAGGGGAATGTGTGTCAATACATGTGACAGAGAGAGATTCATTTTATATCTGTTTTTCCATGTACATCTCATCTCCTCAGATACAACATAAGGTCCTTGAAGACTGAGACAGTTTCATTTTTGTCCTTGTATTTCCTGATGCCTAGTACAGTGCCTGGCACATAGTAGGCACTTAATAAATGCTCATTGATTAATTGATTGGCCTTATCCCCTGGCAATTTGAGGCATCTCATTTGTGAGGTCAGATTGTCTCCACCCCATCCATCCATCCCTTCCCCCCTCCATCCATCTATCCACCCATCCATCCATCCAAGAAATATTCTTTAAGAATTTGTTGGTTATAGGGCCCTATATGCTTAGGGCTACAGAAAACACAGGGTTTACTTAGAACAAAGCCCCTGCCTTTATGGAGCTTCCAGTCTATCTAGGAAGATAAGACAGAAATACCAATAATCCTAATACAGAATGGCTCATGAGAACTGTGACCTCAAATGCCGTGTGGGGGAGCTATTAAACAAAGAGCTAGAGACCAACACAATCAGTAGCCACAGACTTAGAGTTTGCGTACTTAGAACAAATACAGTCCGTCAGTCAATGGCTCCAGATCTCCAGCCAATGGCTTCAAGTAATGGCTCTAGAAATCAAAACATCTGCACACAGTGGTAGTTCTCATGTGCTGTACAAGCACAATGGAGGTGTGAAGGAAATGGGGTTTTCTTTTTCATGATGGCTTTGATTTGGGCTCTGGTTCCCATTGGAGCCAGAGGGTTTCTGTCCAAGGCAGTGTTTCTCCAGCCCAACCCATCGATCACACTGCCCGAGATCCTTCCCCCTCCCCCTCAACTGCCTCCGCACACAGGTGTCAACATTTGGCCAAATGTTGGTATTAAGATATTATTGCTCTCTCACTTGAGCTGGTTTTGAAGGGAGGGATAATGAGCCACGGGCTGGGTTTTCAGGGGAAATGGCTTTGTCTAGAGGATGGCCACTCACATGAAAGGGGTTGAAAGTAGGTAGTAGGCAGGGCTCTCTCCTCCAGGCTGCCACAAGGAGTCCTGAAGCTTGAAAGGCCGACATGGCTCAGTCATAGGGTGATTTAAGGTTTCCAGACCCCTTTCCTCATAATACAAAAGGCAGTCTTGGCATAGTGGCTATAGGGCGGGCCCCAGAGCCCCAAAGACCTGAATTCAAGTCGGACTTCAGTCACATACTAGCCATTGTGTCCCTGGGCAAGCCATGAGGCCTCTCCATGCACCAGGAACTCAGAGTGCTGACCCTCATTTGTAGAGGAAGTTCCCTCCTTCATGAGCTCCCTCTGCCAATGAAATCATAGATCCAGGCCTCATCCTTTTCTCATGGCAACTCCAGAGGGTAGATTGTGCAACTGTTATCATGCCCTTTTTTCAGAGGAGCCAATGGAGATTTGGAATGCATGACCTCAGATCATAAGATTTAGACATGCCAGGGGCCACAGAGATCATCACATCCAACTCTTTCATTTTATAGATGAGAGAACTGAGTGTCAGAGAGAGAAGATGATAGC
The DNA here is from genome assembly GCF_011100635.1 of Trichosurus vulpecula. Lineage (NCBI taxonomy): Eukaryota > Metazoa > Chordata > Mammalia > Diprotodontia > Phalangeridae > Trichosurus > Trichosurus vulpecula. Next base: position 388,791,233 of record NC_050575.1, read on the forward strand.
TTGAGGTCACAAGTGGCAAAACTGGGGTTTGAGCCCAGGTCATGTGAATATAGATCTAATGCTCTTTCTACTCTACCAGAGGTCACACAGCTAGCAGGAGGATTGAATGCTCAAGATAAGAAGTTTCCGATTGTCCCCAGAGCTGTTTCAAGCCCAGGCAGTCCCTGAAAAGCTTGAGAGTATTCAGTCTCAGGAGATCAACCAAGGAATCACAAGATTAATGTTATATAACCAACTTATTGGATCAAGGCTCTGCTAATTCACTAAGGAATAGTTACAGGAGGGGAGAGGGAGTTGTCAAGTCTTTGGTTCATTTCCTCACCTATAAAATGGTAAGGATCAGAGGACAATGGAACTATATGAAGCCCATCAAACTGTACCTTTATAGAATGCTCCCCAGGATTAAATGGTATTGCCTTGCACCTACCACCTGTGAGGATGGGCTGTGCCAATAATGTTCTCCCCATTTTATAGATGAGAAAACTGAGTCTCAGAGAAGCTCTGACTTGCCCCCATTTCACCCAGCTAGGAGCCTGGAACTGAAATCTAGGTCTTCTGTCTCCAAGTCTAGTGTTCCTTCCAAAACACCAGGTCATCTCTCTCCAATTATCTCCAAGCTCTAATGTTCTGGACCTCTAACCACCACAATTACATAAGGAAACTAGAAGCATAGGTCTCAAGGGGGAATTGGTATCAGCTCCCACAGCCTTAATGAGACCCATGTTTCCAAAGGGCAGTGCTCACACTTTCCTCGGTGGTAAGTTTAGAAGTGACGACGATAACGCTAGGGATCTATAGTCTTTGAAGGTTAACGGAGCATCTTCTGAACAGTGACTCTAAGAGGCAGATGTTCAAACCATGACTATGCCCATTTTATAGATTCTGGGCTCACAGACTTAGAGCTGGTAGAGACCTTCGAGTTCATTTAATCCAACCCCTTCAGTTGGCAGAAGAGGAAAAATGGTGCCTAGAAAAGTTAAGTGACTAGCCCAAGGTAACACAAGCAGTGTGTAGCAGACAAAATTTGAACTCAGGTCCTCTGGCTCCAAATCCAGAATGTTTCCACTATACCATCCATCCACATTGATAGAAGCAAATTGACTGGCTCATATCATGCAAGTGGTGTCTGGACTTGAACCCAGTTCTTATAACTCTAAGTCCAGTGCTCTTTCCCCTACTCCATCCACACTGTGTCTCCTGTGGTTGATGTGGGCAAGAAGGGTGAAGAGATGAGAAGGAGAAATGGTGGGAGCCCTCTGGTAGCTGCAGAGAGGATAGCAACAGAATGTGATGACCTTAAAGATTGTTTACACCTGCATTCCCCAAAGAATGTCCCACAAGATGTGAATTAGAGTTCCATAACAAAATGCCAATAATTATAATACTTTCCTTTAAAAATATTAAATATGAAATTCTCTGTCAGAAGTACTTATTATATGCAGCCCTTTTAGTATGAAAATAGACATGGTTTACTCTTTCTTCCCTTTAAATGATCTGGGAGGTATTATTTGCTCCTGAATTCGCCAGAGCATCATTTATGGGTCCTGCCAGTAACTTTCAAGATGACAAGTAGATGACCAGATTAGTTTGAGAAACACTGATCTAGCCTAGCTTCCAATCTTTTTTTAATTTATTCATAGCTGTAGTTTTTATACCATTTCACTTCTCAATACTACCATCCCTTTCCTCTTGTCCAGAGATCCATTCTCTGTTCAATCAGTCATATTTTTAGTCATGTCTGACTCTTTGTGACCCTATTTGGGGTTTTCTTGGCAAGGATAATGGAAAGGTTTGCCATTTCCTCCTCCTTTGACAGATGAGGAAAGTAAGGCAAACAGCTACTAAGTGTCTGAGGCTGAATTTGAACTCAGAAAGATGAGTCTTCCTGATTCCAACCCTAGTGCTCTAACCACTGCAGCGCCACCTAGCTACCTATCCTCTATAACAAAGGTTTTAAAAGAGAGAGAGAGAGGGAAAAAAAAAGCAATTCAGGGAAACTAACCAACATTTTCAATGAAGTCTGACAGTATAAAAAATATTCCATACCTATAGTCTCCCATCTCTGAAAAGAAGGAGGGGACGTTCGTTCTTATATCTCTGAGTAACACTCAATCTTTATAATTAAAGCTTCCATTTGTTGTAGTCTTCTTCCCATTTCTATTATGGTCATTATGTATATATTGGCTTCCTGCTTTGACTTACTTCACTCTGCATCAGTTCATGCAAGTCTTCCCATGCCTCCCTGTATTCACATATATCAAATGAGATAACTTATATAAAGCACTTCATAACCCATACAGTACTTTATAAATGCTACCTATTATTCTAATTCATAAATAACTCATTACTTTTTTTACAACACAATCTTATTCTGTTATATTCACATGCAGCAATTTGGTTAGCTACTCTGCCTTCAATGGCCTGACCCCATACCTTAGAGAGTGCTGATATGAGTCAGAAGACATGAGCCTTGAGTCTTGGCTCCACCCGTTAACTAGCTGTGTAAACTGTAGTCCCCTCCCGCATAAAATGAAAATAGCCATTCTTGCACCATGCACCTCACTCGGCTGTTTGGAGGACAGCATTTTGTAAAGCATAATATGCTCGAGAAAAGAGTTATTACAGTTCTTGTGCTCCAACGAAGCAGTGTGTAGAAAAGTGTTTTGTAAACGCGAAAGGCCCATCTGGTCGATGTAAGGAGAGTAAGATTGAAATCTGTCAGGGACCTTAGACATTATCTAGTTCAAGCTCCTCGTTTTACAGGTAGAGAAACTGAAGCCCAGAGAGAAGAAGCACATGTGCATGATTGCTCGGGATGTAAAGAAGTGGTAGACAGGATTTGAGCCCTGGTCTTCTGATTCCAAACCCATTGGCCTTTCCTGTACAAAAGATGATGGTGATTAGTTGTTAGGGGACATCTGAAGCATGGAGAGCTACTCGTAAGGGGAGGCATGGGGGGAAGAGCACTGCTGGAGGTCTGTAAATGGAAGAGGAAGGTACAGGAGGAAGGGTCTAGAGAGCTGAAGTTTAAGACTTCCCCATCCGTGGCTGCTAAAGGCCTGCCCTTTGATGGAACAGGAAGCTGGGCTCTTCCCCCACTCTGACACCACCACCAAAAGGATGAAGAGGCTGCTGCAGGGCATTGGGCTCAAGCAGCTTCTGAAACCCACAACAGCCCCACTCCTTCATAGCCGCGTGCTGCGTAGAGGAAGAAGCCCCTCTACTGGTCAGCAAGTGGAATAAAAAGGAAACTGGGAGGCAAACAGAGCCCTTGGAATGGGAAAGCTGGGAGAAAGCTTCAATGGGCAGCCCCTTGCTTTCCCTGTACTTGATGGTACAGACTATGCCAGGACAACTGGCTGGAGCCCTGCAGCACAATGGCCCTTTGTCCATGGCAGGCCAGAGGAGGCCTAGGCTGTTAAAGCCAGAAGAGAGTTTAGAGAAGATTTGCCCTCATTTGGCAGGTGAGAACAACAAGACTAGGCAAGGGGAAGTAATTGGTTCAAGGTCAGACATCTGGAGCTAGGAACAATGTGGCCCCTTCCACTAGGCTAGTCAGCCACCAGTGCTCAATCATTAATTCATTCATTCAATAAGCATTTATTAAGTACCTGAATGACAGGTACTGAGTATAGGTACTGATGCTAGGTACTGGGGTTACAAAGACAAAAATGCAATGTTTCCTGCCCTTGAGGAACTTGCGGTCAATTAAAGAAGCTTATATTTGCTTGCACGCATGTATGTATGTATGTACATCTGTATGTGTGTGTCTCTAGGTGCAGATGGTAGAATTTGACTATAGCATTATTAGGCCTATAGATCTCTCTCTAAAAAGGCTCTTAACCTGTTTTGTATCTTGTATCGCTTGGGCACTCTATGAGCCCCCTCTCGGAATAATGATTTCAATGCATAGCATTACAAAGGAAATCAATTATATTAAAATACAATTATCAAAATATTTAAAAACACATTCATAGGCTCCCAAAATCTGTTTTCTCATACCTTGGGGGTTCATGGACTCCAGATTAAGAAGCCCTGCCCTGTCACTTTGGAGTGGAATGTTTTCTCTACTCTTTTTCATTGGACATTTGAAAGATCCTGCAGCCAGAGCCATAACTAGGAATTCTTGCACCTAGAATAAATTAATTGGGGATGGGCCAGTGGTCTAAATTAGGAGTCACCAAAGTTATTGATCAATTGACCCTCTGAGTGAAATATTTTTTATTTCAGCCTCAAAAAGGCTGAAATGCACTAGTGAACTCACTGATTTGCAAGTTTCCACCAATGATATAGTTTGTGACCCTTCCATGCCTGCCCATCCTCTAAGACTTTTGTCCATGTCCTCTCCACCCCCATAAATACATCATAAGGAATCTATCCAATAAGCTGAGGCCTTCCTTATTTTCTCCTAATAGCAAGGTGGTTTCAGTGGAGCACTCCACTCAGACTCCACCAGCCTTTCTTTTCTTCCTATTGCCTTGATTTATCATTACTCTTTTTCCTCTTCAGAGTTCCTCATTGGTTATATTGGTTATATAGGTTATATAGGCTAACCTCATGTGATGGATATGAGTAAGCTGCAACTCTCAATAGGAGGGAAGGAAGGAAGGAAAGAAGGGAGGAAGGAAGGAATGGAGGAAAAGAGGGAGAAAGGGAGGGAGGAAGGAAAGAAAGAAAGGAGGAAGAGAGGGAAGAAGAAAGGAAGGAAGGGAGGGAGGAAGGGAGGCAGAAAGGGAGGAAGGAAGGAAGGAAGGAAGGAAGGAAGGAAGGAAGGAAGGAAGGAAAGAAGGAAGGAAGGAAGGAATGGAGAAAAAGAGGGAGAAAGGGAGGGAGGAAGGAAAGAAAGAAAGGAGGAAGAGAGGGAAGAAGAAAGGAAGGAAGGGAGGGAGGAAGGGAGGCAGAAAGGGAGGAAGGAAGGAAGGAAGGAAGGAAGGAAGGAAGGAAGGAAGGAAGGAATGGAGAAAAAGAGGGAGAAAGAGAAAGGGAGGGAGGAAGAAAGAAAGAAAAGAGGAAGAGAGGGAAGAAGAAAGGAAGGAAGGGAGGGAGGAAGGGAGGCAGAAAGGGAGGAAGGAAGGAAAGTAGGAAGGAAAGAAGGAAGGGAAGAAGGAAGGAAGGAAGGAAGGAAGGAAGGAAGGAAGGAAGGAAGGAAGGAAAGAAGGAAGGAAGGAAAGAAGGAAGGAAGGAAGGAAGGAAGGAAGGGAAAGAGGGAGGAGAAATGAAATACGAAAGGAAGGGAAGAAGGAAGGAAACATTTATTAAGGACCTACTATATGCCAAGCACTATGCTGAGCACTTTATAAGTATTATCTCACTTGATCCTCACAGCATCCCTGGGAGGTAGATGCTATTATTATCATTCCTATTTTACAGATGGGAAAAATATGGCAGAGGTTAAATGACTTGTCTAAGGTCACATAGCCAGGACCTATCTGAGGCTAGATTTGAATTCATGTCTTCCCAACTCTAGGCCCACTACACCACCTAGCTCTTTGCAATAGCTTGGCTCAAGAAACTATAATCTGTAAACCCATTCATTTCCATACTTTTTAATACCTTTGTTGTTTCTTCTCAACTGAGCTGGAACTAAGACTTGGCAAGATAAGAAGCCACTTTGTGTGCAGCGCATAGCTGGGCCCTTTATGGTATTAAGTTTTATAAATGTAAATACACCAGTAGGTAGTAATGATTGCATGAAAAAACTATATTAGAAAACTTAAAAGGGCAGTTGATAGTCAATTCCATACTCCCCTCCTCTTCAACAAAACAGGACCATCTCAATCGACACCACCCCTCCCTCCCCTAAAAACTGATGGACTAGGAAATTTTAAGCAGTTTCTTGAGGTGGAAAAAAATCTTAACAATAAGAAACACTTGGTCAATTTAACTGAACAAGAAGGAGTGGGACTCAGCAGTGAACAAAATGCATCTAAGAAATGGGCTGAAGTAGAGTGAGATCCCACCAGGAATGCTGGAAGCTGAAACAGGCACAATCATCTCCCTGATGGTGTCACTGCCTGCCTCCCAAGCTTCTCACTCTGTTCTTCAAGGTCCAATCCAAGCGCTACTATTGACCTTAGGAGAGTCACCCCTATGACCCTGGGGTTCCTCGTCTGGAAAAGAAGGGAGTAGTACTAACTACCTCTGAGTTTCCCTCTATTATCAGTCTATCCTACGATGCAGCAGGAAAGTCTGTGAACTTGGGGCAGGTGGGGGGGAGGAATTCAATATTTTGATAACAACATTGCAATATAACAGGTTCTACATGTCTATATATGTATGCTTATATATGCACATATGTATATCTATGTATAACATATGCGTGCCTATATGTACATGTGTATGTGTATATACATACACACATTGTACATACGCACATATACACACATACATATATATGCCTATATATATGGAAGTCTGCATTTGTAATCCTAGGTATCTTCTTTGATGCGCTTAGAAACAGGATTCTGAGAAAGGGTCCCTAGACCACCCCCCCCCAGACTGTGGCCAAAGGGGACCAGGATGTAAAGAAGGTTAAGAATCCCTGATCTAGAACTTCCTTCATGAAACCTTTACCCCAGCTACAAGAGATCCTTCCTTCTAACTCAGTTCCACTCAACAAACAGTTATCAAATGTAAAAGTGAGACACCCCCTTTCCTCAGGGACCTTTCATTCCACTTGCTAAAAATAAATATCTACATGTCATGGACAGTGGGATTCTCTAGTAATGATTCCCTCCCTCAATCTTCCATCTGCTCAATATTTCCTCCCCTTGGTATTCTCAGGATTTAGCAAAGTATATTAACTCATAGTAGATACCTGATACACATTTGTTGAGTCAACATACACACACACACACACACACACACACACACACACACACCACATCATACCATACCATACCACCATGTTTGAAAGACATAAAAGAAAATAAATAAAAATAACTCTTTTTTTAAAAAGTACCAGAGAAAATACTCTTTGAAAAAAAAATGTATTTTTAAATACCTGCATTAAGTTGCACAACTTTTAAGAAGTGAGGTTGAAAAGGATACAGACGAGAAACCTGAAGTGGACAGAGATGAAGTGACTTGGTCATTTAGTGGACATCTGTTGGGCCTTGAAGGGGGTGGGGTGGGGCGGTGATGATGGCTTGCTGGATCCACTACCCAGTCATGGGATAGTGATGTCCAGCATGGCCCAAGTCACCTCCCCTCCTTTGCACCCTGCACTCTGCTACTGCCCTCACTAGCCTTGCCTACTATTGGGGGCTGAGTCCTACTCTTCTTGCCCCAGGGCCAAGTGGGCAACCTACAGTCTTGGCCCAGGCTCGGTGGGAGCAGCGGCCTCAGAAGCAGCCATGGCTTCTCTCTTATTTTAAATTTGTGTGTGTGTGTGTGTGTGTGTGTGTATTGTGGTGTGTGTGTGTATTGTGGTGTGTGTGGTATGTGTGTGCTATGTGTAAGTGTGTGTGTGTGTGGTGTGTGTGTGCATGTGGTATGTGTGTGTATTGTGGTGTGTGTGGTATGTGTGTGGTATGTGTGTATGTGTGTGTGTGGTATGTGTGTGTGCATGTGGTATGTGTGTGTGTGTATTGTGGTGTGTGTGGTATGTGTGTGCTATGTGTGTATGTGTGTGTGTGTGTGGTATGTGTGTGTGCATGTGGTATGTGTGTGTGTATTGTGGTGTGTGTGGTATGTGTGTGCTATGTGTGTATGTGTATGTGTGTGTGGTATTTGTATGTGTGTGTGGTGTGTATATGTGTGTATACGTGTGTGTGGTATTTCTGTGTGTGTGTTCTGGTGCAATAGAGGAAATACTGGGAGTTCTCACTAAGTGCTTCTAGCCAGGAGTGGAAGTAGAGAAAAAAATGTTGGGTTGTTGTGGTGAGGGTTGGTTACGTTCTATCTTTCCACCCTCTGATTGGCACACCTCTATGGACAGTCTCACCTCAGAAGTTACGAGCACTTGATTTTGGAAACCATTGGTCTACAGTGGAAGTGAACTTGAGAAAAGGAGAGGTGGCTGTTGAGTGAAAGGTCTAAGGAAGGTCTGAAAGTGGCATTGGGCATCAAAGGATGCTCCTGATCCTTGGAAGGAAGGAAGGGAGGGAGGAAGGGAGAAAAAGAGGGAGGAAGGAAAGAAAGAAAAAGAATGAAAGGAAGGAAGGAAGGAAGAAGGAAAGAGAAAAAAGAAAGAAGGAAGGAAGGAAGGAAAGAAAGAAAGGAAGGAAGGAAGGAAGAAAGGAAGAAGGAAAGAAAGGAAAGAAAGAAAAAAAAGAAGGAAGGAAGGAAAGAAAGAAAGAAGGAAAGAAAGGAAGGAAGGAAGAAGGAAAGAAAGGGAGGAGAGAGAGAGAGAGAGAGAGAGAGAGAGAGAGAGAGAGAGAGAGAGAATTCTTCTAAGATGAAGGGAGTTTGTTAACAATGGACAAGGGTTCTAGAGAGCATAGTGAAAAGGGTGGAGGAGGGAATGGATGGAACTAAAGCTGAGCCTACAGTTGCGGGGGAGATCCTTCATCACCACTAACCCCCCAGCTGATCCTCAGGCAGGCACCCAAACCAGGCAGCAAGTTAGGGACAATAAGTTCCAGGCAAGGCAAGTCCTGGGAAAGAGCCATTAGGTCTGAAGGGGTGGCAACCCAGGATCCAGGTGAGGGAGCTCGCCTCTCCCTAAAGTATGTGTCAGGGTAGGTCTAGGAAAGTATCCTCCCTCCACCTCATACTAAAGGAAAGAAGCCAGGTATTAGTTCCCAGCCTAAAGTTGCAGGCCCCCATGGCTCATGCATATACACACACCACATACAAATACCACACAAATACACACACACACACACATACCACAATACACACATATACACACCACACACACCACAATACACCCACACCACACATACCATACATACACACACCACACACACATACACACAACATACACATATACCTACAACACAACATAACACACCACCATGCTAGTTTTGCCTCCAGCTTCTATTTTCAGAGTAAGATGTCTAAAGACTGGACCCAAGAGGCAGCATAGTGTGGTGGGCAGTGCATTGGGTGGGAGTCAGGAGGCCCATATTTTCTAGACCCCCAACTCTGCTATCAACTGGCTGTGTGACTTTGACCAAACTGTTTGACGAATCTATAGAATGAAGAAGCTGACAGATATCCCATCTGCCTCACAGGCCTTCCATAAGAATTAAACGAAGTAGTGAATGTGAATGGGCTTTGAAAAGTTAAAAGAATTCTAGAAATGTGAGAGATCACTGCGAATAACTCTTCCCACTTAATGGAGAATTGGTTTGCTGCAGTCAAAGTAACAATAGCCAGCTTTATTGTATAGCGCTTTATGGTTTGTAAAGGACTTTACGTATGTGAGCTCACTGGGTGCTTGTAAACATCTTATTCCCCATTGTAACTGAGCCTCACAGAGGCTTTGACTTGACTGTAATCGCACAGCTGGTAAGCATCTGAGGCCAGATTGCACTCGGTTCTTCCTGACTTCAAGTCCAGAATTCTATCTACTGTACCACCTAGCTGCCTCTAAAAAGTGCCCTAAATCTGGATTTAAGTTGCACGGGTTCAAATCTTGTCTCTAATACTAACTGTATGACCTTGAAAAAGTAAGTCACTTAACCTTCCTTTCTTCTTCTATAAAATAACAGGGTTGAATTAGATGGTCGCTGGGGTCCTTTCTAGGTATCTCTGATCTCGTGTAGTAGATTGCAATGGTTGGAAAAGACCTTGGACAGCAACTAGTCCAATACCATCTAGAGTCCAACTAGGTTAGTTGACTTGCAGTGGGAAACAGAACCAGCAAGTGAAAGAGCTGGGACTGTCCAGCTTCCCAGTCTGCTGGATGGTTTGGTTTCATTGAATAGTTATATAGTTGGATATAAACAGCTGGGTGATGCTGAGTAGAACACTGGGCCTGGAGTCAGGAAGACCCACACTCAAGCCCAGCCACAGATATTTACTTGTTGTGTGAACCCAGGCAAATCACTTAATTCCCCCCTCAGCCTCAGTTACACAGTAATATCCCTTACTTCCCAGGATTGTTTAGAGGATCCAATGAACAAACCAAATGTAAAGCATTTTGCCGTCCTTTAAAGGGTTACAGAAATGCTCGCTCTTCTGTGTCCCCACCTAGCCAACCTGCTTGTTTCTGTATTCCCCATACTAACTGGTGCTATCCTCTCGTTTCAGGCTCTCTCTCTGGAAGTATGAGAACAGCCTTTGTCACAATTGCCGGCCCATGTTTTTGGAGTGGTGAGAATATAAGCAGGGACAGCTCCCAGTTACTCTTGGTCAGGAGCCTCCTCTGAAATACTTGAAACTGAGGGACCATGCCTGGAGCAAGAGAATCCATTCCTGAGGATCCCAGGGCTGCCATTCCCTTCTAGCCCTGCTCCTCCCCAGTACCATGAAGGGAGAGACACAGCATGTCTATTCCATCAAGGATCCTGAGCCCAGCTCCAAAGAGCAAGACAAGGACTTTGAATGCCATGGTAATTTGGAAGGAGGGGAGCTCAACAGTCCCCAGTCTGATGGACTGCCCAAGGCAACCCCCCCCTTTAGCATCAAGGACAAGGAGCCTCACAGCCAGAGGGAGGCTGTGATCAGGCCACAACAGGCTGGGAAGATCGACTTCAAGTCACTTCACAATAGGCCAAAATTGCTAAGTAATGGCCCATGGAGTGCTGGGAAGGGGACTCTCCAGTCTCCCACAGGGAAGAGCAGGGTCCGGGATAAAACCCGACGGGCTGGGAAAGGGGAACGGGGCCATCAGCAGCTCTACAGGCTCACCATCGCCAACTCCCGGGCCAACCCCACTATTGGCATTGCTTACCCACAACAGAAAGTTACCCCACCAAAAAAGTTAGAGGCCAGCAAGAGACCTGCATCAGGAAGCTACCGGTTCAATGTCCCCAGCATCCCAGAGCGTGAGGCTGAGCTCCAGCAAGAAGAGGTCGGCTTCAACAGGTACTTCCAGGAGGCTCCCTCTAGCCTTACCTCCACCAACTATACCTCACAGGCCCCAACCACCACACCCCCACATCACAGCAGGAAGGACCAGCAGCAAGCGGGCCCTCCACAGGACAGCCCCAGCCTGGGCAGGCCACCACACTATTTGGAGTTCCAGGCAAACAGGACTGACTCCTGGCCTTCCCCTGAGAAGAGCTTCCCAGGTGCTAACTATGAAGTCACCCCTGCCAAGCCATGCCCCTTCCCCGAGGGCAGCAAATCCAGCGCCCACTGTTTTGTGCCATTTCAATATCCATTCCAGGTGTCCGAGCCTTTCCCTGTTGAAGCTACCAGTCAAGAATATGTGGGTACTTCCCTGGCAGCTCACCACGGGGCATTTGTTTTCCACTCTTCTTCGAGGGACTGGCAGGAAGACCCCTTGAACAAGGGTTCCTTTGACAGTTTGTCCCAAGAAGGCCGGGCCTATTCACTCCCTTTGCAGTCAGCTCCATTTCTGCATCCACAGACTCAAGGAGCTCAGCTTCCATCACCTCTGCCATGCTACAAGGGGCATGGAGACCCTCCCCCTGACGTGAATGGTGCTATCTCTTCCTCTGGTGCTAACGACCAAAACCCAACTCCATTCTTAGAAGGCCAAGGCATTTTCTCAACAAGTTTACATGGTAGCATGCCCAAAGCTGTCACAAAGAGGCAATCCTCAGCAAAACACAGCGTCCCAAGTCTGAGGATGCCAACTCTAAGTAACGCTCTTAGAAGGAACATACCACAGAACTCACTCCCCCAAGTGCACTTTCCAAACAAAGTCTTTGGAGGTTCCCCAGCCAATGGCATGAGCCCAGCATCCATGCCTTTGGATAAGGATGGTTCCGTGGTAACCGAGGGTCACTCCAAGGTGGCCCAGCCATGGGATGGAGGCAATAAGACATTTACTACCATAGACCCAGATTCAGCACTTTATTCCACCACTGCTGCTGCTGCTGCTGCTGCTGCTGCTCCCGGAATCGGGAATCAGTTCTCTTTTGAATGCCAGACTAGTTCTGAGCAGAGGCCCCATGTTCAAAAGGGTGCCCGGGTAACATGGCAGCAGATTCATCTCACCTCTGCCCTGCCTAATCCAAACAGAATTGAACCCTCAAGACAGTTGAACAGCCAAAAGCTTTCCTTCCCTCCAGGCACATCTGAATGGCAAGGAGTGGGCAAGATGCCAAAGACAGCCCACCTGCCCAGCCCTCCAGGCTATCCTGGGAAGATTCATGGGCCAGGGGAAAAGATCACAGCCCAGAGAAGTGAACCCATCCAGCTGAATGGGGGCCCTACGGGTGTTTATCCCTATGAAGGGGTGAAGGAAGCCAGCTCTCCTTCCTGTGATTCCCGGACCAAGCCCTTGTTCTTTGGGATAAGCCAGCCTCAGGCCTCACCCAGAAGAGCCTCCAAGCTGACTGTGGCCCTCTCCCCACCAGGATTAGTAGCAACTTCTCCGGTCAAATCCCCTTTGCCCTCACCCATCCCCAATCCCACGAGCAATAGCACTTGTTCTCCTCTGTCACCTCTGTCTGCCAGTCCTGTTCATCACAGCTCAGAAGAGAGCCAGCTCTCAGTCCCACTTGCCCCTTCCTCCTATTTCCAGCCCCCCATTCACCCAAAGGAGAACAAGACTTTCCAATCTCCAGACCCATCCAGTGACTTATCCATTCCTTATCAAGCTGAGACCATGAAGGCATTTCATTTCCCTGCAGATGGACCAAAGGACGAGAACCTCTTTAAATGCCTACAGGAGAGTCCGTTTCCCAGAGCAGTCACTGATGTGAGCAAAGGAGGTCTGGACAGCTTTGAAGGCGAGCTGCCCCCTTATTCCTCCCATCACTTCCTAGCTAACTCGATCAGCAGCGCTAGCCTAGACCAACTGGACGTGTTGCTGACCTGCAGACAATGTGATCAGAACTATAGTAACCTCACCTCCTTCCTGGAACACCGGCAGTATTGCGGTTTACACTCAGCATTCCTGGCCGAGATGCGAGATGGCTCAAGACTGGCTGAGGGCCGAAAGCGCCCTCCAGACCTGCTGCGGGCTCCCCAGCCTGGGTCCGGGCTCACAGGGCCCAAGGGACCTTCTGATCCTCACTCACATTTGCTCAGCCCCAACAAGTCTACGGACTTCATGTTAGATGGGGAGGGTAAGGGAGAAAGCAAAGAAGACCCCTTAAAAGGACACTTCTTTACGAATTCTTTGTCTCTTATGGCTTCTGACTTGGAGATAGAGGATGCCAAGCTAGATAGCCTGATCACAGAGGCGCTGAACGGCCTTGAGTACCAATCAGACAACCCGGAGATTGACAGCAGCTTTATCGATGTTTTCACTGATGAGGAACTCTCCGCCACCAAAGGTCTAGGCAGTAGTCAGTCTTACAAGACCAAGGAAGGAGCAGGACCTGAGAGCAAGCCCAAGCATGTGGCCCCAGATGGGGGACAGGGGCCTCCACCCCCAACAGCCAGTCACTGTGAAGAAGGTTACCTGACCAGGCGCAGGAGCCAAAGCAGACTTTCGGACAAACCACCCCCTGAGAAAGAACAGACGAGCAAAACAAGGGAACGGGGCAGGGGGAAGAGAGTCAGTCTGTACAAAAAAGAACTGACTCCCAGTGATCCCCTGGGGACAGGAGGGAATAACAAGGTGGGGAAAGCAAGCCGAGGGAGGCCAAGGAGGAAGTTCAGTAAGGCGTCCTCTACCCCAACCCTTACAACGAGGCCCAGTTCAAGGGAACTAAGAAAACAACCCCGAAGAAGCAGCCCTGATTCAGACCCTGATGGCCAGGTCCAGGATGGAACAGTTAACACACATCCTGGGCCCAGGAGTCCTAAGAGGCACAGGTTCTCCAAGAAGGAAGGGAAGAGGAGGAAGGCACGAAATGGTACCTGGAGCAAAGAACTTATTCATAAAATTGTACAGCAGAAAAATAAACCACATAAACTACAAGTCAAAAACAGCCGAATCATGCAGTTCTCCCTGGTGACCCCAAAGCCTGTCCCCATAACCAAAAGCGGGCAATTTGGGGAATATGATTACATCTCTGATTCTGATGAGGAAGGAAGAGGATGTTCTCTGGGTGCACCCAGGAAAAGACAGCCAGAAAGTTCCACCATCAATGGCAGGCCCAGACACAACTTTTTAAGACGAAACCGAGGAGACAAGGAACCAGGCCAGAAACAGGGAGGAAAGAGATATCAGGATTCCCAGGAGGATCCATGTGATGAAGCAGGGAATAAGAAAGAGAGTGTGTCCCTGAGCCCAGAGAAGGTTTGTCAGCCTTCCCCTGGTGATGATCAAAGCACTAATCCAGCCAGCCAGATAGAGAAGCAGTCCCAAAGCACTGATAAGGGAGATTCTGACAATGAAAAGGAAAGCATCCCTGAGATAAGGAGCCCAAGTGACTCTGACCACACTTTCCCTCTTCCAACGGGACTTCCACAGCTTCCCAACAAGGAGGAAACTTCACCAGAAAACTACCCATTGCTAGAAGACTTTTCCAAGGAGAGCAAGAGATCAGGATCGGCCAAAGCATCGTCAGCCAGAACCAATCTCCTACCAAGTAGCAAGTCCAATTTTCCACTGACCAATTACGCAAATGAAAATGGAAGCACTATGACCCAAGAAAAAACAATGCAGAGCAAAGAAAGTGTAACCTACAAGCCCAGCCAGATGGGCAGCAAAGAAACGGCAGCCTCAAAGTCCAAGATGGGAGAAACCCATGTTGATATGGTGCCACGGGAAGTCTCTGAAAGTCCAGTTCCATCCACTTTGCAAGATACCACCCATAATATTGAGCCTTCATTTTCTCCTTTCAATGAGGACACCCTGAAGTACCAAACTGGAGAATTAATTAATCCATCCCAGGTTTCAAACTCTATGGATATCAGCTACACAGAAGCCAGCATGGAATACTTAAAGAACCATGACCCCGATGCAGAGCCTAAAGACTTTGCCATACCCACTGGCTGTTATAATGGGGATCCCATCAGGATTATGCTTTCTAGCAAAGGGCATAATTCTTATGAGAGCAGCACTAATGAAACATCCCCCGGGCAAAAGGATTTAAAGGATCATTATGATGCCAACCTATATTCAAAACCTTTGGTCCTAGGGTCATCCCATGTGGAGAACATATATCTGGGCCAGGACAGCACCAGCCCTAATACCTTTGAGCCCAGACCCTCCAAGATTCCACCCTACACAACAGAACCTGAACCAGGCAAAGTCTCTCCCCCACTGAGCTTTGATTCATCATCTATATTCGGTGGCCTTCCTGTCGCTGGATTTGATACTCCTCTCTATGGCAGCATGTCCCCCAGCAAGGTCAGCTACATTCCTTTTGCCTGCGAGAGCACCTCATCAAGCAAACCTACTGAACTTGAGCAACAGTACCCACCATTTCTCCATGAAAAGGCCTGGACTCTGGGAGAGGTGTCTCCAGTCCTGTCTGATGACATGAGCCATTTTCATGGCCTTTCAGTGGAAAAATCATTAGGTAAGAAATTTCCTGATGAAGGAACTGTGACTCCCAGCCAAATCCCATTGCCAGTCAAGATAGGAGACTATAATGTACCTTTTATGAATAACATGTCAGAGGATGAGCTAGAAATCAAGAGACTAGTCACAGAATTGGAAAGTGAGCTTCAAACCAGCAAACTTGATGATGCTGCCCCTGGGGCCCTACACTCTCCTGAGCATTTTATTGCTTTAGATGCACCTGAAACAACGAAACAGTTCTCACCTTCACCTCTCGGGCAAGAACCTGAGCATGAAAAGCATTTGTTCTTAGCCCATGAGCTCACCAATCTTGAGAACACAAATCTTATAGCACCCAAGGGTCATAGTGGACCAGACTCAGGCGAGGAGAAAGAAGAAGTGGCCAGCATGGATGGAGACTATGGAAGTCATCAGGAAAGCTGGTCATGTGCCATATCATTTGACCCACTGACAACAAGCATGCCCCCAAATGCACCTGAAGATACCGTCAATATAGATCCTTTTGGCTCCCCATTAACCTGTGACGAGTTTCAGCTTGAGCTCCAGGAAGCTGATATTTCAAAGCAGACCAGCTGCTCTGAGATAGAAAATGAATCCCTCATTAGTGCTGACCCCTCCCTTCCCAATGTGTCTGAAAAATTAGAGCTCTTAGCCTCTGCAGAGAGCTTGACAAAGAGCAGTCCCATCAGAGAATCTATGAGTTCTAAAAATAGGGAGGCTAGCAAAGTGGCTAAACAAGATCCTCTGCACCTTCTCCCAAGAAAAACCAGAGAAGACATGTTTCCAGAACCACACGAGATGGCTCAAACCCTCAGTGAGCCACCCAAGCTGGAAGTATTTGGCAATCCAGTAACCCATTTGAAATCTGAAATGGGTTTTCAGGATGATGGAGTTGCAGTCCTGGATACCACCTCATCTTCTGATGCCAGAGATTTCAACACTTCAGAGGAAAAAGCCCTCAAGAAAGCAAATAGGACAGAAACTCTTAAGAGTGCAGTCATCTCCCACCAAAGTGAAGAGGAGCCTATACTGGAGGGGAACGAGGAAGCTGTGGCTTCAATCTCTTATCCACCAATGCCAATCTGTGAGAAGACTGGCAACAAGAAAGCCTCATTATTTGAGGTGCTGAGTTTGGCCAAAGACCCAGTTTGTGATGATGAAATAGCACCGGCATCCCATGGTTCAATGGCAAATCCCCTACAAGAACTCCAGCTCTTTGTAGCCAGGACAGTCCAAAATAACGAGGAAGAAAAAATGCCCTCTTGCCTCACAGACCTACTATCTGTCAGTCTCCAGCTCCCAAACACCAGCCCTTCTGAGCTGAAAGGGAAAAGTCAGGAAGATGAGCACATGGCTTGTGGCCACAACAATGATGATGGAGTCATGGAAGGTGGGCAAACAACACCTCTTTCCACCACAGTAGGAATTCAGCTATTCCCAGAGACAGATGGAAATCTAGATTCACTCAGTGAAACAGAATCATTCCCTGCAAAGCAACCCAAAGTGGGGAGCCCCAAGGCACAAAATCATGTATCCCAGCTACACCAGAGACCAGAACTGGGTGACCTTCAGATCTGCCCAGATGGTATCTCACAAGACCCCAATCCCTCCCCATTCAGTAACATATCTGACTCCCCAGGGGCCAAATTGACAAAAAGGGAAGATCAAAACAACAGTGAGCTACAGCAAGACCACAACATAGAAACCTGGCCATTTAAAAAGCATCAACAATCCTCATTAAGCCCTGTCTCTCTTGAGAAAGAGGAATTGGGAGACACAATAACAGAAACACAAAACAAAGGCAGTGCCTGGGGGAAGGAGGAGAAGCAGTTGCCCTCTGCTGAGAAAAGCAAAAGAACCCCTGAAAAATCCCCTGATAGGCCAACAGTGCTGCCTGCTTATCCCCCAAGCCCCAAGCACCTCCTGGAGAAGGACCACTGGAAAAACCAAGCAACTTCAGTATCACTTGCAGAAGCCAGTGTCTCTCCAAGGCAGTGCCTTCAGAACCCTCCCTCAGGAGAAGAATCAGCCCTTGGTCTCCCTTTGCAGATGACAGCTTCTGGCCAGGAATGTCTACAGGGTGATGGAGCTGAAAGCCTCCTGACTACTGTGGATACTCAAGATGAAAAAGATGAATACAGTGTCCTACTGCACAATCCAGAGAGGAAGTCAACTCCTTTGTCTTTGGAGAAAAGCATCTATGATCCTGAAAAAAGTCGAAAGTGTTGCCCTACACAGAGCCCAGTAGAAAAGCACACTGGTGAAGATGTTCTTTCAACTCAGCCAGTATTTCAGGACCAGAACGTCAGTGGCAATGGCAGATTCTGCCTAGAGAAGGACATTTTAAATAGCCAAGTGGAGTCTAGAGAAGAAGAACCAAGGAGGTCTCCTACTGCCTTTGACCTCAGCCAAGCTACATTGTCTCCCCTGGTAGAAGATGCCTCCCAGAAAACAGCAATACATGACTCCACTATTTCCAACATTCCACACTTAGGCCAGAATGATGTTGTCAGAAGGATGCCCATGAAATGCACCTGCATAGAGTTGGCATGCCCCCACCACATGGAAAACCAACCAAGATCCCTCCCAGATGTGACTCTCAATATCCACTCCCAAGAGAAAAGCAAAGCTTACCCAGAGGATCCCGGGGACTATCTGATTAGCAGGGAAGCTAAAGTAGAGAAAGACCTGAGTTCTCAACAAGAAAAAGAAGCTAGAAACAATGAAGAGGAGATCTATTCTGTAGCTTTGGGCCCTAAACTTACAAAGATGCCTGATGCCAACACTGGGGACCCAGAGGATGTCCACCTTTTGGCTGCAACAGAGGTGAGCTCTTTCAATTCTGTCTCTCCAAGTGTGGACCCAGGAAAGGCCAATTTAAGAATCAGTCCTTCTAAAAGCCACAGAAATTATCTGCCAGAATCTTCCATTGATGATGTGCAAAGCCACCTGGATCCCATCCAGGAAAAGAGTCGATTTAAAAAGAAGCCACCATCTTTGAGGAATGGCCAGTGGAAAAGAAGCCCCCCCGAGGCAAATGAGCTACAAGTCACATGTGATGTCTGCTCCTTGTCCTTCAAATCCAAACCTGGCTTGATGAGACACAAAGCTGTGAAACATCGGATAAGGAATAATGGCCCCCCATTGCCAAATAAGGCAACCAGATCTAGCTCTGCTCCTTTGGAGAAGGAACCAAAAATATCAAGACACCACTCTAAGAAAAGCCTAAGGGCCATGAAAGAAAAGGCATGTGATTCCCTAATCAACAGCAGCCCTACTCCTGGACCACCTCTGGAGAATGAGCCCAGCACCCAAGAACATGAGGAGGTCAGTCCAGGGCTAAGTGGCCTCAGGGTTACGGCTCCTCCACTGACCCATGAGCTCCTTCACTCAGACTTGGCGAATGGCAAAGCAAAGATGCAACCTCAGTCCTTGGAGCCTGGGAAATCACACAAGTCACATGGGAGGAAGCCTAGTCCTAAAAAATTAGACAGGAGGCGAAAAGGTAGGAAGCGCCAAAGCAAAGAACCTGCAGATTTAAACAGTGATTCAGAAGGGAAATTAATTAGAGGAGTGAGAAAAAAGCAAGTGAAAAGATTCCCAAGGAAAAATGCATGCATTGAGGTTTCTGACTTGGAGAAGAATATCCCAGAAGTTTCTCCTGACATGAGTTTAGATAGACCTGACTCAAGTTCATCATCTACCATTACCAATTATCCTGGGCAGTCAGATAGTTCCCTCTTACCACCGGGAAAGGACTGGACTCATTCAGTCCAGTCATCTCTCAGTGCCAGACCAGTCCATGAGACTTTCAAGGATTTGGATGAAATGGGCAGTCAGATACTATTCACAGAAGAGACACTTGGCCAAAAGACCATCAACAATTTGATGAATGGTCAAGGGAGGTTGGAAAGCCCATCTACAAGAGATCAGGTCCAGGTTTTGGAGGAAGCCTGGGAAAACAATTTCCTGAGGCCTGGAGAGGAAGGGCTGTGTAGCATTTACAATGAGATGCATGAAGATACTCATGGTACAAATGTAGAGGAATATGTGATGGAAAGAAAGAAGTTAGAAGAAGGCACATTGGGAAAGCATGTTTTGCCCCTGAAGAAGGCACCCTTAAGTCCCACTAAGCCAGACCTGCCCTTAGGAGCTTCAGATCCAGAAAAAAGAAAAACCATAACAACCAACAGTCTACCACGGGTCTTCTCAGAGGACACCGTGATGGACTCAGAAGCCCAGGAAGGGAACAAAGGAGAGCAGAGCAAAGAGTCCTTTGCCAAAGATCAGGCCAAAGTGGACCTCCAGCACTTATTTGATGATGATGCCACATTTTCTCTTCTCTTCCCAAGGGATGATCACTTCTCCCGGAGGAAGTGCACCCGTGTTTATGGGAAAGGGCCCAAGAAACCCAAACCAGTTATAGAGACCAGCAGCCAGATGGTAGGGTCCACAGAAATGTTCTCCATCCGCCTGCCATCTGATCTCAGTGACACTGACTCTTTCTGTGTCACCCAGGAAGACCCCTGTAATTACGAGTCCATGTCTTTCCATGATGCCTTCACGCTGGACATGTGTCATGGGAATGACGCCTGGTCTCTGAGTCCTGGTATAGGGACTCATAAGCCAGAGAGTGAAACAGACAGTGACAACAAGATGGGCCTCAACCTGGATGATGATGAAATGTTGACTTATCTCTGCCCAAACAATCGGTTGGAAGCCATCCCCAGCTTGCACATATCACCAGCTGTTTGGAATGACCTGGACGTTCTGGATCATTGTAATGAAATGTCTTTCAAGTCACCTTTAGAAGCTAAGAATGAGTATTCTTTGGGAGAAGTAAGTCCTGAGCCTCCAGAGCTGGAGGTAGAAACCTATGCTGCTGGCCATATCCCCGAGAACCCAGACTCCCCAGAACTTCATCCCATTGACCTTGAGCTGCTGAGCACAAAGTTTGAAATGAGAGACATGCATTTCTTTAGCACTTGTGAAGACTGTTCAGGCCAGTCTGACCCAAGCACTTTAAGTTTTAAGAAGAAGGTGAATGAACACATCCAACCTAACAAACCAAAAGAAGAGGAAGGGAAAAGGGGGAGAAGTCGGAGTGACATGACCATCAAGACCAGGGAAAAGCACTACAAGTGTAAGGTATGCTTCCAGTGGTTCCTCACCCTGGGGGAGTTGGATTTTCATAAACTCACACACAACCCATCCCCTCCCCCAACATGCTACATGTGTGTCCAGAGGAAATTCAGTTCTAGGGAACAACTGAAGGAGCATTTAAAAGGGAAACATGCCAAGAACAAGGTAGGCCTTTGGGCCTGTGGCATGTGCCTGAAGGAGATCTCAGATGTCTGGATGTACAACGAACACTTACGAGAGCATGCTGCAAAGTTTGCTCGGAAAGGTCAAGTTCAGAAATGCATGACAGGGTTGCCCACCTGCTTTGGAGAGGACAATGCAGTTACTCAGTTCCTGAACACCATCATGAATCGGAAGGCCAGATCCTCCCGAGGCAAGCGCTCTGCTAGTAAGGGGAGCAAAGATCCCAAAGTGCAAGAGTCCAAAGGAAGTCAAGATATCATGGAAGGCAGCGGTAAGAGCAAGCCCCTGGCTCAAACCAACACTCCTGCCAACAGCAGCTTCCCCACCATGACCACTGCTCCATCCAGTTCTTCCAAAGTAGGGTCTCCTGATCCTGGACCTAGTGGCGAGCAACCTTCCAAAGTGGTCCCCATGCACCCCCAGTGCAAAGACCCTTCTAGGGATTGCCACCACTGTGGAAAGCAATTCCCCAAGCCCTTCAAACTCCAGCGCCACCTGGTGGTGCACAGCCTTGAGAAGATCTACATGTGTACCCGATGTCCCAAGTTCTACAAGGAGACCCGAGAGCTCCGTGGTCACCTGAGCCAGGAGCATGGTGTGAAGGAAAAGCCAGAAATCAAGCACACCACGCTGTATGCATGTGAGCTCTGTGCTGATGTAATGCATGTCATCAAAAAGTCCTTTATCTGCAGCACGTGCAACTATACTTTCTCCAAGAAGGAGCAATATGAACGGCACATGGAGAAGCACCTAGCAGAAGGGAACCGGACTTTCAAATTCAGGGGGGTGATGAGACCAGGTGCTGGGGCAAGGGAGGGAAAGGAGAGGAAGAAAAAGGAAGTCAGTTCCCAGGAGAGCATGCCACCTAACAAAAAGAGAAAAGTGGCACTCCCCAACAGCCTTCCAGGGCCAGATGCTGAGGGGACATCAGGCCCACCAGATCACAATGTTGGCAACAATCCTACCTTGGGTGACAAATCTCCCCCAATTCTATACAAGCCCTTCTTAGAAGAAGCACCCAGCTCCCCAGCAAGACTGTCCAGTGAAGAAAAACCCAAGGACCTGATGGGCTGCTTCTCTGACCACTTGGACAAAATAGAGGGTTATCCCCTTGAGCTCTTACAGTTACCTCCACCATGCCTATCCCCTCTCTCAGACACTCCTCTCTCAGATACCCCAGAAGAATGCAAGGAGAGTAATAGTATGGCACTACTATATATAGAGGAGGCAAAAGATGATCTCTCTTCAAGGAGCCCTGCTCCTTTTCTAGAAACAAGCAAGCTGGAACAAGACTTGCCTATACTTCCAGTTGGGAGGAGTCAAGAAGTTGATGAAAATCTTACACTTCGCCTGGCTCCAATGCAAAGCAGACACACAAATACTCAAAATAAACCAGCAGTGAATGCTGACAAAGAGACACTTGACTATCCCAGTTCCCCAGGACATACAACAACTGAGACCCACTTGGTCAGAACAGGGAAGAAAATCCCCATATCACACAGCAACAAGACGGAGGCTCCATGGCCCAAAGAAACCCAGAAGGCCCCAGGAAGTGGAACCACAGTATCCCAGAAAGAAAGTTCCTCCAAACTTGGTTCTACTAAGATTCCCCATCCTGCACAGCCTCTCAAGGATCGAACAGCATCACCAATTCTAAATAGAGCCACCAAGGACTCAGCCCCCCAGCAGAAAACAACAATCAACCATGTTCCCAAAGAGGCAGCCTCCAGTGCACCCTGTGCTGAGGATGTACCAAGACCCACCACCCTAAAAACCAAACCCAACCAGAGTCCTCGGTCTAAAGACAGTGTTGGGAGCAATGTCAAAGAAGGAGCTGGTAGTCAGTCAAAGTCCACCAGCACTCATCTCAAAAGTGAGACAGCAATGATCTCAACTAAGCCAGACCACAAAGATCTTGGCATATCCCCTGACAAGCCAGCTTTGAGCATCTCCACCAAAGCATTCTCCAAGAGACAAAAAGAACACAGGGACTTGGGGCACAAAGGAAGCTTAGGCTCCAGAGAGAACATCAAGGGTGATGGGAAGAAGAAGAAAGCTCCAGAGATGAGTAGGTGTGAAGGCCCAAGGGACTTAAAAAAAGCAGAGTGGACAAGTAATAATAGCTCCATACCGTCCTCTAGGAGGCGTGGGACTCAGAACAACAGAGTCTCCAAACCCAGACCTTCAGGGACAAGCAGCCAGCTCAAGAAAACTGTGCCTGACCCTTACAATCAGAAGAAAATAGAAACTCACCACCACAAAAGGAATGCCAAATGCAAGAAAGGGATCTTGGGGAAATCTTTCCGGGAAGTGGTACCCAAAGGAGCTCCCTCATCCCTCCACAGCACTGTAAAGAGGGGTAGAACTGTCCAAGGTGCTAAACCTGCTGAAACTCACAAGTATAGAACAGTTGAATCCCAGAACAATCTTCTAAGCCAACTGTTTGGCCAAAAATTAACTAGCTTTAAAATTCCTTTAAGAAGAGATACTTCTGAGTAATTTATGAAAGTGACTTGTGCCGATCCTCAGCTGCCATCGCAGGGCTGGTGAGGGGAAAAATGATCAAAGCATTACATTCATTCGTGTAGCATGGTTTCTGTCTAGCTTAAATGAACTTGCACTGCTATCTCTGTGAAATAGTTTGCTTTGTGTCTACTAATCTTTTTAAAAAAAAATTCACCTGATTTATCATGCAAATGCTGGGACTTTGATGTCTCTGATGATTTTCATGAACTAAAATTGCAATCGCTTTGGGCAGCCTGAATTGTCAAGAGCAATTCCTTTTTTGCAGAAGTGCTGAGGTTACAAGGGTACAGGCCAATCTTGGCTCCCTTGGAGACTGTGTCTGTGTTATCTTTATACAAAGTACTTAAAAGAGATGAACTTCATTCCATGTGCGTCTTATTCGTAAGGTGCAGTACACTGTAGAAAGCAAATGTTCAACGATTTTGCACAAATTATCCTGTACGAGTCATCTAATTAGAAACTGACAAAGCAGTACATTTTTATCATTGTTATTATTGTCATTGTTATTAAAACAACACCCCCACCCTGTAAATGAAATTGGAGGGAGGGTGCAGAGCTTTCTGTTTCAAACAGTCATTCCCAAGGGATTCCTTCTCTGCATAGCAAAGTTATCCCAATCTAGCCTTGACATTGTGTGGGCCCTCTCATTTCTGACAGCAGTACCATTATTTGACCACTGTAAATGCTGCCAATAGATGAGAAATGCCAGTTGACTAAAACCGCACCTTGAAATTTGTGATGAACTTTTTTCCATGTGGAAAATGGAGAGGACTGGGCTCACTTGCCACCACTGCCTGGTGCTGTCTCCACAGTCCCTGAAAGCACCAGTTTGAACCTCTCTCACTGTATAGTTAGCAGCTCTAAGCATCAGCTCTCTGACCATGCAGTTCCTGGTACTGTTGTCATTTTTTAAATGTGAATACAGACTTCCTTGGTTTAAAAAAAAAAAAAGAGAAAAAAAGAAAGTGGTAGGGAGGAGGTGGGATCCAAGAGTGACTAGTGGGACACAACTTTGGCCTGTTGTGAAGGGAAATGAGAGAGACCAATGAGATTCCAGATAATGTCCCTTTGTACTGGTCTCTCCACCATATCATGATCACTTAAGGTTCTGTCATATTTTGCAGAGGATACACCCAGACTCTGCAGTCCGAAAGAAAAACTCAGGTGCAAAGCAGCCCATGAAAGAAATGACTAGACCTAGGGAGTGCGTTTCCTGAGTTCCCAGATCAAGGAGGTGTATTTATGCACTGACACAATACAGAGTAGTTGGCGCCTGGCCTTTTTAAAGATTTAAAAAGAGAAGGGGAAAAAAGAAGCTTTATTCTGTTCATGTGTATCTTTAAGATTCATTGTAATGTATTAAAAAAATTTACCTTGGGTGCAATGTCTACGTCAAAAGTGTTTATTTTGATATTTTGTCAAAGAGAGCAAACTGAGAAAAAGTTGCCTTTTATGATGTTGTATGTGTGCTATCAAAAGTGCCTGTTTAATATTGTTAAATAAAGTATGAGATGGAACTAGGAGGTTGTCCTGGAAAACACACACACACACACACACACCAAAAAACAAAATCAATAGCTTTCAACCTGCAAATGTATGCCACTATTTTCATAGAAACTCCTCAATTTGCTTTTTTTTTGAGCTGCCTTTCTCCTTGTCATTCCCCATCATCCCTCCATCCATTCTCCAGGCTAGTCAGAGAAATTGTTCTCTACCAAGACATCCTACAATACTGGTGGAAACCAAAATGACTCATCTTTTTATAAGGAATCTAGTGAGGTCCTTGTAAACTACCCCCCTCCCAGACTCTAGAAACCATCTTGCCCATGTGGTGGCACTGATACCCACATGACCGAGGAAAAGATGATGAATTTTCAGTGGATTAGAAATACTCATCAGTGACATTCACATGTAGTCAGCCCAAAATTCACTATGGCCAATAATTTCAACTTCCTCTTTTGCTAGACCTGATGGCCCATGGCAAAACTGAAAACTAAAGAAAGTTTATGTTTCGCATCCATTCCTCTTTTTCTGCCCTCTGCTAAACTCTCAGTACCCACAGTCCTCAGGCTTTACCCCCCAGTCCAGACATTCTCCCTGAAAAGTTCCCCAATATTGAAATCAAATTCTTTCCTTCTCTTCAACATTGTACTTCAACAAACACACTTCTCCTCCCAGAGGAGCTATTCAATTAATATTGTATTGAATCAAAACTTCCCCACCTAGAGTCCTCTTCTCTCAGGACCTGGATACCTGCTTTGCAGGATAATATCTATTATGTCCATATTGGTGTTAATAGTTGATAATGGACCAGTACATTGTCCCTCTCATCCCAGACAAATTTGTACCTTAACAGGAGCTCCAAGAATCACAATGCCACAATGGAAAGGCATGAGTCCTGTTAGTGGGAATTTCAGTATGGCAAATTGGAGGGATACTGGCAGTTAGGAGAAGATATTTTTGATCAGTGACTTCCTGTCCCTAAAACCAAAAGAGAAGCTTCCATATGGGTGGTCCCCATATAATATTTGCCCATGAGTAAGATAACCTTAGCGGAGCTGGTAAGTAACAAGCAGGATGAGCCGTAGATTTCTCTCCTCTAGCTTTCCTACTCTCTCTCCTAGGTGGGGATGGGGGTCATTATTGTGAGAAGGGATGTGGTAATCACAATTAATTGATCTGTCCAAGATACTGGAGTGTGGTCCAAGGAGGAGGCCTGTCAGATTTCACCAGGTAACAAGCAATTGTCTGGTCCTGGGCCCTGGTCTCAATCAAAGCCCTTTACCTAAAGCAGCAGATCTTAAACTGGGATCCATCATGTTTTTTAATGATTATTTTTAGAATTTTCAATATATCTGGTTTCCTTTGTAATACTATAGTTTTATCTTTCCCAATTATAAACATGTCTGAGCACTTATTCTGTGCTAAGCACTGGGGATATAAATAGAAAAAGTGGGACAATGGCTGCTCCCAAAGAACTTATACACTATTTGGAGCAGACAAGATTTAAAGTCCATGACCAGGGCAGACAGGCCTAGAAATCCTAAGGGTGAAGTAGTTGGACAGACTGCAGGGCATAGAGCCCAGGTACCACCTAAATATATGCCATTATGATCAACATAAATTGGCACACCTCCAATCTCTCAACCCTGCCTGTAAACAAATGGGCTGGGCCAACTCACAGAGGCCAAACTTCCAGTGGAACCTCCAGGTCTAAGGCACTCTGCTCTGGTCTACATTTGGAACAAGGGTACCAATGTCTCTCATCCCAAGCCCCTGGCATACAGTCACCCCCAATCCTGGCTTTTAAATGGCACATCACATGCTAAATGACTCACCCTGCACCTCACCTGGCTCCATTCACAAAGTTCCAATGGCCGGGACAGGTCAAAAGAGCTTGAAGGCCTTTGAAAAGGGAAAGGTGATAGCACTGCTTGTGTTACCCAGTTAGGGCTTCTGTTGAGGACTGAAGCCAAAGATTAGGTCCCTCCCTTCTTTGAGGGCAAAGCCTCCTACCTTGTTGGGACTTAGCCACTCCCACGAAAGAGAGAGGGTTAGGCTGTCAGGAAGAGAGCTTCTAGGAAGGCAATCAGGAAATGAGAACTAGGCAACTCCTGTGGGCAGATTCAGTAGCAACCAAAATAGAATTTTATTGCACACTGGGGGAAAAGCGGAGAAATAAAATTCATTTTAACAAACGTATTAAATTCACTTCTCTAAGGCTTTATGTTAGGCACTACAGGAGCTATAGAAATAAGTAACAAATCTCCAAGTCCCTGCCATCAAAGACCTTATGATCTAATGGGGTAGAGTGGGAGCATAAGAAATATATGCAAGTGAGGGGCAGCTAGGTGGTGCAGTGAGTAGGCCCTGGAGTCAAGAGGACCTGCGTTCAAATTCAGCCTCAGACACTTACTAGCTGTGTGACCTTGGGCAAGTCACTTAACCCCAATTGCCTTGCCCTCTCCCCTCCAAAAAAATGTACATAAGTATGTATATATATGCAAGTGATAACAGTAATAGGGTTTTTAAGTTTTCAAAGCACTTTATATATGTCCTCTTATTTAATCTTCACAACAAATTTGTGAGGCAGGTGTTATTATTATTCCATTTTAGAGATGAGAAAATTGAGGTTAAGTGATTGCCCAAAGTCACACTCTATTGTGAGGGTGGGAACATGGAGTCAGAAGAGCAACAGTGGCCAGTGGCAATTGACTTACCTGAAGGGTTATAGCCCCAGGAAGGGGGGAGTACCAGTTGGTTAGACAGCTGGTACTTTTCGGAAAAGGAAAAAGCAGGAAGTACCAGACTTTCCCCCAATGTCCCCAATCACAGAGGTAGGTGTTTCACAAGCTCAAATGTAGAAAGCCAGCGCTAGTTTCATGTCTGCAAAATCACCTAGACCTCAGTTTCCTCATTTGTCAAATGAGAATAGTCTAAGGTCTCTGCTGGTTCTACTATTCTGTGATTCTATGAATGCCCCTGTGACTAAAACTCTTTCCTTCATTTAGGGTATCTAAAATACCCACAATTCCTCAGACCCTGTGGCGAAGGTATTGGACACTCCTTTCTTAAAAATGGAAACCTGTGAAGCCACTGTCAGCCATTCCCACCTTAGCTGAAATGAGCCATATTAGAGACTTTAGAGACCATGGAGTTCAATCCCTTCACTTTAAAGATCATAGGCTCACAGAGTTGGAGCCTGGAGGGACCCTCAAGGCCATTAAGTCTAACTCCTTCATTTTCACAGATGAGGAAACTGACAAGACCCAAAGAAGTTAAATTATTTGCCCATGGATCGTACAACCAGTGAGAGCCCTCCGTCAAGTCTGATGATTGCAAATCAGTTCTCTCTGGCTTCAAACCCAACCTTCTTTCCACTGTACCACCTAGCCAGTCTCATTCACTACCCATCCACCTCCCTTTATATGACCCCTCCCCTGCCCAGGCCTCAGTGCCCTTCTGCCCACAGCTACACAAAGCTCCCTATTGAAACACCCTACCCACGCCAGTCTCCACCCATTCCAATATTTCCCCTCTCTCCTCCCTCCACCCAAACCTTCCATTCTCATAACTACAAAAAATACAATCTGATCATCTCATTAGGCATTTCATTATTCATAAGTGGCCCAAAGACTTATCCCTCCCTGAAGACTTTGCATTTTGAAAGAGCTTATTAGCTGCAATTAATCTCTGGTTGGCAGTGTGGAGGGAACAGGTATTATAACCTGGCATCACCAACCCCCCCCCATCTAGCAGAACAAGGGTTCTTAGCACCCTGTTTCTCAGATTGTTACCTAGAAAGTCCACAAAGGAATGGAAAGCAACACAGGTAAGTTTTAATGAGGAGAAAGAGCAGGAGAAAGATCTGAAATGAGGGCTGCCTCTCAGGGAGCGATGACCTTGCCCAGATTTCTAAGAATAGTAACTCTGGATGATGTGAGAGCACTGGCTTGCTAAGTGATCTAGGATTAAAGGGGCGGGGTGCAGAATGGGCTAGGAGAGGGATAGTGTTGGTAGGAAAAAAGGAAGTAGAATGAACAATTTCTCAGAAGCTGAACTCTAGGTAGGAGAAGGATGTCTGTTGTTCCAGTTTTCTAATAGGGAAAGTAGATAGAAACTGCAATCTGTAAGCTTGAGTTCAATTACTGGCAAAATTCTAGAGCCTGTTTTTAAAGAAATGGTTAGTGAGCATCTGGAACGGGAAGCACTCGCAAGGGGCCAGCATGGCTGTGGCAAGAACTTCCAGCTTTGATGGAGGTTTGAGGTTTGATTCTCTCCCCAACATTTCCAAGAATCTCATAATTGCCAGATCTGCTGACCACCTCCTAGATACTCCCTGCTCTTCAACTTGGCACAATGCTGCTTTCTTATGTCTCCTCCTACAGCGGTTCCCGACCTTCCCCTGTGTCCTGGATCCCTCTGGCAGTCTGGGAAGCTTATAGATCTCTTCTCAAGAGTAGTTTTTAAGGCATAAAATAATATATATAGGATTACAAAGGAAAACGATCATACAGAACTAGAATTGTCACACAGGTTGTGTCTGTCCTTCATTCTCGAGGAGGACCATGACATCAGGGAAATGATGACGTGACTTGCAGTTGACTTTGATTTGAGTGAGGGAGGGCTGTGTGAGGTCACCAGCCCCACTTTCTCCTCCAGAGCTCTCTGGGTCCAGTGGCCTGATATTCACCAAGATAACTGTAGATGGCCCAGGATGCATTAGGAGACCCTGGCCCTTTTAAGCTAAGGTCTTTTCAAGCTCTCACTTTGAGTGAGGTAACACCCATTCAGTGAATAGGCCTATAGTTATTGTGTGTATGTGAATACATATAGGGGCAGCTAGGTGGTACGGTAGATAGAGCACTGGACCTGAAGTCAGGAAGACTTCAGTTCAAAACCAGTTTCAGACACTTACTAGCTATAAGACCCTGGGCAAGTCACTTAACCCTGTTTGCCTCAGTTTCGTCATCTATCAAATGAGCTGGAGAAGGAAATGGCAAATTACTCCGGTATCTTTGCCAAGAAAACAAGACCGAAATGACTCAACAACAGCATATTCCAGGGACTGTGTTAAGTGCTGAGGACATCCCTGCCCTCAGATGACTTACATTTTAGTAGGAGAAGACACCACATATAGAGTAATGGTCAGTAGGGAAGAGTGTTTTGATCTGAGAACATCTCAGGAAGAATCAGTGGAATAGGGCTTGATGCCTCCTTTCCAGAAGTAGTGGTAGTGTTCCCTGGGCAATAGTAGAGAGGATAGAGTGTACATGTTGGCACAGAAGGAAGATGGCCCCGGTGATGCACAAAGACCCAGGGATGGCCAGGGATGGGGGGGGGGGACCTCACCATTTAGGACACACAAGCCGAGAGAGGTAATTCCAATAGCAACACCAACTGCCACAGGGCAACACGACAAGAATGTTTATCTAAAGTGTCTAATGACACAAAACTAGGAGAGATAACTAACACAACTAAAAAGATCTTTACAGGCTAGAATGTTCCTAAGGTTCCTAAAATGAATCTTAGTGGGGATAAATGCAAATTCTTACACCCGAGTTCAAAAAATCAATTTCACAGGTACAAGGTAAAAAGATGTGGTCAGACAGCAATTTATCTTAAAAATATCTGAAGTTTTCAGAGGCACTATAAGTTCATTATAAATTAATAGTATGATATGAGTACCAAAAAAACCTATTGTGATCTTGAGCTCCTGGACTCTGCCCTCATTAGGCCACATCTAGACCACTGTGTTTGGTTCTGAATGCCTCATTTTAGAAAGGACATTAATAAACAAGAGAGCCTCCTGAGGAAGAAAGTCAGGATGGAGAAGGACCTTAAAATCATACCATATGAGAACAGGCGTATGGCAATGTGCTTAGAGTCACCTCTGGACCCTCTGGACCAAAAAGAGCAAAAGGGACAGAAATGTGCCATCATTATTAGAGATGTAAATGGGGAGATCAGGGCTAGCCGAGGACAACATGGGTTATAAAAAAAAATAAAGCAGAAGAGCGGGGAAAGTCCCTTTTAATTGTCACATTCCATGAAAGAGAATCAGAGGGCTTCCATTCAGGCTGATAAAGGGGGGAAATGATCAGAGCTAATGTGAAGCTAGGTCAGGTTTAACCCTATCTTCATGAAGGGAAGGCCACACCTGTCAAGGTCCTGCTTCCATTGGGGAAGGGAAATGAGGAGGAACATTGTCAAGACCCTGACAACTAAGGGCTTTCCCATTTGATTGGGGGTACCCAGAGATAGAAAAAAGGAGGCGGTGATACCTTCCCTCACTCCCCTCCCATGCCCCTCTTGAAGAAAGACCCCAGTGAATTCTGGGACTGTGAAGCAAAGGGTTGTCTAGAATTCCCAGGAACCCTGCTAGACGCCGTGAAAGGTACTTGAATTAGGAGTAACTGAGACCAGAAGACTCCATTTTGTTTCCTGCCTCTCCTCCCCTTCTTGCTCCCCTCTTGCCACACTCCCATCCCATTTTTTTTCTTTGACCCACAGAAACCTTATAAAATAAAATTAAGCCTCTTTCCTAAGTGCTTGCAGCAACCTAGCCAAGAGGTAATTCCTGGGCACCTCTGAGTTTCCCATCCTCTAACTGAAGACCTAGCACTGCTCCTAGAAACTGGTTTTTGTTTTGTTTTGTTTTGTTTGTTTGTTGTTTGGGTTTTTTTGTGGCTCGCAATCAGGGTTGTTGTACAGTAAAAATGTGAATGTTCTCGCTGATGCCCTTAGACACCTCTTTGAACCCACCTCTCTGCTCTCAGACCCCTTTACCATCCAAACATTCAGGGGCTTCTGTTTTCTTGGTCAGCAACTGGATTGGCTCATTCATACTAAAGTGTCAGTGACTTAATTGACTTTTTAATGGTAAAAGGCAGGGAACGTTTAACCCAAGGGAATAGCTTTCCAATGGTAACATTTCAGATAATGTGACATCTGGGCAGGGGGTGGGGGGAAGGGAGGAAACTTTTCACATCATCAAATCACATCACGTTATGTAGGCCACAACTAAGATAAGCTTTCTTGCCCTATGAGCTTTCTTGGTTCAGAGGACAACGTCGCCTTCTCCTTCTTGAGCTTGGGACATAATAATAACTCCCGCTTCTACAGGACTTTTCCCACAACAACTTTGTGAGATAGATGGTGTGAATATTTTAATTCCCATTTTATAGATAAAGAAATTGAGGGTCAAGGAAGTGACTTGCCCAAGGTCACACAGCCAAGAAGCATCAGAACCGAGATTCAAGGCCCAGGTCTTTGCCCCCTAGATCTGGTATTCTTTTGCTTACAAGAGTACAGAAGAGAAATGCCAGGAGTCTGGTACCATGGTACTGTGTAATAGTCTCTAATTACCGTAGCAATCACAACATTCCAATGCTGTCAACATGAGAGCTTTCGGTCTCCCTGCTCGAATCCCTACCACTTGGGGGCTTGTAAGTAAAACCACCAAATTAATTTGATGAATCGATAGAATCGTTGTTCCCCCTCTTTTGTTTCTGGAGGCTTAAAGCGCTTGCAGTAGGTGGGTAACCTCCTAGAGTGTTGCACAGAGGAAATAAAGCTGATGGAAAGTCATTAGTATGGCTTAATTTAAGGCAAAATTGTGGCAGGATATGTCAGACAGCAGAGAGGGGCATTACTCTTGCAAGGACAAGAAACAGAGCTTGAGGCTGGCCCAGTCCCTCTCACTCTGTGCCCTCTGGATGCCCCTGTGAAAACCCCCATGACCTGACAACAAGTCCTTGGATGGGGTTTTCCATCAGCCTAGGTTATAGAATCAAAGATTCACAGTCTAAACTGAGAGGCCCTTAGAACACAAAAGGTCAGAGCTGAGAGCAATGAGAGAAAGGAGAATGTTAGAATGGGGAGGGATCTTAGAACACAGAATGTCAGATCTTGGAGGAACCTTAGAACATAAATGGTTAGAGCTGGGAGGGCCCTTAGAATACAGAATGGCAGAGCTTGGAGAGATGTTAGGAGAGAAAATGTTAGAGCGAGGAGGGACCTTAGAACACCAATGTCTGAACGGGGGCGGTTCTTAAAACAACATAAAAGATCAGAGCTGAAAGAGACCTTAGATTATAGAGAGGCTGTCAAAGTGGGTGATACGGCCCCTGGGTGGGGGGGCACTGGAATGATGCAGAGGAGTGATAGTAGCCTCATGTGCAACTGGGGAGCATTGAATAAAAATGAAGGGACAGTGGAAGCATAAGAAAAGAAGAAAATTTTGAAAACTCATTCGTACATGTTTCATCTGCTGTGCAACAGAGTTAAAGTCATAGTGATTATGTTATTTTCCAAATAAACACAGAAAACTCAAGTTATAACCAATCAGTTGTCAAATCCACCAACAGGTCTTAACAAGCAAGTGTTGGCAGGCAAGCCTGTCGTGAACTGTCAGGAAGTCCAGCATGCATGGCAGAAATATGTGTGCATGACAACTTCTTTATAATACAATACTACATGGTTACATGATGCAGTATTGTGTCATCAAAATTTCAACGCCAGGAAAAAAACACAAATTTATAATAAATTATTAAATTTAAGATGCAACATGTTTTTAAAAAATATTTTATTTTTTAAATGAGGCAAATTTTTAAAAAAACATTAAAGGGTTAAAGAAAGGAGGCTCTGAGTAATTTTTTAAAAGTGGGGGATAGGTCAAATAAGTTTGGGAACTTCTGCCTTAGAACATTAAAGATCAGAGCTAGGAGAGACCTTAGAAGACAGTGTTAATGACAATTCCAAAGGACTCACACTGAAAAGTGCTATCAAGTTCAATCAACAAATGTTTCTTAAGCACTTACTATAGGTCAAGCAATATGCTAGGTGCTAGAGATACAAAAAATGTAACAATGCCTGCTCACAATGAGATTGTATTCTAATGCTGGAGACAAGTACATATAAAATACATGGAGCCTAAGGTTAATAAATACATATGCATACACAATCGTTAAATATAGGTAGTCTGGGAGGTGGGGCATTAGCTATTGGTTGGGGTGGAGGAAAGAGGGCTCAGGAAAGGGTTCTTGCAGATGACTCTTGAGCTGGATTTTAAGGGCAGAGGGGACTCTGAAGGGAAGGGAAGGAAGGGTAGGTACCTTCCAGGAATGAGAGGTGGCCAATGCAAAGATACAGAGACCAGAGTTGGAAAGTAATTTGTAAAGAGCAGAAAGAAAACCAGTTTGGTGGGTTCAAAGAGTACCAGAGGGGGTATAATAAGGCTGGAAAGTTCAGTTGGGACCAGATTGTGTGGAGCCTTAAAAGCTAAACAGAGAAGTTTATATTTTATCACGAAGGCAACAAAAAGCCCCTGGAGTTGGTTGAGTAAGTGGAGTCCCGTGGTCAGAGGAAAATTACTTTGACCATGTATAGGATAAGCTGGAGTAGGGACAGACTTGAGGCAGAGAGACCAGTTAGGAAGTTGTTGCAAGAATCTAGGTGAAGAGATGAGGCCCTGAACTAAAGTAGTAGCTTTGTGAGTGTAGAGAATGTGTCCAATGGGAGATGTGAAGGTAGAAACAGCCAGGTTAGCTATGGGGAGCAAGGAATGCAGGATAATGCTGAGATTCCAGACCTGAAGCCCTAGAAGGATGGTGATGCCTTCAATGGCAATAGGGAAGTTTGGAAGGCAGGAAGGTTTAGGGAGAACAATAACGGGTTAATTTTATAATGTTGAGTTTAAGACATCCAGTTTGAAATATCCAATAGGCAGTTGATGATCCAGGATTGAAACTGAGAGACAGGGGCTGGAAGTAGAGATCTGGAAGTCATCTTCAGAGTGACGATAGCTAAATCCACAGGAGCTGATGAAGCCACTGAGAGTGGCGAAAGATAAGAGTAGGGACAGAATCTTGTGAACAACCACAATTAGGAGGAATTATGACAATGAGCCAGCAAAGCAGACTGAGGAGTCACTAGACAGCTAGGAGATGAACAAGGAGAAAGCTATGTTATGAAAACGCAGAGAAGAGAGAGTATCCAGTAGGAGAAGGTGGGCAACAGTGTCAGATACAACAGATGGGGAAAAAAGGATTTGGACCAAGAAGATTCGGCCATTAAAACATCATTGGTAACCTGAAGATGCGATCTGCGAGGAAGAGGGGATGGGGCCAGTGCTCATATAGAAAGGTTGGCCTTGGCAAGAAGGACTGGGCTCTTTGTCAGAGACTCGGGGGGAAGAGGAGAGGGTTGGGGAGGACGTCAAGGGGTGTTGAGATGAAGAGAAAGGGAAACTAGGGAGTTCACATTGAATGGCCTCAATTTCCAATAAAGTAAGAGGTAAGGTCCTCAGCTGAGAGGAGGAAGAAGAGGAGGTAGGGGTGGGGAGGGGAAGGGTTCCTTCAGAAAGGAAGAGAAGATGTGGGGAATGAGATAGGGAATAAATTAGGGAGGGACAAAAAAACTGCCTTGCTGTAGTGAGGACCCATTTGAGACTGGATAGCATGAATCTGTAACACACCCAGTCGGCACCATTGCGGGACTTCCTCAGGGGAGAAGAAAGATGTTGAGACCAATCTAGATCTTGCAAGAGAAGAGATATGCTACAACAAATCAAGTGAAGAAGAATTGATTAAGAGCTTACTTTGTGCCAGGCACCGTGCACAAAGTATACATGTACAAGCAGAAAGAAAGACGATCCCTGCTCCCGTGAAGCTTACCTTCTGATGGAGCCCAATGACAAGGGGTCAAGGAATTCCAGAGCAGAAGCCGGCACTGAATTGAAATGGCTAAATACTGGGTCGAGGTTGGAGGAGCAAAGTGAAATCAGAGCAGAGGCGATGATCTGAGGACATGTTGGTGAAGGGAACGGGAGACATCAGGGAGCGTGAAGAACATAGGAAGAAGATGCATGATAGGAGGCCAAATATGGGGAACGTTAGAGTTTCTGGTTAGGGAAGCAGAACATTTGTCAGCTGTACTAGACCAAGTGTGTGACCATCCCTATGTGTGGCTGAGGTAAAGGTAAGGAATAGGTCATGAGACTTAAGGAAGTTGAGGAAACAGGAGGCTAGGGAGACTGAAGGAGCATCTATGTGGATATGGAAGCTCCCTAGTCTTAGGGCAGGAGTTGAGGAGGAGAGGAAGATGGTGATCCTTGAGAAAAGACCTGATACATTCCAGCTATTGTAATCTTAATGGAGTGGAAAATGTTGATTGTGTGGTCTTCCAAAAAGAATGTCAGAGCTGGAAGGGAGCTTTAGAGCTGGAAGGGATCTTAGAACGGTGGTTCCCATAAGGGATTCCTCCCAAAATTCTTTACTAGTGCCTTAAGCATTCAATAAGCACAGAATGACATGAGTAGTGCATTCAGTTACCTTGGGGGTTCACAACACATTTTTTGTCATTGTTGAAAAGGGTTCAAGGAAAAACAAACAAAAAAAATTGGGAAACACCATGCACACAGCATGTCAAGCCAGAAGGAATGTTGGAGATCACTGAGTCTAAACCAGTTGTTTTAGAAGTGAGGTAACTGAAAGTTAGAGGGGAAAGTGCTGTGCTCCAAATTAGACAGGCAGCTAATTAGTGGCAGGACTAGAAGCAGGAGGGAATTAGGTCACCAAATGAGCTGGCTGTCACCTTGATTTGTCAGGGATTTGAAGAGGACAAAATGAAGACTGAGGTTTCAGTCAAGAGTTGCTAGCTGGGGACAGATAGGTGGCGCAGTGAGTAGAGCACCGGCCCTGGAGTCAGGAGGACCTTGAGTTCAAATCCGGCCTCAGACACTTGACACATGTACTAGCTGTGTGACCTTGGGCAAGTCACTTAACCCCAATTCCCCTGCCCTCCCCCCCAAAAAAGAGTTGCTAGTTGTAGTCTAGGCAATTAAGACTCTAAATTGCCAGCCTACAATGGTCAACAACACCCATGAGAACCCAAGTGCAGTCCCTGTCTCTGCCTACTGCACAAGGATATCATGGAGACAGCATTGTGTCAACCTTAAGGAAAATGTCATAGGGCATGGAAGGGGCCTTCCCGGGGCTGGGAGAGTGTTGCGTAGTGTAAATCAGCCATTGGACATGGAGTGAAGAAAGGTCTGCAGCCATTGGACATGGAGTGAAGAAAGGTCTGCAGCCATTGGACATGGAGTGAAGAAAGGTCTGCAGCCATTGGACATGGAGTGAAGAAAGGTCTGCAGCCACTGGACATGGAGTGAAGAAAGGTCTGCAGCCATTGGACATGGAGTGAAGAAAGGTCTGCTTTCGAATCTAAGCTGTGTTGTTGCTGAGTTTTCAATCGTGTCTGATTCTTTGGGACCCCATTTGGGGTTTTCTCGGCAAAAATGCTGGAATGGTTTGCCATCTCCTTCTCCAGCTCATTTGACAGATGAAGAAACTGAGGCAAACAGGGTGAAGTGACTTGGCCAGGGTCACAAAACTAGTAAGTGTCTGAGCCAGGTTTGAACTCATGAAGATGAGTATTTCTGAATCCAGACCCAATGCTCTACAGGGCCATCTCCAGCCATCCTGATCTATATCTTGCCACTGGACCCAAATGGCTCCAGAGGAGAAAGTGAGGCTGGTGACTTTGCACAGCCCTCCCTCACTTCAATCCAATTCCTTTGCAAGTCATGGCATCACCTTCCTTATGTCACGGTCCTCTTCAAGAACGAAGGACAAACAACAACAACCCAGTGTTCTATGCACTATGGTGCCACCTAGCTACCCACTTGTGCTTCAGTCCTTGGCTTAATTCCTCTGAGTCTTGGTTTTTTCATCTGCAATATGGGAATAAACAAAAGCACCCAAGGTCGAGGTGAGGCTGAAATGATTAAGTGTTTATAAAGTGTTTTCATAACAAAGTGCTATATGAATGTGAGCTGTTCCTATTCAAATCATGGCAGCCAGGCTGAGAGAGCTCAGCTGCTCTGCGCACCTCTGTCCTTTGCCCCACTGGAGGAGAACAGAGTGGGTGGGGTTGGTTTGACTCGGTTTGATTTGGACAAACAACCCCAGTAGTCAGCTTTGTGGAGGAGGCAAAATATCTGGCAATCTCGTCAGGCAGACACAACATACAAGGAGTTGCGTCCTGAAAACAGTTGTGTAAGATAGCAACATGTCTCTTCTGCCCTGGTCCAGCCCACAGACGGTAGGAGGCTCAGCCTCCTTGTACCCACCAGGAAAATCAGCCTTCTCTGCAGGGCTACCAAGGCCTGCTTCAGCAGGCCTACACCCCCTAAAGCGTACAGCTCCATGGAATTTCACATGTGTGACAACATTCCCCCTTGCCCAGCCCATCCAAATAGTTAATATTTATATAATTCCCAATAGGCAAAGAAGGTGCTTCCCCCTCTCGGAAAAGGGAGATGTCCTGGCTAGATGTTAGCCAAGCCACCAGAATCATTGTGGTGAGAAAATCATTTTTCTGCTCTGACTTCAGTGTTCTCTCTGTAAAATGGGGATGATAATACTTCGTTACATTGGGTTAAAATGAACTAAGAATGTTATAAATTATAAAATAACATGTCCATAAAGTTGGTCATAGGACCAAAGAGTTAGGGCTGGGAGAGATTTTAGAGAAAAAGGAAGCCAAGACCCAGAGAGGTTATGCGACTTGTCTGAGATCACATAGCTTAAAAAGTGTCTGAGCCGGAATTCGAACTCGAGTCTCCCTGACTCCAAGTCTAGCAGTCTATCCATGGAGCCAGAAGAAACCTCTAGTTAATTGAGCAGTTTCTCTAGGCAGGATCAGCTTTAAGAAAAGCCTTGGGGGAAAAAATTGCACAGTATGAAAAAACATGATGGGGTTATATGCTTCACTGGGTAAAGGAGTGGGAAGGGGAGCGAACAAACATTTATTAAATACCTACTATGTGCCAGGCACTGCACTAAGTAGTTTACAAGTATCCTCTCACCTGAGCCTCACAGCAACCCTCAGAGGTGGATGCTGTGATCATCTCCATTTGACAGAAACTGAGGCAGACAAAGGTTAAGTGACTCATCCAGGTACAGCCAGTAAGTGTTTGAGGCTGGATTTGAACTCTTGTCTTCCTGGCTTCTGCCTTAGAGCACCTAGCTGCATCTAATGGGATTACAGAGACATTATAATGTCAAGAGTATGTGAAAGGATTTAGCATAGTATTTAACACTCATCTCCCAGTATTGTCGTATCATGTGAAAAAAAATCGTAAGGTGCTTACTATGTGCTTAGCACACAGTAGGTGTTACATAAATGTTAATGATTACTATTACTATTTATCGTTATTACCACCTCCCAAGGCTGCTATGAGGATCCAATGAGAGATAAGAATTGTAAAGCACATGGCCCAGTGCCTGACACACAGCAGACAGCATAAAAATGTTAGTTGTTGTTGTCGCTGTCTTTACATGCAGAGGAGTTTATGTTGGTGATGGAGTCGATGATGACCCTTTAATCCAGTAGTTCTCCTACTTTTTGATCTCAGGACCCCTTTACACTCTTAAAAATTATTAAGGACCCCCTCCCCAAGAATTTTTGTTTATGTGATCCATCAATATTGTTACAATATTTATCAGATAACATTATCAATATTACTGCATGGTGTATCAATATTTGCTATGTTAGCTATGAAAACATTTTAGAATTATTATGGAAATAATTTCAAACTTTAGGACCACCTTGACGGGGTCTCAGGGGCTCCCAGGGGTCCCTGGACCACGCTTTAAGAACTGCTGCTTTAAGCTAAGTCTTTGTAGTCCACCAGACAGAACAGGTCTGAGGAGTTAGGTGTGGCTGGGCACCTCAACTTAAGAAGCAGCAGTAGCCCAAGGATGGCTGTTTGGATCGGTTCTTCCACAAGACCTCTGGTCTCCTGGGCCCGGCCCTTTGGATGTTAATTCTTTGGCCTCCCTTCTCAATACTGCCCTGGAACAGCCCTAGCTGGTATCTCTAGTCACTTGACCATAGGACACATGCATGCACACACGCATGCACGCCCCCTGTTTTTTTCTACAACCCCAAATGGCCTTGACTCCCTATCGTTGAGGGTCTGATCCGCTGGTCATCCACTTTGCTGCTTTCTGGCTATAGACCATCCATCTGGCTAACTACATTCCCTACATCATTATTCTCCGTCCCTAGAGAAATTCAGGACATGTGGTATAATGTCAGATATACCAGAAGGAACTCCTGACTCCCCCAAAAATGTTTCATCCATTTACCTAGTCCCCAATACCTCCTTAAGATTCCATTGTAGAACTTCTTACCTTCAGCTTGGCAGCTTCCTGAAGTCAGGAAGACCTGAGTTCAAATCCAGCCTCAGACACTTGCTGTATGACCCTAGGTAAGTCACTTAACCTTGTTTGCATCAATTTTCTTATCTGTAAAATAAGGGGGAGAAGGAAATGGCAAACCACTCCAGCCAAGAAAACCCCAAATGAGGTCACGAAGAGTCAGACACAACTGAACAAGAATAAATTTTAAATTATTATTTAAACTTAAAAATCAACAAAGGCAAACAACTAACTAAACATACAAAGTAAAGACTAAAAGTTGGAAATTCCCACCTTTACCAGTCACTGTGGCTTACACAACAGTGAAAGGGTGCTGGGTCCCAAAGGTGCTGATGAAAACACATATCTGGGGTCTGGAAAGGCAAAGAAGGCACTGGGACTTTTTTGGCTCTTTTTCTCAGTAGCTTAGGGAGCCTTAGATCAGGTCTTGCCTACTCAGAAAGCCCAGCACATGGAACCCTGAGAATTTGGTTAAGAGACAGGGGGAAAGGGGCAGCTAGGTGGCGCAGTGAGCACCAGCCCTGTAGTCAAGAGGACCTGAATTCAAATCCAGCCTCAGACACTTGACACACTTACTAGCTGTGTGACCTTGGGCAAGTCATTCAACCCCAATTGCCCTGCCTTCCCCCCTCTAAAAAAAGGAAAAAAAAGAGATGGGGGAAGAATTGGGTGTAGTTTTATAGAATCAGAATTCTAACTACAGCGGAGCAGCAAGGACTTTGTCCGCAGGCACTAACTTGGGGAAGTTGGGGTAGGCACAGCAGGCTCTTTTTTCGACAGTAATCCAGCCTCACATCCAGGAAGCTAGACTGTGACCCAGTCTGCTACCCCTTAGGGTAGGTCTACCGCCTTAACATTCCTTTTCTGTTCCTGAACTAACTGGTGCAGTGAATAGAGTGATGGGCCTGCAGTCAGGAAGACCAGAGTTCAAGTCTAACCTTAGACACTTGACTAGCTGTGTGGCCTTATGCTAGTCACTTCACCTCTGCCTCAGTCCCCACAACTGTAAAATGGGGATAATAATACCATCTACCTCCCAGGTTCATCATGAAAATCAAATGAGATATTTGTAAAGTACCTATTCCTTCACAAATGCTCGTTTTCTTCCATTTTCCCTTCCTCACCTCAGCTACCACTACTCACCCCTCACTTAACCAGAATTTTAAGAATTGCTAGTTATAGTTATGCTGTAACATAACATAGAATATTCTATCTGGAAGAGTATAAACTATATGACTTATAAATCCTATTAGAGTTGGCTGGTCTACAAGATAGCCTTCCTCCAAAGCCTCATCATGATGTGGAAGTGAGTACAGGTCTAGCAGGTGTTCCCAAGCTGGAAAGGCTTGGGGACGGAGGCCCAGCCAAATTAAATTTCACGAGGCACGTCACGGGCTGATGGCCAAAGCAGCTTTCCAAGACCGTCTACTCAGTCAGGCCTATAGTGGGAGAGGAAAGGTCCTTATCAATGAAATCTCTGGTACCTGAAGGAATAGCCTGGGATTCCCTGAGAGGAGAATTCTGCACCTAGGGTAGGAAGGAAGCATAGTGGGTCTCCTTCACTCCAGATGTTAACCCCCTCTTGCCCAAGAACCACACAATCATGCTTCTAGAGTGTTTTCAGTTTAGGGCTACATAGGGTGTCAGCCTTTCCAAGGAGAAAGAGAAGGGACCAGTGGTATAATGCATGCCTCAGAATGCGCCCAAACACAGGGCCCACCTCTGCACATGCCTATGGCTTTTTAAAAATTACTATTAATTGAAAAATATCCCTAGGTTCAACCCCCCAAAGAAAATTCTTAAGTTCATTTTTAGCTTAACAAACAGCAAATAAAATGGGCACTTACATATGCATAACAAAGCAGAAAAAGAGATTTGCACATGAAACAGAAGGTCTCTGTGACATACAGTTTGCTTTTCCTCCACCGATGACTTTGTAAATGAAATGCTTTAATAATGCATTTCTTTAGTCTTTTAAGATTTACAAAGCATTTTCCTCACAAGAGCTCCCAAAGGAAAGATTGAAAGTATTAGTATTATCCATTATCATGATCATTTTTGCTGAACCTGTGATTTCATTGGAACTCCCACTAAGGAAACTCCCTCCACCAGTGCAGATCACCTGCTCTGTAATTTATAGTCTTAGCCCTCTGGGGAGGGGAAGAAATAGATGGGAGTTAAGTGACTTACCCAAGGTCACATAGCCAGTGTGTATTAGAGGTGGGTCTAGGGACTTTCCTGCCTGGCTAGCCTTTATGACACAATACCTCTATATATTATGAAAACTTTGCCATTCCATTTTATCAATGGAGGTTCAGCGAGTGATGAAAAATGACTTGGCACTACATTTCCCCTGACCTTATATGCACTATGAGTAATGTATCTCTTGCCTTCTCAATAGGTGGGTGAGGGGGTAGAGAGAGAGAGAGAATTTGGAACTGAATTCTTTTAATTATTTAAAAAAAAAAACAAAAGGAGTGACTTGACCAGGTCACAGAGGCAGTGAGCATCAAACTCAGGACATTGGGTTATAACGTCCATTTAGAGTTGAAAATGACCTTACAAGTCACTAAGTCCAACCTTCCTCCTTTTTACATATGAAGAAACTGAGGACAGGAAGCTAGTAGATATCTGAGGGCTGATTCGAACCCAGGTCTTCTGACCCCAAGGCCAGTGCCACCATAGCCCTCTACCTCATGCCTATGACGCACACAACAAACTGGTCAGCAATATATTCCGTATAGTGCCCATAGGGCCTCGATCAAGTATCTCTTCTTCCAGGCTGGACTAAAAAAACCAAAAAACCAAACCCCACAGGGCAAGCAATCTCCTGTCCTGTCCCCAGTCAGCCTGGGCGGCAGGTGGCAGCATTGGCCCCAGAACGCCTCAGCTGGGCTGCCTGAGGCTCCAGCACCCTGAGCCTCCCTCCTTCTCCTGGATACTGCTCACTCCCTCCCTGACAGTCTGCTTGCAAAAACAAAAATAAAAACAACCATTGCCCCTAAGTGGAGAGGCCGGGGCGGGGGGGGGGGGGGGGGCAGGGCATGCAGGAACACAGGGCATTTTCACACAAACACAGTGGGTCAGCCAACAAGCATTTATTGGGCACTTACTGTGTTTGTGTGCCAAGTTCTGTGTTGGAGATACAAAGAAAGAAAAAGGGGGGATCCTTAAAACACATCTTAAGGGCCTTTCCCATTGGGCCCAGTCACTGAGAGATGCTCCAAACCTCCCCAGGCAGACCTGGAATCTCCGCCTCTGATTCAGCTACCTCACTGCCTCAGTTTCCTCCTCAGTTAAGAGAGACGGTTAAATGGGAAGACCTCTAAGATTCTCCCCAGGTCTTTGAATACTGACAATGTTCAGAATGCAGGGTTTTAAGTCAGGAAAACCTGGGTTTAAATCCTGCTTCAGACATCTACTAGCTGTGTGACCCTGGACAAGTCACTTAATCTCAGTCTGCCTCCATTTCCTTATCTGTAAAATGGGGAGAATTGCACCTACCTCATAAGGTTGTTGTGAGCATCAAATGAGATAATATACATAAAGCACTTTGTAAATTTATCATCATCATCAAATATCTTAGAATTATAGAGCCCCATAGAGATGGTCTTCCATGATTGCCCAGAAACCAGCCTTACAACTTGGAGTGCCTTCCCTCCCACAGGAACCATGGGTCTCGCTCCCTAACCCTCTATAATTCAGCCTTAAAGTCATCCTTTGGTCCTCAGCCCAGCCTGGGCTCCAGACCCCCCTCCCACCTGCCCCCTCCTCTCTGCCTCAGGCTACCTCCACATCCAGGAGGCACAGCCCTGCCCACCCCTGGCTCCCTCCCTCTTTCACACACACCCCCATAATATCACTGCAGATTAATTGGCACTAATACAAATGTACACAGCTCTATAAAAAAGGTGTCACCGGCGCACAATGGGAACCGGGCTGCTTGCATATTATCTCTGCACTGCAGGTATCTAATTCATTCCTCGGGAAAACAGTCTATTTATTCTGTTACATTATAACAATCTCTCTGCAAACAGGACTTGAACAGGCAAGGGGTGGGGGGAGAAGGGGGTGACTTGAGCGGGGGGGGGGGGGGGGGCGGTTAGGAAAAGAAGGATGGGGAGAAACCACCAATCCCGCACCACACACTGCACGCAGTTCAAAGCCCCACACCGAGCCCCCGATTCAGTCCTTGGGCCAACCTGCCTCCCCAAAGCCAGGCTGCCCACAGCCGGGCTCCAGAAGGGAGCCCCCTGCTCCAGAGGGAAAGGAAGATTTTAGAGCAGAGAGAGGCCTGAGAGGTCCTCTAGTCCCAGTCTAAGGCCTGGGAAAATCTAATGATTTTCCCCGATGACTCTGGATCGAATCTCAGCGGTTCTTTGCTCCCTGGAAGGACTTGGTCTATGAGTCCTTGATCACCTCATTTCTCTAGGTTTTGGATTTCTCTATGAACTATGGTAATCGAACAGGGTCATGGGGTTCTGGACCCCTTTAGCACCCTGGTGAAGGCTGTGGAGCCCTTCTTGGAATGGTAAGAAATTAAATACCCCGGGTTACAGATGAAACTAATTATATTGAAAAGTAATTATCATGAACCCTGGTTTACCCCTGGAGACCTTTACGGGATCTCTATGGTCACCTCCAAGTCTGAGAGGCAATTTGGTATGGGCGATAGAGAGCTGGCCTTGGAAACATCTGAATCCTGCCACCCTGTGCCTCAGTTTCCTCTCGCAAGGGAAAGGCTTGAAGTGGCCAAT
Organism: Trichosurus vulpecula; assembly: GCF_011100635.1. Lineage (NCBI taxonomy): Eukaryota > Metazoa > Chordata > Mammalia > Diprotodontia > Phalangeridae > Trichosurus > Trichosurus vulpecula. The sequence goes on from NC_050575.1 coordinate 388,836,073, forward strand.
TTCTAAGGTCCTTTTGAGCTCTGAGATGTCTTACAATCTCTCGGTGGACCTGTGATCTTAGGTCATGAGTAACAGAATTTGGATTCAAATCCAGGTCCCCCCTGACTACACATCTGGGGCTCTTTCCATAAAAACTGCTTCTTAATCTGCTTTGGAATGTTTCTCTGGGAAGAATGGAATGGGTCCCAGGACAAAATATTAATAATAATAATTCCTTGCATTTTATAGCTTCTACCTCCCAAGGTGGTTGTAAGGATCAAATGAGATAATCATTGTAAAAAGTGTTAAGCACAGTGTCTGGCACAGAATACGCACTGTATTTAGTTTAATAATGGTTAGTTATTACTATTATTATTTTATATTTTTCAAAGTGCTATTTCATGTGCTTTATCTTATCTGATCATTGTAATAACCCTGGCATTATTCTTTTTATCTCCACTTTGCAGATTGGAAAACTGAGTCCCAAGAGGTGAAGGTGCTTGCCCCAGGGTCACCCAGTTAACAAAGAGCAAGATCAGCTCTAGAACCCAAGGAGTACTGTGGTATTGTGGGAAGACCACTGAGTTTAGATTCAGGAAACTGGGCTTGTATCCAGGCTCCTTACCAGCTATGTGACCCTGATCATGTCATCTCTCTAGACCTTGGACTCTCCACCACAAACTATGGCAATTGGACTGGGTCAGGGGGTTCTTTACCTTGTGTATGTTACAGACCCTTTAGCACCTGGTGAAGGCTGTGGAGCCCTTCTTGGAATGGTTTTAAATGTATACAGATTAAATACCCAGGGTTACAGGTGAAACCAATTATTGTTGAAAGGTAGTTGTCATCAACCCCAGCTTACTAAACCCCTGGAGACCTCTGCAAGATTGGTCACTTCGAAGTCTCAAAGGCAGGTTGGTATAGGCAACAGAGAGCTGGACATGGAAACAGAAAGACCTGTGTTTGAATCCTGCCTCAAACACTTATCAGCCATATGACCTGAGGCTCTCAGCCTTGGTTTCCTCTTTTTTTTTGGAGGGGGGAAGGCAGGGCAATTGGGGTTAAGTGACTCACCCAAGGTCACACAGCTAGTAAGTGTGTCAAGTGTCTGAGGTCGGATTTGAACTCAGGTCCTCCCGACTCCAGGGCCGGTGCTCTACTCACTGTACCACTGAGATGCCCCCTTGGTTTCCTCATTTATAAAACGGGGATAATAATGGCATCTGCTTCCCTGGGTTATTGTGAGAATCAAATGAGATGATACATGTTTAAAAATTCTTTTCAGACCCCCAGAAATGGAAGCTCCACACTACAGCCCTGTCTCTTGACTCTCAGCTGAGGACTTTCTTCACTGCACCCCCATGGCCTTTCCTCATGATATTCAGTCCTGGATGATTTTCTCTTCCCCAGCATCCTTGGGGAATGCATGACAATGACCTCCCTGACTGGAAAGGCCCTGAGCCTTTCTCTGGAGCTCCCGGAAGGCTGTGGGTAGATAGTGTGCTCTATCAGCCTGAAGGATAAAATGACTTAAAAAAAAACTTTACCAGCATATTGATAGCATTATCAGAACAGACTAGACCTTAATGAGCATTAAGTTCAAGCTCCACCCTGTATAGATGAGGAAACTGAAACCCTACATGTCTTAGGTAGCTACTATGTGCAACAATCTGTTCTACCCAAGCCCTGGGGAGATGGAGACAAAAAATGAAAGGGTCCTTCCCCTCAGAGAGCTTACATTTTACTGGGAGGGATCCAGTGCCTAGTAAATACAAAGTAATGGGAGTGAGGGTGGGAGAAGGGATGGAACAGAAGAAGCCAGCTCTAGGAGGTGCCAACTGAACTAGAGACTTTGGAGGAAGCCAGAGATTCAGTGTGGGGAGGGGAATGCACTTCCTAATGTTAAAGATCATAATATTAGGTGGGGCTCTTTTAGGGCATCTCATCCAACCCTGTTTTACTGATGAGGAAAAGGACACCAAGTTAAGTCAGTTGGCCAAGGTTACATTTTTTGTTGTTCGGTCTTTTTTCAGTTGTGTCTGACTCTTTGTGACCCCGTTTCAGGTTTTCTTGGCAAAGATACTGGAGTGGTTTGCCATTTCCTTCTCCAGCTCATTTGACAGATTAGGAAACTAAGGCAAACAGACTCGCCTAGGGTCACACAGCTATTAAGTGTCTCAGGTCACATTTGAACTCAGGTCTTCCTGACTCCAGGCCTCATCTCTATCTGCTGTGCCACCTAGCTGCCCCAAAGTTACACTGGTAACATCCTCTCACTCCTAAGTCAGTGTTCTTGTTGCACTCACATTGCCTCTCCATTGAGTAGAATGAAATCATTTAGTTCCATTGCTTTGGTTGCCTTATCTGTAGAATGGGGATTATTATACTTGCCTGTCTGGAAGCTAGAGAACTAGATGATCTCTAGAGGTCCTTTGCTTTATATAATGGAGGATAGCTACCAAGTATCAATTCAAATAGCAGGCCTCCTGCCTGACCTGAGCATGAGCAATGGATACTACTGACCCATCTCTCCACATGATAAGCTGTGAAAGTCAGCTTCCCAGTCTCGGGGGAGGTAACTGATTTCCATGAGCAAAATATTCTCTGATCCAGTTACCAATATTCCCATGAGGGAACTAGGAAGAAGAAAGGCTGCAGGATGTGGGGTCATGGCCTTCCCTCTGCCTGGAACTAACTGATCTGAGTTGGGATCTAGACAGCCCGATCAGTCCCTGGAATTCACTGTGAGCAATTCCAAAGTCAGACATGCTGTCTGATCAGCTTGTCTGAGGTTGGGATGGGAGGAGAAGTGAAGGCATGTGTTAGCAGCTCCACTGGGAACATCTTAGTAGTGTGCCATCCTCTTCAGGCTGGCAGGCAGCAGGGTATCAGTGGAAACCGCTGGACCTTGGGAGTCAGAAGAGGATTTATATCCCAGCTCTGCTAATTACTGCCTGAGTGACCTTGAGTAAGTCCTTTTCCCTCTCTAGATCTCAGCTTTCTTATCTGTAAAATGAGAGGAACTGGAGCAGATGACCTCTAGTTCCTGCCAGTTCCCTATCCTATGATCCTACAGTTTCTCATTTCATGATAGAAAACTCTGTACCCCAGGAGGAACCCGCATGTTACAGACCTGGTACCATGAGGATGAAAATAATAAAAGGCTTGGCACTTTATTGCCTAAGAGGTGCTTCATGTCCATTTTCACTTAAGCCTCTCAACAGCCCTGTGAAATGTGTGGTGCAAATATTATTTTCCCCTTTTACAGAAGAGGAAACTGAGACTCAGAGAGTTGAAATGACTCACCCAAAATCAATCAGCTAGTAATTGGATGAGCTGGAGTTAAATCCAGTCCCTCTGAGTCCAAATCCAGTGCTCTTTATGTCAACATTTTTTTGGTTCAGTTGTTTCAAGTCACCCAATTTGGGGTTTGCCATTTCCTTCTCCAGCTCATTTTACAGATAAGGAAACTGAGGCAAACAGGGTTAAATAACTTGTCCAGGGTCACACAGCTAGTAAGTGTCTGAGACTGGATTTGAACTCAGGTCTTCTCCAGGCCTGGTGCTCTATCCACTGAACCATCTAGCTGCCCCTCTTATTCCAAATCCAGTATTCCTTATATCAACATACTATTGCTTCAAACAGTACTTGACTGCAGATGACAGACCTGACACTTCATGTTCTAAGGTTTGGGCCTTAAAAAGCTGTGTGACCTTGCCCAAGTCATTGGATTCAGTGTTGTATTCAGGAAGATCTGGGTTCAAATCATTCTTCTGATTCTTAATAGCTGTGTGACTATGGACAAGTCATTTAACTGAAGCCTCAGTTTCCACATTTGTGAAACAAGAGGGCTGAACTGGATAACTTCTAAAATCCCTTCCTACTCTAAATCCATATTCTATCCCAAAAGCCTCATTTCATAAATGAATAAATTGAAGCCCCAAGAAGTGTATAGTCCACTCAGGTTGAAGCCAGAAGGACCCGAGTTCAGACACCAGCTCTTTGTATTGCGTAATTGTCACGATGAAAAGGATCATTTCTATGACTGGGTCCTTTTGGAAAATTCATCTTATAGGATCTGTTGCAGCCTCCACATGGTCAGAAACACTTGGGGACAGGACCACCAACGGTGTTGTTGATTTCTCCAATGGTTGCAAGAGTCATGCCATCTCTAATTCCAATCTCATAAGGCTGCTGTAAAAATAAAAAGACATAATGCATTTTAAATTGTTTTTCAGCTCTAAAGATATTGTGTATATCACACACACACACACACGCACGCACGCACGCACACTGCCCCCCATGCCTGTATTTCTTTCCATCACCATCATTATCTCCACCTCTAGACTTCCTTCAGGTTCCACCAAAAAGCCCACTTTCTCCAAGAAGTCTTTCCTCATTCCCCTTAATGCTTTTCCTGTCTTTATTATTGCCAGCATAGCCTGTCGTATCTTGTGGTTGCTGGTTCTTTTCATGTAGTCTCTCCCAGTAGACTTGTGATTCAAGGTCACAGAGGTAGGAACGGCAGAGGCCGGGATTCAAACCCATTTCCCATGTCTCCCAACCCATTACTCTTTCCCCTGCCTCTCCTAAAGGATGCCAAAGAACTGCACCATAAGTTAGTTCGGAATGACCCAGGCCACAACATCATTAATTGTTTCCAGGCAAACGTAGTACTAGGTAAAATGATGTTGCAGGGGACAGTCACTTTCACCGGAGCACTGTTGTATGTGGGCAACAGCCCAGTGATGAAAGACTCTAGCCTTTGCAGTGGGGGGTGGTTACAATGTATCAGCAAAATAATTGAAACACAACAATGTTTGCTGTTACTATTTCGAGTATGCCTGGAATGAATGTCCTCTCAAGCTCACTCTGAGAGACAGCCCGGGCGTCAGGGAGGAGCCCGGGAATGGAAGACAGGATCCCAGGTCCTGGTCCTGTTTTGGCCACCTGCTCGTTGGAGAAATTCCTTTCTGTGTGCTTATTCCTTTATTTTATTTATTATTTAGTTTATTCCTTCATTTATTTATTTGGTGGTTTAGTTATATTGTGTATTTACAAATATATATATTTTATATATAAATAATAAATTTATTTATAAATATTTATTTAGTTATATTAGATATTTAGATTATTCCTTTGCCAATTGAGGGGGGAGGTGCCTGCTAAATATTTACTAATGATACGGATTTATCATGAAGTCTACCCTGAAGGCCTTTCAATTGTCATTTTACTAAGGAAGAAAATGGGAGTCATGAAACCTGGGTTTTAGGTCTGGCTCAGACCCAAGGAAAATAATGGTCTTTTGCTTTTCTTTATCCCCAGTGCTTAGCCTAGGGCCTGGGATACTGTAGGTATGTAATAAATGCTTATTGACTAAGTCTCTGTACAACTTTGGGGAAGTCTCAGCCTCAGTTTTCTCACCTGTAAAAAGAGGGGGATTGGACCAGATGACCTCTGAAGACCCTTCCTGCTCCTATATTTCCTTTTGAACTCTAGCATTCTAAGATTTCACCAATGCCTACCACACCATCCTATCCCTGCCCCCCCCAGTCTAACTCCACTGCTGATTTCCCCCTTTTAGGAATCCCTGCATACACTCCCATTCCAGAGTCTCTGCCCTAGATAGAACAAGCAAGTCACCTATTACTATTTCATTAACCTCAGCCCCTCTGGCCTTGTGGTGAACCTTCCCAAGGCCATGGGCACTTTCGCATAGTGTGTGCTCCAGTCTACCCAAAGTGGAAATTGTAGACAGACCACAGGACTGAGCTTTGGGGATGGGCTCTGGTCTCTGAGAACAGCGGTATGGTTAGCTTAGATGAAGGGAGAATTCCATTCACTCAGTCCATCAGCAAGGGGAGCTTAAAACACTGGCCCAGGGAGGCATTGTATAAAGCACTTTCCTGGGCCACAGGAGAGTTGGGTTCTCATCAGGCCTTGGTTCCTAGCCAGCCGAGTCTCCTTGGGTAGGTCCTCTGACTGCTCTGGGCTTTACCTTCCTCCTCTGTAAAATGAGGTGGGGTTGGAAAAAGCAATATCTGCGACCCCTTTCAGTTCTGATAGTGTTTGTTCTAAGATCCTTTCCAGTCCTAGCATTCTAGGTTTTATAATCCCTTTCTGCTCTGATGTTCTTGGTTCTAACGTCTCTTCCAGGTCTTATATACTACATTAAAGCTACCATTCAGCTTACCTATTCCAGGTTCTAAAGTCTCCATGTTCTAAGGGCTTTTTCCAGCACCATCATTTAAACATTCTGAAGTTTCTACTGCTCTGGCATTTTATGTTCTAAGGCCCCTTCCAGACCCGACACTTCATGTTCTAAGGCCCCTTCCAGACCTGATACTTTACGTTCTAAGGCCCCTTCCAGACCCCACACTTCATGTTCTAAGGTCCCTTTCAGGGCACTTATCTCTACCTAATCATTGCCTCCCCCTCCCCCCAAAAAAAGATTTGGGCAAAGATACATGCCCTTTTCAGGCCTAAGCATGGAGACACAGTGAAAAGGCCACTCATCCAGGCATCTAGAGGATAAAAACTCAAATCCTGGTTCTGACCCTGGGCAAATCATTTATTCCTCTTGACCTTCAGCTTCCTAGTCTGTTAAATGGGTCTAATAAGACTTGCATGACCCACCCCACATGCTTTTTAAGAGGAAAGTATTTTGTAAGTATTAAAAGGCCAGAAAATGTGGGTTTCATTAGAAACACGTCATTAACCCTAAATGATGTCTTTGACAGATTTGTCTAGTCCATCTTCCTGCCTTTGGATAGGACCATATATAGCCCATTTTCATTTAATCCCACACTTAAACTCCTTCTAAAGCAAAATCCACAATTGTCCTCCATCTATGTCATCTCAACCTCAAATATCTCCATGCAAAGCGAGAGGATCCATTGGCTGTTCTAGGATTTGGTTGACATAACAACACAAGTTCCAGGGAAAGAGACTTTCACTTTTGTCACTGTATCCCCATCATCTAGCACAGTGCCTTCAACTCGGTGGTGCAGTGAGTAGAGCACTGGCCCTGGAGTCAAGAGGACCTGAGTTCAAATCTAGCCTCAGACGCTTGACATAGTTACTGGCTGTATGACCTTGGGTAAGTCACTTAACCCCAATTGCCCTGCCTTCCCACCTCCAAAAACAAAATTGTCAATGGATTGGTAGACTGGTAGATCTAGAAAAATCACTGGATATTTCCATTTCTTTTACTGTGATTTTCCTATCTACCGGTGTATAAAGAAATAGATCTCAGCACTTCTAAACTGAGCTTATAGAATAGAGAAGTCTGGAATCCAAGGGCTGGAGGAGAACTTCCAAGTCATCCAGTCCAACTTTCAGCCCGCTCGACACAAGTAAGATAGTTGAAGGGTCAGCCAACATCACAGTTTGGGGTTGAATTTCTTATTGATCACGCAGTGATTCCACAACAGCCAACGCTTGGGTTGTTGAAAATCCTTTAACAAACTAGAAAGATCATGAGCAAGTTAACTGTAGAATATAAGCTCCTCGAGGACAGGCTGTGAGTCGGCTCTTTGTCGAGGTCTTGCCAGCACCCAGCATCCTACCTGGCACATAGTAGGCACATTATAGATACTAGTTGAATTGAATTGAATTAGATGAGAACCGCAGCAAAAGATTTTAGTAGGTTGTTGAGAAAATCTTTCTGGCCAAGAGGACTGCTAGAGAACAGACTACCTAATAACAATTGCTAACGTGTATGTCGCGCTTACTTTGTGCCAAGCATTTTATGATTATTCTCTCATTTGATCCCCACAACAACTCTGGGAGGGAGGTACTATCATTATTCCCATTTTACAGATGAGGAAATTGAGGCAAACAGAGGTTAAGTGACTTGCCCAAGGTCACACAGCTAAGTAAATGTCTGAAGCTGGATTGGAACTCAAGTCTCCCTAACTCTAGGCTCAATGCTCTATCCACTACACCAAAAGAAAACTCTGTTTCCAGAACTTTGTGAGAAAAGCTCTGTACAGAACAATTTAAGGGTAGATTTGCCTGAAGGGAGAGCAATGTGAACCAACAAGGGTTCACCTGGCCCTCTGATTCTCTGACCTTTTGGAAAAGTGACCTTGCTGTGTCTTTACCATTTAGGAATCAGAACAATGCCTTGTATGTGCAAGGAAACAAAGGTCTTTTTGTATTCTTTTCTGCTCTTGCATAGTTGTGGACAAAGAGTTTACCAGCTGGTCCCTGACTTTCCAATGATGTCTCTGTCTCTGTACATAGGCTGGTCCTTGGGCAACAGTCAATTACTGGGACTATATTCTGACCTTTTCCAGTTTGATAGAACCCACATAGCAGGGATTTTGTTCTTTTGGTATAGCCTTCAAGAACTCTATAATGAGGCGTTGGAGAAGGACTTCTATGGAGGTCACATTCACATTCACACAGTACTCTTAAAATGGTTGCGGTAAGTTCAGTGTGAAGGTATATGTAGAACCTACATTGGATTACATGCTGTCTTGGGGGGCGAGGGGGGAGAAGAGGGAGGAAGAGAAAATTTGGAACACAAAAAATTGTGGAACTGAGTGTTATAAACTAAAAATAAAAAATAAATTTATTTATAAAAAAATAAAATAAAATGGTTTCAGAGTCCTTCTGTATTTAGCTCACTTTTTCTTCTAGAATACCCTATCAAACTGGGACATTACTCACTTGACAAACGAGGAAACTGAGAGCCAGAAAAATGATGTGCCTCATCCAAGGTCACACAGGGTCAGAAGCCAGATTAGCAGATGAGTTATGAGGCCATGTGACTGACCTATGTCCTTAGAACGTAAGCTCCTTGAAGGCAGGCCTTGGTTTTTGTCTCTTTTTTTGTGTAAACACTTAGCACATTGCCTGGTACACTGTAAGTACTTAATAGATGCTTGGTGACACACTAACTAGTCACACAATGCAATAAGTGTCAGAAAACCATCAAGTTCTTAGTAGTCTGCATTCTATGAATGGCACGGTCAAGGAGTGTGTAGGCTGAAGATATCTCTGCCTAGTGTGGCGCTGAGATGAGAGCTGGGATACGCCTTGAAGGATGGGGAGAAGCTGATTAGGTCTAGAGGAACTGGAAGGCATGAGTAAGAAAATGGAGGGAGGCATTAGCACTCTCTGTGCAGAGAACAAAACTAAGATTGCCTAACATTTAGGGTGTGTTTGGCCAAGCAGAAGATGAGACCAAAAAGGAAGTTGGGACCTGATTGCCGGGGGCCTTGAACACTAAGTTAAGGAATTCATATTTGATCTTGGAGGTCAAGGGGCATTACTGGTACCTTTCCTCAATGCCATGAAAGCCATTTAAAGGCAGGCATTGTTCCTCATCGTGATTGTGGCCAGTTAAAATTAGGTCACCCCCGAAGAGCTGATCTTGGAATTCAGGAGTTGCTCCAAGCCAAGCCCGCCATATCATCCACCTGCTCCAGCAGGGACAGGCAAGGAAGGAGCCAGCTCTGCTGGGGTGAGCGCCAGATTGTCCTAAGCAGGAGCAGAGAGAGAGCCATTTTTCAGAGTAGGATTATTTTAATGATTTTTTTTCCCTTCCCTTGGAACCCTTCCTAATTCCTAACTTAATTTATTTTGACATCCTTGCTGCTAGTTTGACCTCTTTACTGGAATCATGTGGTGCTTAAAACTCATTATTTCACCATTGAAACAGGAAGTTAATTAAAACCCTTTAAAGAGAGGGTGTTGATGAGTGTCAGCAGCCTTCTAGTACTGCTCGGTAGGAGATGGGGCTGCTGAGGGCCGTGATTCAGCTAGACAGAGCCCGAGCCAGGAACTACCAGGCATCTGCATGCCCCACTGCCAGGAACCCTGGGCAGCCTTGCCAAACCACAGGGAACATAGTAGGCCCTTAATAGCTGGTGAACTGGAACGAATTGGCCTTACAGTTTTCATATTGTACATCTTACATCCTCTGGAGCAAATTCAATAAACATTATCAGGTATCTATCACACATGGTGGTCATTGTTCAGTCATTTAGTCATGCCTGATTCTTTGTGAAACTGTGGACCATCCTGTCCATGGAGTTTTCTTGGCAAAGATACTGAGTGGTTTACCATTGCCTTCTCCAGCTCATTTTACAGATGAGGAAACTGAGGCAAACAGGGTGAAGTGACTTGCCCAGGGTCACACAGCTAGCAAGTGTCTGAGCTCACATTTGAACTCAGATCCTCCTGACTTCAAGCCCAGTGTTCTATCCACTGAGGCACCTAGCTGCTTCTATCGTATAGAGAGGATCTGCTAAAAATCCTTCTCCGTGCGACCATGGAGACCCTGAAGAGATAGTGGAGATCATCTGATTTTTTTCAGATGAGGAAACTGAGGGCCAGAATAAGTAAGTAAAAAAAGATAATAATAATAAATGAAAACGACCATTTTAATAGCCTTTTAAGATTTGCAAAATCACTTTTCAGTGTAATGCCTAGCACAAAGCAAGCAATTCACAAGAGATGGTTGATTGACACATGGCATCTCATTTCATTTGACTTATCCAAAGTCGCACAGTGGGTAGGTATCGGATTGTTGTTGTTGAGTTGTTTCAGTCATGCCAGCTCTCTGTGACCCCATTTGGGGTTTTCTCGACAAAGATACTGGAGTGGTTGGCCCTTTCCTTCTCCACCTCATTTGACAGATGAGGAAACTGAGGCAAACAGGGTTAAGTGACTTGCCCAGGGTCACACAGCCAGTAAGTATCTGAGGCCAGATTTGAATTCAGGTCTTCCTGATTTCAGGCCCAGGGGTCTATCCAATACACCATCTAGCTGCCCTGTAGGTGTTGAGCCTGGACTCAAATCCAGGACCTGATACATTGGAAAGCATGTCGAATTTGTACTCTAAGGCCCTGGGTTCAAATGTGAGTTCTTCTACTCAGTAGCTATGTGACTTTGAGCAAGCGACATCTTCTCTGGGCCTCTATTGTGAGGATCAAATGAGATATTTGGAAAGCCCTTAGCCCTGTGCCTCTCACGTAGGAGGTACTTAATAAATGCTTGTTCTCTCCTCTGGCCCTCTTATGAAATCAGGGAGTAGGACTAGAGGGTCTTTCAGATCCTTTCCTGCTCTGAATCTGTGATCTTCTGTCTCCAAACCAATATTCTTCTCCAGATTGCTTCCTGAGATGGAAATAGGAAGCCTCCCAGGGCCTCCTTGTCACATGGAGGTGACCTTGGCCCTCCAAAGCTATGACAGCAGAGTGGCCGTGCCAGCAGCTCTTCAAAGCTAAAAAAGCCTTTGAGAGTACAGCAACAGATTGTGTGTGTGTGTGTGTGTGTGTGTGTGTGTGTGTGTGTGTGCTCCAAGGACCAGACTTGAGAATTTGGATGGGCTCATCCCTACAACAGTTGGACAGAGGACAATTCTTTTTCAGCAAGAGTAATTCTCATGCCAGCACTGACTAAAGGATGGATCAGTGGGAGTGCACCCACACCAATGAAGTCATGGGTCCCTGATGCACTGGAGTGCATCCAGAGCACTGTGGGGAAGATACAAGGAGGAACCAAGCTTAATACATGGCCCCAGGTACATAGAGTCTAGTGGGGAAGCTAGGGGGGTGTCATAGTGCACAGAGTATTGGGCCTGAAGTCCAGAAGACTCATCTTCCTGAGTTCAAATCCATCCTCAGACATTTACTAGCTGTGTGACCTTAGGCAAGTCACTTAACCCTGTTTGCCTCAGTTTCCTCATATGTAAAATGAGCTAGAGAAGGAAATGGCAAAGCACTCCAGTGTCTCTTCCAGGAAAACCCCAAACAGGGTCACAAACAGTCAGACACGACTGAAAAAAAATTGAACAATAAAAACTTAGAGTCTAATAGGGGAAATATTGTAAGAGACATATGTCCCTAACCATGACATGGAACAGAACATGAGTGTATAAGTGTATAATACAAAGTGTTATATGAGGTCTGAGGAAAGAAGGATCATTACTGCCTAGCAGAATTGGAGGGAGAAGCATTCCAACTGGAGCCTGGGGATGTTTAGAATTTCAATAAGTTATAGAAGATCAGACGAGATACCATATGTCAAGGGCCCTGCAAACCTGAGGATGATATTTTAATGTTAGCAATCCAAGTGGGGGCCATTCTAGAGTTAGGACGTGGCAGAGATGGGGAATCCATGGTTAATAGTCCACTGTTGGGGGCAGGTAGGTGGCCCAGTGAGTAGAGCACCAGCCCTGGAGTCAGGAGGACCTGAGTTCAAATCCGGCCTCAGACACTTGACGCACTTACTACCTGTGTAACCTTGGGCAAATCACTTTACCCCAATTGCCCTACCCAAAAAATAAAAAAATAAAAAATAAAATAGTCCATTGTGGTTCTGTAGTTGCTTTGTACACAGTAGACTCTTGATAAATGTTGGTTGGATTGAATTAAAGCCCACCATCAAGGCCTGGAGGATAAAAAGACTGTGCTTCAAGGACTAATTCAATTCGACAAATATTTATCATCATAGGATGCGTGAAGGGAATAGAGTGAGATAACACTGGGATCGTGGGGTGGCGTCAGATTGCCCAGGACATCAACCAATGTTCTGAGAGAGTTAGGATTTCTTTGATAATTTGTAGTGTCTGGATCAGAGAAGGGACATGGCGATCAAAGGAACAGAAATTAGAACCAGAAAGCACCTTGAAAGACAACTGAGTCCAATTGTATCATTTTATAGATGAATAAATTGAGACACAGATAAGTCGAGTCACTTACTCATGGTCACATAGCTAGTAAATGTTTGAGTCATGATTTGAACTCAGGTCTTCCTGCCTCCACATCCCGCATTCTATCTTCACCATGCCACCAAACTGCCTCAACAAATATTTATTAAGCATCTGCTATGGGCCAAAGACTGAAGATGCAAAAATAAAAATAATTTTAAAGTAAGCAGTACCTGCCTCTAGGAGTTTATAGTCTATCAACTTAATTATATGTATAGCCTATAGATTTGTAGTCGGTAGAGCTAGATTTGAGTCTCAGCTTTGATGCTGTTTGGGTCACCTTGAGGATGTCACTTACTCTTCGAGCCTCTGTTTTATCATCTGTAAAATGGAATATATAATACTCATGCTACCTACCTTACAGAATTGTGAGGAAAATCAGTAAGTCAGTCAATAAACATTTATTAGTCCCTGTTATGTGCCAGGCACTATGCTAAGCACTGAGAATACAAAGAAAGGCAAAAGATAGTCTGCCCATGAGGCTCTCACAGTCAAATGGGGCAGACAACATGCAAGACCCACCTTCTTTCCCTCTCCTCCACTGAGACAGAAAGAAAAACAAAATGCCAGTTACAAATGTGTATAGTTAAGCAAAACAAATTTCCCCACTGGCCATGTCCAAAAAAAATCATGTCTCAATCTATACTCTAAGTCTATCACCTCTCAGTCAGGTGGCGGGTAACATGTTTCATCATGAGTCCTCTGGAACTGTGGTTGGTAATTGTGTTGATCAGAGTTCCTAAGTCTTTCAAAGTAGTTTGTTTTACAGTTTTGTTGTTATCATATAAATTGTTCTCCTGGTCTTGCTCAATTATCTGTGCATCAGTTCACACAAATTTTTCTGGGTTTCTCTGAAACCATCCCCTCTCTCATTTCCTTGCATTCATATACACGTTCAGCCATTCCCCAACTGATGGACATCCCCTCAGTTTCCAATACTTTGATGCCACAAAAAGAGTTGCTATAAATATTTTGTACATATAGATTCTTTTCCTCTTTTTAAAAAATTCTCATTGTGGTACAATGGGTGACCTGGAGACCTGGTGGTTCCCTCATTGGAGGTTTTCCGGCAAAGGTTAGATGACTACCAGACCTCGTAGTGTTATCGCTAGGTCAAAGGGTATATAGAATTTAATAATGTTTTGGGTATTGTTCTAATTTGCACAGCTCCACCAATAATACATTAATGTACCTGGCTGTCCCTAGCCTCTCCAGCATTTGTCATTTTCCTTTTCTGTCAACTTTGCTAATCTGATGAATGTGAAGTAGAACCTCAGTTTTTAAATTGCATTTCTATAAGTATTAGTGATTTAGAATATTTTTGCTTGTGTCTATTGAGAGTTTGGATTTCTTCCACTGAAAAAGATCTATTCATATCCTTTGACATTTCTCAATTAGGAAAATGCCAGGTCTTACCCAAGGAAGCATTGATGTCCTGGGGAGCAAGCAGTGATCTCCAGGAGGGATCTTTAAGACTCCAGAAACAGTGGTGGGATTTATCCAACAGTCTTGCTGTATCTGGACATAAACTAGGAGGGACAAATGCTATGTAGGAACAGAGCTAAATTGAAAGCTTAATGTCCCTCCTCTCCATCCCCTTCAGACCAGAATCAGTTACAGAATGTTCCCACCAATCTCTCTCAGGCATTTTCCTTATACCTCATCAAGACTCTGTCCTGTGTCCTCCATGTAGAAAAACTCCAGATGCCCATAACACATTCTCCGTGGCAGCCTCCTCAGTCCCATCATGGGCCTCTCCACTAACCCTTGGGGATAGTCGTTCTCAAGTCTTCAGACAGAGATGGTTGCATTCTCTAGCTTGCAGTTACATAGTAACTCGTGTAACAAAGCCTAAATACATTATTCATGTAATCGAATAGGAAATATTTAAAACTCTTAGTGAAATAATAAAGAGAGGTAAAAGTGAAACGAAGGGACAGTTAGTATAGTAACTAAAACCATATCATAGAAAAAATGGATGAGAAAGAATAGACAAAAAATCCCAATGGAGTCTTAGAGAAGGAACAAGTGACTAGCCGGAATTCTATTTTATGGGATGTTTCATTTATTTGAACATAAATAGCTATAAAGTAAATTTGATTGCATCATTCAGAATTGTTCATAATACTTTTTTTCTTAAAGAGGACAGGACTAAAAATGCTCCTTCTAGTCTGGACCCAGGAAAATAGTCATCGCATGATGCTCTGTGTTATTTTCCCTGGAGATGTTTATGGCAAAATGAGGGTGATAAAGGTGTACCTCTTAGATGGCATAGGGAGGGAGGAAGGGAAGGAGGGAGAGAGGGAGAGAGGGAGAGAGACAGAGAGAGAGAGACAGAGAGAGACACAGAGAGAGAGAGAGACAGAGAGAGAGAGAGAGAGAAGAAGAGAGAGAGAGAGAGAAGAGAGAGAGAGGAGGGAGATGGAGTAGTGGATCTGGAGTGAGGAAGAACTGAGCTCAAATTCAACCTCAGATACTTTGGGCAAGGAACTTAACCTCTGTCAGCCTCACTTCCCTCACCTATAAAATGGGGATAATAATAGTACTTACATGGAATTGTTGAGAAGATCAGATGAGATGATATTCATAAAGCACTTTGTGTTATACAATGTATCTCCAAAATGTTAATGCGGATTATAGCTTAAAATAGTTGTTGTTTAGTCATTTCAGTTGTGTCCAACTCTTCCTGACCCCAATTTGGGGTTTTGTTGGCGAAGAAGCTGGAATGGTTTGTCATTGCCTTTTGCAGCTCATTTTACAGATGAGAAAACTGAGGCAAAGAAAGTTAAGTGACCTGTCCAGGGTCACACAGTTAGTGTCTGAGGCCACATTTGAACGCAGGTCTTCCTGACTTCACGCCTGGCACTCTGTCCACTGTGCTATCTAGCTGCCTACCTTGCGCATAGTAGGTCACCAATAATAATGACCAGCTTCATCTGCTGAAGACCCTATTGTTTCCTCAATCATTGCAAAAGAACAGATGCCAGACTTGAGACCGTTTGGCTTGAGCTTTGCGGATTCTCTGTCTCCCTCTTTCTCTCTGTCTCTTTCTCTTTCTCTCTCTGTCTCTCACATACATAGACACACAAACACACGAGGCCCAGAGAGAGGCAGTGACCCAATCACCTACAGCCTGTTAGCGGCAGAGCTTGGCTTAGAACAGAGGTCTCCTGATTGGCGGAATCACAGGACGTCCACATTGAAAGGTCCCTCATTGTCTGTCTTGTCCAACCCCCCTATACCATCTCCCATAAATGGCCAGTCATCTAGTCTTTGCTGGAAAACCTCGAATGAGGGAGAGACCGCCGGCTCTCCAGATCACCCAGGCTGCATCTGGATAACTTGAATTGTTCAGAAGTTTTCCCAGTGCGGCACAGTGGAGAGCGTATGTACTGGACTTGAAGTCAGTCCCAATCTGGCCACTTACTCCCTGCTTGACCTTGGGCAGGTCATCTAACCCATCTAGACCTCAGTTTCCTCATCTGTAAAATGAGGAGGTTGGAAGGATGTAGATGGCCTCTGAAGGTCCCTGCCAGCTATAAACCTCTATCCCTTTGCCCTAAGCCTAAAGTAGTCTCTTTGTGACAACCTCCCTTTGCTCCTGCTTCTGTTCTTTGGGGACAAACAAAATAAATCTAATCCCTCTTCCATGTGACAGTCCTTCAAATACTTGCAGATAATTATTGTGTCTATTCCTGGTCTTGTGTTAGATATATAGCACGTGCTGTAGACCCTCATGCTAACACATGGAAAGGAGAAAAGACTGAGGAACCATGGCTGGGCATGCTGCAGGGCAGGAGGCCTAGGGCTAGGGGACACTTTAAGCTGAGGGTATCACCCCTCAGAGGGGCAGCTCCATGGTATAGTGGATAGAGTGCTGGGCCTGGAGTCAGGAAGACTCATCTCCTTGAGTTCCAATCCAGTTTCAGACATTTACTAGCTGTGTGACTGTGGGTAAGTCAATCAACCTTATTTGCCTCAGTTTCTTCACCTATAAAGTGGAGATGATAATAGCACCTACCTCCCAGGGTTGTGGTGAGGATTGAATGAAATAGTATGCATAAACTACTGAGTACAGTGCTTGGTACCTAGAAGGTGCTTAATAAATTCTTGTTTAATACCTTCTGACTTTATCTCTCATTGGGGCTGAACACTGGGCCTCCACTCCAGTCACTGGTATGCTTACTGTCCCTGGAACATCACACCTTTTACTTCCTACCTCAATGCCTTTATCCATAGCAGTTTCCCCACCGTAACACCTTCCTTGTTTGTCTAAGACCTAACCATCCCTCAAAGCCCAGCTTTGATTCCTGCCTTCCCAATGAATCTGTCCCTGATCACTCCAGAACAAAGTAATTCACATTCACATAGAGTCATTGATTTAGAGCTGGAAGAGCCCCCCACTGAGGTCATCTAGTCCTGCTCCCTTATGTTATGGATGAGGAAACACAGCCTCATAGGCAATGGAATAACTCACCTGAGGTCTACAGCTAACTAACTATGGAGCCAGCATCCGAATTATATTTTGTACTTTAATACTTTGTCTACATATTAGCCAGTGTTCTTCAGTCAGGTCCAACTCTTCACAACCCCATTTGGGGTTTTCTTGGCAAAGATACTGGAGTGGTTTGCCATTTCCTTCACATTTTACAAATGGAGAAACTGAGGCAAACAGGGTTAAGTGACTTACCTAGAGTCACACAGCTAATAAGTGTCTGAGGCAGGATTTGAACTCATGAAGATGAGTCTTCCTGATTCTAGGTACAGCACTCTATCCACTACACCTAGCTGCCCATATCATATACCCTTTCCAAATTGCTTTGATAAATATTGTGTAATGGTATAAATTCAAGGATCAATGGACTTGAAGTCAAAAATCTTCAGTTCAAATCTTGGCTCTAATGCTCACTAATGGCATGATGACTCGCTTTTTCTCTATAAATTGCCATTCCCTCATCTTTGACATGGGAATAATAATGTTTTCACTATCTACCTCATAGGATTGTAAAAGAGAAAACATTTTGTAAGCTTTTTATGAAGGGGCTGAAGTCCTTCCAGTTTTCATGTTCTAATACTGGTTTTCTCATTTACCACTTACATGACTTTGGATAAGTCACCTTCCCCTCGTAGGTTTCCTTTTCCTTTTGGGGGTAGTGGGCAGAAGAGAGGCTGGAGTAGAGTGGAGGGTACAGTTAGGGTCTTATATAATCTCCAAGGTGCCTTCCAGCTTTAGATCCTAGGATCCTAAGTATACGGGCCTGATTTCAGGAATGTGTTTTGTTTTGTTACATTTGCACCTGTTAGCTACTGCTCTATCTCTGTCCCTCCAATGACTCCTCCAAGGTGCCCTCTCCCCACACCTGCCCAGAGCCCAGACAGGGTGCCTTTGCCTAGATTGAAAGCTGGCAAGGCTGCAGGAGCACCAGGAGCATCCTCGGGAGTGAAGTGATGGCTAAGATGACAGCCTTGGTGTCAGAGAGGAGTACCTGGGATAAGACATCAGAAATATATCCTTGGAAGTTTGCAGCTTAAGAAGGAAAAAAAAGACCCACCATATATACATTATATACACAGTTGTCAAAAGCTCATCTCTGAGATGAAAAGGGATTTAAAGCTAAAACTCGGAAGCTAAACTATCTGGACACCATCTGTTTATATATCTCTTTACTGGCTAAGTCACCCTCAGCTACATCACTTTTGCTTTCACTCTCAACAGAGGATTCCTTGACTGGCAAGCTGGTGGCAGAGGAACTGGATGCCCAGAGCCACCCAGTGCCCTGTAACTCTGGCATGCCCTTCAACAGATCAGTTCACCTTCCTAAAGAGCAAAAGAGAGTAAGTCGGAAGCCAGGCATGTCTAAATCACTCACTCGACAGTAGCCGGTGGCAACAGTTACAATGGCTCTGGAGTCCAAGGATCTGGTTTCAAATCCCGGCTCTGACACTTACTACCTCTACAACTCAGTTTCCTCATTTGTAAAATAAAGGGTGTGTGTCAAATGATCTTTGTGGACCAAATGATTCTAGGTATCTTCTGGCTTCTTCCAGTCCTGTTTAGGTTTAGCCTTGGAACAGAACTTTCACATTTACCTGGGCAGGCAGGGTGTATTCATAGAGGTGCCCCACATGTAGACAGAGTGTAGTGGAAAGAGTACTGGGTTGAGAGTCAGAATGTCTGAGTTCTGCTTCTAGGTGTGGCACCGACTATCTGAGTAACCTTAGTCAAATCACGTAACAGATCTGAGCCTCAGTTTCCACATCTATAAATTAGGAATAACAACCCTTTCCCTGCTTACCTCACGGGGTTTTTTCTGGAAGTCAAATGTGATTAATGGAGGGAAGGGCTGTGTCAACTCCAAAGTCCTAATTCTTACAGAAGTTATTATTAGTAACTCTTCCATACGCGGAGAAGGCAGAACTTTCACCTACATTACACTTGTGCCTAGGCTGCTAGGTGAAGCTGCGGGGGCCCAGAATCATCATTAGAAGGGGCTGGACCTTTTCCCAATTCTAACTTATGACCATGGATCAATGGATCAAAGACCAGATGAGTTCCTTTGAGCCTCCCCTCCTCTTAGGACCCTCTGCAACCATTATACCAAACAGCCCCTGCCCTCCATGACCTTGGCTGGCAAACATGGAAGAGCTGGGCAGCCAGAAATGAAGATGCCTAGAATAAATGACTGAGGGGTGGGAGAATCAGTGGTGGGTAGGGTGGCTTCTCAAAGAGGTAAGCCTTGATTTAGGCATCGAAGGCTAGGGAGAATAACCATATCAGCTCCCATTTATATAGACAGTGCTTCATGTCCATTACGTCATTTAATCTTCACAACAACCCTGGAAGGTAGGTGACATTATCCCTGTTTTACAGATGAGGAAACTGAGGCTGAGAGCGGCTACAGGACTTGTCCAAAGTTATTGTTTAGTGGTTTCAGTTGTGTCTGATTCTCCATGACCCCATTTGGGGTTTTCTTGGCAGAGATACTAGAGTGGTTTGCCATTTCCTTCTCCAGTTCATTTTATTGATGAGGAAACTGAGTCTGGCTAAATGGTTAAGTGACTTACCCAGGGTCTCACAAATCAAGGCAGAGGCAGGATCTGAACCTAGGGCCTCTGAGGCATCAAACTACTCTGTCTTTAGGACTGAGGAAGGATTAGAAAAGCTAGATAAAAATAAAACCTGGTAAAATTGTTAATCACTCTAATAGATACCCTGGTAAAGGACACTTTGGGAAAGTATTTGAGTTAGCTGGTTAAAGTGAGGTTTGGGGCTCATCTCATCACCGATTTGAAAACAAGCCCTTCGTAAGTGGTACAGTTAAGAAAAGGAGGAAAAGAACAGGAGATCTGAAATTAAAAGAGCTGGACCAAGATCCTGTCTTTGTTCAAAAACAAAAACAAACAAAAGACTTCCCTAGGCCTTGGTTTCCTTATCTGTAAAACTGACCAGGAAAGGCAGCTGGGTGATCTCTAAGCTCCTAACACTTCCAGCTCTAAATGGTGCGCCTTGTAATTGTGTGACCTGTTCATTAGCTACCGGGTTAGATCTGCCTCTTCTCTAAATCCAAAATGGCTGAGAATTTGGTCCCTGGGGGCAGTTATATGAATCTATGAAAACATGAACCCCCGAGCACTGCAAAGGCAGCAGAACATTCTTATCCACAGGCCTGTTTGCCTCTCCCCTCTGACCGGTAAAGGTGAAATAAGAACCAGGCTGAGGGAGAAATCGTGAAACCAGAGAGGTGTCAACAGAGAAGGTATTTAGTCCAAACAATGGGGTCTGGAGAGTGGGGAGGATGGGAGGCCCTCGGGGACAGGAAGGAGGGGTAGCTAGAACAGGCGCCCTTGGCTAGGTCTGAGGCTTTCCCACGCTCTCTGGGAGGTTCTCTCCGTTCCATCCAAGCTTTAGGAGTTTTCTGGGAGAATCTAGAGCCCGTTGGAAGCTTCCTCTCCTATAAGCAGAGACATCCAGTCTCCTGTAGGATTTCAGCAGGGTGTGCTCTAGCCCTGAATGGTAGGATTGTCCAGAGTTGGGGTGGATGGGAGAGGACAGAGACCGGTCATTTAGCCAGCAAACAGCAGTTTCTGAACAACTGAGTCTGAACAGATTCCCTTCAACTAATTCTGCCCCTCCTTCTTCCTAAGGTATAAAAGAGACAGGAGAACATTTCACCTTTGGGTGAAAACATTTCACCTCATTTCCCTACTCAGTAAAAAAAAGACACAGTATGGTCTAGGAGAAAGACTGCTAGATTGGGAGTCAGAGGACCTGGATTCAAATCCCAGTTCTGACATGGGCTAGATGTGTGACCTTGGACAAGTCACTAAACCTATCTAGGACTCAGTTTCCTTATCTGTAAAATGGGGAAGCTGGATTAGATGACCTCTATGGCCCCTTCCAGCTCTAGCTGGAAGATCCTCTGATCTCTCTGAGTTCTAATATTTTGAATATATGGCATAAAATCACACTCAACCTCCTCCTTCCCTCACCCCCCCCCCCCAAAATAGATGTAAATAGTCACTATTCCAACAAAACATAACCTGAGGGTCCAAGGAACCAATTCTTCACATCCAAGGACTGGAATGGGAGTTGTTCCCTATGGTAGCCTGGGTTATTTAATTAATATAAATTAATAAGGGCTTCTGGAGTTGCATAAGGGTGGGGCTGAGAGATTTCACAATTTAATTCCCTTTAGTCTTTTTAGACATAAATATCACTCCTTTGTCCTTCTTCTCCACCCCCACCCCTCCTCCCCCAAGCAACTTCTGGTTCTAGGTCAGACACCTCCCAGTGTAAACTCTACCAACTCTAGCCAGCTCTACAATTGGCTGAGCCAGGGGGCTGATCTTGCAGTCCAGCACAGTCTGTCACCATTTCAATCCAATTTGATTCTACAGAAATTGATTAAACATCTGTTCTGTGGTCAACCCTGTGCTAGGCCTTCTGTGACTGTAGGCTCATTCAACTCTCTGAGATATGTCTGTACTTGCTACAGTCATTATCATTATAGTTAACATTTACAAATAGTACTTTAAAGTTTGCAAAAAAACTTTACAAATATGATCTTATTTGATTCTCACAACAGCCCTAGGAGATAGGTGCAAGATGAGGAAACCAAGGCAGGCAAGAGGTTAGTGACTTGTCTAGGGTTACATAGTTTTTGAGTCTGAAGTCAAATTTGAATTCAGATCTTCCAGACTCCAGAATCAGAGGTCTATCCACTGTACCTTGTAGAGATATATCAGCTACTGCATCATCCCTGAGTAAGAGTACCTGGAAGACCTCACCATCCATACAGAGTCCCTCTGATTTAGATGCTGGGATGGATCGCCATCACAATAGTGGCAAACACCATTGGTGAGCATGTCTCATTTTACCAAGAGTTTGACTAGAGTGTCATCAGAGTTTTCTATGTTATATCTTACAAAGATGAAAAAAGACACAATTTTCCCTTTAAAAAAAAAGCTAGAAAAATCTGAACAAAAGAGAACAATATTGCTGGCTGGAAGCCAAGCGTGGAAGTCCTTGTAAATTCAGCCACAAAAGGATAAAGACAAAAAATGAGGGACGGATGGATGATTGTCCTCCCTCTCACCTCCCATAGCATTTTGTACCTCCCTGCACTTCTCATGCAGCGTTTCATTTGTCAAAAAGTGCTTTGGAGGTCCCAGAACTAGTGTTCAGATCTGGCCTCAGACACTACTTAGTTAATGGATCATGGTTTAGTTTTTTACCCTCCCTAAATCTGCAAAATGAGAATAAACCCTAGTTCATGAGGTTGTGTTGAGGGAAGGCTTTGTAAGCTTTAAAATGCCAAAGCAAGCTTGTATTTGGATCTGTGTCCTGTCTGTGAAGGTAGGAGGTATGCCAAGGGCTGGCATAGAACAGAGAAGGTATTTGTTTGTGTTCAGTCCTGACTCTTCATGAGAATGAAGTCCGGTCTTCCTGACCCTGTGGACCGTACTGTCCATTAGGGCTTCTTGGCAAAGATACTGGAGTAGTTTAGCCATTTCCTTCTCCATCGGATTAAGGCAAACACAAGTAAAGTGACTTGCTCAGGGTCACACAGCTAGTAAGTGTCTGAGGTCAAATTCAAATTCAGGCCTTCCTGACTCCAGGCCCAGAACTCTCATCACTGAGCCACCTAGCAGTCTCCTTTGGTACTTACAGTATCATAAAACTGGGAGGAACCTCAGATGTGTGATCTTGTCCAAACACCTCATGCTGAAGATGAGAAAACTGAGGCCCTGGGAGTTCATTTTTTTTCTATTTTTTTAAATTAAATTTTGTTTTTTCAATCAGCAAAAATTCATCTTTCCTTTCTTTTCCTCTCCTTTCCACCCACCCTCTCCAATTGAGAACTAAAAGAAAGCAAAACCCCTATTATAAACACGTATAGTCAAGCAAAACAAATTTCTGAATTAGGACTGGGGAGTTTCAATGACTTTGCCTACAGTCACAAAGAGGACAGGACAGCTAATGGAACCTAGGATCTCTGATTCTCCAGCTGGTGACCGGCCCACTCTGCCAAGGAATGTTTGTGACTTGAACTGGACTGCGTAATCTTATTCATTCATTACTCAATTCAGCCAAGGCTTATCCAGGACCTGCTTAACTGGAGGGTGATACAGAGATGAGGACATGCAGCTTGCCCTCAAGTACTTTACTGACAGTCTCATAGAACTCAAAGTTGGAAGGGGCTTTAAAGGACATTAAATGCAAACATCTAGACCTTGTAGGGTGCCAAAGTCTCCGTGCAGTTTTAAGCTTTAATAGTCCCAAACTACACTAAGACTTTTGGGATACCCTCCAGAGAAGGATAAGGCACACAAATGACCATAATAGGAAATGCAATGCAATTAAGGAAAAGACAGTCTGGTTCAGATAGATAAAGCATTTATTAAGCCCTTACTATGTGCCAGGCACTGTACTATATGTTTAGTGGAAAGACTGATGGACTTGGGACCATGGTTCGAATTATGACCGACCCTGCCACTTAACCTCATTCTTATACTAAATAAATTCACAGGGGCCTTACAGGACGGTTGGTTGTGAGGAAGCTGCTTTGTAAATTTTAAAGTTTCATAGAAATGCGAGTTATTGGTATTCCAAAGTGCTGGTCTTTACGGGCATACATTTGTATATTACAGAAGCGATATACGCACACATAAATATACATAAAATGCACGCAGGTTCTCCAATAAGATGCCCGGCTGTCCAGCTCGCGGTTAAACTGAGCCTCACTTAATCAGCCCCGCCGAGTAGGCGTTCCAACTGCTCAAGGACTCCTCCACTCCGCCCCTAGCCCGACCCGCTCCTCCTCCCGGCTCCCTGGCCCCTCCCCGGGCGATGCCCCTCCCCTACCCCCTCACCGCCCCACGGTTGCCCGGCTCGGCCCCGCCCTCGCCCTCACGGGTCCCCCCAGGCTGTCCTCAGCGCGCCCACTGGGCTCCGCCGGGCGGGGCCAGAGAGTCCAGGACTGAGGGGGGTGGGGGTAGGGGTGGGGAGGGGGGTGGGGAGGGGGGCGGAGCCAGGCCTGGCCGGGAGCTGGAGTGACGTTTGTCCGAAGCCCGTCCCTGCCGGGCCCCGCCCCGCCCCGCCCCTCCCCTCTCCTGTCCTGTCTTCCCGCCCCCTCCCCTGAGCTCCCCGTGTCGTGGAACGCTCAGCCCGGTGGATACATCGCTGGTTCCATTGAGAAAATAGAAGCGGAGCGGCTGCGAGCGGCCGGAGCCGGGGCTCCCTCAGCCCTTCGCGAGCTCAGCGCACGCCAGTCCGAGCCGCCGCCGCCTGCTAGCCCGCCTGGCTTGCCCGTCCGGCCGGCCGCAGCCACAGCTCGCCCTGCTCCGCCGAGCCAGGCAGGGGGGGGCATCCCCCCCTCGCCTCCCGCCTCCCGCGGCGCTCTGCGGCTCCGCAGCCACCGGGCCGAGATTGGGGGGCGGGGGGAGGGGGGCGGGGGCGCCGCCGGGGCCGCCGCGATCCGGGGCCGGCGGCGAGGGAGCTCCCCGGGCGCAGGGAGCGCGGGGCGGGCATGAGAGGCTGCGGCCGCCGCCTGCGTCCCTGGAGCTCGTCCCCGACCCGCGGCCGGCGGAGCAGTTAGAGGGAGGAAGGGAGCCGATCGCTGGAGAGATGTCCAGGAGAAAACAGAGCAACCCCCGGCAGATCAAACGTAAGTGGCAAACTTTGGGCAGGGGTGGCCGCCACCGCGGGAGGAGGAGGAGAAGGAGGAGCCGGGACGGAGAGAGAGGGAGGGGCGGCGGCTAGCCTTGGGGTACCCCCTCCCTTTCCAGCCTGCCGACCTCGACCCGCTTCTCCCCTGCGCGGGCTGCGGACTGTTTCTCCTTTCCCTTCACTGTCTGGAACTTGAACGTCCGCCGCCGCCTCCGCCTGGTCTGAGCGCCCCACCCCCAGCAGTCCCCCAATCCCCCTGTTAAATGGGACCATTCGCCCCCCGGGGTAGCACCGTTAAGTCTGCGGACCCGACGGGAGGGAGGGGAACCCGACAGAACTAAAGGCGGCTCTGTCTCCCGTGGGATCTGTGTCTCCCTGGCAGACAGCTACCCAGATAAAGTCTGTATTGTTGCTTGGCCCCCCTCACCTCCCCCGCGCCCCGTCCAGGTTCTCCCCTCTCTTGCCTCCCCCACCGTGCCATTTTGGCGTCCCTTCCGAGCGTCCTTCACCCTTCACCCAGCCTCTTCCCTAGCTACTCCCGGCTCCCACTCCCCACAGTCAGCCCTTTGGTAGTCAGTCTCTGTTGCCGCCTCCTGCAGTGTTGGCTGTTTGCTGTGACATGTAATCTAATCTCCATAGGGCAGATCTGAAATGTATATACGTGAGCTGCCGCTTGTACTGTATGGTCCGAGGAGGCGGGTGGCGGAGTGGGGGGTGAAGGGGGATGGACGATTATTATTTTTAATTTTACTTATGATTAGGGGAAGTTCAAGCCGTGCTAAGTGGGTTTACTGGCCTCTCCTTTTCCCTCCCTCCTCCCCTAGCTTTCACAGAGATGTTTCAGCCAGATAAGGCAGCCTCTGATCTGGGTGGAGATAAAGTTTAAAATATTCCATTCTGCAAGTCCCATCCTGATAAGATCACTCTGTCGGGACGGGCTGAAATTGTGATCTTATCTGCCCAGTTTGACTCTCACAGTCTTTGTATTAAGAAAGAATGAGAGAGAGAGAGAGAGAGAGAGAGAGAGAGAGAGAGAGAGAGAGAGAGAGAATGAGAATGAAAATATGAGAGATCATGATTATCTAGGAGCTTTAAAAAAAAAAAGTCTTCCAGAGTCAGTGGAGATGTCCAACTTAAGATATTTGGCTACTTTTAATTTTTCTTCTGGAAACCGTGTAACCTCAGCTGCTGGGTCTTCCCTTGACTGCCCTCAACCTGCCATTCTTGTTGGCTTTTGAAAGCTAGAAGGAGGGACGGGTGAAACCTTGATAAAGTATCTTGATAAAATCCAGACCGAGACCACCAGGCATTGCTTTATATGTATTTCAGCTCCTCCCTCCCTCATCTACCGGCTCCCCCCCCTTCCTTGTCCAAGCCCTTTCTTGCTGATAGTGTTGCCCTGGGTTGTCATTCTCCTAGGGAACCGAGCTGATCTAGCCCGGAGAATCTGATTTCAGGTCTAGCAGAGATGAAAGAGATTACTGTTGTATATTCAGGGTGGGGAGGGGGGGCGGATTCTATGAAACTGCTGGAACTTTTCCACTGATAGGAGTTACCTGCTTCTGTTTCTAACCCCTCCCCCCCCCCACTACAGTCCTCCCTCCCTCACCCCCTGTAGATCTAAGTGGTGGATAGCGCTCAGATGGAGGGATAGTTTGAACACGCCCCCGTAGAACAAATGTTGCTTTTATCAGCCTAGAGAAATAATTGCCATCTTGAGTGGCATCTACCTGCCAGCCTGACTGGGCGATGGCTCAGCTGAGAAGTCTTGATCCGATCTAGAGGGGAGAGATGGGAATACTTAGTTCTCCCCTTACCCCCCTCCCTATTTTTTTAAGACCCGGGATTGGGAATTTTGCTCCCCTCTGTTCGCTAGATAAGTCGAGTGGGCACCTAAAAACCGGCTGCCATCAGAGGCACCTTTCCATGTTCCTTTAGACAGGCCATTCCAGCCGAATTAGCTAAAGTTAGTTCTGATGCTGCAGCTGGTCGGTCGGTGGCTTTGTACCCAAACGAGATGCTGCTCCCTGCCTAGGTAACAATGCTGATCTTTTTCTCGATAAAGTCTATTTGAGGCTAGTGCACGCTCACTGTATGTGCATGAGTGTGTGACAGGAAGTCGGCATCCTCACAATCGGTCTGGCTTCCCACTACACCGGTACCCACCCTAACAATAACTTATTAACGTGGTCTTTGGGGTTAATAATAGTACTAAGCACGAGTTCTGCTGGGCTGGGTGGGTAAGTGTCGAGAGGTCTCTGCGGGAATCGCTGTTAAGCATCTGTTTCCCTGCCTCTCCCCTTCACCCCTGGGAGATGTCTGCCGCTTTAATGCTTAATAAGGAGTAAAAGGTGATCCCAAGATGGATTGCGATGCCGGCCGGCCGGGGCAGCCTGCTGCATGTTAGTGGGAAAGCCGAGCAGCTGGGGAGCTCAGTTCCATCACCGGGCCCCTCGGCTTTCTGCAGAGATGGCAAGGAGGAGATAAGGTGGGAGCCCCATTGATCGCCTCGAGATGCGGATTGCCCAAACTGATCAGCCCCAAACCGGCCTGGACCCTTTCCATTCTGTCGGGGAGAAAATAGTCATTAGAAGTGGGTAGGGTGTGCACAGATGATTGTTTATCCCAGTCCTAACCCTCTCTATCCCCACCACTTTGCCACCCTCTCCCCCAGGAGAAGGGAGGGCGCCTGGATCCGGGTTCTGGTAATCCTGCTCCTATAATGTGCAAACCCGACCTGTTTACAGCAAGTATACTTAGATCATGTCAACTGGAGTATTAAAACCTCCCACAGATTCCTATCTGCTCTCTTCTGGTTTTTTTTCTTCTCTGTGTGTCTCTGTTCTTGCCCCCCTCCTTTTTTTTTTTCAACTTGATGAGAATTGCAGATAGACTCAAAAGGAAGATCTCAGGTTAGAAGGCGATTGCCAGAAGTGATAAGGCCGAGACAGAGACAGAGAAAGAGACATTGGACGATATTCAGTATGTAAAATTCTGATTTTTTTCTTCTGACCAGCACCAGGCCAGGCCAAGCCAGATGAGACCCCCTTGGGATGAGGAGCCCAATGTCCTTGTCCTCCTCCTGTCCCAGGGGTCCCAGTTGTGCACCACATTGCAGCCTGGCACAGAATGTAGGGGAGAGGACAGAAAGGCAGGGGGCTCTTCCCCAACCCCACCCCTTATCTGCACCCCTGGCCTTTGTGTGTCTTTTATTTAGGTTGGTTCTGACTTCAAGTTCGATTGTGGACTGAGTTAAGATGGATAAGGTGATTGTGACTGGGTGGTGATGGAATGGCTAACAATTTCTGGCCCTTCCTGTATTTCAAAGGCAATCTCTTGGCTAGATCTCCCCCCCCCCCCTTCCCTAGCTTCCACCCCCTTGGTGGGTTTGGTCCTTTGCTGCTCCTTAGATTGTAGGAAACTGATAAGTAAATGTGGCTGATTTCCTTGATGTTAAAGGCTACTTGTCCCTCCCTCTGCTCCCTTCTTCCTCATGCCCTGCTCCCCATCAAAGCCTTAGGAAAACAGCCCCCCCCCACCCAGATGCAGCTGCCTCTTTCTCTCTTTTGTTCTGCTCTGAGATAGATGTGCCCAGCAGATAAGCAAGGGAACCGATCACAGCCCCGATAGCCTCTTCTGTTTATTAACTTCAAACATGGGAGCTGGGGGCCCACACAAAGTGAGAAAGCTTCAAGCAGCTGTGAGCTGGCAGTTTAGAAAGAGTTGGGACTTTCAAGATGGGGGGAACAGATAGGGGAAGACTGATCCCTGACTGATGGGAGCTTGTTGGGTACCTGGACTGCCCCTACCTTCCCCCCACCCCCGTTAAAAAAAGAAATGACCATAGAACTAAAGAGTCTCCCAGTAGTTTGAGGACGTTTTTGCCTGCCTGCCTGCCTGTTTTTTCTTTCGGTTCTAGTTTCAGCTACAGTAGATGTGAATTCCTGATAAGCGCTGGGGCCTGATCTCCAGGCTGATAAAGATTGCCAAGCCAGATAAGAGGTGCTTATCTCTACCCACCAGACTGGAGCAGGATTCGCCTATAATAACAAACAGTGAAAAGCAAAGTCGAGGGGGGTGGGGTAAGGGGGCTCCAACAATTTGTTCCATTGCAAATGTGATTAATGCAGGCCTTTTAATTATCTGATTCTGAGTGGGGTGGGGTGGAGAGAAGGGGGAAAGGAAAAGGGGCTGGCCAGAAAGTAGGCCAGGCCACCAGGCCAGAGTATTTTATTTTTTTTTTTCACCCAAACTTGGCAAAGTCCATGTCATTGAAAAGAAACTGGTTCTCTGCCGCTTTCTTTTTAATTAGGTCCAGGTGGTACAAACCCATTAAAATGGAAGAAAGCTGACTTTTCATGATTATTTGCTGAGTGAAGGAAATGTTTGGTGAAAATAACAGCCCCTTTTAAAACAGATCTCCTCTCATTCCTATGAGATGGTGTGAGATAGGGTGATCTGGGGTTCGTGAGTCCTCAGAAAGAGGGAGGTAGTTTTCTGTTGTTCTCGGGATTGTTTTGGGGTTTTGGTTTTTTGGGTTTTTTTTTTTGAGGGGGAGGGGAGGAGATTGTATTGTGTTAACTCTAAAATTATCTATGCCTAGGTTGGGCTGGGTGCTGCTTGTTACTAAAGTTCAGTCAAAGACAAGTGGCTTCCCTCTCCCTCCTTCCCCAAGGAGTTTTTAATTTCTTGACGTTCTACCGGTTTGGAAAGAAGCTCTGGGAACTCCCTCTTTACAGGTTCTATTGGCTGGAATTCTTTGTGTAGTCGTGCTTTTCTGTCCCTGTCCCCCCCAACAACCCCACCCTAGAAAACCCTAATGTCTCCAAGTTCCTTATGGGCAGGGAGACACTCCAACTTTAGCCACCAAGGGAGTGTCAATGGAAGAGCCTCTGGATGGGGGGGCCTTGGCATCTAGTCTCATCTGTCCAGCTGGGTGACCAACTTGACTCTCTTAGTTAAGGTTCCAATAAGGAATTGGAAAAATGGAGATCTTTGAACTTGTATTACCTACTTCACAGGGTTGTTTGGGGGGAAAGGCTTCAGAAGGAGTAGAGGCCTGTATAGGTATGAGCTCTTTCTTTTCATTAGCTTAGTCTCATAAGATAAACTATTCAAAATGATGGATCATTAGGCCTCTCTAAAGTTCCTGAAGGGCCTTCTGAATCATGAAAGGAAAATAGATGGGATTCCCAGACTTTAGGACATTTGGGGAGATCCCACCAGTGACTTCGTTGGTTGGCTTCCCCTCCCTCCTCCATCAGCTGCATTTCAGCAGCCTGGGAGGCTGCCCTCTGCCAGTGATCCTCTTCACCTGTTCTCCAACTTCGAGAGCATCCTGGGCACTGAGTGGGTAAGAGGCTTGCTCAGTCTCACTCAAGCCAATCTGTGTGAGCAGTGAGTCTGGAGCCTTCTCTTCTCGACTTCAAGGTCTGCCCTTTATCCAGTACTCCTGATATTTCTTAGAGGCCAGCTAGAGACAAGGAACACCTAGGTTCTAGGCCCAGCCTAGCTGCTAATTTGTTCTGTGTCTATCAGAAAGTTAACCGATAACTCTGGACCCCTGTTTCTTCTAAAATGAAGAGGGTTTGACAAATGCTGTCTTTGCCCAGCATTGATAAGCTGAGTCCCAAAGGTCCTCCCCTCCTCTGACATTCATAGTAGACAGAGAACTTTGGGAAGATTTGAATCATTTTTAAAACAGGGATACAAACTCCTGTGACACTTATCTCAGTATGCCACAGTGGGATTCAGGTGAACTGATGGATATTTGTGAGGTGCCGGGGGTGTGTGTGTGTGTTGTTTTTACATTATTATTCTATTTGCTCATCAAGAAAAAAAGGAAGGAAAAAAACCTGGGATCCTAGACCGTTAGAGTCAGGAGGAGGGACTTTTGCAGTCATCTGTCACTGGAGGCACAAAATTGGGCAGTTAGGAGGGTCCTCTATTGCCATTCTAGCCCAATCCCATTATTTTACAGATGGGAAAACAAACCCTCAAAAGGGAGGGGACTTGACTAAGGTCACATAGCTGGATGGTGGCAGAATCAGGCCAGAACTCATTTTTCATTCATTCAGTCAATGTTTCTTGAATGCCTACTATGTGCCAGGTCTAGTGTATGGTTTCTGACTCCCAGTTCAATGCTCTTTTCACAGAATAATCTCATTTTGATTGCTTCTTAGGGCCCAACTACCTATTAGGTGGTTTAGAAAAACAAACACACACACATATTTTCAAAACCAGGGAACTCTGAGGAGCAGCTTCAAAGCCATCTCCTTCCCCCCCAGCAGTCATGGGAGCCGATGGGTGACTTGACACCGTCAAGCTATGGCCAAATCAGTGAAGAGGGAAGTGAGAGTCAAGTGCCATTGACCCTGAGACTCTTCCCACTGGCTGGTTGGGGACTGATTAAAATGAACAAAGGGATCCTCCATGCAGGATCACTCCCTTGGAGTTGCTTTCTCTGTTCTGGGGATTGTTTGACCAAGGGCAGTCTTTCAGCCTGGGACTTCTTTTCTCCTCCTCTCTGGCCTGGGTCTGGCCCACTACTGTGGAGAATAAAAATGAAATTGTTTTTAGAGGTGTGTGTGTGTGTGTGTGTGTGTGTGTGTGCGCGCGCGCGTGTGTGCGTGCGCGTGGAACACAGCAAAGCTAATTGGCCCCTAGAGTTCAGGACCGGTATCAAACCTGAGTCTTTGTTGAGATTCCCCAGAATTTAAGCTGCCCATGAGCCAGACAGCAGTGTTGGAGAAGACAAGGGGGTAGGCATGATAGCCATCTTCAAACATGTGCAGAAGTGACCCAGGACTCTGTGTTACAGCTCCAGAGGGTAGGGCCAGGCCTAGTGGAGGACAGATTCCAGCTCACTTAGTCTAAGGAAGGAAACAATTTCTAACTGGTAGTGGTGCCCTGCTCCAGACTGAGCTGTCTTGTGAAGGAGTGAGTTCCCCTTCACTTGGAGGCATTCGAGTAGAAAGGCTTCATCTACAAGGCAGGGCACTGGACTAGGCCTCTTCTAAGGGTCTTTGAACTGAGATCTAATGGCTCCTGCGCTGGTGGTTTTTCCATTGAACCAGTACTCTGATACCCTGTTTGAAATCTCTCTTTGCATACTTGTTAGGGGTAACATAAAGTTACAGGGATCAGGACCAACTTTTTTTTTAAATAGAAGAACCATTTTTTTTTTCCTGATCTTCTTTCTTTACTTTATTGTCCAGGCATTTTTATTTCTGCAGAGAGACTGGAAGGGGTCAGGTTGGGGAGTGGGGCAAATCTGGGCAAATCTACTGAAGCAGGAGGGAGTTCTACACGGGTCTTTCAGTATCTAGTCATAGTTCCTTTGCAGTGACTTGGAAAAATAACGTATATTTATGTTACACATATATTTGATTCATAGGAATACAGATTCAGAGCTTAGGAGACATCCCAGAGAACATATAGATTAACCTTCTCATTTTACAGGTGATGAAACTGAGACCAGGGATATACATGTGGTTAATGTCAGAGGCAGGATTTGAACTGAGATCCCTTGCTTCCTGAACCAGTGTCCCTTCCATCATACTCCCTTTACTCTTTCAAATACAGGCTCTTTGAATATCATCCAGCATTACTGCTTCTGGTTGAACTTGGGTTAACCTTGAAACAGTCCCTGGGGGATGCCAGGGAGCCTTTGCTCCATCGTGGATATTCAGCCAGGAGAGGTAGCCTGACCAGAGACGTGCCTCCCTCCTGAATGCCTGACGACGTCTAGTGTGGGCTTTGGTGATTCTCGGGCTCTTGGCCCGCTGGCACCAGCCACTGGCATCTCCATGCTGTCCCTCGCCAAGGGCCACTCAGCTGCTGTTGTCCCTGCCCCACTACTTCTCTTGGCAACCTCAGTCTCTCCATAGAGGTCACTCTGTCAGAGCCAAGGGGCGGCACCAGAGCATTGCTGAGGATTTAAATGGGTCAGTTGGGGAAGAAAGGAGGAACCGGAATGCGATGCCATTAATTGTACCACTTATCTCCTGTTTCTATGCCAACCAGACGTTCCCTGAGTTTGACGGGCCCGTGAATAATACTCTGGGCCGTGCCTATCTGCCATCAACACGACTCTTCGTGGAGGCAGCTGTTGCCTGGTTGATTGGTATCACCCAACCTCCTAGCCCAGTTGCTCGGTCTGGGCACGTAGGCGCTCCTTGTCCTTCCTGCCAGAAGTCTCTTTGGTGCCCACCACCGGCCTCGGTTGGGTTGATGTCCGGGGGACAGAGTCACTCCTTCTTGGTCTAAGCCAGCAGTATTCATTGTGATATAACAGCAAGAGACCTGGATTTGGATGTTGAAGCCCTGGGTTCAAATCGCAGTTCTACTTCTTACCGATCATGTAATGTTGGGTAGTCCTTTCATCTCTCTGGGTCTCAGTGTCCTTATCTGTAAAATCAGATCTGAGGTTCTTAGCTTTTCTTGGGTCCTGGTCCCCTTAGGCAGGCTGGCGAAGCCTGTGGACCGTTCCTCAGAGTTGTTTTTGAATGCATAAAATAAATAAAATGCAAAGGATCACAAAAGAAACCGATTATATTGAAATATAATTATCCATTCTTTTTATAGTTTACAGACCCTAGGTTTAGAACTCTTGGACTAGATGAGCTCGTTCCCTGTAGGTCTGAATGACATGATCAGCGGTGATTCCCTAGATGGCCCAGTTCCCCCCACCCCAAGGTCTCCCCCAACTCTAAATCCTGTGACCCCACCTTTAGAAACTATCAGAGGTCCATGGGCATAATCCCAGGTCTGATTTCTTGGCTTCTGGATAAGGGTTTGAGAGGGCTAGGGCTTCTTATAATGCATGAAAAATGCTCAGTAAACCTTAGAGTTGAGTATAAATGTCAGTTATTCGTATGGGCCTCAGGGTGGTCTGAGCCTCCATTTCCCACCTCTGTTCATTTCCACAGAGCAGTTTCCCCTTTCTCCCCACCTCCTAGAATCTTTATACCGTTTACTAAAGGTTCAGCTGATGCACCACCTTCACCAAGTCTTTCTTGAGTCTCCTACTCTTTGTCTCCTCAAGTGACCGTATTGCTACCCAATTTCTGTATATACTGTTTCTTTCCAGTAGAATCTAAGCAAATTGAAGAGGTGGATTGTCAGCATCTTGTCTTTGGTGCCTCACTATCCTCCATCGAGTAATAAGTAATTAACAAATATTTATTGGTTTGGAATGGCTTTAAGTCCATGGGTGCCATTCGTTAGCTTCACAGCTGTGAACAAATGGCATCCCATCTTCTGGCTCTGGTTTCTCCCTCTGTTGCCTTGGCACTGGACTAGATGGTCTCCAAAATTCAGCTCTGCCAATTCCATGGTTCTACAGTAAGTAGCCCCTATGCAGAGATTGCCCTACCCATCAATTGAAACAATCTCTGATGTTTTTGTGATCTCAAATGGAGGCCCTTAAAGCAGATATATCCCAAGCAGAGCAACCCAGAGAGTGCTATCTACCCCCTACCGCTAGGCTGGGTGGGGAGCTGGCAGAGGGAGTGGAGTTTGGAGGGGGTGGGGGGACTGGGGAGGTACAGCAGTGCAGGAGCCAAGTCCAAGAATAAATATTTGTGTGGAGCATTGAGATAGGTTCGTTGCTGGGATAGTGGGAGCATCTTGAAGTCTAGGGAGGAGAGAGATTTACCCCCTTCATGTCAGCCAATCGAGTAACATGTAAATACTAAGTACATACCATGTACCAGGTACAGGGGATAGGGAATCAGAAAAAAAAATAACCTATCCCTGCCCTCCAGGAACTTACATCCTTTTGGGGGAGACAAGAATGATTGTCTGTAGTTCAAGCTGTCTTGCCTTTCTCTGTGTTCTGGACCTCTCTGGCAGTTTGGCGAAGCCTATGGACTCTTTCTCAGTTATCATGTTCTGTGGCCTACATTCACAGTTGCAGGAAATGTTAAATTTTAGTGAGAGGTTAATGAAAATAAAGATGGAATTATTTTCCCATCCAAGTTCATAGACTTAATTTATTTTGTATTTATACCTTTAAAGATCTACGTCACATCTCCCTCGCCCTGTCCCCCACCCCTACCACTGTTTCCTGTTGGCCTAATACAGTGCCTGGAACAGAGTGGGTACTTTATTTTCCTATTGACTGATTGGCTGAGCCACAAGTACTCCCCCGGGGACTTCTTGGGACTGAGGCTTTGGGACTAAATGAGTTTGGGCCCTTGTTGACATTAAACAGTGGCCTTGGGCCTGGGCAGAGAAGGGAGGAATGGTACTGGATAAAGGGCTAGATAAAGGACAGCTGGGACCCTAAGGATTCATGGGTTGTGGGCAGCTTTGGGCAGGCGCTGTCATACTTTGCCATGCTCACTTCTTCATCTAAAAGCTGAACTAGCCACCTCCCAGGGCTACTGTGAGGGTCCAAGGAGGGTCTGTGTATATGGAAGCATGTTAGAAAGGATGACTCTGTACATAGGGTTGAGCATCATTACGATTTAGCTGTCCCCCAGGAGACAGACAGGGCTTTCCTGCCTTCCTTATGAATAGAAGGCCAAAGCTGAGGTGTTTGCAAAGCCTATGGAGTAGCCAGGCTAGCTATCAGCCATTCAGCTCATCTCTAGCTTCAACCCGGGCCTAGGCACCAAGGGAGGAGCTAAAGGCCCCACCCAGTTGGGGGCCTATAGCTATCCTTGAACGCTGTTCAGCGCAGGAAATCAGGGCCTGATGGTTGATATTTTTTTCTCTTTCTGGTGCCGGAGCAATGAATCAAGAAGCGTTTATCAGGGGCCCACTACGTCAGGCATCGTTAGGCCCTGGGATTCCAGAGACAAAAAAGTGAACCCATCCCTGTTCCCAAGTAACCTTGTACACCCTTCAGAGTCAGAAGGCTCCTCATCCTTCCTTTGCCTGTTCTGTTCTAACGGATTGCTGCCTGCCTGCTCCCACCCTGGTTTATATGTTAGAGGCAGGGGCCTGCTAGGGGAACAGCATGGTCACCCACTTCTACCAGCTCCCTTCACTTTGTGCTGGGGTTCATTCAGTCATTCTACAAGCATTTATTAAGCCCAGCTACATGCTAGGCACAGTGCTAAACAGTCTGCAAAATACTTGGCAGATTAGGAATTTAGGAACCACGCTGGGCTCTGATTGGCCAGGCTTTACCTTATCTAGCCAAGATCAAGCCTCAGTCTTACCTCCCCCTGGGATATCCTCTCACCCTTTATCCCATTCCTCTTCCAGCTTCCCTTTATGTGTGTAACTCTCCTTGAGGGCAGGAGTTTTCAGCTGATAGGAAGCCCTTAACAAATGCTCTATCCATCCCTCCGTACATCTCTCTACTAGAGTGTTTTGCTTTGTTTTTATTTAGTTGTCCAAGTCTTCATGAACCTATTTGGGGTTTTCTTCACAGAGATACTGGAGTTGTTTGCTATTTCCTTCTCCAGCTCATTTTACAGATGAGGAAACTGAGGCAGACAGGATAAAGTGACTTTTTCAGGGTCACACAGCTAATAAGTGTCTGAGGCCTAGTTTGAACTCAGGTCCTCCTTCGTTTCTGACCTTTGTCTCTCCTGCAGGGCCTACTGCATTGCTTTGTACACAGAAGGCCTTTAATAAATTTTTTTTTGAGTGAGTGAATGAAGGAAGGAACTATTAGAATTATTCATGTTTGAACAATAGGACCTAGGTTTAAATCCCACCTCTGACACCTGTCTCTCTACCACTTTGGGCAGGTCACCTCTCCTCCCTGAGAATCAGTTTCTTCATGATGACATTGGCCTAGCTGGCCTCTAAGGCTTCTTCACTTCCAGCTTTGAATCTCTTGTGCTGTTCTTTGGAACAGTGAAATGGTACTTTCCAAGGTGTAGGGGGATGGCTTCTGGGTAGGTTTCATGTTGTCCCACTGACTTTCTTATCCGATACTTTTCGTATAAAAGACCAAACCAAAACAGACACCCATTTCTGATCTCTCATCTCCACTGCCCCAATCTCCTTTTCCCTTTGCTTTTTTGTTTTTTCAAACTTAGAGTATTTGGGATGGAGCCTTCAGTTCCCACTGTGCCAAGTCAGAAAGGGGGGCAGAAAGGGGCGGGGGGGGGGGGGAGAGAGAGAGAGAGAGAGAGAGAGAGAGAGAGAGAGAGAGAGAGAGAGAGAGAGAGAGGAGTGTGTGTGTGTGTTGCAGAGCCTGGAGGGAACCTTCCATTGTGACTGGGCCACCCAGAGCCTGAAGTTGGCAGGAGCTTTATCTAAGGGTTCAGAGAGGATCCTAGATTCACCCTGTTCCAAGAAGGAATCAAAGAGGCACCCACTTTTTTTGCAGATCCAGAAAGTACAGCCCAGGCCCTTGGCAGGCCAAATCTCTCTCCCCACCCTAGGCTCCGGCAAGGCTGTTTTTCCAAGGCTTAGGTCAGTCCAGCCCTGGCCTGATTCAGCATTCCAAGGCCATCTCCCTCTCACTGGAGGCCCAGAGGGAAGCCTTGCAGCCTGGGCCCTGTGCTCCCCTTCCCCATCCCTCTGGTTGGGGGAGGAAGATCCCCGGCTCAGGGACAAAACCATTCTGCTCCCCTCCTTGCTGCAGCTAGCAATCCTGCTCATTGTTCCTGCAGCAACATGTTTTTGAGAAGGGCTGAGACACAGAAAGGAATGTAACTGTTGACCTTGGTTGGGAATAGGGTTAAGGAATATCTATGCCAGTGAGTCACTTCAGATAAGGGCCTTCTACTCTAGGCTTCTCCACAGCCCCTCCACCCCACCCCTTCCTCATCTCTGCCCCCCCCCCCCCCCCCAAGCTGGCTGCCTTTTCTTCCCTGTCTCTGTTCATCTGTCTCTCCAGTCTGTTGGCCTATCTATCTGTCTCTCGTGCTGGAGACTAGAAAGCCAGTGAACCCCTGGACTTCTCTCTTAATGCTGCTTCTCAACTCATCTGAACAAATATTATTGAGCGCCCGCCCGTTGTATACGTCTGGGGAAGTAGGGGAGAGCTCATTGCCAGGGATTAGCAATTGGAATTCTGACTCTGCCACCCACTCTCCAGGTGACCCAGGAAGCCCTTCCCAACCCCCTTTTAATTCTACTGCCTTCCTCCTATTAATGATTTCCTGTTTATCCTGTACATAATCTGCTTTGTATATATTTGTTTGCATGTTGTTGCCCCTGTTAGATTGTAAGCCCCTTGAGGGCAGGGACTGCCTTTTACCAGGCACATGTGGTTTAGTCATTTCAGTCACATCTGACTCTTCATGACTCCTTTTGGGGTTTTCCTGACAGATATACTACAGTGGTTTGCCATTTCCTTCTCCAGCCTATTTGACAGATGAGGAAACTGAGGCAAACAGAGTTAAGTGACTTGCCCAGGTCACACCGCTAGTAAATGTCTGAGGTCACATTTGAACTCAGGTCCTCTTGACTCCAGGGCTGATCCATCTGCTTTAATACCTAGCTGCCTGCTTGGCACATAGTAGGAGCTTAATAAATGTTATCTATTGGTTGATTGATGGAATTTAAAGATGGAAGGGACTGTAAGAGATCACCTAGTTCAACCCTATCCTTTTACAGATGGCACTGAGAGGTAAGAAGGACGGAAGTAGCAGGGTGAAGGCCTGGTGCAAACCTCAGTCCTCCAGCTTTGGCTTAGTCTACAAGGCTTTTGCTGCCAACTCATTCTCTCTCCCTGGCCATCATATTCTTCTTTGTTGAATGAAAGGGTTGGTCTTAGAATCCTAGATCTGGGGCCAGAAGGGACCTGTGAGGCCATGCCATTCAACCCCTTCATGTTATAGATGAATAAACTCATTTTATTTCATCCATAATATGGGTGACACCCAGGCAGGCTTAATTGATTTGCCTAAGATTACAACAAGAGCATGGCATGAGAAAAAGGATTTGAACCCAGGTCCTCTGACTCTAAAGTCAGTGTTCTTTCCATGTATTAGGTCACCTGCTTAAAAAAGAAAAGCATTATGCAATTGTTCCCTACCTCCTACCACACACACACACACACACACACACATATCCCATCTCTCCCTCTCCCCTCTCTCCCCTTCTTACCCCCCCACCCCTTTTCTCTCTGCCTTCCCCTTTTTCTTTGTTTTCTTCCCTCTGTCCATCTGTCTCTTTCTCTCTTCCTCCTTCCCTCCCTCTCTTTATCCCTCTATCTCTGTCTCTCTCTCTCTCTCCCTTCTTCTCTCTTTCTCTCTCTCCCCCCTCCCTTCCTCTAGTTCTTTCTCTCTGTCTCTTTCCCTCCCTGTCTCTGTCTCTTTCCCTCTCTCTCCCCTTCTTACCCCACCACCCCTTCTTTCTTTCTCCCCCTCTTTCTGTCTCCTTCCCTTTGTCCATCTGTCTCTTTTCTTCCCTCTCCCTCTCTCCCTCCCTTCTGCTCTCCCTCCCTCTTTCCCTCCTCTCTGTCTTCTGTCTCCCTTCCTCTCTACATCTCTCTATCTCTGTTCAGAGGTGCTTAGAACCTACATGATTCCCTGTCTATTCAGGAAGCTGGAGCCAGAGCCGACCTGGGACACTGGTAGTCCCAAGGTGTTTCTCTTCTCCAGTCAGCAGCAGCAAACTGCAGTTTGGGCCCTGGACATGCTTCAAAAGAGGTTTCATCTGTGTGGGGAGGGTGGGGGAAGGGAGCGATTGGCCAGGACTTGGGTGTCTTGGTTGCCAGCTCAGTTCTATTCCAGCCAGTCGGTGAGTGGTCTGAGTCTTCTGAAGTCTGAGAGAAAGGCAGGTGTGTGCCCGGGAGGTGGGCGGGAAGTCAGAGCAGCCCGTTGGTTAGGCCTTTTCTGAGAAAGATGGGTTTGCTGAGAAACAAAGGGAGGGAAAGAGGTGAAAGTAGGCGGCTGGGCCCGGGTGGACCATCGTGGGAAACCGCTTTTTTGGTTTAATAAATGGCTGCTTACAATTCTCTTTTTCACTCACTGCCTGTGGGTGTTGGTCTCCCATGGGTGCCATCATCACAAAGGGCAGACTGGGCTCTTTGGTCATGGAACCTGATGCTCTAGTTCCCTTTAGGGTGCCCTGGAATCCACCCTTCCTGCTGCCATCAGCAGGCATGGGGGGTGAGTGGGGGGGTAAGGCTGCCAAAAGGACAGATGGGCTTTCAGGGGCAGCCTTCTTCAGTGCCCATCAGTC
Organism: Trichosurus vulpecula; assembly: GCF_011100635.1. Lineage (NCBI taxonomy): Eukaryota > Metazoa > Chordata > Mammalia > Diprotodontia > Phalangeridae > Trichosurus > Trichosurus vulpecula. The sequence continues at coordinate 388,876,047 of NC_050575.1, forward strand.
TGTGCTTTGGGGCTTACAGCAAAGTCACGTGCTTCCTAACCCCGGTGTCCTCCCGCCTGAAGACCTTGTGTCTGACTACTTTGTATATATTTGTCTTTATCCACTTTATATAAATGCTGTATCTATTTATATATGTCTCCCCCATTAGGGTGTGAGCTTCTCATGCACAGGGATGGGTTCATTCTTTGAACTTGTTCCCCCCGGCACCCAGCACAGTTCCTGGCACCCAATAGATGTTTAGTCAGTATTCATTGACTGATTAGGATTTAGAGCTGAGGAATTATCTAGGGTGACCCTCCCCCCGCCCCAGTTTGATGGGTGAAGAGCCGAAGCTTGGAGGGACCACAGAGGCCACTTAGTCCCTTCACTTTACAGTCGAGGAACCCAAGGCACAGAACGGTGAGGGCTGGATGTCACCCAGTATCACCCAGGGCTCTTGGGTTATCCCAGGCTGTACCTGTACAAAGTCTCCTTCTAGAATCTATCCCAGACACGTGGGGAAACAGCCTCCCCTTGTACACATCGGTGGGCAGGGCGTAGGAGGGCACTCAGGAAACCTGGTCCCCTTTCAGCTAGCTCTAGTTTGGGGAAAGTTTTTTTTTAATACATTTTTATTGATATCTTTTGTTTTTATGTCCCTAAATTTTCCCCCAAGTCCCTCCCATTTCTTCCTTCCCAAAGAGCCATCCCATATAACAAGGGGATTTCATTGGAAAGTTTTAATACAAAGCAGAGATAGAATTGTTCTTTCTGGTCCAGTGCTCTCTCCCACACTGCCTCTGGATTGGCTTCCTTCACTCTTCTATCCATTCACACCACAGCTGGCAAACCCCAGAGAATGCCTCCTTTAAGCACACCTAGTTTATGTATATCAGGAGACAAATACGGGAAGGTTAATGAGACTGTCAGATCCCAGGGCTTGTGGAGTGTTGTGGGATGGGGAAGGAAGCAAGGCTCTGACCTCTGTACTTGGGTCCCTCTCCCACCTAATAGAGTGGGTAAAGACCCTTGACTTGGATCTGGAAGACCTGTCCCTGTCTCCTACTATTTATGTGACCCTGGGGGTTCCCTATACTGATGAAACCTCAGGTCTCGGAAATACACACACACACACACACACACACACACACACACACACACACCCACACCACACTTTGTTCCATTGATAGATCTGTGATGTCATCAATGTGGATACTGGAACCAACCATGGAGATCCTAAGCCTTTCTGGGTAACTCTTTTCCATATCCACCCATAAATTCTTCATAGAGAGTCCGTTCAATTTGCTTGGGGGACCTTTGACCTAAAGCCCTGATATTGCATGAATAACAACCCAGACTGTCCTATTTTTTAATCCTTTGATTTGCCTTTTTTTTTTCTGGTTGTGCATCTCCCTGATGACATCTTTGATACACAATGCCTATTTTCTGTAGGCTTACTCAGATTCCATTTGACTTGTCAGGGTATATGCTCTGGTAGGTGACAAAACAATACTTATCCATTACTCAGACTTACCTTGAGTGTGTACATACAGACATTGTGTCCCCTTTTCAGAGTCAGAAGAGGAAGGAGCTATGTGGAGGCTGGTGGAAGATGAAGGCAAGTGAGGTATGTGGTACGACTCCATTGCCTGTGTGGGTCGCAAGGGTTGAATTAAGGAGCCTAGGCCTGCTAGGACTTTTGAAGGCCCTGGTTTAGTTAGTGTGTGATCATTCATCAGTGCCTGAGTAAATAAATGGTGGAGAAAGAAGATGCCACTGAGTAAAGGTAGAGAAAGGAAGTACATCAGGTGTAGCAGAAGGAGCCCTGGATGAGGTGCCAGAAGACACTGAGTCTAGTTTTAACTCTTCCATTCATCTAGAATATGTCATCTCACCTTTCAGAGCCTCAGTGCCTTCATTTGTAAAATGGAGGGAATCAATGGAGTACCTAACCCACTGGGTTGTTGTGAGGCTCAAATGAGATAATGTCTGTAAAGTGACTTGTAAACCTTCAAGGGCCATGTAGATGCCAGTCATTCTTATTACCTCTCAAATGATAGGGTCAGACTTGTTGATCTTGAAGGCCTTTCCACTTTGAAAAACAAAAATTGTCCAAATAGGGCTGCAGTTTGAGGAGAAAGAGCTGGTTTTGGATGAGATAAAAAAAGAGGCTAAGAAGAAAGGCTGGGGGAGGGTGCAGTCAAGGACTTCTCTCTGCACTCCTCCACTGCCTGCTACATTTCTAGACTTTCTTCCTTGCTGACCTTGGGTGCCCTCCTGCCTGGCCCTGACTCTCTCCCTGTCCAATCCCAACTAAGCCTGTAGGACACGAAGCTGACAAGCCCTCAGAGTCCAGCTCTCCTTTGGTGACTCTCTCATTAGAGTGAACCCTTGACCACACTTTGAGGGGATGAGCCAGATGCCCTAGTTGAACTTAACCAACATGGCGGTCAGGCAGGCAGGCAACAAGCATCTATTATGGGCCAAGGACAGAGCTAAACTCTGTGGGCTACAAATAACAAGCCAAAAGAAAGACAATTTCTGACCTCAAGGAGCTTACATTCTAACAGGGAGAGACAAAGAAAAGATAGGTACCCAAGCCATGACATGGCAGCAAAATCCTGAGAGTTGGGAGCAGAGCCCAGAGGGGAATGGAAACTGGCATGAGCCAGAGTTCCTCAGGAGGCAGGAGAAAAGAGAGCATGGCAAACTGGAAAACAATTCGCCTAGGAGTCAGAAGGCCTGGCTTCTGGTCCTGTCTCTGCCAGTGACCCGCTGTGGCATGTTATCTACCCTCTCTAAGTCCTGGTTTCTCCCTGTAAAATGAGGGAAGTGGATTAAATCTGGCCTTCATAAGCTGAGGGCAATTGTGAATGAACTTAATTTTTTTTTTTTAATAACTGTACTTTAATTGATTTCTTTGTATTTTATTTTATGCACTTACAAGCATGATCTGAGAAGGGATCCCAAGGGGCTGGGACACCAAAGAGGTCAAGAACTTCTGGACCAGGTGATTCCTGGGGTCCCCTCACCTTCCAATGGTCTCAAATTCTATGCTTCTAGCTGGAAGTTGGTCCTTTTGAGAAGGATTGAACCCTTCCCAGCGAGTTAACCATTTCCCCCTGTCTACACTCTCCAGAGACAAATTCCTCAGTTTCTCTTGCTCAAGATTTCAGTCATTCTTTGTGATGCCTAATCCACGTTCTTCTTTGCGCTGTCTGTCGTCAGTGGGAATACAGAGGGCAGCTACTTACTACAAAAATTCTGTGTCCTGTCCAAATCAGCTTTCTCTTTCTTTTGATCTCTCTCAAACCTTAATGTTCAGATCAGTGTGAACCTTTCCTTACTTGTCCCCACTGGGTGGAATATTTTAGCTTAGTAACTAATAAAATTGGAGGAGGGGCAGTCCGTAGATAGAGGGGCTCCAGCTGGAGCCGCAGCTGAGCTTCCTGGTGTTAGGACATTATTCAGCAGAAGGAGTTCTGAATTTTTTGCGTCATGAGCCCTGTTGGCAGTCTGAAGCCTAGGGACCTCTTCTCAGAATCATCATCATTATCGTCATCAGTATTTATGTAGCACTTTGCTAAGTGTTTTACCTACATTGCTTCTTTCAATCCTCACAATCGACCCTGTTATTATCATCCCCATGTTACAGATGAGAAATAATGTCTTTAAATGCATAAAACAAAATACATCAGATTGCAGGGAAAACTAATGATGTCAAGTCCACAGAACCCAGGTGAAGAATCCCTGTCTAGTGGTAATATGACATTTCTTGGGCCTTTGAATAATAAATATTCCCCTTTCAACAATTCAGCAAATATTTATGTAAGCACCTACTGTGTGCCAAGGACTGCGTTAGGTACTAGGGAGGGAAAAAAAGCCAGCTCTGCCTTCTAGGAGCTTACATTTTATTAGGGGAGAAACAGTATCTATACAGATAAAGAAGTGTGTGTGTGTGTGTGTGTGCGCGCGCGCGCGCGTGTGAGAGCGCGCACTTGTGAGGTGTGGGGAGGGAAAAAGACGTTCCTAGAGGCCTCAGGATCCCACCTCATAAAGACCTCCCTTAGCCTCTGTGGTGGGGAACAAGGCAGCAAGAAGAGATGGGCTCTTTTTGCCCCTGTGGGGGTGATTTGGGGTAGGGTTGGCTGGAGCCAGAAGGAACATGGAGAATCATAGTCTCCATATTGGAAGTAACTTCAGGGCATCTGCTCTATCCAGTATCTGACCTTTTATTTTCTTAAATTGAGCTGAAATCTATCTGCTTTACTGTTGGTCTTTGTTTTTTCTGCTGGGGTCAAGCTGAATGAAGCTTTTCCCTCTTCTTTCCGTATAACCTTTCAGAGCAGAGGACCCTAGAGCTAGACAAGAGTCCAGTCCAACCCTTTCATTTTGCAAGTAAGGAAACTGAGGCCCAGAGTGCTTAAGTCAATGGTGTCAAAGACCGGTAGAAGTGGATCTCTGCTGGTGGCATATTGACTTAGAAAACCACAAATTAGGATTATCTATGTTGCATTGTATTTTTATTTTTTTTGTTAGGCATTTCCCAATGACTTTTTCCTCTAGTTTTGGCAGCATTCAGGAGTTTTGCTGGGCTTGGTGAGTTGGACACCTTTGCCCAGGATCACACAGAAGCTGCAAGTGCTTGGAGACAGCTATGGGGAGTGGGGTGCCGCCCCATCTTCTATGCTTTCATCACAGGGCCCCAGTTCCTTTAACTCACATAGTCATGGAATCAGGACTTTTCAGAGTTGGCAGAGACCTCAGTAGTCAGCTAGTCCAACCCACACATAAAAGGAATCACACCATAACGAATTCAACAAGTAGTCATCTATCTTCTCAAGGCATGAATTATTTGAAAGGATGTTTTTTCTGTAGCATATAATCTGCCCATCTCACAGATCCCAACATTCTAGTTTGTGAGAATCCATCGAATCTGCCAGGGTTATTGTGAGGCTCAAGTCAGATTTTATATATATAAAGTGCTTAGCACAGTGCCTGGCATACAGTAGATGCTTACTAAATGCTTGTTTCCTCCCTTATTTTGTGTGTGTCCATGGTTTATCTCCCTGGGCAAAGATCTCTCTTTTCACCCAAAGCACGTAGTGAAAAGGCATTAAATATTTGAGTGACTAGTTGCTTGTCCTTCATTCTTGAAGAGGACCATGACATCATGGAGGTGACTCCCAAGTGAACTGGATTTAAGTGAGGGAGGGCTGTGCAAGGTTACCAGCCTCACTTTCTCCTCTGGAGCCATCTGGGTCCGGTGGCAAGATATAGATTAGGATGATTGGAGATGGCCCTGGTGCAGTGGGAGACCTTGGCCTTTATTTATTTATTTTTTTATTTTTATTTTTTAAAGGCCTGAGGAAGCAACACCACCCAATCCCAACTCATTATTGGAAGTGGCTGTCGGAGAACTCTCTTATTTTATGGAGGGGGAAACTGAGACCTAGAGAGGGAAAAGGGCATGCCTAAAGTCACAAAGAATTTCCAGGTTTCCCCAGTGCTTGCCCCGGGTATATACGTTGTATGTGTCTAGTTACTTAATATTGTCTTTCCCATTAGAATGTAGGTTCTTGATGGCAAGGTCTGTTTTTGTTTTTATTGGTATCCCCAGATCTTGGCAGAGTGCCTGAAACATAGTAGGTCCATAACAAATGCTTGTTGAGTGGACTGAATGAGGAAGCTTAGTCAGTGCCTTGTCTGATGGAAAGGCAACCTCTGGCAGGGCCCCTGTATACACACTATGGTCCTGCAGATGAAGCCTATTTCGCTTCAGGTTTTTTTCTCTGAGCTGCTCCTCTGCAGACCTTGGCGCCTCTCCTGGCACTCAATAATTTGCCATTGTTAATAACCTGACACTGTTACTATTCTCCCTATCATGTGTAAGGTGGGATGCTGCGTTCATAGTAGGCTCTTAAGCCACCCGCACAGATCACTGTCCTCATGACACCCCTATGGTAGGTTAGGTAGATTAGGTTAGGTAGGTTAGATTATTCCATTTCACAGAGGAAGAAATTGAGACTCAGGAAAGTTCATTTCCTTGTCCGTGGTCACACAGCCGGGTAATGGAAAGGTCTGATTTAGAATCTAACTCACCTAGGCCAGTAATGCCTTTTTGACCACGTCATCAGAAAGTGTACCAGTTGGATAGACATAGCTTAACATTTATATGTTGCCTTAAGGTTTGTAAAGTGCTTTACAAATATTATCTCATTGGATCCTTACGACAACCCTGGGAGGGAGGTGTTCTCACTACCCCATTTTGCATTTTGTAGACAGAGAGTAACTGACTGGGACAGGGTCACACAGCTAGTAAATGTTTGAGGTCAAGTTTGAACTCAGGCCTTCCAGACTCCAGGCCCAGCCCCTCTATTTACTATACTACCTAGATTCCTGTGAAGTTGAAGGGTGAAGTATCCAGATCTTTGAATGGTAATCTAAACCTTTATTGCTTCTAATAGTAATGACTACTTCTCAGCTTCTTTACTTGGCTTCTGGTTCCAGCATCATCTGGTCTCTCCTTTACTAGATGGGCCTACTATTCCCTAAACCTAATCTCACCACCCCACACCCACCCCAACACACACACCCAGCTCCCTTTCCCAGGGCCTCAGGAAAATCAAATCAAATAGGACCATCTGAGCCAAAGGAGGAGTTTCCCAGGAATGGAAAGAACCCTGGACTGGGAGGGAGTTAGCTGACCCAAGTTTGAGCCCTAGCTCTGGTACTAACTAGCTATGCCTCAGTTTTACCATCTGTAAAATTCAGTTTGATACAACAAGCATTTATTGGATGCCTACTATGTATGATTCACTGTACTGGTAGGCTTAGGGGATACAAAGAAAAAACAAACAAAAAAAAATCTTTGCCTTCCAGAAACATTCTACACAGGCTGAGGGCTGGGGATACAAAGTGTACATAAATGAGACATATAAATGAGAGGTCACCAAGAGCTTGAAGAAATTAGTAGGAAAGGAAGGAAACATTAAGCACCTACTATGTGCTAGGCATTGTGCTAAACACTTTACAAATATTATCTTATTTTGCCTCGCAACAATCCTGGAAGATAAGTTTGATGATTATCCCCATTTTACAATTGGGGAGACTGAGGCAGGGAGCGGTTAAGTGACTTGTCCAGGATTATGCCCCTAGTAAGTGTCTAAGGTCAAATTTGAACTCAGCTCTTCCTGACTCCAGGCCCAGCGATGTATTGGCCTCCCTTCTAGTAGGAGATGGTGCCTGGGCTTGAGCTAGTCATCCAGGAAGAACTTAAAGGAAGAAGATAAGGCTTCTAGGAGTTGGAGGTAAGGAGGGAGATGTGTGAGAGGTAGCAAAGGCAGAGATGGATTGCCAAGTTCAGTGGACAGCTAGCCAGTCTGGCTAGAAAGGGCATCTGCAGTGAATTTGGGCTGGGGCTTTAAATGCTAGGTGGAGGCATTTGTGTTTTTAATCCCAGGTGCCATAGGGAGCCACTGAAGACTTTTGAGCAGAGGAGGAGCTGGAGCAGTACTGTGTCTCAGGGAAATGATTCTGATCATTGTGTGGAAGATACTGTGGAGAGAGGAGAGACTGGAAGAGATCAGATCAGGAGCTGTTGGGATCAGGGGATGTTGCTGATATGGCCAGGCGGGACCAAGCCCGAAGTGAGGGTGTGTGCTAGGGTGGTGGCCCTTCCAGTGAAGGGAAGAGTGCCGGATACTAGGAGGAATGGAATCCACAAGCCCTGGCAGCTGGTTGGATGGGGGAGGGGGAATAATTGACAGCACAAACCTGAGTAAGGATGACAGTGTCCTCATCAGAAATGGAGACATTTGGAGGAAAGCTGGCCTGGAGGGTGAGAGATAATGAATTCTATTTGGAACTCTTTTTGAAGTTCACTCTTGAAGTACTTCTGGGATGTCCAGGTGGAGATTTTCCCCCAGGGAATTGGTTCAAAAAAAAAAAAAGAGAGAGAGATGAGGGCTAGATAGAGAGACTTGGGATGCTGAAAATTAGAGCATGTGATCCCCAAGAAGAAAAGAAGAGAACACATCCCTGGGTAGATCATTGAGGGGGTGGAGGGGGGAATGGAATATGGAGAAAAAGGAGTGGGCAAATGCTAGAAGAACCAGTGGGAAGCAATGCCAGGAGATGCCAGGAGACCAGGGGCAGGGGAGAGTTCAGAGTGATCAAAGCCACAGCCAGGTCAAGGGGAACTCAGAAAGTCCACCCGATTTAGCAACTCCCAGATTGTAACCCTGGAGATGGTAACCCTGGAGAGAGGGCTGTGGGGACAGAAGCCAGATTGCAAGGAGTTGAAAAGTGAGTGGGAGGTGAGGGATTGAGGCAGTGATTGGAGACAGGTTTTTGGTTTTTTTTTCCCCTAGGACTTGGGCTGCGAATAGGGAAAACAGCTTAAGACAGAGGCAGGAGCAAGTGAAGGGTTTTTTTTATTTTTTAAGGGATTGGGGAGACCTGGACATGTTGGTAGGCAGCAAGGAAAAAGCCAATAACTAAGGAGAGATGGGAGATGAGACAGAGGAGGACTGCTCGGAGGGGCAAGATCCTGAAGAAGATGGCATCCAGGGAATGGTTGTGGAATGATTGTCACTGACAAAGAGAAGGGCCACCCCTACATCGGAGACCAGAGCAGAGGGACAATGAATGGGGGATGATGTTGAGGATATCGAGCATAGAAACTTCAGAATAGGACAGAACACCCTTTATTCTCTCAGGAAGGTAGGTTCATAGTTTTAGCAACTTCAGAGGCCAAGAAGTCCAATCCCCATTCTATAGAAGAGGAAATAGAAGCCCAGAGTCACACAGCTAGTTAGCATCTTAGGACAGGATTTGAACTGGGGGTCTTCCGGACTGAGGGGTGGCTGTTCTTATCTGTAAAATGAACTGGAGAAGGAAATGGCAAACCACCCCAGTATCTTTGCAAGAAAACCCCAAATGGGGTTACGGAGAGGTGGTCATGACTGAACAACAACAACCCACTTCTCTTCTGGACCCATGCTCTAACCATTGCCCCATGCTGCCTCTAAGTGCCTCTTGAGATTGAGAGAAGGAAGAAAGTGCTTGCTGGAGCCTTGGGGGAGAGAAGAGGTTTAGAACAGCAGCTGTGGGGAGTTTGATAGAGCCAGTCAGGGAAGAATAAAAGGAGTCTGCTGGGCAGTGCCAGGGTCCCCCAATGTGGTTGTGGCTTTCTTCTCCCAGAAGTCAGGTGCACTTGAGGAATTGGATGGTGACAGTAACTCCAGGTTGGGGCTTGACAAAGGGATAGGAAGAAATAGCAAGGGATGTAAGGGCTGATGGAAGTGTATGGAGTTGACCTAATGTGTATGTAGTTGATAATAAGAGTTAACTAACTCCAGTAAAGATTCCAGGACATTAGCTAGAGAACTGGGAGGGATGTGGTGATTGGACATCGGGGTGAGGATGAAGAACAGGTTTAGGAGGAATGAGGCAGAAAAAGAGATGGAAGGACAGAAGACTGATCAGAGAGAGGAATTCTAGATTTCTAGATGATGGCAGTAGAGCATTTAGGGGTGATGGTGAGCTCAGGAGTATGGGTATGTGCCTGAAGTGGGGTGAAGGTGTAGGTCAGGATGTTGGTGAACTGGCAGGCTTGTCATCTTTGAGGGGATGAAAATGTGCATAAAGAGGCTCCCAGATACAAGGGCATGGGTCAAGGAGGATAGGAAGACTGTGGGCCAGACACTGAGCCCCTTGAGAAAGGAAGGGGAAAGACCTGCCAGTTGGTAAATGGTTGTGCAGTCACATCTATAGCTGGATAGAGTCAACCTCAAAGGAACAGCAGAGGAAGGATCTGGAAATGGTATTAAGGAGTAGACCTTGTCTCTTCCTCCTTCTCCTTGACCAGTGTGTTGGGAGGCATGAGAGAAGGTGCATTTGATATTAGAGAGAGTGACCAAAGATGCAGGCTTCTGGGTGGGCAGGTTCAAGGTTTCCATGAGTGAGTGAAGAGAGAAGGAGTGTGAAAAGGAAGAAATCGAAGGTGAAGGGAAGTTTGTTAACAAAAGAATGGAGATTCCCAAAGTGGGTGGAACAGATCTCTTATGGCCTCTCGGAGGCCTAACCCTTTATAACTCCAACATGTCCATCCAGTGGTTATACAACTTGTTTTTTAAAAATAACCCCCATGACATCTGCTTCCCATCTACCAAAATAGAAGGATAACTTTAGCAAAATGGGAATGAAGAAGAAATCCCAGTGGAAGAGCACCATTTTGGATAGCGATCTTACTTCTCCAAAGAGCGCTAGGCTGGGGAGTTGAAACTCGGTTCCTTGGTTCCTGCTTTGTCACAAGTCATCAGTTGTGCGACTGTAGGCGAGTCACTTCAGCCCTGGGTGTCCTGGCTTCCTCTGCTGTTAAATGAGATCATTCTCCCTGATCTCCACTTACCTCACAGGCTCATTGTGAGACGAAAAATGAGATCAGAGATATGAAAGTACTTTAAACTGCATAATGTACTTTACAAACATAAAGTAGTATTATTTAAGAGAACCTGATATACTCAAATCGAAAACTGATAAAACTAGTGGGTAATTTCTCAAAATTTTACAAAAGAATTCAGCACAACAAGAGTCATTTGGTAGCAAGTTTTTGTAGTACATTTAACGTAGCCTGATAAATGAATATTTGGATTTGTCAGGGAGCGTAGTATGTAGAGGACAGGGGCCTGGCTTTGCTGCATTCAAATCCCAGTCTCTGAAGCTTCCTTGCTGTATCATTTTGGGCAAGTAGGTTCATCTCTCTGGGTCTTGTCTTCCTCATTCATATGTCAAATGAAGGGGTTAGAGCAGACCCAGGGATAGATCATGGACCCCTCTAGCAGTCTGGGGAAACTACAGACCCCTCTTCAGAATCATGTTTTTAAATGCATAGAAACACACATGCTGTGGAAATACAGTTATGAGAATATTTTTGAAAACAAGTTAATGGGCCCCAGGTTAATAATGCTTGGACTAGATAGATCTCCATAGATCCTTCCAGCCCTAAATCCTGTAATACTAAATTATATTGGCAGGAGACACCTGTTACATAGAACGAGGTAAATCTGTAATCAACTGTCTCTAGGACTTGGGACCATACTGAGTTATTAGTACGTCTGTGTTGTATTGGTTAACACAAGGTAGTACACATAGGTTACACCCTATTAGCCTCTTAGTGGGGCAGGAACCATGTTCTAGATGCTGCCAAGAACTTTGATCATAAACATGTGCTGTCCCTTCTGAAAAATCAGCATGCCCCTCACCCACCCTCACTACCTTCTATGTATTCTGAGTTGTTTCTCAGGAGTGAGGAGGGGTTTGCCCTGAGCCATCCACACTCTTGTCAGAGACCAGCAGAGTACATTTGGGAGTTGACAGGCTGGGGTCAAGGACATTTGGTCTGTGGCTAAAGAACTCTGGGGATCCAACCCACAAACTTGGCCTTGCTAAGCACCTGAACTAGGCAGCCACAACAGCTAATAAACAGCAACAGCAGCCGGGGCCCTTGGCTCCTTGGGTCATCTTGTTCTCATTGGAGTGGGAGTGGGAGGTGAAGCTGAGCGTTCTCTTAGCAGTCTATACAAAATAGATTTTCCTTGAAGTTTGGAATCCCTCTGAGGGGGTGAGACATTTGAGAGGCACGAAGGGCGTCTCCTAGGTTGTTGTGTTCGTTACTGTGATCTTCCCATTGTGAAAAGTGATGCCAGGGCTGATTTTAAACCTGGCTAGAAACCCGGGGCCTTGGAGACGTGTGTCCCTGGTCTCAAGCCCTTCGCTCACCAGACTATCCCTGCTCCATCATCCCCGTTCAAGATTTCACATCTGGTACAAATATAGCCTTGAAGAAGGGGACCACAGTGAAGATGCATGGGGGCTGCTGCCTGCTAGTCCAGTCAACCAGCCTGATGGGGCAATGGACTGTCGTGGCAAAGCAGTGACCAGACCAATGAGGAAGAAGACCTGGGTCCACAGGATCACAGAGTTAGGGTTGGAAGGTGCTGCCCAAGCCCTTCATTTTATACATGAGAGAGAGAGAGAGAGAGAGAGAGAGGAAGGGGGAAAGAGAGAGAGAGAGAGATAGGAAGGGAGAGAGAGAGGGAGGGAGGGAGAGAAAGAGACAGAGATGGGGTGGGGGAGAAAGAGACAGAGAGAGAGAGGGAAAGAGACAGACAGACAGACACACACATACACACATACACACACACACACACACACACACACACACACATACCCAGAGAGAGATATTAAGTGATTTACCCAAGGTCACACAGGTAGGAAGTTGTGGATTGAGGATTCACGTCTACATCCCCTGACTGCAAATCTAGTGCCTACCTAGATGCCCTCCCAGGTGACCTCAGGCAAATGACTTCCCCCCTCTGGGTCCCACTGGGCTAGGTACTTTGGGGGACAGAATATTTAGTACATCAAAGACTCCTGATTTCATGGGTGTGGGCTGTCTCCCCCTTTAGCACAGATCTCAACTCCTCTGTGACTTAGCAGATGGTTTTCCTGAGTAGCTGGGGCTAAAAAGTCACCTGCTGACCAGCCTTTGGGCAATGAGCCACTCAAGTCTTAGCTAAATTGGGCCTCAGGTGACAGATACCTGGTCTGTTGCTGGACCGCCCCCAGAGTTTTTCCAGCTTGGTAGAGCTTTTGTCCCACGGGCATAGTTTTGAGAACCTAGAGTATGAAGAAGAGTCGGAATGGGGTGTGTGTGTGTGTGTGTGTGTGTGCATGATACCTGCATTGGAGAAGAGATGAGGAAATGCATTTCCTCAGCTGTTGCCTAACTGGGGATATAGAACTTTGCATACACCTTGGGATACACTGAAGCTACTGCATAGATTAGGTTTTTGTTTGTTTATTTGTTTCATTACAAGAGAAGGCTCATTGTGCAGGGAAAGGTATGTCCAGAAATGACTGTGTGACATAAATAAAATTTAAAAAAAAAACACCAAGAAAACTTAGAAAATAAAGAAAATGAAAACCTCTCCTGTTCTCAGTGAGCATACAATCGATTTAGGGAGCCAAGACTTCCAAAAGCAATTAAAAACCATACAAAGCAGTCTGTGACCAAGTGGGAAACCCGGTAGTTTCAGGGCTATGACTACAGAAACCTTTGAATGTGTTTTTATTTATTTCATTAAGTCTTTCCCAATTTCATGTTAAAAAAAATTTTTAGCATTCATTTTTAAAAGTTTTGAGTTCCAAATTCTCTCCCTCCTTGAGAAGGCAGGCAATATGGTTGATTACTGAAGTAATGGGATGGCCCATGAGGGACAGGAGCACCTCGAAGTCCCCATGGAAGTCAGAACACATAAGGGAACCTTCTCGCTGCTCAGCTCGGGCTCCCTCCTTGCCAACAGTGCCAAGAAACTGGATTTTAAGCTTGGGCACCCCTGCGTTAAAGGGCTGGGGGGGGGGCAGGGATGGGGGAGAAGTTTGCATGTTTATGATTCCCTCCTGGTGACAGGAGTGTGTATCCACATCCAGCCTGCAGATGGCCCAGTGGCCTCCCTCTACCAGGCTGGTGGTCTTCATGTGTCTCAGGCCCTGGAACTCCCCTCTCCCCTCCCTTCCCCATGCACTCCCTCCCAGTTTGGAGTTGATTCCTGTGTTTCTTGCTTTTCAGATGTGAAGTCCAACTGCTTACTCACTTTTCTGTCTCCTAGTTGAGGCCTCTCACGCGGGTTTCAGCTCCTATGATAATTCCGAAAGTTGAACTGGCCCCATTACTGCGCTGTGATGGTTGAATTGATAACGCCTTGATAATGGTGGAGATAGCCGAGGCTTTGTAGCCAATAGCTCGGCTGCTTCTCCCATTAACATTCCCCACCACTGATCCGCTCCCAGCCTACTATCTTCTCTCCATTTCCACTCCTCCACCAGATAAGGATGGAAATACTGACTTCATAGCTCACTGATTAAAGTGTCTGGATTTCTTGATAATACACAGATAAATTATGTTTTTGAAAAAGAAGGTAGGGAAGGGGGGGAGAAAGGGAGAGGGGAGGCCCCCAAGGCAAGGGGGGGGGCCTTTGGTCTGGGCTTGGGCCTCCCCCCCCACCCTTAGCTTTTCTCATGCTGTTGCCCCAAAGCCCGGGCCTGCCCTGAAACGGTTTAGTAGTTCTGGGCAGGCGAGCAGGATGGGAGAAATGAAAGATGTGCATTTGTGTTAGATTCAGGTGCCATTTCAATGTGGGTTTGGGGACAGGAGGATAAAGCCTCTTTGAGCTAATGCTAGTTTGCACATTTATTTTGGAAGTGATTAGCCCGGATTCCAGTTTTGTGTAGGAGATGGGTGGACAGGTGCTGATAATCCTTCCGCTGGAGGAATTGTCAAAAGAGCCTTTCTTAGCCTGAGTTGTTATCTTCTGTGAGGCTGGGGCTGTGCATTCCGGGGATAGTTTCTATATTATTTATCTATCCTGGAGTCTAATATGCATGTGGGCACAATACCCAGTGGGCCTGGGAGAGGGGGGCGCAGGGAGGCTTTAGGCACTTAGGAGGTGGGCATCTGTAGGTATCCCTGGGAGCTGGCTTTAAGTGGAAAGAAGGGGGAACAAAAAGAGGATCGTGGGATTAAAGTTGGGAGTGACTTTAGAGATCATTTGGTCCAGAGGTTCTTAATCTGGGGTCCATAGACCCCCTGGGGACCCTGAACTTGATCAGGAAAAAATTACATCTTCATTTTCACTAAGCTTTGAGTTTCCTTAGTAATCCTTTGTATTTTATTTTATGCAATTAAAAACATGATTCTGAGGAGAGAGCCTTCTAGGTTTCATCAGACTGCCCACAGAGTCCAAAGGTGAGGAGGCCTGGATGTTGTCCTGCACCCTCATTTTACCAGTGTGGAGACTTGAGACCCAGAGAAGGGAGTTAGCTTGCCCACGCTCACAAAGTAGTGTGATGAAGGAACTGGGAATCAGACCCAAATCCTTTGACCGGTCATTCTGGCTGGCCCGAGTCAGTCCATACACTCTCCTGCTCCGTCTCTGTGGTTTACCAAGCCCTTTCCATCACTTCTATCATTGGAGCCCTACAAATAACTGGCTGGGGGGGTGGGGCGGGTGTTTTCCTCTTAACACATGAGCGTATTGGTGATCCAAGAGCCAGTGATTTGTCATAACCAAGATAATTTAGCTGCCCTCTGGCCAAGGGAGACTACAAATCAGGCTTCTTGAAGGCAGAGCCTCTGTATGACACTTCTTTGCATCTTCCCTTGGTGCCTAGATGGTGACTTACACGTTAGTAGGGGCCCACTAGATGTTGAATAGAAAAGAAGAATCTTCCATAGTATGGTGAAAGATCTCTGTTTTTGGAGTCTGATGATCCTGATTCAAATCCTGGTCCAGCTACTTACCTTCTGAGAGTTCTTGGGCAAGTCATTTTTTTGACTCTGGTCACTGACCTCATCTATAAAATTGAGGGGGTTGGCTTTAGTGTCTCTAAGGGACCTTTAGGCCCAGCATTGCTGAGATTTGTCAGAGCCCTTGCAGACCTCATGTGTGCTCCCCACTCCTCCTCCTTCCTTCCCCCTCCCCTTTCATGTTTAGACTGGATACAGATACTCAGGGTCATCTGGATTTCCTACCTTCCCCAATTCCCCTTTCTTTCCTCCCCAGCCATCCTGGACAAAGATGGATGGCCAATGGCAAACTGATGCTCTTAGCCCCAGGGCTGAATTTCATATGGTCTCCTAACTGAATTATCTTGGAGTTTAGGAGATAGCCTGGGGAAGAAGGATAAAGAGTCTTTACCCAGGCCAATCAGAGTAAGTATTAACTGAGTATCCCCTATGTGCCTAGTCTCATGTTCCTTCCTGTAGAGGATTGTGGTCTCAGTAGGTGATAAGACTGACGCATGGGAAATAAGCATTGACCTGAGAATCAGGAAAACTGGATACAATCCCTCACTGGCCACTGATCTTGGGCAAGTTGCTTCTCCTATCTGAGCCTCAGTTTCCCTGTTGGTAAAATGAAAGGAATGGACCAAATGATGTTGGTAGTCCCCTCCATCTTCTCACTCCTCCAAACAGTGCAAGATGAATGAGAGGGTTAAGTTTCCACTGACCAGACTGTGAGGCCCTGACAAGCAGGGACCAGGTCTGTGCCTCTTTGCTGTTTCAGTACTAGCTAGCACAATGCCCTATGTACATGCAATAGGTGCTCAATGAACATTAGTTAGTAATACTGATAAATGTTTGCTGGAGGAGGTTTTCTATCCCTGAAGTAGTCTTTACTTGTCTTCTTGACAGTCATCCTTTCTTCCTTCCCTTTTCCTTCCCTTCCTTCACTTCTCCTTTCCTTCTCTTTTTCCTATCTTTGTTTCTTCTTCCCTTCCTTCTTTCCTTCTCTTTTTTCCTTCCCTCCATTCCTTCTATAGGAGTAAGTGAGGTGGCTCACTGGTTAGAGCTCTAGGCCTGGAGTCAGGAAAGCTGGGTTCAAATCCAACCTCAGACACTTACAAACTGTGTGACCCAGGGCAAGTCACTTAGTCTCTGTTTGCCTTAATCCTCTGGAGAAAGAAATGGGAAACCACTACAGTATCCTTGCCAAGAAAATCCCATGGACAGTGTTGATGTGCTATGGTTCATGGGGTCACAAAGAGTTGGACACAATTGAACAAAAAATTTCTTCTATGCATCCCTTCTTCCTTCCTTCCTTTTCTCCACCTCTTTTTCCTTCCACAAGCACTTTTTGGGTGCTCACTAGGGAAGCAGTCTGGTACAGTAGAAGGAGCCTTGGAATCAGAGACCCTGGGTCCAGATCTTGCCTTTGCCTCTTAATTGCTCCATCACTCAGTTACATCTGTCCAATTAGGGCAGGGGTGGGAACCTGTGGCCTTGAGGCTGCATGTAGCCTTCTGGGTCCTTGGGTGCAGCCTTTTGACTGAGTCCAAGTTTTACAGAACAAATCCTTTTATTAAAAGGATTTGTTCTATGGAGTTTGGATTCAGTCAAAGGCTTGCACTTTGACTGAACTACGGGATTAAATGGTATAGTCCATAAGGGTCCCTATGATCCAACCATGTGTAAAACTCTGGACTAGGCCCTGGAGGAAATAGAAAATGACTTGGGTGGGGTCTCTTCACTCAAGGAACTTATAGTCTGGTGGATGAATATGAGACAGACTTTCAAAACTGTGAATTCATCAAGGTTGTCCCTCCTGCCAACACAGACTATAGCCACTCCATGCCATAGTAGATGGTTCCTAGGGTTGTTTTTGACCAAGACAGATCATCCGCTGGTGACCTAGGTTCTAGTAAGGAGCCTCTAGGAGCCAAGGCAGATCTAGGACAAGAGACATTCTGCAGTCTACTGCCTCTTGGTACTCAAAGTCTTTCTATCTTGTTAATGGCATGTGAAGGATTGTCTTTTCCTTTGTCCGTATAGCTCCAATATTTAGCAGAACACTTCTTATGTAGCAGATAATGCCTGAATGCTTGCTGAATGGAATTAAATGCAATTGAATTGGTAGCCCTGCAGCTTAGCTTCCCAAAGCTCAGGGTTATGTTCAACTCACCGTGCAGCATTAGACTGGAAGCCTGGTGGTGGCAAGCCATTTCTCTCAATGCCCTAGGCAGCTCTAAGGCTGGGGATCTTAACCTGGGGTCAATGACTTTGGTTTTGTGGGGTTTTAAGAAAATAATATTTTTGGTAACTTTATTTGAATATAATTGGCTTACTTTTTAATATTATATGTTTTATTTTCTTCGTTTAAAATAATGATTCTGAGAAGGGGTCGATAAGGCTTCACCAGCCCCACCCTAGGGATTTATGCCACCAATTAAGGACTCCTGACCTAAGACCATATGTTGCAGAGAAGGTGCCAACCTGCATCAGTAGAAGGGCTTTTCCTCCTGTGGGAGTTCTCCATATCAGTGAAATTGCATCTGGTCCCTATCTTTGTATACACAGGTAAATATAATATAAATAAGAAGTGGGAAGCATTATGAAAGCCCATGAGTGATGAGTGAGATAGCAAACAGTTCACCCACTTCCACTGAAGTGGAGGGAGGAGAGGAGAAAGATTCTGGAGAGGCAGATGTCTTCCTTGGGCTCTAGATGTCTTGCCCCAGGGACTTTGGGAAGGAAATGGACAGCCAGGTGTACTTGTTGGAGTCTTCTCCATTTGCCAAAACAGGTGTCCCAAGGATACTTACTCAAATTTAGGGCAGACTTGAAAATAGCCCTGCCTTTGCCTTCTAGGGTAGGAGACCGTCCCCTTTAGTTTTATCAGCCTGGGCTTGGTTATTAAGAGCTAGTTGTTACCCTGCTGGGGGCTGGAAGCCTTGCCCCGAGGGCAGGAGATACAGGACCTTGGAGTTTCTATGGGAGGCTAGCTATCGCACTGATTCTGGGCCCAGAGCAGGGAGCCAAAAGTGACTTCACCAGTCTGTGTAATAGTACCAACAATTGCAACTCACGTTTTGATAAAGTCCACCCTTTTGAGTTCACTGGAGGCTTCCCTGACCACAGCCATGTATTTACGTGTAATGTGTTTATCACCCTGGTTATTCAGATGAGAGAATGCTCCTCTTTGAGGCCCTACAGTCAGGAAACAACAGACCTGGAGCTCCCACCTAGCATGACACACTTAGGGCTCTCCCAGAGAGCATCAGAGAGGCGGGGGAGATCCACTTGTCCTTGGTTTTAGATTGGACCCTATGGTTACGTGATGGCTTGAGGGTAAACTTGGGAGCGTACATATTCACGAGTGCGCTCGCACACACACACACACACACACACACACACATGCACGCATGCACACTGGGCTTCCATCTACAAAGCAACATGGCTCTTTATAATACTCTCTGTTTTGCTAACTGCAGTGTTCTTCATGGGGCTGTTTTGAGTTGTCAGTTTGACTGTATTGAGGTATTGAGACTCAGATGGTTTAGTACAGGACAGGATAATTTGGGCTCCCAGGCTTCGGCTAAGCTCAACTGTCTCCTCTCCTGTCATGGATTTCATCTATTTATTTATTTACTTAGCTAAGTCATTATCTAGTACCTATAAATACAAATATCTATAAGTATATAATATTAGTATCTATAAATACCTAGAATATCTATAAACACAAATATCTATAAGTATATAATATATTGATAAATATCTAGTATATTGATAAATAGCTATAAGTATGCAATATTAATATATAGAATATCTATAAATATACAATATATCGATAAATATCTGTAAGTATATACTATTAATATCAATCAATATCTAGAATATCTATAAATATAAATATCTAATATCTAAGCAAAAATCAATCAATCTGTCAATCGATTGAGCTATTGCCAGAAGGAAGCCTTCCCTAACCCCTCTTACTTCCAGGGCTTTCCCTCTTTTAATTATTTCCCATTTATGCTATTTTAGCTCATTTTGTATATATTTGTCTGCCTGTTGCCTCCCTGGTTAGCTTGTCAGCTCCTAGAAAGCAGGGGTTTTCTTTTGCCTCTTTTTGTATCCCGTTGCTTAGCACAGTGCCTGGCACATAGTAGGTGCTTAATATATGTTTACTGAATTGAATTGATAGAAAAGAGCATCCTTTGAATATTACACCTTTAAATGCAGGCTATTCCAGAAGTCTTAGTGTGGTTTTTGTTGTTGTGTTTGTCCTTTGTTTTTGAATAGGACTGACTATGACAGCAGGGAGATGATGACATGACTAGCAGTTGGCTTTGATTTGAGTGAGGGAGGGCTGTGCAAGGTCACAAGCCTCACTTTCTCCTCCAGGGCCATCTGGGTCTAGTGACCTGATATTCACCAGGATGACTGGAGGTGGCCCAGGATGCATTGGGCCCTTTTAGGCTGACCCCTTTTCCAGATCTCACTTTGAATGAGGTAAAGTCCATTCAGTGAATAGGCATCTTCAAGAAGTGAGTCGAGGGATTAAACAATGCTGTGTGTATGTGTGTATGTATGTATAAATATATATATGTATGTCTGTATGTGTATATATATATAATACATATATAAAGAGTGTATGTGCATGTATGTATATATAAATGTGTATACATATATAGTGTGTGCACATGTATGTATATATAAATGTAGTGTGTGTGCATGTGTGTATATATAAATGTAGTATGTGTGCATGTATGTATATATAAATGTCTGTGTATACATATATAAAGAGTGTGTGTGTGTGTGTGTGTGTACACACCCCTACAGGAAGTAGGCAATTCATTTCCAGGGAGACAGGCTATGTACCTTAATGGGGACTTTGAAGGGGAAGGTAGTCCAAGGAAGTGCTCTTCCTTGGTGAAGCCTTCCTCAACTACTATATCTGTCCTTTGTGTTCCCTCCCTTTTATTATACTGGAGTACTTTGGGAATTTCCTATGTCTCTCATCACTCCAGTACCCCTCCACCAGATTGTAAGCTCTCTGAGGGCACAACTAGCCACTTTTTTCATCTTATTATCACCTAGGGAGACAGTGTGGCAGTTCCCTGCATATTGCCAGAGCTTTCAGCAGCATTTATTAAAGACTTACCTGCTATGAACCAGGCACTGTACAAGTTCTGGGAATACAACTACAAACAAAAATGCAGTCCTGCCCTCAAGGTGTTTACATTCTAGGAGAGGAAGACTGCAGCTAAAAGGGGGTGAAGAGAAAATACTTTCGTGGGGCTATAGTGGAAAAGGACGGAGACCCCCAGAGGAGAAAGAGAGGAAGGAGGGAGCGTGGCTCCCCTGGGGACTTCCTCAAAATGGAGGTTTTGGAATGACCTTACCTAGTTCAAGGATCTTCCAGGGTGAGAAGGCCACAAACATTGGTTGGATTGGCTTGTTGACACTACTGTACTCTAGATAGAGTTCTGGGCCAGGTTTGGAATCCTGCCTCAGACTCCTGATAGTCCTTTGACCTTTAGAAACTCACTAAGGTTCAGTTTTCTCATCTGTAAAGTGGCGGTGGAAATATCTGTAGCTCTTACCCTAAAGGATTGTTGGAGATCAAACATTTTGCAAACCTCGAGTCATCATATAAAGGTTTGTCCTCGTTGCTACCATCATCACCACCCCCAGCCTGCTGTCTTGTACCTGCTTGTCAGCAGCATTTTGAGCGCACACCACACAGGTGAGTCTTTTCCTATAGTCTCTTTTGAACCCTATTTCACCTGTGTTAGTTTTGACTCTAGGCAGGGCTTCTTAACTTGAGGTCAGTGAACTTGTCTTCCAAAAAATGGGCTAATTATATTTGGATTTAATTGGCTTTTTCATAATCCTACATATTTTGTTTTATGCATTTAGAAACATTTTTTTTTCTTAGAAGGGGTCCATAGGCATCACCAGATAGCCAAAGGATCCAGGACACACACACACACACACACACACACACACACAAAGTGAAGAACTCCTGCTCTACAGTATAATTTTCTTTTGTAAAATTTCTCAGAGGTAGCCAGATACTATGTGTATGATCACTTAACAGCTCTTGCCTCAGTTTCCCCAACTGTAAAATGGGAATAATACAGGCTCCTTCCTCCAAGGATTGTTGTGAAGACCAAATGAGTAGAGTGCTTATCACAGCATTATATAAACGATATTCCCTTCTCTCCTGTTCCTTTCCTCAAAGCAGGGTCTCTTATATTACAAGGGTCTTTACAAAAGGCTTTGCAGTTTTTAAGCATTAATAACTTAGGGTAAACAGGCTTGTTCTATAAATAGGATTTAGCGGTCAATAGGTTGAAATCTGAGACCCACTTTGATGCTGCGGTCTGCTGTGTACGTGGGATGACCAATGAGGAATCAGAAATTGGAAATGGAATGCCAAGTTCAGGGAACAACATGGAGGCCAGTTGGACTGGAATGTAGACATCCAGGAGAGTAAGTCTGGCAAAATTTATGGGATCAAAGATTTATGGCTGGAAGGCGCTGGGATCCAGATTGTGTTGGGCTTAAATTCCAGGCTTGATGTTAGTAATTTTTCTTTTTATCTCAGGGGCCACTGAAGATTTTTGAGTAGGGGGAGTGACGTGGTCAGATTTATGAATTAGGAAGATGATTTTGGCAACTGGGAAGAGGATGGCTTGGAGCTCCATTAGTTTGACAGGAAGTAGGGAGACTAAATTAGGAGGTTTTTTATAAAAGTCTAGGCAATAGTGTGAGAAGGCCCTGAACTAGGCTAAGGCCCATGTTACTGGGTGAAGCTCATCTATGCCAAAGGTGGTGTAGATGTCCGGTCAACAAGACTTGGCAATAATTGGATGCTGGGTGATGTGGGTCATAGATTTGTAGAAGGCTCATGGTGCCCTCAGCAGAAATAGGGAACTTTGGAAGAGGGATGGGCCACAGGTGGTGAGGGGAGAATGACAAGTTCTTTTTTGGACATGTTGAGTTTGAGATGCCTATAAACATCCACACTGAAGCGTCCTGCAGGTGCTGAGGAAAGAGATAAGAGTCGTGTGTGTAGGTTTGAGAATCATCTCCAGATGGATGATGAGTGAAGAGATGGGGGGGGAAGGTGTGTAGAGAGAGAGGGAGAGAGAGAGAGAAGAGAGAGGAGGAAGAGAAGGAGAAGAAGAAGAGGAGGAGATGGAGGAGGAGAAGAAGGATAGATAGATAGGTGGATAAATTGACTGACTGGTGTTGAATGGCTGGGTGAATGGGATAACAAAGTCCCAAACCGCAGAAACATCAAGGACCAGATGAGGACCAAGCACAAGGCTTCATGTTAGTAACTCTGCTCCTTGGCAGGCCTGGAGAAAGCAGCTTCTCTGTGGGGTTGATGGCTTTAGATGACATATTTGTTGGAAGTTGGAAAGCTTGTGGGAGGTGAGGAAGAGGAGGCCATTTGTAGCTATCCTAATGTGGAGGATAGTGCTTTGCACACAGTAGGTGCTCCATATGTGTTTCTTGAATTAAACTTCCCTACATTTTACCACAGAGGAAACTTCAGGCTCAGAGAGAGGAATGACTTGCCTGATTCTCAGCTCAAATTCCCCTTCAGATTGACCTGGCTTATCCTACCCAGAAATCTTTGGAGGATAGTGATTAGCCTGGTGGCTGATCAAGGGATAATAATAATATATCATTTATGTAGAACTTTATGTGTGGTAATTCACTTGTTCCTTCCAACAATCCTGTGAGGTAGGTACTCTTATTATCTCCATCTTACAGATGAGGAAACAGAGGCTGAGAAGGGTTAAATGACTTGCCCAGGATTGCACAGCTAGTAAATGTTTGAGGCAGGCTTATAACTCAGATCTTCTTGACTCCCAAGTCCAGTGATTATTTCTTTTCCTTCTCCTTTCCCCTTCCCCTTCTCCTTCTTTTCCTTCCCCTTCCCTTTCTCCTCCTTCTTTTCCTTCTCTTTCTCCTCCTCTTCCTCCTTCTCCTTCTCCTTCCCCTTCCCCCTCCTTCTCTTTTCTTTTTCTTTTTTCTTTTCATCTGAATGATAGCTCCATGTGCTGGCTCTCCCCAGACTAGAGGAGGTGAGGTGATATTTAGAAAGGATCAGGATATGGAGGGAAAAAAAGGTGGTGAGGGTTGGGACAAACAGCTCCAGATTTCCACATGGAATCCCACCCAAGTTTTGGCTGCTTTCAGTGGCAGAGATCTGTTGGTGATCTGAAGGAAGCTATGACATGGAAAGAGAAGAATATGTGCAAACAGTGTAAAGTTCATTTCGAATGCAGTGCCCCATTCCAGTTGATGTGTGTGTGTGTGTGTGTATGTGTGTGTTTGTGTGTGTTTTCTACCCAAAAAAAATGGGGAACTATGATAAAAAGCTGCGATAAAGGCAGGCCTGTTCTGTGGAGGAGTTGGTATCAACGTTATCTATCTCTTTTTTTCACTTTCTGAGCAGCTCTGTTGTTTTTTACTCTTATCTCCTTCCACCAAAATGCCAAGAACAAACACACACACACATACAAACCCCGGTGCCTTGATAATTCATGAAGCGAGTGATAAACTGTAACCAGTAAATTAAAAATGAAAAGTTTTTTTTAAAGGAATTATTTTTTCAAATGAAGTCAAAACAAAACCCGTCCACTGAGAATGAGTTAGGGCTGTTTAAAACATATTTGGGGCAGAAAAACAGATGAATCTCTCATCCCCTGTAACTCCTCCCCCTCTCCCCCAAAAACATCCCTATTTATCCTCCTCAAATAACACACACACACACACACACACACACACACACACACACATACACAGCACGCGCGCGCGCACATGCACACACACACACACTTTCTTCCCCTGGCAAGAAAATCCCAGCTGGGATAGCTGGTTAGGTTGCAAAGCTCACATGTTGTCACCCCTTCATGCCCATTTGAAGGGCTGAAGGGGACAAATTTAACCACTGGGAAGAACCCCCAAATTAGTTCCGTTATGCATAGGGAATAGGGGGAGAAAGTAACCTAACCCCTCTTCTTTGGGAATCTTGCATTGAGAATAAAGGTGCCCCCTCTAAGATCCCAGTTCATTTTGCGTGCATGCAGGAACACACACACACACACACACACACACACACACACACACACACACAACTGGATGATGGATTAGTGCACTGGGGGTCACCCAGATTTCCCTGCTCTTAACACCGGGCAAGCCACCTGAGCTAGGAAGAGACAGTGTCATAGCTGTCTGGCTAAAGGCATGTTATTTATCCGGACAGCCTGGGCCTTGGTATCATTGGATCTGCTTTAGACTGTGATAGGACAGGACACTTAGTTGTCTAATATTTATGGAATCATAGGTCCCTCCTCACTCCCACAACACACAAATGGTATACACCTGTGGGGTGTATTTAAATTGTGAGTGGGCCCCAGAGTCCAACTGGGGATAAAAAAAAGACTTTTTTCTTTGACCAATAGGATTACAGCATGCAAATGAGGGAAAGTGAACCCCGCTTCGGATAGGCTGACCTCCCTCTAATGTCACAAGGCCAGCATCCTGAGATAAGGGCTGGGTTTGTTTGCCCTGGTTCTGGACCGATAGCTTGGGCTCCTTTCCTCTTCCCCAGTGGATCAGGGGACAGGCTGGGGACTGGGCTGCCAAAAGCCCTCAACGTCCAAAGAAAAAAACCCCTTGAATGTGGCTTGTGTTTTCCTTCCTGTCTCCAGGAGCCAAGCCTTTAAAAACAACAACAAACCAACTTCCCATGTCTCTGTGATCTCTGAGATTATTCCGATTGAGAGGTCTTAAAAAAAATCTTGCATTTGTTTCTCCCTCTTGGTGGATGTTTCCTTTATTATATTATTCTGGGCTCTGCTCAGCCAATGATATATGATCTTTTCCTTTCAATTTTTGGTCTGGAGGAGCAGGAAGATGGAAGAGTTTAAACTTGGGGTGCCAGGGGCCCCTCTGGAGCCAGTCGGGCCCTGCCCCTCAGTCCAGCATTGCTGGAGGGTCATTGCGCTTGAGGGAAGAAGGGTGAGGTAGGCCAACAACAGAATATTTTGTAGGCAGACCTGACTCGTTGGTTGCCTGACCAACTTTAGTCCATCTCCCACCTGGGTCTGGATTGGAGTTTGAGTTGGACATTTAAGTGTGAAGACCATAGCATCCATTTTCTGTAGGCCCTCCCTGTTCTCTGATCTCTACTCCTCCGTCTCAATTTCCTCATCTGTCATGTTAAGGTAATCTCTTGGATGCTATCACCATCCAAACAAAGCCTCACCACTGTGGGAAGACCAAGGGGTGTGAGTTTAGGGGAGCTCCATAAGTATGAAACTAGTGACTGCACTAAAAACTACCTCCCAAATAGCCATCTTTGCTCATACTTTCCTTCCATGGCTGCCTCCCCCTAGTCCATCTATTGACTCTCCTTCCTTCCTTCCTTTCTTTTTTTTTCCAGAGGCAATCAGGGTTAAAGTGACTTGCCCAGGGTCACACAGCTAGTAAGTGTCAAGGCTGGATTTGAACTCAGTGCTCTCTCCACAGTGCTACCCAGCTTCTCCCTCTCCTTTCTTCGAGACACAACTCAGGCACCCCCACTCCCAGATGAAAGTGTTCTCTCCTTCCTTCTCAATTCAGTACAGTTCAATAAATATTACATACCTACTAATCCAAGGCATATAATAGGTGTGTGAGGGACAATATGAAGAAGTAGAGAAAGAGCTGACCTGAGAGTCCAGAGACTTGGGTTCAGGTCCCACCTGTGACTGCCAGGGGCACCTCATCTCTCTGTGCCCCGGGCAATTTTCCAAGACCAGTTTGCCAAAATCTCCATTGCCCAAGGATTTCCATGGACCAGGGAAATGGCAGTTCTGAGCCAAATGACTGAGGCATTGTGCTGCTTATTCATTAGCTATATAGAGGGGAAATGGCATAATCCCTGGCCTCAGGGAGTCTATTAGGAGACAGTGTCTGTATACCAATTGGTCAGCAAGCATTTATTAACTGTACCTACCATGGCATTGTGCTAGACACTGGCAATATAAATGCAAAGAATGGAACGATCTATATATAATCCAACAAGGGAGACATCAAGCATGTGTATCATAACATACAGAATAAATATAAAGAGAATCAATATAAGGTCATTAAAGAGGGAAGGTGCTAGCAGTTGGTGGTGGTGGGGAATCTGGAAAGACTTCATGTAGAAAGTGGTGCTTGAATTGTGTCTTAAATGAAGAGAGGGATTCCATGAGATATTGAGGAGAAAGAGAATTCGAAGAGTGGCAGCATGGCAAAGCTGCAGGAGGGAAGTAGAGTGCTGTGTGGGAGGAACAGAGAAAGCCAGTTTTACTGAGTTATAGAATAAAGGGGTACAGTCCAATGAGGTTGTGAAGAGCTTTAAAAACTCAGGAGAGAGGGGCTGCTAGGTGACACAGTGAAAAGAACATTGACCGTGGACTCAGGAGGACCTGAGTTCAAATTCAGCTTCAGACACTTACTAGCTGTCACTTAAAAAGTCACTTAACCCCAATTTCATCCCAAAAAACCAAACAAATGAAAACTTAAAAGAGGAATTTGTATTTTGTCAATAAGGAATCATTGGAGTTGATTGAGTAACTGAGTGACACCATCAGATCTGTGCCTAAGGAAAATCCCTTTGACAGCCATATGGAGGATGTATTGGGATGGGGAGAGAGGAGGTAGGTAGACCAATTAAGAGGCTGTTGCAGTAACATCAGTGAGAGGTGATAAGTGAAAATGGTGACTGTGGGAGTAGAGAGAAGAGGATAGACATTGCGAGATTTGGCACCAGTGTATGGATACAAGGGGTAAGGGAAAAGAGTAAGAAGCTGAGCCAACATTACAGACCTGGAAGATTTGGAAGAATTGGTGGTGCTTTTGATAGAAATAGGAAAATTTGCAAGAGGAGTGGGAGAAAGTAATAAGTTCAGAATTAGAAATGTTGAGCTTCACATGTCCCAAAGACATCCAATATGGAATGTCCAGCAGGCAGTGGGTGATACAGGTCTGAAGCTCGGGAGAGAGTTCTGGATATATAGATCTGAGAGTCCTCCACATTGAGATCATCATTAAAATCATGAGAGCTGATAAGGTCACAGAGTTTATAGAGAGGAGAGTTGGGAGCCTAGGAGAGAGCCTGGGGAACACCCACAGTTAGAGGATGAGATATGGATGATGAGTCAGCGCAGGAAACTGAGAAGGAACAATCTAGAGAAAAAGAGACTGTTATCACAAAATCCCAGGTAGGAGAGAATATCCAGGAAGAGAGGGTGGTCCACAATGTCAGATGCAGCAAAGGATAAAGACTGAGAAGAGAACCATGGTATTTGTCAATTGCATGATCATTGGTGACTTTGGAGAGAGCATTTCAGTTGCATGATGGTGTCAGAAGCCAGACTGCAGAGGGAGAGGAGAGGAGGAGGAAGCTTTTTTCTAGGAGTTTGGTTGAGAAAGGGAAGAGAGATATAGGAAGATAGCCTGAGAGAATAGTAGGGTCTAGTGAAGATTTTTTTCTTTTTTTAAAGAGTTAGGAAGACTTGGGCAAATAATATATAACTTCCAAATAAGCAGAGTGTGGGGTAGCGTGTGGTAGGGGAAAAAGAAAGATCCAACGTGCTCTAGTAAGATTGGAGAACCAACATCAAATGAGCTAACATGTGAAAAGAATCTGTAAACCTTAGTGCACTGTACAAGTAGTAGGCCTTATCATCATCATCATCATCATCATCGTCCTTGTTATGTTTATTATTGTTATTTCCAGTTACATGGCAGACGTGGTATTTGAGGTGAGCCTCGAAGGACGCCAAGCTTTCAGCAGGAGCCTAGGTGGAAATCTACTCTAGGAACAAGGACAGGCCAGGGACAAAATTGGGGGATAGCTAATAGTCCAATCTGGATTGTGCCTTAGCAAGAGAAGGATGCCCTTTCTTCTAGAGGGGAAGCTTATAATTCTTTTTTCTAGGAATTCAGGTCGTCTAATCCCCAAATGGCTCAGAGCTCCCAAGTCCTTTACAACTTCTTCACGCCTTATCTCCATTTAATGGATGAGGTAACTGATCCCCAGAGAGGCAAAGCTAGGCCGCCCAACATCCCAAGGGCAGGGCGTTTCATCTCTAGGCCACAATGTCTCTGTGAAATGGGCAAAAGACCCTTTTGGGACATTTGTTGGTTACTGATTATTAGGCATTTTGTATATATCGAGAATTGTACTTATACTAAAAAAAACTCAACAACCCCAAATTAAAAAAAAAAAAACCCAACCCAATAAAACCAAGTCAAACCCCAAGCCATATCTAAGAGTATCTGTACAACGCTTGACATCTGCAGGTGTCATTCTATCTCCTCCCACTGGCCTTTTCAGGATAAAAATAGCCACAGCAGTGATGTTTGCTTTGTTGAGTTTCTTTTTAATGTGTAAACAGAAAACTAGTGAAGGCATAGAACTTTCAGACAAGATCTAGTGAGAGCTGAAAAATAAATGGGAGCAAAACTGCCCACTGCCTGCATGCTAAAAGTTTTTCAGTGAAGGTGCTGATGAGCCATTGGCTCATTGAGGGGGATGGGGTCTGCTGAATGAACTTTCCATCCTCCTAGTTGTGTGTGTGTGTGTGTGTGTGTGTGTGTGAGAGAGAGAGAGAGAGACAGAGACAGAGACAGAGAGACAGAGACAGAGAGAGTCTTCATGATGTAATCTATATGGTTAGCCTACCCAATTTCTACCCTTCATTCCATGCCCAGTTCCTCCCTTTTCCACAACCTCTTCAATTCAACAAACATTTATTAAGCACCTGCTGCTATGTGCCAGACACTATGCTAAGCTCTGGGGATACAGAAAGAGGCAAAAGACAGTCCCTGTCCTCAAATCCTCTACGGACACCTTGCCATTGCTTCCTTCTCCATGACCTGTTGTGGTTTCCAAAGCCCTTTCACATCCATCATCTTGCTCAGTCCTCACGATAACTCTCTAAGGCACCATGAGACATCGTCTACTCTGAGCCCTACATTTCGGAAGAAATTGAGGCCCAGAGAAGGACCATAGGTTAGAGGGGCAGTAAATAAAAGAACTGGGATTTGAACCCAGGTTATCTGACTCCAAATATGGTGCTTCTTCTGCTGTCTCACACTGCCTCTGTAGTTGGTATTATTTGTACCTCCAGAGATAGGAAAACTGGGGTGCAACTTGCCCAAGGTCAGCCGAAATGGAGGAGGACTTATTGTTACTGTTGTTGGGGTGTTTCAACCGTATCCAGCTCTTTGTGACCCCATTCGGGATTTTCTTGGCAAAGATACCGGAGTGGTTTGCCATTTCCTTCTCCAGCTCATTTTACAGATGAGGGAACTGAGGCACACAGGGTTAAGTGACTTGCCCAGGGTCACACAGCTAGTAAGTGTCTGAGGCTGGGTTTGAACTCAGGAAGATGAGTCTTCCTGACTCTAGGCCCAGCATTCTATCTACTGTGCCTCCCAGCTGCTATAAACTCTATCAGTTCTTTACACCACAAGGAAACTGCATCTCTCCTGTTCCCCAGTATGCTGCTTTGCACACAGTAGGTCCTTCATAAATGTTTGTTGCAATTACATTTGTTTACTGAATGAGCTGTGCTTGAACAGTCTTGGGACTCTCCCAAACTCCCCTAGTTTTGGATTTTGCCCACCTGGCTTACTGTTTGTTTATCTCTTGGGTTCTCATTGAACCTTTCTTGTGCATATCTCACCCCATCTAAACTCATTTGGGGCTGGTAGGGTGCGTCCTCCTTCATGGACTTCCTCTCACAGCCTGGCACTGGACTGTACACTGTAGGCTCAGGAAATATTTGTTGAATGAGTGAATGAATCTCTCCCACATATATCGCCCTCCCCGCCCCCCCCCCAACTTATAATTGGTTGTATTCTAGCAGACTACCCATAGGACTCAATTCAACAAGCATTTATTGAGCACTCTGTATCTACTGAGCACTGAAAGGCAAAAACTAGATAGCTCCTGACCTCCAGAAGCTTCTAGTCCAGGGGTGGGGAACCTGTGTCTTTGAGGCCACATGTGGCCTTCTAGATCCTTAAGTTCGGCCTATTGACTGAATTGGATCTAGAAGATCACATGTGGCCTCAAGGACACAGGTCCCCCACCCCTATTTTGGTCCATTCTGGATGTAGAATGCATATTGTCATGTAAGCAAATACAAGGTGATCTACTGATGAGTAATCCTTCCACCCCTCTTAATGACTTCCTATGTATCCGGTCTATAGCTTGTTTGTTTATGATTGTTTGCTTATTGTCTCCCCGCTTTGGATTGTAAACTCCTTGAGGGCAGAGGGTGTCTTTTGGCTCTTTTTGTATCTCCCCCCCTCCCCCTGCACTTAGCATAGTGACTGGCGCTTTGTAGGTGCTTAATAAGTGTTTATGGATTGATCCATTGGGTGATTGACTAAGGGGGGGGGGAGGTGGGGGAAGGCCACTTGTAGCCAGTAGCACTTGAGCTGAACCCTGAAAAGGTGTCCCAAGAGACAGAAGCGAAGGGGGAGATCATTCCAGATGTGGAGGACACGGTGTCCAGGAACATCGGGTGGGCCAGTGTGGCTGGAATGTAGCCTGGATGAAAGCGACATAGAAACCCACACACTGGAAGCCCAACCTTAATAGTGTCTAGCTAGAGCCGAGAAAGGCCGGTCCTTTGGCAGGCCGGTTTTTGAGATGATATGTGGGTCTTTTAGCAGCTTGGATTTTTAAAAGAATTACTCAGTGTTGCTGACGGTGGGAGGGAGAGTAGTGGGAGCCTCAGAGTTACCTTGGACTTGGTTCCTCTTCTTTGCCCCCATGCCCCTCCGATCGGGTGATATTGTTTCTACCTCAAAAACAGCCGTCATATCTGCTTTCTCCTGTCGGCTCCTAGTGATGGGGAGGCTGCTGGACCTGGGCTCAGAGAGACAGGGATTTAAATCCTCCTTCCACTTCCTAGCTGTATGACTATGAACAACGTATTTCACCTATGGAGCCGCCGTTTTCCCATCTGTACAATGGGAATAGTGGTTTCTTCACAGGGTTATTCTGAGGGTCCGAGGAGATAATATACATACAGCACATCTCTTTCTTCTCAGCTAGATCATTCATCATGTACTAATTGGTCTTGTTGCTCTCTCTAAGCCCTACTTGAATGACCTTCCTAATATTATGATTTGGTCTTATTTTCCCTCTATTCAGTAGCCTCTCCATTGCCTACTCAGTCCAGCTGAAAATGCTGCTTCTGGTATTCAGAGTCCTCTGTAGTGTGATGCCAACTGACCTATCCAGCCTTCTCTGATACGATTATTACCTTTCACGTTGTCTCCATGCTTGCAAAACTGGGTGACCCTCCCCACCTGGTTTGTGTCCCACCTTCCTCTTTCACCCTTTGCTCAGTCCGCTTATAGGATCATGGTTTTAGAGCCACAAGGAATCTTACAGGTCCATCCCAGTCCGCTCATTTTACAGTTGGGGAAATTGAGGCACCAAAGGGCCTCAATAATCCTTTCCCACTCTCTGCAGCTCAGATTTCTTTCTGTTGATGTCCCTCTCTTCCTTCAAGGTTTAACACAGGTGATTAACTCACATCACTTCCCCCACCTGGAAGCCTTTTGTGACACATACTTCTCCCCACATGAAAAAAGAGAACCTCTTCTTCCCCTGGTTTCTCATAGTACTTTGCCATGACTTTTCCCTAGTACTTATCTTACTCTCCCTTGTACCCCTGTTATGAGGCCTTCCTCCAGTGAGATTTCGAGCTCCTTGAGCACAAGCCGTATGAACCTGTGTCTCCCCAGAGCCCAGCATGGGGCATAATAAATGTCTGTTGAATGGGAAGGGGGCGAGGTGTCACAATAAAGCCCTTCTCACAATCTCTGGTCAGTGAAATCTCAGCTGCCTGTGCAGGGAATTCTTCTCGTAATCACAGGAAGAGGTTTGAAATCTCCCCAGCGCCACTTACGTAATGTGTGGGACTGGCTACATCTGATCTCCTGCCCTGCCACCTGAGGAAACCAGGAAACTGGACTCCCTGGTGGAGCAGCTGATTTTTCAGGGTTCTTCTGCTTGTCCCTGCAGGGCCATCTGTGCCCCCACCTCCCCCATCCTCTCTTCTTCTTCTTCTTCTTCTCCCTCCTCCTCCTCTAGGAGCACAGGAAGAGGGAGCCAGGTAGTTGTGGACCTTGCCCCCAAGAGCCATCTGATGAACAAATTCAATTACTAAATATTTCCTGAGCACTTATTAAATGCCAGATATTCTAATCACCCTCACCCTGAAGGGTGACCCTTCCCACACGGTGGAGGGAAAATGGAGCCGGTATTGAAGATGGAGCGGAGAGAGCTTGAGGCCAGAGGACCTGAGTTTGAATCCCATCTTAGCATGTGGTTGACTTTGGCCCTGGTTCCTCTTCTTTAAAATGAAAGGGTGGGTGGAGCTAGATCAGAGGTGGCCAGTAAATACCCACAACACTTTTGCTGCCAAGACAGATTCAAATATAATTGGGAAATATTTAACAATAAACAAAAATAAAATAGGACATGGATAATATTAATATATGTTTTTCTAATGTAAGTTTTGTTGTTGCTCAGTTGGTTCAATTGTGTCTGGCTATTTGTGACCCTATTTGGGGTTTTCTTGGCAAAGATACTGGAGTGGTTTGCCATTTCCTTCTCCAGCTCATTTGACAGATGAGGAAACTGAGGCAAGCAGGATTAAGTGATGTGCCCAGGGTTGCACAGCTACTGTCTGAGGCTAGAT
The DNA here is from genome assembly GCF_011100635.1 of Trichosurus vulpecula. NCBI lineage: Eukaryota > Metazoa > Chordata > Mammalia > Diprotodontia > Phalangeridae > Trichosurus > Trichosurus vulpecula. The sequence goes on from NC_050575.1 coordinate 388,909,158, forward strand.
TTGAACTCAGGTCTTTCTGACTCCAGGCCCAGTGCTCTATCCACTGTGCCACCTACCTGCCCTATATAAGGTTTAGTGGTTCCTGTTTCTGTTTAAGTTTGCTATCATTGGACCTATGAGTTTCCTTTCTAGTCCCAAACCTGCGAGCCAATGGGAAACAAACCAGGATCCTGCCTTCGCTTATTAAATTGATAAGTACAGGAGGAGGCCAAGAGTGTGTCCAGGCCTGAGCTAGACTAGTGCAAGAGAAGTCCGTGATGAATTCTCTGCCCTTGGGCAGGTTGCAGTGAGATTTATAAACCAGAAATGACTAGAAGGTAGTAGTACCTGTCACATCCTGTGGCTGGTGTCTGTGGCCCAGACTCTTAAATTCCACTGGAGTGCAGGGGCAGGGAGATGAGTAAGGGCTGGAGTTATGAGGGAAGGCTTCATGGAGCAGGTGGAAGTCTCAGAACTGGATGGTTTTTGAGCTTGAAAGAGATCTCCTAGACCAGCTAGCCACTTTTCTAATTGTACTTCTGAAGAAACTGAGTCCCAAAGAAGGAAGTTGAGTTTTATGCCTCTCCCAAGTCAACAGCAGTGTATTCTACATGATACTGACTGCATATTTCTGTATGTGTCATTTCCCAGGACCCACTTTTTTCGTTAACATTTATTTTCTCTCCTCCCAATTGAAAACAAACAAACAGAATCCTTATAACAAATATGCACAGTCAATCAAAACAAATTCCCACATTGGCCTGTGTCTTAGGTTCTCACTCTGTGTTCTTGAGTCCATTTCCTCTCTGTCAGGAGGTGAGTAGCATGTTTCATCCTCAGTCCTCTGGAATTGTGGTGGGTCATTGCATTGATCAGAGCATCTGAATCTTTCAGAGTTTTCAAAGTAGTCTTTACCATGTTACTATATGAATTGTTCTCCCGGTTCTGCTCACTTCACTTGGCATCAGTTCATGCAAGTCTTCCCAGGTTTCTCAGAAACCATCCTTTTCATCATTTCTTTTGGCACAACTGTATTCCATTGTCTTCATAGAGCATACTTTATTCAGCCATTCCTTAATTGATGGGCACCTGTGTCATGTCTAATTCCCTGCCACCCCCAAAAGAGCTGCTGTAAACAGTTTTGTATTTAACCTATGTATCATTTATTTTTGTCTCTCTCCACTGCTAGCTGGCCATGCCATTCTGTCTGCGCATTGTAGTTACTTCCTAACTAGCATGCCATCACTTTTCCAAACAACCTTGGAACCTCTTTTTCCTGGCTGGCTCATTCAGGCCTTGGAGTCTAAGATGGCAAGATGGATGGATGAAGGTGTATTGGTTTGGGGGACTGAGTGTGGAGTCCTCTTTGTCCCTTCCCCCTGATTTGGTTTCAGGGCTAGGCCTACAAGGGTAGTCAGAGAGCTCTCACTGCTAGAAAGGAGATTCATAACTGCTTAGGAACTCACTGGACAGTGGGGCCAAGACAGGGGAGTATTCCTCATTTGATTTTGGAAGCTCCAATGCGAGCCAGATGGTTTTTACATTTTCTTTGTGTCCCCAGGGCTTAACACAGCTCTTGGCATACAGTAAGTGCTTAATAGATGCTTGTTAGTGGATTCATTAGAAGTCACTTCACAGAAGGCTTTAAATATTACTTGTGATTGTATTTGGTCTGTCTGATCCTCTGGCCTTTTAATGACATACTAACTTATTTTACTGAGAGAAGTTCCAAGGTGTAGGAAGTATCTGGGGCCCCTTGCTCCACCTCAAAGCCTCTGGCAAGGCTGTTCAGTCTAGAAAGTAGGACACGGAATGCCCCTCTCTTACCCTTGTCCTTCCCTTTTCAGATTCCCTTCATTCTAGGCAAAAGAGCCAACCCACTTTGACACCAAGCCTCGGTGGGGAGGCAAGGTCCTTAATGTGAGAGGCAAAGGGTGACTGTGACTGCCAGAGAAAGACCTTGGCACAGTGGCACCTCCCACTGCCCCAGCCCTGCCCTCTTTCCTGGACTGTTCATGGCTCATGGATGGGGCCCCTGTCCAGACAACATGACTGCCAAGGGAGGCTGGAGAGTTCTGTCCCCACTCCTTCCAGCTTCCTTCCTTGTGCATTTTGGTCCCTTTCAAGTCCCCTTGTCACCTGCTGTAGCTACAGATGAACCCTACTTTCAACAAACCCAATATGTGGAAATGCACATGTGCCGGACAGATAAATTAAGGACAAAAAAGACGTTACAAGATGTGCTATAGGATTCTTTTAAGTGGTGAGCTCATCATAGGCAATTGATAACCTATGTGCTTTGATTGACAAAAAATTTGTTTGACATGAAGCCCGTGCAGCATCACGTAGCTAAAGCCTAACTTGGGGTCCACAGGAATGGACTTGTTCCTCTAAAAGGCTGGAGCCCTGCCCCCAAATGGACGGTGACCTCCATGCCTGTGTGTGTCCGTGTCACCCTGGGTGACACATGTCAGGGCTCTCCCTGACAGCAGGCCCCCTCCCCGCCCCGGCCTGGCCAGAGATCCAGACTTAAGCCCCGGAGAAAACCAGCAGGGCAGGGCCTGGAATGATTAATTCTGCCTTTTTTTTTCAAGCAATCACGGTTTCCATATTTGGGGTGTCATTTGAAAACTTCAATTTGTGCCTGAGCAAATTTTTTTTTGAATCCCCTTTAGCTCATATAGTACCTTGCCGGCTCTTTCTTTCTTCTCTCTTCTCCCACCTCAGCTATCAGATGAAAAGCCGGCACTGCATTAGAAGTCGCATCCCCTTTTGTGAAGCAATCTGCTCCTATCCATCTGATGTGTCTGAGGAGTGAGGACGGGTCTATTAGAATCTTCCCTCTCTTAAAATCTATCAGGGCTTTATCCTCCCGATCTGAAACGTAAAGTCACTCCATCGTCATTGTGTCTGTATTTTCTTTCTCATTATTTTGCCTTCTTTCTTTTGGATCTCCCCACCTCCCCTGTCCTCCCCCGTCCTCCCCTCCCCCTCCGCTCCCTGTCTTCCCCCCCTTTCCCTCCCTCGATATGATGTGGGCTCTCTTGCTATTAGTATTAGTAATCGGGTCCGCGGAGTTAAACAATCTCGCGTAATCTATCAGCGGTTTATCTGGTCCATCGGAGAGCTGAGAATGGCCCGGCCCAAGAGATGGCGCCGTGCTTTGCTACTGATAAAGTTACCGAGTTCAGCCCGTGATGAATGTTAAGTAACTACACCCCAGTTAGATAGGATATGGGCTTGGCAGAGGGAGCGACTCCGGCTGAAACCAATCTCTCAGATATCAGCCGAGCTGTTTTTTCTCAGGCCCCGGCTCTTTCTTCCCTCCTCCTTCTTTTTCTCCCCGTCTGTCTTGCCCTCACCTGCTCCACCCCCATCCCAACCCTTACCTGGCTGGCCCGAGATCACTTAGGAAAGGGGAGCACAGTGACCTGGCCCCCGGGGCCCCATTGGTCGAGGGGTGCTTGGGTTTGGGCAGTTCAGTTCCCCTCCAAGCCCCTTCCCCATCGCCGTCTGATATCTTCTGCCCAGCACTCCAGGTAGAAGGACTGCCCCATGGTTCAGTGGGTGAGATTTCATTGCAACGTCTTCCCAGCCTGGAAGGACCGTGGGACCTCTTGCTATCTGGGACATCCAGCTGTTTCAGTAGGCACTCAGCGCCTAAGCCACAGGGGTGCATTCACTGATAGGGGCAACCAGGAGACAAGGGCATCCCTTGTCTTCCAATCCACGGTCCAGCTCTCCTACAAAGCTTGGATTTCCCCCTACCCCACCTCTTTCTCTGACTGTTAGGCTCCTCTCTATCCACACCTAATCTGTAGACCCTTAAATTAGGTCTTTTTTTGTTGGAAGTTTTAGGAAAAGTCTTGAACTATTAGAGCTGCCTAAAAAGAAAAAGGACAGCTTTGAAAGATTCCCTATCACAGAAAGCATTTTTTAAAGAAATATATTTTTATTTATTTTGTTAAATATTTTACAATTTCATAAAAAAATTTCACATTCATTTAAAAAATTTTTTAGTTCAAATTTTCTCCCTCCCTCCTGCTGCTTCCCCACCCCTTGGGAAAGTAAGCAATAGCATATTGATTATTATACATGGATCTCTGAAAGTCTTAAAGGAGAGGGGGTTATAAAGGGGATTCCTATTCACTTGGGAACTGGATTATCTGACCTCCAGGTTCATAGGACCATAGGCTTTAAAAATGGAAGGGACCTCAGAGATAATTTAGTCTAAATACTTTTAGGAAACTGAGAGCTAGAGCAGGCTCATGACTGGCCCCACATAACACAGGTAGTGACTAGTGAAAGAATTAATTACAATAAAGCATTTTTGAAGGGCCTACTGTGTGCCAGGCATTGTGCTAACAATACAGGCTGGGATTTGAACACAGGTAGTCTATATTTCCCTTTCTCCACCACCAGTTTATTCTGACCAGGGGATCGAGAACCAAGGCCCAAGGCTCATGGTGGCAGGGAGGGAGGTAACCTTATAGGACAGCCCTGGGGTTTGTCATGTCCCCTGAGCTCTTGCCTGTCTTGGTCCTTGAAAAGATAGCCAGCTGGGTAGGGGCTGGGTTTAGTTACCTAGCAACTGTCCTGAATAGACTCCTGGAACTCTAGGTCTGGGAGAAACCTTGGAGATCATCTCTATTGTTTTCTATTGGGAGAAACTAAGGAAAAGAAACAAGTAACTTGTCCAGTCATACAGCCAGTTCTGTGGCTGGGCCAGGACTAGAACCCAGGTCTTCTGACTTCCAGGACAATATTCTTTTCATTACACAACATTGCTTTCATCTAAGCTCACTTGGAAAAAGTGTGTGTGTTGTGTATGTGCGTTTGTAGTGTGTGTGTTTGTGTTTATGTCTATCTGTCTCATGGGGATGGGGCAGAAAGGCAAAGTGACTCAGTATCCAGAGATGAGAACAAGTAATCTCCCTCTACTCACCCACCCTCCATTCCTAGGTGGGTTGGGGTTTTGGTTTGGTTTTGTATATATAGAAAGCCACCTTCAGGAAATCGCAGATGAGCAGAAAGCTCCCCTCATCCCTCCCCCAAGAAAGCTTGGGGCCCCACTGAGGGTCCAGGATGTCCTCCCAGAGGGATAGGAGAGGGCTGGGCCCCATGTAGCAAAATGGAAAGGTCTCAGCAGTTTGAGTTCCTCGGCCCATGGTGGGCTAGGAGGGGCTGGGTAAGGACAGGGTGTCCAGGGCAGTTAAGCCCGGCCAAGTTCCGTCCGTGGGTAAACGGGGTTGGCCGCAGCAGGAAGTGGGTTTTGCTGGATGGCAGGATATGGGCGCCGAATCCTCCTTTGAGCAGAGTGATTAGCATTTATCTGGGGCTTTCATCTTCTCCCCATTCCCCTCCCCCTTGGACTGCCTCCCACCCACCCTTTACTGGTTTTAATTGAGGGGTGGGAAGAGTGGGAGGGATGAACTAAACACCCTAATACTGCTGAGGGGGAGGGTATCCCCATCGCCATGGAGACCAACGGGAGAGGTCAAGCTCGGTTTATCTTATCCTGATAGAGGAGGGTTACTAATTAGAGATAGGTACCCTCTTCTCCGGGCTTGGGCTGGCCTAGACATTATCAGCTATTCGCACCAGACTGATATTAAGACTATCTAGAAAGACGGCCCTTATCCTTCCCCCTTCCCTAACCCCATAGGGTGCTTCACCCCATCTCTGGGCTGATATGATAGATAGGCGTGACCTCTCTGGGCCTCTCTGCCACAGGGAAGGGCCTCTCCAAGCTGTAGGGACCATTAGGCAGCTGGGTGGGACATTGGCAAAAGAAGTGTGTGCTTTCAGAAGGCTTCTTGCTGCCCCCAGGCATTCTTTGGTTAGGAAGGTGTCCATGGCTTCGGGATAGAGGTAGAGTTTCAGTATAGACAGGTCCTGCTTCCCTGTCTTGATTCTGCCTCCATCCCATCACCCATGGGAGGCATCATGTCTATCCCAGACAGAGTTCTGGCTTTGGAGGCAGAAGAACTAATTTCAGGTTCTTCCTCCTGTCTGCTGTCATCTATGTAGTCACTTCTCTGTGGGCCTGTAAAATGAGGGGAGTGGGCTAGGGAGCCTCGAACCAGCTCTTAATCTCTGGCTCTATGATCCTTCCGCTCGATGTTTTCTCTGCCTCTCTCCTACCCGTAGCACCATAACATGGTGGTATTTCAAGAACCCTTTGAGATTATTTAGACCAACTCCATCATTTTATAGGAAGGCAGTGTGGTGCGTAGTAGGGATCTGGAGACAGTGATTTAAATTGCCAACAAATTCTTACTCATTCTGTGATCTTGGACAAATTACCTAACCCTCTCATAACTTCAGTCTCCTCTTGGGTAAAAATGGAGCTGTTCATACCTGTACTACTTACAAGGCAAAATTGTTGTAATAAAGAAAAAAAATCTATGAAGGCTAGGGTATTACTATTGTTTACTAACTGAGCCCCAGCAGAGGGTAAGCAGCCTTAGAGTAGAATGCAAGCCCATCTCCAGACTCTTAGGCCAATGTTCCCCTCCCCATGCTCCAGCTTGCTTTATTTCTTGGCCTCCGTATGATTCCTGATGAGTCTCAGTCCTGGAAACACACACTGATCTCTGTCCTTAGTCCCTTGAGGAAGCCCAGGTTCTCAGGCAACCCAGACAGAACTCCTTCCCCCGATCCCCTCCAGGGACCACAGGACAGTAGCTGCCTTTGGGCCTGACGCTGCTTGTATTGGTAGGTGGGGAAAGGGAGGGGACAGAAGCCAGGAGCCCAGAGAGGCCCTGTCTGATCCTGGAGACCTGAGATTTGGGCTGGGGCATCTAAAACCTTCCTCCTTTTCTTAGAACTTGAACCTGGCTTGCTTTCTCTTTCTACTTAAAGGCTTCAGTATTTTTTTCTTGTTCCGTTGTCTTTGTATTTTCATCATGACTGCCTGAGCTGGGGAACTCTTTGCTTGGACCCCCTTTCAGTGCAGGGCAGGTGAGCAGCCCTGATCTAAAATTCTGGTCCCCGTTCCTCCTATGTTTCCTCCTCTGCCTTTTGTTGTTGTACAAGACATTTCTATCTATCTCACCTAACCACAGCCAGCTTGACTCCACCTCTGCTTTGGGAGTGAGATAACTCCCCAGAGAGGGGGGAAAACTGGGAGGAGCATTCCAGAGGCTTCTGGGCTTTACCTTTCCCAAGCTCCCAGGCATCTTGAATCTGGCACATAGTAGGTGCTTAATAAGTTCCTTCTTCCCTCCCTCTCTTCCTTTCTTAGTTCCTTCCTTCCTTCCTTCTTTCCTTCCATTTTCCCTTCTTTCTCTTTCCTCCTGTTTAATGTTTCCTTTCTTCTTTCCTATCATGTCCTAGACACCGTGGAAATTACAGAGCTGGAACACAGTCTCATGTTCTATTGGATAATGCTTGAAGGTTAACAAGGCACCCTCCTCAAAATCACCCTATGAAATACCGATCAACAAGAATTAATTTAAAAAAAGAATTAAATATTAAGTACCTATCACAGCAGGCATTTATGCATAGTGTGCTTATTATTAATATTAATTAATTAACTGATATTAATTCATCTCGTAGAAGAAGAAACCAAGTCTCTGAGCTAATAAATGTCAGGGTCAAGATTCAAACTTGTCTCCTGACTCCAGGCCAGTGCCTTTTCTATTATTCTATAATAACGTATCTCCTGCTTTATTTACCAGTATTCCTCTAAAAGCAGCTTAAGCTCCAGCCCATTCCTTACACACCCTAGGCTTTCTCACTTCTGTCCCTTTGCCAGACTGTTCCCTCTGCCTGGAATGCCTCAGCCCACTACCTTAATATGGCCATTCCTACCTTTCCTTCGAGGCCTAGAGTGTGATGACCCTCTCCTTCAACCTGGGACGAGGGATACATCTACACCCTGGGAAAGGTTTGAAAATTACCAACCCTGTGCATTACTGTTAGGGTGTGTTGGTAAATATTTTTAACAACCAGCTCTCCAGAGGGGGGGAAATGCACAATACACTTTTAAGATCACTTTATTAAGTCTAGACAATCAAAGAAAAATAAATCAAGCCTTGATTTGCAATAGTAACCAAGGTGTAAATGCTCACACTAAATTTGATAATCAGCTCTTTAGCAGATAGGAACTGGCTCTTACACACCCCTGACGTTTTGACTTCCAGCTTCCATTGGGACTCACACAACTTCATTTACCACAAAATGAATCAGTGCAAGGTAGGGAAAGTGGGATTTGGGATCATTACAAATCTATGCATTTATAAAAAGGACCATTCAGCTGTTTCTTGCTACAGTAAGTCCCCTGCATGTGTTCCGTCCTAAACTACAGCTCCGTTGTCTAACTTTTGTCTCAACTTGGCATCTCCTCCATGAAGGCTTCCTGCTTATCTCTAGCTTCAGGGGGTCATTCCCTCATCTGAATCCCACCCCTTCCCAGTCACTTTGGCTGCACCTGCTAACACATTTGAAGCCTGCCTTGCATTGGTCCAGAACATAAGCTCCCTGAGGGCAGGCTCTGTTTCCTTCTTGCTTCTTTTTTCGAACTTACCAAGGTGCCTTGCATATAGTAGATGCTTAATAAATGCTTCTGGAATTGAGTTCAATTATAGAAATGTGAGAATAATCCTAACATTTATATGGTGCTTCAAGATTTGCAATGTGTTCTCAACATATCTCATTTGGTTCTCACAACCACCCTGGGAGGTAGATGCTTTTATAACCATTTCATGGATGAGAAAACTGAGTTAACACAGGTCTCACCTGGGTTGCTGCAGTGCCCTCTTCTCTCATATCCCAACTACCCTCTGTTTATGCTGTCGGAGTGATCTTACCCTATACAGCACATCCTTGGTCATGCCGTTCCACGGTCTACACGGGTCTGCAGCAAGATTATAGTCCCAACTCCCTCACCCAGCCTGGCCTGCTTTCTACAAACATTTTAATTCTATGAATCCTTGTCTGTTTTCAAAGGAATTTCAAACTTTACATAAGGAAACTCATATCCATAAAAGACAACTGAATGGGGCGGAAGGGTGTTGCCTAATGGTTAAGGATCATGGAAGGGCTGCATCTACTGGCTAAAGCATCCTCAATGGCTACCAGGACAATTTTTGAGGAGGGTGTGACAGCCGTCATCTGCTTTGGGAATATCCATTTGAGAACTGTTGGGAGAGATGGGAGAGACCAGAAGGATGGAGACCTATTACAGCAGCCCAATTAATTAGTCATTTTATTAAGGGCCTGCTATGTGTCAGGTGCTGTGAGATACAAAGAAAAAAAGTGAAGAATGTTCCTGCCCCAAAGAGGCTTCTATTCCAATGGCAGAAAAAATACAGACAGCAGTAGGAATTCAGAAAATACGGAGAGATCTGAGAGGGGAGTGAAGAGGACAAGTCTGAAGTCCCTCTGGACTGGTGACCTCAGGTTCTGAGCTGGGGCTCACCCCCCAAGACCAGTCTCAGTCACTTACAAGCCCCTGGAATGCCCACCTCTAAACAACACAAACACAGCTCTAAACAACTGTGATAGAGATTAGGCCTGGGATTTGTCCATCTACCCGGGAACAAGCATTTATTAAGCACCTACCAGGTGTCAGGCCCTGTGCTGAGCATAGGAGATAGAAAGAAAGACAAAAACAAACAGTCCCTGCCCTGGAGAAGCTCACTGTCCTGTGGAAGAGATAAAATGCTAAGGGCTGGATGTAGGATAAAATTGGAGATAAGCAACTGGAGGGAAAGCATCAGCCTTAGGGGAGTTTGGAAAGGTTTCTTGTGGAGGGTGAGATTTTAGCTGGGATTTGAGGGAAACCAAGATGTGGAGGGAGCTCATTCCAGGCTTGTGGGACGGGTGTGAATGAAACTCCTAGAACCAATGACCAACCACAGGTCGACATCTTCCCTAAAACTTCTAGTCTTAGAGGGTGGTCCAGAGCATGGAGAGGTGAGGTGATCAGTGTGTGTCAGGTGAGAACTGAACCCAAGTCTTCTTCCGGGTTGAGGTCACAAGGCCTCATGAATCTGAACAATCATTTCCTTCCTTCCTCCCTCCCTTCCTCCCATCCTTCTTTCTTTCCTTCCTTCTTTCCTTCCTTTCTTCCTTCCTTCTTTCCTTCCTTCCCTCCCTCCCTTCCTTCCTTCCTTCCTTCCTTCCTTCCTTCCTTCCTTCCTTCCTTCCTTCCTTCCTTCTTTCCTTCCTCCCTCCCTCCCTCTATTCTTCTCCTTCTTCCAGCTCCTAGTCTATTGGGTAGGACCCCATCCTTCATAATAGCAGATTTTCTCCCCAACATTCCCTTTTGTGGTATACACTTCTGTTAGAGTGTTGATGTTTAGCAGAGTGGATTGAGGCTAACAACTCATCTACTTGTTTCTCTAGGTGAATCTTCTTTCACCTCTTAGCCCTGGGCCCCCAACTCTGGGTTTGCACATTTAACATCTAAGAAATCATCAGGTAACTTGCTTGTGGTATTCCTGAGGCACCGGCACTGCTTTCCTCTTAATTCTTTGCCCTGATATTGAGGTAAAGGTGAACCATAGGATGGAGAGCTTAAAGAGAAGAACTTTTCTTCCAACTCCCATATTTTTTACAGATAAAGAAACTGAGGCTCAGAGAGTTTATCTATTCACAACTATCGCTATAATGTCATGTGGCACAGAATGATGGCATCTACGTGGACCCTACAGGGATTGTCCAATCAAAAATGTCAAGTCTAATGCTTTTGAGTCTACATACAGGCCATCCCTTGACTCACTTCTTAAAAGGCCTATTCACTGAATGGGCATTCCCTCACTCTAAGTGAGTACATGAAAAGACCTGAGCCTAAAAGGGCCAGGGTCTCCCGTTGCATCCTAGGCCATCTCCAGTCATCCTGGTGAATATCTGGCCACTGGATCCAGATGGCTCTGGAGGAGAAAGTGAGGCTGGTGACCTTGCACAGCTCTCCCTCACTCAAATCAAAGTCAACTGCAAGTCATGTCATCTTTTCCCTGATGCCACGGTCCTCTTTGAAAACGAAGCACAAACACAGCAACAATGTACAGGCAGGAACAGGAAAGGTGAATGATAATGCTCCCTTACTCCTTTTAGAGCCTGTGGTATCTCATCTGATCTTCCCAGTAATCCCTATTGAAGTAGGTAGAGCAAGTATTACCATTCCCACTTTATAGTTGGGAAGACTGAGTCTTACATAAAGTCACTGGCCCCAGGGCCCACAATCCAGTAGGTGGTAGAACCCAAGTCTTCTATGCCCTCTCCAGTATACCATACTCCCTGCTCGTATCTGTGATCATCTTAGACTGCCTCCTTTCTCTCATAGGCATTTTCTTCTTTTTTATTGTGGGGATCTCACTGTCACTGATTTGGGTTGGCTTCATCCTATTCTACTGAAAAGTCTCTGCAGGGTCCCAGGGGAACCCTGGCTGGGGTTTCTCTTTGGAGTTACTAGGGAAGGAGAAATGGGGTTTGAACCTCATGGTTAGGAGGGAAATGTTTCAGCCAGCTTTTAACAGAGCCCCTGGAAGAGACTTTAAACCCTGATCAGAGAGCAGGAGCCCTCCCTCCTCACTTCCAATTGCAGCCAAAGAGATAACATGAATGATGGGCTGGTGCCCTAGAACTAGAAAGGTCTCCCCCCTGCCTGGGGCCCCTCAGTAGCTCCCCTCCAGCCCCCTTCTTCTGTCCCTTCTTTATAAGCTTTCAAGATGAATTCAGGGTCAGAGGCTGGATAAGAGGCTGAAGGAAACCAGAGAGACTGAAGAATAAAGGCATTATCACTTTCTCCCCAGCTGGATGTATCTGGGGCTCTGGCTTTGTTAATGCCCTCTGCCTTTCTTGGCTTTCTTCTCATCATACCTTGGGCCCTCCCTCCCATTGCCTCTGGACCAGGTTCAGGCTGGGGACTTGTCACCACCTGGATTTTCTGTGGCGTTGACCCTTCCTGAGAAATGACGGTCTCTTGAAGGCTGAGGAGAGCATTTTTATTCAGTTTCCCAGAGAGATATCCCACTAATCCCCTACACATCCCCTCCCCTCCAGCCAGCCTTCTCACCTGCCCTGGCCAGTTTTGCCTCAACTACCCGGCCTTTCTCCTCTGCCACCTTAGGCCCAACCGAAGTCTCCCTTCTCCCAGGCAGTCTTTCCATTCCACCGTGTTCTTTCTCATCCTCCTTTGAGCTTATCTCTTGACTAGAAAATATGATGGATAAAGAATTATACCTGGTCACTAAGCCCAGAGTTCAGGTCTTGCCTCTGATACTTATCAGCTATGTGACCCTGGGCAAGTTAGTTAAGGTGTGTTAGCCTCAGTTTCCTCACCTATGAAGTAGGGATAATAATAGCATCTATCTCACAGAGTTGTTGCAAGGATGAAATCAGATAGAATAGCAAGCCTCAAAGTGTTGCTTCTCAGTCACCAAGCTTTTCTTAAGCACTTACTGTCTGCTAGCCATTGTATACATGTTAGGTGTTATTGTTGATTGTTCGTAATTTGATGATAACGTGCGGCTTTTATAAATATAATATTGGCTTAGTTGTAGTTTCAGATAATAGCCAAATTGCAAATTTAGCAATGCCACAAGATTTCAGTGATCTCGTCAATGTGGATAAAAGTAATGATGAAAGAAGGAAAAGGCTTTTATTTATGCCAAGCACAAAGTCCCTCCCCTTATGGGGCTTACGTTCTAGGAGAGGTGGAGAGGGCTGGCTAGGAAGGAGCATTTTGGTTTAGAAAGTCACAGATGGGGAGTGGAGCCATAAGGGAGTAGAACGATACATCCATTCTGTTAGCAATGGTTGCTTTGGTTTAATTGTGGCTTCAGAACTGGCCATCCATTGCAGGAAGGTGGGGAGAGCAAGGGAAGGTGAAGGGCACGGAGGGTGCTCGAGCCTCAGAAAAGCAGCTGGTGAGAAGATGTCAGGGGAGTCAGGGAAAAGGTGATTCAAGCTGGCCCCGCATAGTGGAAAATAGTAACAACAAACAACAACAATGACGATGCCAGCTCACATTTAGAGAGCATTGTAAGGTTTGCTAAGTGCTTTCCATACACGATCTCATTTCTGTCACTGGAGATCCCGATTCTTGTCTTGGTCTTTCCATTAATTCTCCCTGGATGATGATGACAATGATGATGATGATGATGATGGTAGTGGTGGTAATGATGATGATGGTGGTGGTGATGATGATGATGGTGGTGATGGTGGTGGTGGTGGTGGTGATGATGATGGTGATGATGATGGTAGTGGTGGTGATGATGGTGGTGGTGATGATGATGATGGTGATGATGATGATGGTGGTGGTGGTGATGATGATGGTAGTGGTGATGGTGGTGGTGCTGATAATGATGATGGTGGTGATAATGATGATGGTGGTGGTGATGATGATGGTGGTGGTGATGGTGGTGGTGATGATGATGGTGATGGTGGTGGTGGTGGTGATGGTGGTGATGATGATGGTGGTGATGATGATGGTGGTGGTGATAATGATGATGGTGGTGGTGATGATGATGGTGGTGGTGATGGTGATAATGATGATGATGATAAGATGAAGGAGGAGGAGGAGGAGGAAGAAGAGGAAAGGGAATAGACAACAATTTAGTACCAACTGTGTCCCAGGCACTGTGCCAAAATCTCATTTGATCCTCACAACAACTGTGGTGGGCAGGTGCTATTAGTATCTTCACTTTACAGATCAGGATACTGAGGCAGATAGAGGTTGGGTGACTTGCTTAGAATCATTCAGCTAGTAAATGCTTAAGCTTGGATTTGAACCCAGATCTTCTCGCCTGAAGGTCCAGCCCTCTCTCCATAGCTGCCTACTGCACTGGACATCTTCCTCAGGTTCTTTGCATCTTTCATGACTACCATCCCTGTTCTCTGGCTGGCCATCCGTTATCCCCCGATCTTCTTTGACATTACAAACTTAATTATCAGTATTCCACAAATATTTAGTTGATTGATTGTAAAATCAAGGACTGCTGAGTGGAAAGGCTGTTCTTGGAGCTTGGTGCTGATCCTGGCTCTTCCACTCCCATGCCATGTGACCCTGGACAAGTCAGTTCTCATCTCAGAGATTCACTTTCCCTGTCTGTAAGATGGGGGCCCTTCTGGCTTGAATTCACTCTGACTCTAGGGTCTCTTGCTCACTCTTCATGCAGGACCCCTGAGGAATTATTGTTTCCGAGCTCAGGGAACAAGATGATGAGAGTTTTCTCTCCCTTCAGCTCTGGCTTGATAGATTTCCAAGAAGCAGCTTCCATGCTGTGTCCTAGATCCAGGGCCCCCAGTGGACTTCATCTGTCATCGCAACTACCTGCCTGGGAATCAAGTGTCCTCCTTCATCAGGAAGCTCATTAGCCAGGAAAGATTGGCTCTGGGTGGGGGGAGGTGGTGATTGTGCCCCATTCTCCTCTACCAGGTCAAAGCTGGGCCCCCAAGAGACTGGAGGGGTGACTGACTGGAGCTTCTGCACTTTCTTTTTTCCCCTTGTCCCTTTGCTAATGTTTCAAGGACATTCACTGATGCTATTTCTCAGCTAATGAATCTGGCAGGGTACCTTCTCCTCATCCGGCCCAACAGAATTGATAGAAAAGAGGTGCAGGCCTGATGGTGCATGTATCAGATCTTGACCTTTTGGCCCCAGTTTCTCTCTGTGTAGAATGAGGGGGTTGGGCCCTCTAAGGGTCTTTCCAGCTCTGATAGTCTGCATTTGATGGCTCTATCAAGGGGCGCAGCTTGATGAGCCCAGAGTCTGGGGGGGGAAGGGCGGCATCCTGCCTTAAAGTCTGGATCACCTGGGCTTTGAGGACAGAGGGGTTTCAGGTTGAGGCTTTCTCTCCTGTTTTGAGCATAAAACAGTATTATTTCTAAGCATGAAAGACTGGACTCCCAAACCACCAACCTCAGAATCCACCCTGGGCAAACAGCATTTCTGAAGCCTCTAGGACTGGACCATAGATTGTCAGAGCCTGGAAAAGAGACTCTAGGAACCATCTGGCTCAACTCCCTCATTTGACAGAAGAGGAACCAAGGCTAGTCAAGGGCAAATGACTTGCCCAAGGTCACACTGCTAACACAAAGCATCTTACTGGCTTTGTTTTCCAATGGAATTTCACAGGAAGGTATAGCAATCCTCTGAAAGGTGGGATGGAAAAGGATTACCAAGGGCTTTTTGTTTAGAACAAAGCACGAAGACCCTAGAGCTAGATCTGGAAAGGATCTTTTAGTCTAAACACCTCATTTTATAAATGAGAAAAATTCAAGTAAGTGACTTGCCTGGGGTTGTATAAGTAGTAAGTGATGAAGGCAGGATTTGAACCCAGGTCCTCTGACCCTAAAGCCAGTGGAACTGCTTGTTTCTGGGAAACCAAAAGAGGAATTTGGAGGCCTGGGTTTGTGACATGATGTGGTCTAGCCTTTGCCACTTCTTTGGTTCAGCAGGGGTGGGGGTTTGGAGCAGCAGCTCATGTCTATAAAAGCCCCTATCGGATTATAACAGCAGGAACACCTTGGCGTAGTACCTCTACCTGCCTGTCCCCGGGTGTGAAATTAGACCTTCCTTCCAACTTGGAGAAGGGAAGGCTCTTCCAGCACAGACCCCTGGGAAGGGTCGGGCCTTAAGCCATCAGCTCAGATCACTGGCAGAATTCACCGGAGTCTTTACCACGAGGACAACGAGTGAGTTCGCTGAGAGGAAAGCCCTACAGGAAAGGGACAAGACCCCCGGCAGGGAGTCACCGGGCCCTCGGCCATTAACTCTTCGGGACCCGAGGCCAGCCACCTCTTTCTGTTGACCTCATTTTTCTCTTAGGCTAAAAAGAGGGATCTGGACTCAGTGAACCCCAAGGCCTAACCTGCAAAATCAAGGTTTTGATACTCTGCCCTCTCCACCCTCCCCCCGCTTCCTCTTGCCACCCTTCTCTTTCCTTTCTTCCTCCTCAGTGTCTTCCCCCCTTCCCTCCCTTCCTCCTTCTCCTGTCCATTCCAATGTCTGAAATTAGACATACTCTTTCTTGGCTGGAGAAGGCTTCTCCCCATCACCCTCCCTTTCTCTCCTCAACCTCACCTCTCTCTCTTCTCTCCTCTCTCATCTTCCTTGTTCTTCTCTCCCTCCTTCCCTCTGTTGTTCCCTCCTTCTCTCTCTTCTCTGCTCCCTTCTTTTCTCTCTTTCCACCTCCCTCTTTTTCCTTCTTCTTCCCTCTCCCCCTCCCTCTCCTCATCTTCCCCTTTCTTCTCTCTCTCCTTCCTCCCTCTGCCCTCTTTTCTTTGGTTCCCCTTCTCCCTGTCAGCGAAGGTAGGGAATTAGGTGGCCATTTGCTCTGTCCCAATGGCTTCTGCCTCTGAACTCTGAGCTGGTGGGAAAGTTTGAATCTGTTACTATTTTCTGGCTGTTATCGGTCCCCCTTATCTCTTAGCTCTTGTCTGCCGGCCTGCTTTTGGAGAGCCCAGGGTCTCTCTCTTGGCAGACTAGAGGAAAAAAAGACCTTCTCCTCCCCATCCCTTTTCACTTCAGTGGCCAGGCCAGACAGAGTAAGAAAAGGGTTATTGTTCAGATGTTGATAGAAGTCTAATTTGAGCGAAATGATCAAATCATTACCTAGAGAAATAATCCTTTTGCTGACCCTGGGGTGGAGGGAATTACCCTGGCCCTTTCTTCTCCTCCTCCTTTCCCCTCGACTTCTCTTGGGTAGGCCCATCCCCAGGCTCTCTCTCTCATCCTCACCCTTGTCAGGGCTCAGCTTCCCTGGGCACGGGGTGTCTCCTGGGCAGCTATGGGGACCCAGTAAAAGAACAGCACCTGCTGTCTTCCCCAGGCCTCTGCTACTCACCCCACCCCCCCATCTTCAGTCTTCCTTTCCCTTCTCTCCCTCCATACGTACTCCTAGCCCTAATCCCCAGAGCTCATAATGAATGAATGGGCTTCCGAGATCCTAATTAGGTTCCTGGGGAAATGTAGATTGCTAAATAGGGGCCCGTCATTCTTCTCCAAGTGGGTATTTCCAAAATGCACCTGGGATTATTGCTCTCTGTCCCCAGCCTGAAAGCAATGATGTCAGCCCACCAATTTTATTTTCTGGTTCTTTCCTTAAGGTGTCTCTTTAAGAAAAAGGAGGGAGGGAAGATGGAGGAAATTTAGAGACCGCCCCCCCCCCCCCACCCTGCCACCACCCAACCTGGATCTGTGGCTCAGCAGAACTAGGCAGGAAAGGGGAGGAACCCCTAGCTCCAGTCAACGTGGAGTAGGGCTCCGAAAAGCCTGACAGAGCACGTCACTAGCAATGTTAGAGGACATTGGAAACCCGTACTTGCCTGGCTGTGTCCAAGAGAGAATTCTTAGCTGAACAAGGCAGGGTGGTAGAGGGCATCGGCGCCACTCAGGAGGGAAGCCCAAACTGGGGTAAAATAGCTTTGGGAAGTGTTTAACAAGATAAATAAAATACAAATACAACATTGATTGTGTTATATTCTGGTTTTTGAAATCAATATGATTCGTGTAGGATCCGTTTCTATTCGACTTGAACACTGGGCAGTGGAGTGAGTATTGGCCTCAGAGACAGGGAGACCTGGGTTTGTGTGACCCTGGGCAAATCATTCATCATTTCTCAGAGTTTCATAATAACCCTTGTCCTTTCTACCTTGTAGGATTGTTGTGAGAAAGATGCTTTGTCAACCTTTAGAATTATGTAATGAGGAAAAGGAGGAGGCTGTGGTAAGGAGGTGGGGGTAGGATGGTGGGAAGAGCCTGTTTTGTTGTAAAGAGAACTATGTTCCCAGAGTTCCAGAAGTGGGGAAACCCTAAACCTCCCTACTTCTTTCAGGATGACTCTTAAAATGAATAAAAATCTAGCCGTGTGACCCTGGGCAAGTCACTTAACCCCCATTGGCTCAAAAAAAAAAGAATAAAAATTTATTTTCTCTCCCTTTTACCCTGCCCGTTTTAAAAGAAAAAAAAAGTATTATAACAAATACATTGTTTTGCATAGTCATGCAAAGCAAATTCCATCATTGGTCATGTCCAAAAATATACGGCTCATTTTGTACCCTGAGTTTTATCACCTCTCTGTCCAGAGCTGGGCTAGCATGCTAACTCACTGATCGTCTAGAATCCTGCTTGGTTACTGCATTGATCAGAGTTCTTTAGGCTATCAATGTTGTTTGTTTTTACAGCGTTATTGTTGAATATAAATCATTCTCCTGCTTCTGTTCTCTTTATTGCATTAGTCCATTTAAATCTTCCCAGGTTTCACCAATGCCATTCCTTTCATCATTTCTTTATGGCACAGTAGTATTCTATTACATCCATATACCTTAATTTGTTCAATTATTCCCCGGCTGATCAGTATCCTTCCTGGTTTCCTATCTTTGCTACTACTACAAAAAAGCTGCTATAAATAAGTTTGTACTTATGGGTCCTTTTCCTCTTTCCTTGATCTCTTTGAGTGATAGGTCTGGTAATGGGACAAAAGGGGTCTCTGGGTCAAAAGGCACTCACAGTTTGGTTACTTTTGGGGCTTAGTTCCATGTTGCTGAACCAATTTACAGCTCCACCAACAATGCATCAGTGTGCCTGTTTTTTTCAAAGCCTCTCCAGCATTTGTCATTTTCCTTTTTATTGGTCAACTTAAGGCAATTTGGTGGCCATTTTAGGGTCACAGAATATTCAAGCCCCAGGAGCCCTTAGAGATCAGCTACTTTTCGCATCCTTATTTTACAACAGAAGCCTCTGAAGCCCAGAGAAGGGCATCGACTTTTGCCACATGACCAACCAGTAGCAGCAGTAGGAGCAAAACTTGGGTCCTCTGACTTGCCATCTGGTTCGCATCCATTATGTGAAGGTTTTCTCCAAAAATCAAACTAGAGAAGGCTCAGAGAAAGAAAGTAAGGTATAGAATAAGAAAAATTGGCTTCGAATCCTGGCTGTGCCCGTGATTCCCATGTGATTTGGAGGAGCTTATTTCTTAGGCCCGTTTCTCCGTGTTTGAAGGAAAGGATTGCTGAGTTTGGAATAGAAGAACCTGGGTTCAAATCCTGGTCCTGCTGCTCGTTATCTGTATAACTTTGTGGAAGTCCCTTCTTCTCTTGGGGCCTCAGTTTCCCTGTCTGTAAAATGAGGGGGTTGGACAAGATGATCTAAGACTCCCTTTTTGCTATCAGATCTTATAATTCTGATCAATTAGCAATCAAGGGGGATAGCTACTGTACACTTCTCTGTCTAGGGACGGGCTGAAAAAGCCCAGGACTCTTCTGTCTTTAAAGTTGGAAGCTGAGAGGGAAGAAGGCTGATGGCTGCAAACTCATGGCTTGGTAGTAGATATCAAGACATAGCTGACATATATTAGAACTACATTCTCCCCTCCCTCCACCAAGCTACAGAGAGTTATTTCATCTTTCTGGGCCTCAGTTTCTTCATCTGTGAATTGTGGTGAAGCCTGATGAGATGATCCCTTAAGACTCTTCCCAGTGATGGTAGTCCATAATACTATGACTTCTGGGCAAATTTTAGAAAAATTAAAGGAAGTTCCACTTCCCCAATTCATCAGGTAGTAGACCTGGCTTGGAGTTGGTGGGTGGGTTGATTGGAACTCAATACTCTGAAGACTGATTTTATTACCATCCCCCATTTCAAAAAACTAGACCTGTAGTTTTATGAAGTCAAGTCAAACCAAGTCAACCAACAGGTATTAAGCACCTACTGTGTGCCAGGTACCATGCCATATCAGGGCTACAGTGTAGAGAACTCCCTGGGAAGAAATGCCCCCTTGTTATGTTTCTCCAGCATCTCTGTAACTTACAGACTGAGAGTTACCTAGAGTGGCTTGCCCAGGGACCCACAGCCAGTATGGATCAGGGGGGTGGGATTTGAACCCAGATCTTTCTGACTCAGAGGTCAGCCTTCTAAATTGGGTTACCTCTCAACCTCTTTTTTTCAAGTGAGTAAACTGAGATTCAAATAGGTTTAGTGCTAGCTCAGGCTAGAAATAGGAATCAATTCAACAGAGGTTTAGGCAAATTACTGATGATTGAGAGACATAAAGGAAACCACGCTGTTTTGAGGATACCTCTAACCCTCGAGGTTGTCATCGAAGGAAATGGTGAGTATGCGGTGTAGTTAAACCCTCTCACTTCGGGAAATTGAGGCTGACGGAGACAGAATGACTTGCTTGGGCTTCCGTAGCAGTTTAGTAGCAGGGCAGGAGCTGGCACTGTGCCCCTCCAGCAAATATTCCCTTTGGACCATAACTGCTGATGCCACCACCGCTGCCAGTGCCAGTGATGATGATGAGAGTGGCAATGCTCAATGATCTCATGATTCCATCTCTGCTGGTACTCCTGCCTCCACCCCCAATCCCAGCACCTTCCATAGTTTGGTGGAATGTCCTCGATATGAGTGGCGTGAGGAGCCCTGACTTGGGAGTCAGGAGCCTTGGGTTCCAATCCTTCCATCGCCCAGCAGCTGAGTGTGTGAGTGAGTTGTGCTTTGGTTTCCTTCTCAGTGAAATGGGGGTGATGATACTGGCACAGCTCACCTTACAGGGGTGCTGTGGGCAGGGGGAGAGGGAAGAGATGCATTTATCAAGTGCCTACTGCATACCAGGCACTGTGCCAAGCACTGAGAATGCAAATATAAAGAATGAAACAATCCCTATGTGTCAGGTTGGACAGGCATTTGTTAAGCACCTACTATGTGTTAAGCCCTTTGTAAATACCTAATCTGAATCTCACAACTATGAGATTACCCTCAAGGTGTAGGTCCAGTAAACGCACCCATTTTTGTGGCAGTTTACAGCTCACACCCTGCCGTGGTCCCGGTGATGATACAGAGTAGGTCATGCAAGGCTCATGGCTCCCATTTTATAGAATGAGAACGCAAGGGCCTGATCCTAATATAGAAGCCATAAGAGACAAATTAGACCATCACAACCCAAAGAGGGAGGACTGTGACCCAGGCCACAGTGACGAGGGCGCCATTTTTCTGGGCTTGCTGAAAGCCTGGCTCAGTTATCATCCCGTGCACATCCCAGTGGACACCATGGAAGGAGCGCTGAACCAGGAGCTCCTATTCCATTAATTCGCTGTTTGACCTTGGGCGAGTAACTTGGCCTTTCTAAGCCTCAGTTGCTCTATCTGTAAAATGGCAACCACAATCCTTGCCCTACTTCCTGCAGTGGTTTCAAGCACCAAATAAGACAGGGACAGGGAAGTGCTTTAGTGCGTGTGGCTGTATTCGTGGGATTCTCGTCCCTTCCTCCCCCAAGGAAGGGTGCTAGGGACTTAGTCTCACCTGCCTTGTTTCACCAATGAGGAAACCAAGCAAGAGGTCAGTAGGGCTGATGTTTCCTGGGATACCCTTTTGAGCACCTGATCCCCCTCTCCACTTCCCAACGTGATTCCCCCGGTGCCCATGTGGGGTGATGGATGACACAGAACCCTTCATTTCTCATTCACTCCTGGGAACCACCCTGGTTCTCCTCATTTCTCTTCCACTGCATTGTCCTTCCCCAAACCTGTGCAGCATGAGCTCGTTGGGGGAGAGGCTGGGCAGGATTCGGGGAGCTAGGGGCTCTGGGGAAGAACGGTACAGGCGAGGGTCCCCAGGCCAGCAGGGTTAATTTTGTCACCACCATCTGAGATCAATGTGAGTTTTTAACAATCGCAGTAATTTGAAAAAAAAAAAAAGCCAGCCTTGTTATCAAGAAAGGAGAGGGAGAGAGAGAGAGAATAGTTAATCGTCCAAGCGGAGTGTCTTGGAACTGAGCTTTTTGGCTCATCCCCCTCTGTAGAGGCTGTCTTAGTAATTCAGTTTTAAAGCATGAAAAAAGGGAGTTGATGAAATTCCACTATCAGCACTGAACCAATATGCAAAATATCTCGGCCAAAATCAAATAGCTATTATGTTTTCATTTCCATTTCAGCGTATTTGCTTAATGAAGAATAGACAGATCAGGCTGGCAGAGGGAGCCTGCATGGGGTGATAACTGAGCCAGGCTTCCAGCAATCCCAGAGAAACGATGCTCTCGTCACTGCGGCCACAGCCTGCAGCCAGTGAGCTGCTGCTGCTGTCCGGCACCATTCGCTCTCCCAGCCACCACTGGCCTGTAGCCCCAGGAAGCCGAGGAGGCCGAGCGATCTCCTCCTTGGCAGAGAAGAGGTGGCAAGGGGCAAGAACAGGGACCCACATGCATCTGGGAGCTCACTACCCCGTGGTCATTCTTTCATTCAGTAGTCATTTATTAAGGACACAGAGTGACCCATGGTCTCAGTTTCTTCCTTAATAAAATGCTTTGGACTCCACCTACCCTGAGAGATCTCTAAGCTTCCCTCCATCTCCAAATCCTGGGATTTGGAGACTTCAGAGTATGCACCTCAGAGGCTTAGAGTTATCTGGGGTCAGATGGCTTGAATCCAAGACATTTGTCCTATACTGCTTCTGCATTAGTGGAGGGAGCGTCCCCACAATGATTTCCCTGGTCCAATGAAATCGTCGGTCCGGCCCCAATGTCTCACAACACAGTAGAAAGAGTGCTGAACTGGGAAACCCAGATTTAGAACTGGGAAGGGACATTAGGGGACATTTAAGACAACCTTTTTATCTTATATGTAGGTGAAGAAAACAACACTCACAGGTTTCATTACTTGCCCAAGGTCACTTAGCTATTAAGTGGTAAAGCTGGAATTCGAACCCAAGATATCGGACTTCAAATTTAACCCTCTTTTCTCTGATGCCACTTCTGTTAGATTCAAGTACCAGGTCTGAGACTCTGAATGAGCTTGGGCAAGTCAATAAACCTCTCTGTGCCTCGGTTTCCTCACCTCCAAAATGGGAAATTAATACTTTCACTACCTACTTCGCTGGGTTATTAAGAGGAAAGAGCTTTGTAAGCCTTAAAATTCAGAAATAGGAAATACTGCAACTATGGAATCATTGGCTGTTGATTACTATGATTTTATGATCTTCCCATGTGTCCTATAGATCAAAGGGAATTGGGGAGGGAGAAAGGGGATAGAAAACATGATGGAAAAGTTTTGGTCCAAAGGAAAGCTCACATGTGAATTGCCGTCTTCAGATATGTTCAGGGCTATCTTATGGAAGAGGGTTTTAGACTTCCGCTTGTTCTAAAGGGCAGAGCAGTGGGTGTAAATTATTGTTTTTCAGTTGTGTCCAATGCTTTGAGGGTCCATTTGGGGTTTTCTTGGCAAAGATTCTGTAGTACTTTGCCATTTCCTTCTCCAGCTCATTTTACAGATGAGGAAACTGAGACAAACAGAGTTAAGTGACTTGTCCAGGGCCATACAGCTAGTAAATGTCTGAGGCTGGATTTGAACTCATGCAGATGAGTCTTTCTGGTTCCAAGCCCTGTGCTCTATCCATTGTGCCACCTAGATGTAGATTACAGGGAGGCAAATTTTGGTTCAGTGTAGGTAAGAACCTCCTAACATGAGCATTTCTGTTTAAGAGCAGTGAGTTGCCTTGGGTGGTAGTAGTTTCTCCATCAGTGAGATATTTAACCAGGGGTTAAAAGACTGGGGAAGAACAGAATTTCATTGTTGGAAGGGTGCGACCCCGTTGGACATCTAGTCCAGTTGACCACACATGATTGTAGAGGAAATCCTTTTTCAGGTTTGGAAGTCTTCAAAATTAGAGATCTTCAGTGAGAGGGAACCCGTTATGTTCTGATGCCCTGAGGTCTACGTTTAGAGAACTGTTAGGAATTCTGTTAGGGTTTCCCCCTCTTATATCAAGCCTGAACTATCCTCTTTATCACCTTTTTATGTGTTGCTTCTGAAAATGAGAAGAGACTCATGTTTCAAGGCAGGGCTTGGTCTAGATCAGACGTATCATACAGGCTGGTGCAAAACTTGAGAAGGCCACCTAAACCAGATGAAAATGTCTGACAAAATAAGTAAAAACACAATACAACATAGATAATGTTAGTTTGTGGTTTTCCAGGTCAATATGGGGCCTAGTTTCTGTTTGACTTTGACAAGTCGAGATGATCTCTGAGGTTCTTTCTACCCATAAAACTCGTCATTGGGGTTGCCCTAGTCTGAAGACTAGAATCGTACCTTCAAGAAAGGTTTAGATACATTTCTAAATGACTGACCCAAAAAGGGGCCTGGGGATTGTTAGGATGTTCATGTCCTTCATGCTAGAGCTTGGCATCAGGGTAGACACTTCTCCAGAAGACCCTCCTTGAGTCAGAGCCCTTGATTTAAAGGAGAATCAGATGGGGCCAGAATGGCTGTTCTCAGATCCTGGTGAGTTCTGTCCATCATGCTGTGGAGGGGGTAGACATTTCACTATGCACTACTCATTAAAGCCCCTTTCTGTGATTTTATGAACCTATGACTTAACCTCTACATTTGCTGTGTTACCTTCTTTGTTTCCTTGAAGTATCCTAGAGCAGGAAGACTGGGAGCCAATGCTCCCAGTAGAAGTGATCACCTCTCAGTGAGCTCAGCCCCAAGGAAGCCTAACCAGGAGGGATTGTGAAGGAGAGCTCAGAATTCTCTGGTCACCATGGTGGCTCAAGGCCTAGGATAGTGATGCTGACTCATACTAATTCAAGTCTTATAAAATGCTTTCCTTGTGAAACTCCTGAAAGGTAGGAACTATCTTCAGTTTACAGATGAGAAGGCTGAGGCTCAGAGGTAAAATGACTTGTCCAAAGTCACAGTTAGTAAATAGGAGACTCAAAACTTGAACCCAGGGCTCTGGACTCCAGATCCAATGTCCTTCCTATCTGCCTCATCAGTGGTGTCAAACTCAAATAGAAACAGATCCCTGGGCTGCATACTGACTTAGAAAACCCTAAATTCACATGAGATAGTGTGGTGGTGGTGGTGGTGGTGGTGGTGGTGGTGGTGGTGGTGGTGGTGGTGGCGGCAGCAGCAGCAGCAGCGGCTGAGTCATTTCAGTGATGCCCAACTCTTTGTGACCCCATTTGGGGTTTTCTTGGCAAAGATAATAGAGTGGTTTGCCATTTCCATCTCCAGGTCACTTTACAGATGAGGAAACTCAGGTAAAAAGGGTTAAGTGACTTGTCTAGGGTCATATAGCTAGTAAGTGTCTGATACTGGAGTAGTTTGCCATTTCTTTTTACAGCCCATTTTACAGGTGAGGAAACTGAGGCAAACAGGGTACTCAGCATTCTGTCCACTGCACTCTATCTTTAATCTTTCGTTAGACACATTTTAGTCTGATTCAGGCTGTGTTTTGATGGCATCTCTGCTCTTCCCATGCTGTCTTGATCATGATTGAGTCCACAGTTGAGTGGTGTTGGCTTTAGTTTCTGTGTCGAGTGGGAGGTGAACTCCCTGTCTCTGGAGGTATTCAAGAAAAGCTTGAATGACCAGGGGTCTAGGATGCCAAAGAAGGAATTTGTTAATACTTAGGTAAGAACTGGACTAGGTGGAGCCTGAGGTCCTATCCAGCTCTCTGAGTCTGAAGGGTGAACCAGAGTGAATCTCCTCTGTGCTGTTGGTGGGAAGGAGTCCATTCATAACTTAAGATGACCCTTGTCTATTGGGGCAGCATGAGAAGTTATTAAGAACCTTCCTCCCCAAATGTTTGCTGAGAATGACCAGGCTGAAGAGGAGGTGGGGCTAACCCACTTAGGAAAAACATAGAATACTGAGCTAACGGCCAGTGCGAGGAGCTGGGGCTAGGGGGAGTGGGTGGTAGGGTGGTTCATGAGTTTCAGTAATAAGCTTTCCCATTTGGAGAAAAAAAAAATGACCTGTAGGTAGTCCGCTCACTGTGATTTCCCAGTGAGGTAGATAGTGGGATGGCTTTATTCTGCGTGTGTGTGTGCTCGTGTGCCCGCACACACGCATGAGAGAGAGAGAGAGACAGAGATAGAGAGACAGAGACAGAAACAGGAAAAAAAACTGCATCGGGAAACCGGAGTTTACCCGAGCTGAAACAGAATGGGGAAATTCAAGTTAGAACTCTCATCGAGTGTCTCCAAAAGGATTTGGGGGTAGAAAATTGAGCTGCCGGCAGGTGGAACGTAGTTGGGACTGTGGGGAGAAGGCAGAGGCTATGTTCCTAAATGTCCCTAGCCTTGCTCAGCATCCTTGGGAGCAGAGGAAAAGGCACAAGATGGGACCTGGCAGCAAAACTCCCAATCTACTTAAGAATCCTAAAGGATTGGGGGTAAGGAGCTAGAGGGTGGGGGCCAAGGGAGACTGAGAGGCTGAGCAGGTACCCAGGTGGGATTTGGGTGGGGAGGGAGCCCAGCTGGGCCTGGTGGCCAGAGATGTAAGATGGGTCAGGGGGGCAGGGAGATCCAGGAGCAAGGACCCCACCCCTCTTTGCTGGGGGTCGGGGAGAGGGCCTGGGAGAAGAAAGCCAGTTAATTTTATCAGTCAGCCAAGAGCTGAGAAGGCGTGAAGGAAGAAATTAGCCTAACGATGTTTCATTTGCGGAGAGAGAAACGATTTGTTAGGTGGTGATTGTTTCTGGGCATTATCAGAGTCTTTTTAATTGTGCTGGAACTGAAATTAGCAGAATTAGAATAAATTGCCTTTCCTTCTCGGGCAGCCTCTTTCTTCACGGTTATTGTTGTCTGCTTTGTGTAGATTATAGGGCCCTTTGTTCTCCCCCGTAAATATCCATGCCTGGAGTCAGAGAGCAGCTGAGGTCTGGAGACATTTTTACTGTGTGGCTTTTTCTCTCTCTCTCCTTCCCGGCCAGCCTCCTGCCCACCCCTGCCGTTCATTCTCCAGCTGCATTTCTAAGATCATAGCCATAAGATAGGGCTGCTATAATTAGGGATCTTCCAGTCTAGCTGCCTCATTTTTACAGACGAGGAAACTGAGACTCAGAGAACTGAGCCACTTCCCAAGGTGATCCCCCAGAGTAAGGGGCCTTCATAGAGGCTGGCAAATCCTCTCCGCTGGAATTAGCGCCACCGCCACTCTCCACAGGGTTGAACCTTTCAGAATGGCTCAACACGATGGTCTATCTACCTAGCAGCCCCACAGCATGGCCATTCTTCCTGAGAATGCAGCCTGCATTTCCATTGCACTCTAAAGTTTACCAAACATTTTGTCTTTGAGTCTTGGGGTTTTTTCTGAGTTACGGGCTGAATTTCCAATAAAATCCAGGAGGCCTGGTTTCTAAACCTTCTCTTCTAGACTTTGTCCATCGTGGATCCCTCTCCCTTTTGTTGGTTGATGAGTTGGGGGATGGGGGAATGGCAAAGCCTTCTGGGAAAGTAACCTGCAAATGAGCACAACTCAACTTGTCATGTTTACCATCAACTAATTAATTCCTTCTCAGCTTCATGCCTGTAATTTGGGTAGAGGCCAGCAGGTGAATGGTGGTTGTCTATTGTCTATAACCAGCCTCCGTAGGCAGACCCAGACCTGCATTGGCAGTTGTGGGATCCAAGGCATCCCAAGAGGAAACTGTAATCAACACCTTTAGGGGTGGCCTTGCAAATGCATCCATCATGTGGGCATGCGGCTTTCTTTGGAGTCCTCTCGGCCTTCCTTCTTTCTTCTGTTGTTACAGGGAAATTTATTTGAAGGGAGGAATAAAAAAATTAGACATGTTTGTCAGTGGGGGAGGAAGTCTTGACTGGTCAAGGAACTGATATGGAAAACCAATGAGGGACCCTAGTATGACACAGCCTGGCATCCTTACATGCATTTATCTCTAGTTTCTAGATCTGCATTTATCTCTAGTTTCCTCATTGGGCCAAGTGGAACGGACATTGTCCTCTCTTCCTGGGATAGAGCTGGGCAGGTGCTGTCTTTCCCATGAGCTCCCTTGCTACCTTTCCTGGGCCATCAGGGGAGCAGAGATTCCCTCTGAGACTGCCTTCTACAAAGCAGATAATTATTATTCTCTGCAGAACTCGGCATTGTTACCACTTGTTACTGTTAATAATAATTCCTGCTTTGCTCTTTGCTCCAAGGAGCTGCAGGCACTTCTCGGAGAAGTATTGTTATTCCTGTCTTGCCGCAAATTAAGGTGGAAAAAAGAGAGGGAGGGGAAAAGGATGCTTAGGGAGGAAGTGATTCGCCCCAGGGGGCTATACTTGCTGCCTGGGTCCACACTGGGGAACAAAAGCAGTTTCACCCTAAGGAAAATTCTATACCCCAGACACCTTCCTTGGCCTTCATAGTCTTATGTAACTTAACATCCTTAACTGAGATGACTGACTTTTCATTCCATTGGCACTGTACAGTTCGTGCTTACAGACTGGTGTTCCACAGTGTTTTCAGCTCTGACACACTTCCAAATTTGTTGGAGTGCACCAGGAACATTCTCCAGTCACCTACTCATTAATATTACCAGTCCTCCTTCCATACTACTTAACTCTCACCTCCTTATAGTCACACACATGCATAGTTGCAACTAGTATTCAAAATGATTAATATCCAACATTAGCCAACAAATGTCCAACATCACCCAGTGCAAGAATGATCTGTTTGAACACACACAAGAAAAACCACTCTTTTCTTAAGGTGGGAGCTGTTGAATTTACCAGGTAAATCAGGAAAAAAATAATCATGAAATTGATAACTTAATCACCCCTTAAGCGAGTGGTTTATATGCACATTGAACACTAGATAATGCTTTGGACAAATGCTGGAGATTAGCCCGATATTAATTATTAAATTGGGCACAGAGCATCATAAAATCATTAAATATTAGCTCTAGGAAGGATGTGAAAGGACGGCAGATTTAACCTGGATTATCTTCCTTTTTATGCATACCATAACATGGTCCTGAGCTATTCATTCATTGTCCTCTCCCTACCAAAGCTACGGCCGCTTCCAGTCCCCAGCCCAGTGGAGAAGCAGCAGTCCGAAATGGGGACTTTCGGGATGTTGGGACACAGTCCATAGGGTGGGATCAGATGACCTCTGACATCTCTTTCAGCTCCAAAGCCAATGATCTTTACCACCTCCTCACTGAAACAGTCGGCCTATATACAAGGCAGCAAGCACCTTGTGTTTGTAGTCTAGGAATATATGTATCTGACACATTTTTAGATGTGGCCAATGTGGGAATTTGTCTTGCATATTTGTCACAATGGTTCTGTGTTTCCTTTTTCGTTCTTTTTCAGTGGGAGAGAGGGGGTGAGAAAAAAATGCATACTTGCTAATTGAAATAAGAAAGAAAAATATATGTATGTATATATACATATATATGTATATGTGGGTGTATATATGTGCATATATGTGTGTGTGTGTGTGTGTGTGTCTGTGTGTGTGTTTGTGTTTAAGGTTAAGACCTGTGAGTTGTTGTACTTGTCCACAGCCTGGACCTGCTCTGGGGCCCTTCTAAGTAGCTTAGATCTCTCCAGGGGTTTAGAACTTACTCCCCTTCCCCATTCTCCTGACCCTTCTGCATGCTGGAGGCCAGTCTCCACTCCTACTCAGTTCCTGAGGCCAGGATTGCCTTGGGGAGTTGTTAGATGAGCTTAGAGAACCGCAGGATGGTTATTAACCAGCCAGGCCCCTTCTCTGTGGTGCATTTGATGGAATTTTACACTTGGTGTCAGGCAGACCCAGGTTCGAATCCTCTTTCGAACACTTAGACAAGTCATTTAAATTCTTTGGGCCTCAATAATCTCATCTGAAAAACGGGAATGATATCACCTCACCTACAACCTCCCCTGAGACAAGAGAGGGTGATGTATGTTGTCTGCTATTGCTATCACTTCCTCCACCCCCACCTCCTTAGCCTTTGACAAATTCAACAAAGGGCCCTCGAGAGATATCCTAGTTCTCTTCTGTAACCTGTGATGACTGCTCTGCCATCTACAGACTGATCTAAACCTTTGTCCAGTCTGTGCCTGTTTCCTTTAATTTCTGCTCTTGTATCCCCATCACCTAATACAGTGTCTGGCACACAGTCAGCTCTTAAATAAATGACTAGTGATTGATTTTTCAGCCTGGGCCTCTTGGAGGCAAAAGTTCCATCAGTTCTTATGAGGAGGAGCCTTAGACACCATCTATCTAGCCCATGCTCTTTATTTTACAAATAGGGAAACTGAGATCATCAGAGAAGCAGTGACTAGTCCAAAGTCATACACGTAGTTAATAGCAGAGATAGAATTCGAACACAGATCTAATGCCTCTCAATCTGGTGCTCTCCCCACTATGCTATACTGCCTGATAAAGAAACACTTCTCATTATTTGTGCTAAGTGATTGCTTTGATTGGGTTTTAGCTGGGAGGGCATCAGGCATTCTAGGGATCAGGAGTCAGTTGGGATGTCTTCTCCTTCCCGTGAGTTTTAACTACATCTTGTGTCAGCACTGTTCTTTCCGGACCAAAAAGGCCCAGTCTTCGTGGTCTATTCTTTTGCCCAGTTTTCATGTTGGAACAGAGGCTACCGCGGTGATGCCAGGTGTGAGAATGAGTGACACTGGGTTGGTGTTGGGTATGGGCCATTTGGAACGCTGCAGCTGCATGAGTACCATATTGGTTTTCTTTTTAAAGGTTCTCTTGGTGACATGGAGGAAGGAGAAGACAATCAGGCCGAGGATGCCAGCCAATCAGAGAGAGAGGGAGGAGCTTCAGATCCTGAGGCCTCAGGAGAGTGTGAACCCTTGAGCCCTCCCTGCAGCGGTAAGTTGCAGCCCCCTTCTCTCCCCACCTAAGATTGGGCCAGTCCTTGTCCAGCGTATCCTCAGGAAATAGAAGTGGATCCAAAAGGGCTTCGACAGCACCTCTCAAAGTGTGCTCCAAGGACCCCTGGGAGTCCCGAGGACCCTTTCAGGGGGGCCTAGGGGTCAAAACTATTTTCACAATAATAGAAAGTTGTTATTTGCCTATTAAGCCACTCTTTTTCCAACTACATATCTGTGTAAATCCAGGTTTTCTTCATATGCTTCAACTAAAACTACCTATTGTAAAGATTAGATGGATGCAGAAGCAGATATGAGAATCCAGCTGTCTTCTATTAAGATAGACATTAAAGAGATATGCAAAAATATGTGAAATGATGCTATTCTTCTCGCTTAATTTTTCTTGTTTTGGAAAATATAGCTATTTTTTCATAAAAGCGTTATTTATGCTAATATGTAATTAATTTAATGTTATTTTAAAATAATTTTTAAAAAATTATCCATTTCAATTTCTACTGTAGTAAATATTGATAAATATAACCAGGGGTGTACTGGTAAATGGCTTTCCAAAAAGCAATGTATACATGGCCCACTTTTCAGTCAAATTGGCCTTGTTCCCATTTTTTCCACCGCTCTTGGATTCTAGACAGTCAACACAATAACAGATTTGTTCCTCTTAGGAGCGGGATGAGTTAACTCCAACACATCCCTGTATATAACCCACAGAAACAAAGGCTCATTGGGGTCCTCTATCATTTTTAAGAGTGTATAGGGTCCAGAGGCCCCAGAAGGCAGAGAGAATGTCTGGCTCTGAGGATCATTAGTTGTTTGAGCTGGGAAGGGCTTTTGTACGCTTTCTTGTCCCATCTTTCTCTGTGCTTTCATTGGCATGGGGAGCTCCCATAGAGGAACCTTCCTTACCTATGTAGATGGCGGCCTCTGTAATTTAGATTTAGGACTTGGAAACACAGAGGTTGAGTGACTTGCCCAAGGTCACAGAGCCAATATGTGTCAGAGTCAGGATTTGAACTGCGGTTTTCTTGAGGCTGACCAGCTTGCTACAAGGGTGTTGAGGACTGGGGGAGGTGGAGGCTTCATTTAAACCCGACAATTAGGGAGGCCAGTACTAGAAGCTGTGGCCCCCAATAATGTACTCCTGTCCTGTGCCATGATTTGTCCAAGAGGAAAACAGGGATGCTCACTGGAGGCATTAGGGGCCCTGGTTAGTTACCGCTGAGTTCCGGCCTAGTAATGTAGGAGGTGGTAATCAGTTGGCGTTTCTTCCTTCCTTTCTCCCACATAAAGGACCTTTGAGTCCCTCCCATCCATATTGGCCATTAGGCATGGGGCCAAGTTGCTGGCACCTTGGAGGTTAATTGGAATTTATCCCCCTGTGCCCGGCCCATGAGCTCTTAATTAATTACCCATAAGGGACTTTTCGTTACAACCACCTGCCATGGGAGTCTAGTCTGGAGAGCTTTAGTGGCTGAGAAAAGAGGAAGCCCAAAACCTAGGTGGACCCATCAGTCCTTCACCTTCCCTCTAGTTTAGGCCACTGGCACCACCCACTAAAGATGAACTTTCCTCATCAGGAGGGATAGCTGGGGCTATTCCTGTGTCCCTGGGCCTGCCTCCCTCCCTCAGTCTCAACCATTTCCCATCTGTAAGAGCCCTCTCGTTCATTCAAGGTGATTCAGGAACAAGGAGCCCTTTCCAAACCTGGCTCCATTTGCCTTGGAGCCCTTCTCCAAGAGATTCTTCAGCTCCTCTTTGAGGATGGTAACTACCCTTAGAATCTAGAACCTCTAGGTCCGCAGACTAAACTGATCTGAGAATTGGCCTCTCCCCTGCTGGAAGCACCAGATCCCGGGGCGGCTGGGATATTGTAGGAAGAGAACCAGACTCCTCCTCATTGCCCCAGACCTCAGGACACTCCTTTTATTCAAAAGAGAGGATTTGCTGATCGAGGCATGGTGGAGGCAGACCTGGCTGGCCTTGGAGTCAGGAAAGACTGTTTTGGAAGCAATATGGAGTCATTGAAAATTTTTAAGTAGCATAGTCTTCCTACTAATTCACTCTATGACCTTACTTCAACATAATTTGATTCAATTCAGTAAACATTTATTAAACTCCTACTTTGTATCAGGTACCGTGCTAAGTGCTGGAAGCCTCGGGGAAGCCACTTTCTCTTCTCTGGGTCTCAGTTTCCTGATCTGTAAGATGGGAGTGTTCATAAGGTTTTAGATTGGCGAAGAATATTAGAGATCTTTGGAGGAACTTGTTGAGAATTCACTACCAAGGTCCAGGGGTTGCTTACATGGCTTCTTCTCTCCTGACCATTAGTTTTGCCTTAAAACCGCAGTTAGTGAGCATTTCAAGAGACCTGAGGGATCATCTCATTCCACAGATGAGGGCAACCAAGGCCCAGACTTGTCCAGGATCACAAAGAGAGGTTAATAGTAGAGCCAGGACTTGGACCCATGGTCTTCTGACTTCCTCCACTGGGCCATTCATTAGGGGAAGCCAGATGGAACCGTGGAGAGAGCCCTAGACTTAGACTGAGGAAAACTTGGGTTCAAATCCAGCCTCGGACACACACTAGCCGTGCGACCCTGGTCAAGTCACTTAACCTCTGTCTGACTCAGTTTTCTCAACTTAAAATAGGGATATAACCTGCCTTGTTTTTGAAGATCAAATGAGATCTTTGTAAAAAGCGCTTAGCACAGTGCTTGGCACATAGTAGGAACTTTATAAATGCTTATTCCATTCTCTCTCCCACCATTCTACATTTAACTGTGCCAGCTTGTGTAGGTCTAGGATATGCCTAATCTGTTAGATGTGGGCTGCTGCCCCATGGAAGGGTGAGGGCTCCGGAGGAAGAGTGACACCCCTCTCTCCCAGGTAGAAGCCATTATAGAAAGTGGCATAGGGACATCATCAGAGCTGGTTTTCATCAGGTTCTGTTGGTAGACATGCTGAGGTTAGAGCCGGGAAGGAGGGAGGAGAGAAGGCTGGGACCTTGCACCCAGGGGTGCACAGTCATCAGCTATTAATTAATGTGGCCTCAGCGGCCCCAATCCATTTCATTCTTCAGCCTCACGCACAGTGGTCTGCCCACCGATTGTTTCTTCCTCTTCAGCTGTGGCTGAACACACAGGGCGTGGAGAACTGGGGATTTCCAGGCGGACCCATTTGCCCCAGGAAAGGGAGAGAGTCATAGAGCCCAGGGAAAGTAGTTCCAGCCTTCTCTGATGGGAACCTTGGCCCCTGGCTTTTTAAAGTAATGAGGCCGATACTGGTTATGAGGATCACGTTTACAGAATGCTTCAAAGTTTGCAGACCACTTTGACCAATGTCATAGCATGTCATCCTCCCAGCAACTCTTGGGAAGTGATGCTATTACTAACCCTGTTTTACACATGAAGAAACTGAAGCAGATAGCGGTTGAGTCCCTGGTTCAGGATCATATAGCTAGTAAGTTCTGAAGCAAGATTTGAATTTGGGTCTTCTTGATTCCACTTCTCTTAGCATTTTATGGATGCCTTTAGATATATTCATTTTCCCCTCCCCTCCAAAGAAACCCTCTTTTTTGACCAAAAAAAAAAAAAACAACAATTAAACAAAATATCTGATATGGGGACCCCAGCCAGTAATGTATATAGTATTTTGTCCAAATAGCCCCCCACTTCAGAGATATGTTTCATTATCTATTCTCCATGACTTTTGTTGGTCAAAAATTTGGCTTCTTTTTAGTGACCTTTCTGTTAATATCGTTGTAGGCACTGAGAATATTGTTGGCTCCTTCTTTAAAACACATGGACCAATGTCTTTGGTTCTTACGTCACCTTCATTTTGAATATATCCCAGCCGTCTTCCTTTTCTAGGGAGTCTTCCCTTGGAACAAAGAGGAAAAAAGAAAGAGGAAAAAAACAATTTAGCATACCGTCATCTGAGTGACAATGTACTCAGCACTCCACACCCAGAGCCCCACGCCTCTCCAAAGAAGAGGGGGTGGGGGGGGTGCTATTTTCTCAATTTTTCTCCAAGGGCCTCTGATTTTTCATTTTGGTTCACTTCGATTTAAATAATTATTGATATCATTTGCTCTTGCATCGCATTGCCCTCATTTCTCAATATATTCCCATTCCCCCTCCCGGAGAATAAAATAAAAGAATAAAAAAAGTAGGGGGAAGGGAGGAGAATAGTTTAACAAAACTAACCAACTAACTTAACAAAACTCACTAGTAAGACTAGTATAACTAACTAGTGGTTCCACAATTAGGAGGTGGATTCTCAGACACTTTCTAGGTATATGACCTTAGGAAAATCGCTTAACCCTCTGCCTCAGTTTACTCCTCTGTAAAAACGGGGACAATAACAGCACCTGCCTCCCCTGGTTGTTGTGCAGATTGAATGAAATGATTCTGGTAAAGTGCTTTCCAAAAGCACAGAGGGCTATATAAAAGCTAGCTATCATCCCCACCTTGTCTCATCTCTTCTTTGCCACCAAAGTCAGTCTTCATAATTTCCCAGCACTCTGTATTGATTTTGCGGTTGTCATGGACATCCTTTCCACTTGTGCTGTTAAACTCACAGAATCTATATTTCCTGGCGTGGCTTCTTCCACTTTGGGTCTTCCCGTGCGTCCTCTGTGTTCTTCAGATACATCGTTTTCATAAAAGTGTGGTGATATTCCCCTATGTCCATATAGCATCATTTACTTAGCCATTCCCCAATTAACGCACACATCCACTTTCCAGTTCATGGCTACTACGGTGTTGCTATGAATATTTTGGTGCAGATGAGGACTTTCTTTCTGTCTTTGAACTCTTTGGTGTGTGTGCTTAGCAGTGGAATCTGTGGGTCAAAGGACATGAACGTTGTGGTGACTTTTCCTTGCATAATTCCAAATTGCTCTCCAAAACTGTTGGACCTGCTCACAGCTCTCCCAACAGTGTATTATTAGTGTGCTTGCCTTTCCATCCCCCCCCTCAAGACACTAATTCTTCTCACTTTTTGTCAAATTTGTCAATTTTCTGAATATGAGGTAAAAGTTCAGAGTTGATTTTATTTGCATTTTTCTCATATTTTGTGATTTGGAGCATTCTTTGCTATGGTTGCTACTAGTTTGCAATTCTTTTGAGAACTGTTTGCTCATATTCTCTGGCTGCTTATCTACTGGGCCCATGTTTTTTAAGCAGAAGCCTTATAAAGATCTCCAGAGCTGTATGTGATTGCCTAATACTAATAATTTATATTTATATAGCGCCATAATGTTTACAAATCACTTTCCTTGAGACAACCATGTAAAGGAAATAGGAAAAAATCTTAACTGTAATTTAAAAATAAAGAAACTGAGATACAGAGAGGTTTTGTGATTTGCCTCTGGTCACATAGCTTTGTATGTTTACGTGTACCAGAGCAGGGATTCACAACCAGGTCTCCTGACTCCATTCAGTTTACTGCCCCCTCTTTACTTAGAATAATAGACCATAGCCTTGGAAGGCAATTAAGTCACAAAATAATTCTCGGAGAGGAAGCTACCACCTTGAACCTAGTGACATAATGCAAAGCTCATGGGAAGTTCAGCTTATCTTTTTGATGTGGGGGAGAGACAAGTGGACAGGGTTCTTACAACCACAATCAAGTGTCACTTCATTGCCTGCCCCGGGGGTGGGGAGCAACCTCTTTCCAGGGCAAGGGGGATCCCAGCTAGGTCCCTAAGCCTTGGCCTGGTGCTTTCAAGCTGCAGCTGTGGTTTCTGTCCAGAGGAGCTAAAGTGGACTCGGGACAAAGAGAGGAAAAATGTTTGGAGAATCTTATTGGGATCAGCCAGGACCAAGACCAGGGATGGAGGGGTCCACAGCCCAGACACCAGGCTCTGGGTGAAGCCATGGGTTTGGGAGGTGTGCCCAGGCTGTAGCTTCCATTTTCCTCTCCTGGGTTGCCTTCACCTTGGATCCAAGTCTCTTTTGGAGTCTTGAGGAAGTAGACCTTTTAGCTCATGCACCCAGATTTCAAGGAATACAGTCCCTTACTCAATGAGACCACACTCCTCTTCTTCAAGAGACTGTTCTCCTGAGGAAGTTAAAGGTCAATAGCAGGGACCCCAAGGGCCCCATTGAGAACAGACCTCAGTAAAGGGGATGTTTTCAGGTTGGGGCTTATCTCACTATCTAGGGTTGGGAACCTTCTCTACTTCAAGGGAACCATTATCAGCCTTAGAAATGTGACCCCTTCAAAGAATTGCCGCAATTTCTCCTCTCAGGGGCAGAGGAGGGTTTAAAGGTTTCTAGTCCCAGTGGTTTGTGCCTTCTTAAAGGGACTCTTTGACTATGGAGTTGGAGAGGGGTGGAGGGGGAACAGAGGAGGTGGAATGAGACACTATGGGAAAGAGGCTTTTCTTGACCAGTATTTCTCTTCACAGTCTCTCTTGTTCTCGCTCTCGCTCTCACTCTCTCTCTCTCTCTCAAAACATAGGCTTCTCAAGTGTAGGGAAAGTTTAATTTCTGTCTTTGCATCTCCTCTGCTTAGTGCCAAGCCCAGCACATAGTAAGTAAGCAGATGGATGCTGTCCTTATTTGTCAAACTAGGTGGCACAGATGGAGTGCGGGGCTTGGAATTAGAAGACTCATCTTTGTGAGCTGAAATCTGTCCTCAGACACTTACTAGCTGTGTGGCCCTGGGCAAGTCACTTAATCTGGTTTGCCTCAGATTCCTCATCTGTCAAGTGAGCTGGAGAAGGAAATGGCAAACCGCTCCAGTATCTTTGCCAAGAAAACCCCAAATGGGGTCACGGAGAGTCAGATATAACTGAACAACAACAATATAGAACTTGAGGCAGGTCTACAAAGTGCTTTACAAGTATCACCTCATTTTATCATCACAACAACCCTTGGAGGTACTTTAGGGTTAGGGTTAGAGTCGGGACATGATAGAGTCGCGACGCATTTAGGGTTAGGGTTAGGGTATCAGAGTTATTCTCCAATAAAATGAGCTGCCTCAGGTGGTAGTGAGCCTTCCCATCATCAAAAGTATTCAAGTCAGGGCTGCTGTGGAAAGCATTCCTACACAGGGCAGGATCATTTCTAAGATCTCTTTCATCTCACTTTCTATGGTTCCATCATCCAAGGACCAAAGGCACAGGGATCTAGAACGAGAAGGAGCCTCAGAGGCCATCTGGACCAACCCCCTCATGTTGCAATGAGGATGAAGAGTCCTAGGGAGATGAAGTAAATTGCCATTTACTGGAGCCTTAACTGTGGCATTGTGATGGATTGGGTCCGAATGCACCCACCATTGTGGTATGTGAAAGCATGTCTTTGGCCAGAGTTCAGATGCTCTTGGAGCTTTCCCATGGCTCTTTGGGAAGAATGAATTGTGGGGTGATGCTTGTATCCTAATTTGAGCCTCTGTTCCAATGTTCCCAGCAAGCCTCTCCTGTAGCCCCAGCTGCTATCGTCCTCCCTCCCCCACCCCCACCCCCCAAACTGCCTTGTCTTTACTTTGGATCCGTTTATACTCAGGTGTGTGCCCACTGTCTTCCTCATTCCAATTCAGACTCTAGTACTCTGAAATCCCCAGTGTCTATAGCTGAGTGCCTTCCCAGAACAGACAGTAAACGAATGCTGATTGATTGATTAACTGACTTTATGTTTGTCTAGAACACAGTTTCCCCAGCAACGTAAAGGTCCATGAGAAAATGCCTGTGTTAGCAACATTTCCCCATTCTAAGTGAGTTATTTTCCTCTCAAATATTAGATATGACTTTTGTTGTTCATTTGTTTCATTTATGTCCAATTCTTCATGACTCCATTTGGGGTTTACTTGGCAAAGATACTGGAGTAGTTTGCCATTTCTTTCTCCAGCTCACTTTACAGATGAGGAAACTGAGGCAAAGAGGGTTAAGTGACTTGCCCAGGATCACACAGCTAATAAATGTCTAAGGCAGGATTTGAATTCAGGTCCTCTTGACTCTAGGCCAGGTGCTCTATCCATTGTTCTATCTGGCTGCCTTAAATATGATGTTTTTATATGAAAAAAATTTATTATGTGTCAGTTTAGGGGATTGGATCCTGTTCCAATAATTTCCCAGCAGCCATTGGTGGTATGGGTATTTGGAGTCTTCAAGGCCACTGCCAGGCCACCTCCCCAGATCCGCATTTTGGGGTTCTCTCAATGTGAGTCAATCCTAAAGATGATCCACAGTCAGATTAGTTTGAGGAACGCTGGCTCTGGACAGTCCCGGGCTCTTAACCAATGCTTGTCCCTTGTTGGAGAAACCAGATGGAAAAATCTCTGGGCTGGGAATTTGGACACCTCATGTCCAGTCCCACCTGGGACCCTTGGTAGCTGTGGGCCCTTCAGCTCAATTCAAGGGGCATTGATTAAGTGCTCCCTACATGTCTTAGGCTGGGAATTCAAAGACAAAAAACCAACAGCTCCTGCCCACAAGGTGCTTATGTTCTTTGTCAGGGGAATAACATGTCCACAGATAAGGAATATAAAATATATGCAAACTAACTACAAGTGAGGAATGGCTAACCACATGGGGGTATCCAGAAAGGTTTGCTGTGGAGCTGAACCTGGAGTGGAGGTAGAGATATTGAGAAGTGAGGAAGGGAGGGCATTTCAGGCATGGGCCAGCCTAAGCAAAAGCACGGATCTTAGGCCAATTAATTAATTTCCCTGAGCCTGCTTCCTCATTTCTAAAAGCTGGAGAATAATGTTTGTATTATGTCTCCCGGGAGCTGTGGACACGCACTTTGTAAATCTTTAAGCTCTTTGGAAGTATGAATTGCCAATGATTGGACTCAGTATTAGCAAACATACATTTTAGTCCTGACTCTTTCTCTAATGCACTGTATGGGCTTAAATTCCTTCATCTTTCTTGGGCCTCAGTTTTCTTAATTGTAGAATTGGGCTACATGGTCTTTTTAAGGCTTGTTCCTTCAAGGTCTGGTAGCTTATGATTAAACCCAGAGAAAAGAACCATAGGAGCATTGGATTTGGGGCAGGAAGGGGCTTGAGAGGCCATATAGACTAAGCCCCTCGTTTTGTAGATGAGCACACCAAAGGTAGAGAAGCGAATTGACTTTTTTCCCAAGGTCACACAGGCTGGAAGTGTCCTAGCTGGAATTTGAACCAAGCCCAGCCCATCCAGCTCCAAATCGAGCCATCTGTCAACCAGCTCATGCTGAGTGAAGGGACCTTCTTTAGTTGAGGTGGTGTGAGTTTGAAAGGCCTAGGTGTTCTCAGACAAGTCTTCCTTCTCTTTCCCTCCCCTCCCCCAACCCCAAGTAGAGGCCAGCAATGGAAGTCTGTCCCTTAAAGGAGATAAGAAATTTAGTTGTGTGGTTTGGCCCCTTCTGCCTATCTCTCCCCACCCCCATCCCTGACCACATCCTCCTCCTATTTGTGCCTGTCAGAGAGTTCGCATTCCCACCCAAGGTTGGGGGAAATCAGTCTGACACCTGGATCCTGGTCTTTCACCCAGAAATCAATAGCCGAGCCTTTTATGGGAACTTAGCCCCAGATAACAGGAAAGCGGGTTTAAAAAAAAAAGTCCCATCAGCCTCTTGGTGCAAAGGCAGCTGGATCCCAATCTTTTGATAATCTGAGCTGATAAAAGGCTGCTAGACTGAGAGAGTCCAGACTGCTGACAGTCCTTGAACTGACCGTGCCAATTCTAACCCTCCTGCCCTCTGTACTCGCCCAGATGGGGGAGGGACTTAATACACACAGCTGCCCGGCCGCCTGGTGTGTATGGGGGTGACATAGATGTACAGTGGACTTGCCAGCGATAGGTTTTCGGTTCTCCTTTCTTTCCCAAGCAGCAGGGATAGATTTCCACCAAGCCATCCCCATTCTCTTGTCTGGTCTCCTCTCCCTTGTGACCAAGGACACACGGTTTTCAGATGACTTGTCAGGGCTAGGAATATCCCCCGTGGCTGGGAAACAGATGGAATCGTATTAGCCTTGATGAGAATTGAACCTCCAGCCTTGGTTTTCTGAACACCCTTCTCAACATAGGATTTTAAGAGTTGGAAGGGACCTCAGATGGTCATCTAATCCAGCTCCTTCGTTTTACAGATGAAGAAACTCAAAGCCCAGGGGAGGGAAAGAGACTTGTCCAAGGTCACCTGGGGAGCAAGTGACCGAGCCAGCTCTCGGAACCCCATGTTCTTTCCAGCCCCTCCAACAACGCATGGCTACCGACCATCTGAAAGGACCGACTCCCTTCCTCGCCTCCAGCCGTGCCCTCACCACAGAGGGGACTTTGGAGAGGCAAAGAGTCGGGGAAAGGGGTTGGAATTTGGTGGTGGGAGCTAACTGCCTGTCAAAGGGCAAGTGGTTCGTTGCTGGTAGACTTTGACCCTGGCTGGTTTAAGAGGGAAGCAGGAGGCTCTTTATCTGATTCCAGAGCTGATGTAGAGCAGAGGCAGATAGGGAAAGGGGGGAATGAGAGGTGGGGGTGGGGACGGCCGCTTAGGGAGCTGGGAAAAGCAGTCCGAGTTGCACCTGGTACTAGCCTGTTTTGATAAAAAGTTGATAGGGTCGATAACGGTGAGCGGCTTCAGTAACCACTGCTCTTGTGGGCACATAGGAAAGCTTTCACCGAGATGGATAAAAATCAATATGCCATCCACTTTGATTTATAGCCAAAAATAATAGGACTTTTATATGGCATGATTGATTTATTTGATGTTAATCATCAGGCTTATCGCTGGTATTAATAATCTGAAATGCTCATGACGTCACCTCTGGGCGTACTTGCTGGGTGCCCATCGATTGGGGCCGCCGTGGTTATCAACCCCGAGATGTAAAGGCAAACATGTACTTTGCGCACTACTCTGGCCCACTGTCCTATGCACATAGGCTTATCGGCAGCATCTCCAACAGCAGTTAATAAGAGAAAAATAATTGTTATCAAGTTGCTAGGCATACACCACACACAGAGCAAGGCCCAGGAGCAGCGTTCAGAGAGGCGTCCACCAGGTCCCTGGGGGAGGAGGAGGGGCCATTCCTCTGCTTGTTATAATTATTAACAGCAACCGTCATAATTATTATTATTATTGCTGGGAATCAAAGAGGCCGAAAAGTTTTCAAGCATCAGGCAAAAAAATGGAGGCAGCCATGTGGCTGCTGTATTCATCCCCTCTGCCCTCCCACCCCCTTGGGCTTCTTCCAAGGGCTCACCCTGGCCAGTCTTCTCCCTTCTTTCCTCGTGGCACTTAGGAGCTGGCCATTGAATTGTGAGGCCTGAAGAATAATAAATCTGGAGTTGGAATCTCCTGTTGGCAAAGGGACATGGTGAAGACATCCTGCATGGGGGGGGGGGGGGGTCTGGCTCTGGGGGAGGGGAGATTCTTGGAGATGAAGAGGGAATGTTGCTGAAAGGCCCTGCACCCATCTCACCCCTCAGTTCAGGAGCAGGAAAATGACTGTGCTTTTACCTCAACAGAAACAGAGACTCAGGAAGGCCCAGAAGGCCCCAAGGAGCTGGAGGAGCAAGAGTCTGACCGAGGTCCAGAAGAGGCGAGTCTGTGGAATGGGCCAGGTAATCAGCCCTCTGATCTTCATTTCTTCCTCTCCTATCCCCTCCCCCCCCCATCCCTCCTTCTGCAGAGAGCCCATTTTGGTTAGTACAGGGCGGTACCTAGCAAGAATCTGCTGTATGATGGTGGGGATGTCCTGAGAAGATCTTGGTCTCTTCTAAAGGAGTTGCTCCAAGCATTGCAGGATTTAAGATGTCCCTGTTCTTAGTCTGGTCCTTGTGGAACTCATTCTCTATAGTGTTTTCTTTCTCTTTCTTCTATCCATCCCACCCTTGCTTTTTCCTTCTTTTTCTTTTCCCTTTTGCCCAGTCTTTCTCCCTCTCCTTTTTTCTCCCTCTCTCTCCCTCTCCTTCCTTTCTCTTAGTTCAGGGATTTTTAACCTTTTTGTTGTGACATGGATCCCCTTGGCAGTTTGGTGAATAATGTTTTGTTCCCAGAATAATGTTTTGAAATGCATAAAATAAAATACATTGATTACAAAGAAAACCCATTATAATGAAATAAAGATGCAATTTCCCACCCTCTACCCCCAAGTTCACAACCCTCCTGAAAACTAGTCATGGACCTTTCTACAGACCCCAGGTAAAGAGCCTCTGGCCTAGAGTCTCCCTTCCTCTCTCTTTCTCCATTTTTCTCTCCTCCCCCTGCCCCCATCTCTGTCTTTCTCTGTCTGTCTGTCTATCTGTTCTTCTTTCTCATTGTTCCTGTCTCCTTCAGTCAGGATCCTTCTTCCTCTTATTCTCTCTTCTTAGAATTCAGTATCCCAGGTAGATTTGAGAGTTAGTCTTTGCACCATAGCAAGAGTTCCATTTCACTACCTGAACCACACCAGCATATCTTCCATGACTTCAGGGAGGTCCCATAACCAGGTACCATTACACGAAGGGTCTTGGAAGTGAAGCCCTTGGGTCCTGTCTGTCCTTAAGGCCTAGGATTCTAAGAAAGATACCATGAGACAAAAAAGTCCTGTCTCCCCAAATGGGAGAAGGAAAGTCTGTCTGAGTTGTATCCTGAAGCACAGTTAGCACTAATTAAGAAAGAGAAAAAACTAAGCCATCACTCAGATCCCCCCAGTATTAGGATGGCCAGACCAGGCTGGCTACGGTATCAGCAGTCATCCCACTATAATGGTTCTCCTTGGCAGACTGTAGAGAGGTCTGTCTTCATTTTGTTAGGCCTTGGGAACCTTCCTTCCCTTTCTACAAATTTGGAACCGGAAGGATAGGGGAAGGTAGGCACCATTGAAGAGAGAAGAAAAGGTGGCTATGTGTGTAAACTGTAATCTGGGATGAAGGAGTGGATGGATGGATGGATAGAGCTAGGAGTTTAGTTGTTCATTCAGTGAATTTTTCCCATGGACAAAGCCTGGCACTGGGTGCTCTGGAAGATACAGACATGAAGAAGGCTTGGGCCTTCCACTCGAGGAAGGTGCCATCTGATGGAGGGGGGAAATAAAATAGTGGGGTGAAATAAGACCTACGCACAAATAGCAAATAAATATTGATGCAGTGGAACAAGTGCTAGATTTTTGAGTAAAAGGATGATGGTTTAAAAAACAGTGAGCCTGATGAAGCCTGTTCAGAGAGGTACAAAGAAGGTGCTGCTGGGATTCAGAGGAAGAGCAACAGCAAAGGTGCCATTTGAGTTAGGCCTTGCAGGTAAAGCAGGATTTCTACAGGATGGAGTGTTCCTGAGCAGAGAGGTGGAAATGGCAGAGCCCGGGGTGGGGGTGTTCTGAGGAGGTTAAGAGGTGCTGGGTGCTACAGATACCAATGGCATCAATCCTCAATTAGTTTAAATGTGAAGAAAAGAAAAGGAAACATCTTCAAAGGATGGGTATGAGGGGACCCACAGAGAACATGGGCTGAGTAAGGCTGGGTTATACTTAGATTTCTGAACCCATTTCTTTCCTTTGTGCCTATGTCTGGAAGGGGCTTAGATCTGTGGAGGAATTTCA
This sequence comes from Trichosurus vulpecula, assembly GCF_011100635.1. Classification (NCBI taxonomy): domain Eukaryota; kingdom Metazoa; phylum Chordata; class Mammalia; order Diprotodontia; family Phalangeridae; genus Trichosurus; species Trichosurus vulpecula. The sequence goes on from NC_050575.1 coordinate 388,953,215, forward strand.
CCAGGTGGAGGGATTTGGGCAAGGGTCATTTTTTTTTTTACTTTGTTTTTACAGGGGGGAAGGCAGGGCAATTGGGGTTAAGTGACTTGCCCAGGGTCAAACAGAGTAAGTGTGTCAAGTGTCTGAGGCTGGATTTGAACTCAGGTCCTCCTGACTCCAGGGCCAGTGCTCTACTCACTGTGCCACCTAGCTTCCCCAAGGGTCATTTTTAAAGAGGCATTGGTGTCAAATTGGAGGAAATGAGGAGATGGGTTATTTTACCTTGCCTAGCACAGAGACCAAGGCCAAATGCTTCTCCTCTGTCCTGGCTGATGGCATCTCTTCCCTCTGAGAAAGAGCTGGAGGTATGTGGCTTTGATTGGGGCTGGCTCTTGAGGAAAAGTAGCCAAGGGGCACTGGGAAAGCCCAGAGGAAGGTATCAGAAGGAACCCGGTTGGCCTCCCACAGCTAGCTACGTGGCTCTCTCTGATGAGAGAGAGTGTCCACACAGTTGGCTGGATTGGGCCTAGAGCAACCTTTGTTCTGGGTCCTGTCATTTTGCGGGGGAAACCAGGCTTCCGTCTATATTATATCAGTACTTCAGGGATGCATGATTGTGTCCATGTGTGTTAGTCAATCAACAAACATTTATTAAATGTCTGCTTTGTGCCAGGCGCTGGGCCCAGTGAACTAAGACAAAAGTGAACCAGCCCCTGTCCTCAGGGCACTTATATTCTCTCAAGGGAGCTTCACAAAGCTTAAAGCACTGTACAAGTAATTGCTATAATTATTAAATGATTCATTGATTATGAATGAGCGATGGCTGAAAATTCCCTTCCCCAGTGACCAATTTGGGGATGAGGCTCTCCGGACTTGGCTAGGCTGGTCCCAAGGTGATGGACACAGAGCCCAGACCACTGCTGAGCCCAGGTAGGAATGCTCCTGGAGTGCTCACTTCTCTGCAATAATCTTGAGGACCCAGGGTTACCACCATACCAGGACAAAGTAAGACTTTAGTAGAGAAACGTACCCATTAAAGGATAGGAAATCTGTATCCGAAATACCCAACCCCACCAGAGGGATACTCAGAACAAAGATGGTATGAGATAACCTTATAGAAGGGTCTAGAAAAAAATGTGCAGTTTAGGTTCCTTGGAGAAATCCAAGTGTAGCTAGAAATACTTTGGGGGGCTTCCTGATAGCTGAGGGCAGAAGCCCCCAAAGGACCTTGGTATATTATATGCACCTGGGTTCCTTTATTGATCAGATCACAGTGGTAAGAGAGAGGACATTTAGTCCTGTCCCTCATTTCTCAGATAAGGAAATGGGCTTAGAGGTTAAATGACTTGTCTGAGGTCACATAGATAAGCATCAAAGACAGGACTTAGACCCATGTCTTCTGTCTTCTGAGTCAATGTTCAATGCCTTGTGCTTCCTTCTTGGCTGGTAGTTGACAAGGAAGGTAGAGGGTAAAGGAGAGTGAAAACCATGGTCCACAGAGGAGGATTAGTGAGTAGTGGTGGTGGTAGTAGCAGTAGTGGTAGTAGTGGTAGCAGTAGTAGTAATAGTAATTAATAATAATAGCAATCAATAGCCTTTATCGTGCACTTTAAGGTTTGCAAATAACCTTGCGTATTTCATTTTATTTGATGTGTGAAGAGAGGGCTGGAAAAAGGAACCACCATGTACCCCAGAAAATTCACGTGTGGGGGGTAGTTTGGGAAGAGATCAGAGATGCCAGTTTTGAGAATGATCTCTTAGTTTTGGTCATTTCCTCCCCCTTCCCCCATCTCTGTGAGCACAAGCAGGAGTCAGTCACATCACACCTTTGACCTTTTCCTTCTGAATTTATGGCTACATTGGGATCTCTAGCAGTTGTCCAAGCCAAGTAAATGGTGGCAGCCAACATGTAGCGTGAGTTGTGGGTCTTACTAAAAGGCTCTGCTGTTGTCCCCCTTCTCTCCCCTTGGAGCAGGAGTTCTGGGGTCAGACCTGTGAATTTATTAGGTAATGGGGAATCTTGTCGTTTTGGTTGGGTCTTAAAACCTCCACCCCACCCCGACCAAGTAACACCATAGCATATATTTCTCCCTCTCGTGACTTTGAATCATCAGATGAGATGCCCACTGCAAAGGGGAGCAGCTTCACCTGACATAGGTACCAGGACTATCCTCTAGTCCCCTTGGGAACTGGGTACTCCAGGTTTGGGTGTGGGTTTTCCCACATCTATAGAGAAAAGCAACCAGAGTAAGTAAGTAACCTTCTTATTACTATTCTCCAATTCCATAATAAGCACCTATAGGGATATGAGGCATCATGGGTAAGTTGGTGTTCAGCCTTGTTCTCCCATCTATGCCCCCCTGCCTAGACATTTCCTCAGTGATCCTAAGGCACCTCCCCCCCCACTCCAATCTTCTCCAGGAAAGGAAACAGGCTCTAGGCATAACTGATAACCCTGGCCCTTCCGGGATGGGCTGACAGGAAATATCTTGGGCCTCCCATGTCTAATCTGCCTCTTTCTCTCTGCTCCCTCCTTCCCTGTTTCTTGGACCCCAATGACCACTATTGGAGGTGGGGGAAGGGAACATAGGCTGACTCAACAAAACCTTCCCAACTGCCAGGCCATCCAATAGCCAGTCTAGCTAACAGCCAGTGTGTCTGGTGGCTCCTCTACCAACTTCTATTCAGCCCAAGGGTCAACTGGTCATGGTCTCAATTTCCTGCCCTTAGCTAACAAATTTCAATTTACTTTTGGTGAACAAAGGGATGTCCCCAAGATTCTTGCCACAGAAGTGGATAGTGAAGGGCCAAAAGGCCGATAGACCCACCAGCTAACATTCATCAAATCCACCCTTGCCCCTTGAGTGAAGCATAATCCCTCAACTCCCCCGTTTACCTCCTTCTCAGAAGGCAATGTCCATCTGGCAAACATTTATTAAGTGACATTAAGGGCCAGGGGCTATGCTAGGCTCTGGAGGTCTTCAAAGAAACAGTTCCTGTCCTCGGGGAGTTTACATTCAATCCAGGGAAACAAAATGTTGATAAATACAAAATAAGTACTAGACAACTTTGAGAGGGAAGAAGTTGGTCTCAACCTTTCCCACTTTATGAACAGTCCCACTGATTTCCCTTCCATCAACCACATGACTAAGTCCATCTGATACCTCTCTGTGTTCTGGATGTCACTGTTTTTGGCCCAATGACCAGTCTTCTCTTAGATGGGCAGGCATAAATGGCTCCCGTTTGTCTAGCGCTTGGAAGGTTTATAAACCACTTTCTTATCAACAACTCTAAGAAGCAGGTGTGATGCTTTCTCCTTTTTAAATATGGAGAAACTGAGACTCAGAGCACTGGAATTTGCCTTGGATTTTCTAGCCAATATCAGAGGCAGGGTTTGAACTCATGCCCCTTGACTCCCAAATCAAGGGGGCTTTTTCCTCTGTCCCATACTGCCATCCATTAATCAGTCCCCAATGAGCATATATTATGCTCCTATCATATGCTCAACCCTATGCTACCATGTTCTCCTGCAGACAAAAAAAAAGTCATTGTTCCTGTTCTCAAGACATAGTCTAGTTGGGAAGGCAAGACTAACATGATATGATACTGAGGAATAGAAGACATTCATTCTATGTAAATACCTGCTTAATTGTGTGGTTTAGATTGTTAGAGAGGTGGCATGTGTGGTGGATAAGAGAGTAGGCCACAAAGCCAGGGTTCAAGGCCCACATCACATACACATCCTGACTGTGTGACTCATGACAAGGCAGCCAGCCTTTGAGTGGTCTAGGCAATTCCCCCAGAGTATAAGTTTCGGAACAGTTAGTGATCTGTATTGGTAGGAGGATACTCTCTGGGAGTTCCCGATGCCCATGAAATCACAGGTCTAGACCAAAAAAGGGGGAGAAAAGATGTAGAAATGCTATAGGAGGAGAGAGAAAAAACTCAGTGCTTCAGGGAAGATTTCATGGAGGAGATAGGCTGACCTGGAGCTCTAAGGATGAGTAGAATTTGAAGAAATAGTGAGTGGATGGAGAACAGGATATGCCAGGGAAAAGGGATAATTTGAAAGGCACCAATGCCAAGGTACAGTCTAGATGTAAATGACACGAGGCATAATGAACTGCCACTATCTTTCCAGTAGGGGAGAAGACCCATTTAACTCACTTCCAGGACACTGAGATAAATCCTAATGAGATTTTCCTTAAATCAAGGCCTCGCCTTGGTGACGCCAGGTATCCCTCTGAGCTGTGACCCTGACCCCTTCCTTCCCTGAGGTCTTGGTCTAGCTATATAGCCCCACCCCTGGGATTGGTGGTTTTTTTCTGGGGAGGAATAACTCCATGTGAAAGACTGACCACCTGCTCATGTCTCTAACTGGAGCCTTCTTCTCCTCCTGGAATCACTTTTCACCCCTGCCCGTCCCTCTTCCAGAGGGAGTCTGGAAATGCGGGGCCAGGAGGAGACTGACTGTGGAATTCCCATTTCTCTACCACGGTCATGAGGGGGAGTGCGAGAAATACAGGAATATGGGGACAGCAGCTTCTGGGGGAGGGGGGAGTGCAAGGACAGAAGGGCTTTGTTGGTTGAGATCAGCGAACACCAGAGATGAACTGCTGTTTATAGGATTGGCAGGGACTCTGATCTCAATCAGCTACTTAGAATCGTAGCATGTCAGAGCTTGGAAGGGACCTCTGAGTTCATCTAGTTTAGCCCCTATACTTGACAGATGAGAAAACTGAGGCCATAGGTGGCAAAGGGATGTGCCCATGGGTGCTGATTGGCAGCAGGTTGATTGCCAGGTCTGGGGGCAAACTCCTGAGCACTAAAAATGCAGCATGGCGGAGTGGAAAGAACATAGAGTGTTGGACTCAAAAGACCTGGGTTTGAATCCTAACTCTGCCACTTACTAACTGTAGGCCTGTGACCATTTTTTTTTCCCTCTCTGGGCTTCAGATCCTTTGTTAAATGAAGGTTGGACTAGATATACCTGAGATCCCTTCCAGCTCTAACATTCTAGGATGCTAAGGGATAGAATCAGAACTAGAACCCAGGTATCCTGACTCTCAGGCCAAAGATGCTAAGGGATAGAACCAGGACTAGAACCCAGGTATCTTGACTCTCGGGCCAAGGATGCTAAGGGATAGAACCAGAACTAGAACCCAGGTATCTTGATTCTTGGGCCAATATTTTATCTCTTACACCCTACTAACCTGGAGGGATAGGAGCTTGATGAAGGAAGCTCTTTGGAAGAGGATGGGCTAAAACAGCTTTTTCCCCACCAGTTCCAAAAGAAAACAATTTTGTTTTTCCAAACCGCTAGGAAGGAAAAAAAGGCGGGGCATGCTAATTAGATTCTAGGTACCCCCTGGCTTCAGGACTTAAGACGCTCATTGTTCCCTACCCCCTTGGATCAGCATGTAGTTTTAGGATTGGCAAGGCTTGGCTTGTTTGCTGTTAGAGGGTGGTTCCCCGTCCGCCCCCCCCCCCAGCCCTTCTTTTTTGGATCAGTGAGGGTTATTTTATTTTATTTTTCGGGAGTTATTTGCATTCTTTATGGAAAAGAGATTTTTATTATCGGCTGCTCCCAGCCCATCGCTGTTCTGGTAATTGGAGTGATATTAATTTCTGTGTGGTAGGGAGTTGATGGCAGGCCCGCGATGCCAGTCCGATAGGCTGTTCCTCTCACACTAACCGCGGTGATAGGCGTTCTATCAGCCTCCTCGCAGGCTCTGCACTTATCAGGAATGGGCCTGGCAAAAAACTTTGAGCAGCCTGAATTTTCTTTTTATCTCTTGGGATCCGCTGTATGTCAGCAATGGCAGCTGTGAAGATGTAATATGGAGGGCAGGCAGGGAAGGAGGGAGGGAGAAAGAGAGGGAGGGCCACAGCCCCCAGAATGCTTTGCCCGAGCCAAGTCTCCTGGAACATCCTCTCCTGGGTCTCTGTCCCAGAGACAATGCCAGGGTTAATCCAAGTACACAGGGGAAGTCGAAGGTGGGGGGGGGGAGAAGGAATCCCTCTCTCCCTGTCCCCCTCCCCCTTCCCATCTCCATTGGCTGAACCCTCTTTGGCGGTGATCCCTATCATTCTTACAGTAACAAACCACTCACTTTGGCATTTTCAGCACATGTACACATAGTTCTCACCCTCCCTAATGACTCACTCTCTTTGGCTCTGTGGGCTGATGAGAGCCAAGTCAGTGAATCTGGGAGCTTGGAGGTGGGCTAATAATCCTGGCTCTGCCACTGTCACCTTAGGCAAGTGACTTGACTGAGTTTCCTAATCTGTAAAATGGAGAGAATAATGCCCTACCTACCCTACCTCACAAGGATGTTGTAAGGATCAAATGAGAACATGGATATAGAAGTACTTTAAGAAAGTTGGGATGTGAGATGCAAATTTATTAATAATTTTTATTACCAAAAAAAAGCAAAGACCTTCCATAATTATTCTGTGCACATATCATGTTTAATTAAAATGGTCCAGTGTGAATCTTAGATCAGAAGACACTGAGGTCCTCTCCATATTAAAGGGGGGTGGCGGTGTTTTGGGTATGGTTGTTTTCAAGAGTGCTGCTGGGTACAAGACAGATGTCCCTGCTGTCTTCCCAGCTGGCCCTGTCCTAAAGCCAAAGCTGGATCCTGATAGAGGAGGGCTACAAAACTCCATTCTATCATAGGCTCTTTGACAAGTTATCAACCCCATGAGGATCTTAACCCTCTTTTACAATGACCTAGAACACATTCAGTCTGCCCCACCAAATCCCATACCTGATCCTGTGCCAAGAGTTCATAGATGTTCCAGCTCTGGAGTCCTTTAGAAATAATTGAGCCCAACATCTTCATTTTACAAATGAGGAAACCCAGGTTTACAAAGGGGATATGTCTTGTTCATCATCACCTAGGGAGAGAGGAACACAGTCAGGATTTGAGCCCAGCTTCCTGGTTTCCAGACCAAGTGGGCTTCGCCTTACTCTCTGCTGTCCACCAGCCTTCCACTCCAATGTCTCCAGGGCAAGAAGAGAGTTCTTGCAAGTATACTTGTTGAATACCTCTCATGTGCCAAGCACTGTGCTAGGGACTATGGGACACTGAAAAGACTAGAATCATAGACTTAGTTGAAAGGGCAAACTCATCTGGTCCAAACCTTTGAATGTTGTTGTGTTTATTCGTTTTTGAAGAGGACTGTGGCATCAGGGAAATGATGACATGACTTGCATTTGGGTGAGGGAGGGCTGTGCAAGGTCACCAGCTGCACTTTCTCCTCCAGAGCCATCTGGATCCAGTGACCAGATATTCATCAGGACGACTGGAGTTGATCCAGGATGCAATGGGAGACCCTGGCCCTTTTAGGCTCAGGTCTTTTCACGTACTCACTTAGAGTGAGGTAACGCCCATTCAGTGAGTAGGCCTCTTTAAGAAGTGAGTCAAGGGATGGCTCCTTTAGTTAGAAAAAAAGGAAAAAAATCTAGCTGGGAGGGGAAGACCCTCAAGGTTGCTGTTCCAAAGAGAAACAATTCCTCTTATTTTACAGAGGAGGAAGCTGAATCCTATAGAGATGGAAGAGAAGGCACAGAGCAAGGCTTTGGGTTATAGGATAGAAAGAATATTGGCTTTGGAATTGAAGAACCCAGATTAAAAACTCACCTCTTCCACCTCCCTATGTGATCTTGGGCAAATCTCTTCATCTTTCTTGGTCTGCCTTAGTTTTCTCTGCTATTAAGTGGGAGGAACCCAGGATATCAGAAGATGAGCCCTTAGGTCGAGGGACTGGCATGCTATGGTCCATGGCATCATGAAGGATCAGACATAACTGAACAACTCACGGGAGGAGTGTTAGACCAAATGTTCTCTAACGTCCCTTTCAGCTTAAAGTCTGTGATCCTGTGACTGGGCTCCTTCACCTCCCAATCCAGCCTTCTTTCCACCGAAACATTCTCCACTCTAGAAGAACTCACATTTCTAGTTTCCCATTCTACAGAAACAATTAGGGGACAATACAAAATGGCGGAGGATTGGGGATGTGATTACTTGGGGGAGATTGCAGGTGCTCTGGGTATTTGAAGAAGAGTGGAATCTCTTCCCCAGGGGTAGGTCAACAGTTAGTGCCATTAATGGATTCCCCGAAGTGGTTTCACTTTTTTGAATTCTGCACAATTCTAAGTTATAATTATATAAAACATGGTCCTTGGTTCCAGCCCAATGCAAGTATGCAATGCAAATTCAAATACTGTGACACTTTAGAGGATTCTTCATTCTTACTAACTGAGACTTGTGTATGGCCTGAACTGACTCTTCAATTCATCTCACCTCTTGTGTCTAGCCCAGGCATATAGAATTTTTCTTCCTCTGCTAGGTACAAGTTCAGGTCTTCTGGCTCCCTTTAAGGCTCAGCTAAAGTTCTACTGTCTTCTAGAAGCCTTTTCCTGTCTTTTTTAAAGGTTTTAGTGCCTTCCCTCCAAGGCTAACCCCAGGTTACCCTGCCTGCATTTTACTTGGATGTCTCTGTTTTCATGTTGTCTCCCTCCTTAGACTTTAAGCTTCTTGAGGGCAGGGACTGTGATGGAGGGGGTGGGGTGGGATTTTGTTGGGGGGAACATTTTTTGGTATCCCCAGTGCTTACTTAGCAAAGTCTCTAGCACATAGTAGGCCCTCAATAAAAGCTGATTGACTAATTGACTAATGATGGTAACTCTAATTTCTTTAGCTTTCTTTTCTCTTTCTTTCCTTCTTTCCTTCTTCCTTCCTTCTTTCTTTTTTTCCTTCTTTCTCTCTTTCTCTTTCTCTCTGTTTCCCTCTTCCTTTCCTTCATTCCTTCCTACCTTCCTCCCTCCCTCTCTCTTTCTTTCTTTCTTTCTCTTTTTTCCTTTTCTTTCCTTTCTTCTAAATGTTTTCCTTAAAACAGAGACAGTGTGGGCTGGTGGAGAGAGTGCTGGGCCTACAGTCAGGAAGGCCTTGGTTCAGATCCTGCCTCTGACACTTACTTAACTATGTGACACTTAACCTTTGTGTCCCTTTGGCAACTCCCTAGACCTTATCTACTAAGCTGGAGGGGGAGTTCCTTAGTTTCCTACCCTGAGGAAATCCTTTCCTTATTCGTATATATTACTCACAACCGTCCTATGGGAGAAGTAGTATATAAGTATTATAATCCCCATTTTACAGAGGAGAAAATTGAGACCCAGAAATATGGAGAGAGCTGTCCAGGGACACAAAGCTAGTGTCAGGGCCAGGACTTGTACTCAGCTTGCTACTGATCCCAAGTCCACAGGACTTAGTCCACTCCCCCATGCAAAGTAGAGCAATTGTTCATCTCTGTCTTTTGACATTTCCCATCCCAACCTAACTCCAATGGGCCCTCACCGCCATCTTGTTTTCTGTTTTCTCAGTAGACCTAGCCTTCGATCAAGAAGAAGATAGCTCATTGGAGAACCTATCTTTTGAAATACAGGTCAGCTCCTGTCATAACAAATGAAATCTCTCCAGGCCTCACTTGATGGCCCACTTATTTCTAGTAAAATTCAGTAAAATTGAACTCTGATGCTGCCAAAAAATTAGAATTTGGATCCTCCACTGCCATAGTGAAATTTGACCTGAGGATAGTATGAGGAAGGACTCTTTTGCCTCTCTTCCCAACTTTATAGTAGGGAAATCTCAAGCTGTAGGTTCATAGCAGATCCTCCTGGGTCCAACCCCCTCATATTAAGATAAGGTACTGAGGCCCAAAGGGGTTAAGTACCTACACAGAAAAGAAGTGGCAGGGCCAGGATTCCAGCCTACGGCCTCTGACCCCACCATTCAGCACTGGTTCCTACACATCCTCATTTCCGATGGGTGGTGATGAGACACATTGGAAGAAAGAAGTGGGAGTATCCCAGGAGCCATAGGGGTGGGAAATGTACATGGAAGAAGCAGCAAACAGCATGGCTCCCAAGCAGTGATCTGTGCTGTGAGGTCTCTGACTGGGAGCAGGGGCCATTTCTTGTTTTGTCTTTTTATCCCCCACACCTTGTATACAGTAGGTGCTTGATAAGTGTTTATTGAATGAATGAATGTCTCTCTAACTCTGACCTTCCTCCTGTCCTTCAACTTTTCCCTCCTCCTCTCACCACTACTCCCAACACATACCTCAAATTCCAATAAACCTTTCTGCCCACATTAGGTACCAGGAGACTCTTTTTAAACCCTGGTAATCCCTAAGGTTTAATTCTTCTGTACCCTAGAAAATTGTCTTTCCTTCTGTAGAAATAATTAAGTGGGATTTATTCTCCTTCTCACTGGCCTCTCCCTCACCTTCATCAATGGATGCCTTCCTTTGGCACAGCCTTCAGAGAAGGGGGACCCTGCTCCCCGTCTCTTGGGCCCTTCTGAGTTCTTGGACCCTGAGGGTTCCATGAGTCACCGTTCTGTTTCTGACACAGAGGCTGTAGGGTGAATTAAAATGACCTTGACTGGACCCTGGTGGGAATATTCTCTCTTGAGAGGTGCAGAGGGCATGCTGTGAGCTGGGCAAAGGGCTAAAAGCCACACGCTTCAGTTTGTAGAGCAGCCCTAACTCTGTATTCACCTTATGCTATCCCCTCTCCCCCTTACTGTTCTGTCCCTGTCTTCTAATCTTGACTTGCCTCACCCATCTCCTCTGCCCCCGCCAGGGTGCCCGAGTGGCCAGGGCACAGAGGGCAGAGGCAGAGGGGTAGGGGCTGTCCCTTGCTCTAGCTACATGAAATGCAAACTGAATTTGAAAGGGGGAGGAAGGGGTGGGAGGGGAGAAGAAAAGTATTTTTTATCTTTGAAATGACCTTGTTCGCTGGAGGGGGCTGGCTGCTTAAAATTCTGATATGCAAATCACTGATAGCTATAATCTATAATCCTCAACTTGGGAGCATTTAGAGATGGAGTCTGCCACATTTACCTCGTCTTTCAGAGGCGAAATTTTCTGCATATTAAAATGTGCTGGGCCCTTTGACTCCTTCCCAGCCTGGCTCTGTATTTATGAGCCATAAGAAAACTAGAGTAAAACAAATCATCCATTTATAATTAAAGGAAGACCTGGGACTGCGGGGGAGATGCAGGGAAGCTGGCCCTCTGCTCTAGGTCAGGCAGGGCTGGGGTAGAGAAAGGAAGCCCCCTTAAGTGTTCGGTCAGAGGACCTCGGTGCCAATCCCTGACCCTGCTGTGTGTTAGCTGGCTCACATTGGTCCCATCACCTCCCTTCTCTGGGTAAAATGGAGGGATGTTGCTACGTGGTGATCCCCAAGGGTCTTCCCAGCTCCCCATTCTATGAGCCTTGGTCCTATAGGGTATCAAAGGCTCTGGGCTGTGTCTCATTCAGGCTCTGGTCCTGGTCTAGCTCCATGACCTCGGTCCTGTTGCTTCTTAGCTCTGGGCCTCATTTCCTTGCATATAAAAGAAGAAGAATAATGCCTACCTTACAGGAATATTGTAAGGAAAAAGCAGATCTAAGAATTAAAGATTTAGGAAGCACCTACTATGTGCCTAGTATATAGTAGGTGATAAAAAGGAAAACCAAAACAGTCCCTACCCTCAAGGAGCCTATGTTTTCCTGGGGACATGTAATACAGGGGTCCCAAAAGTCTTATGTAAACTTCAGTATCTTAAATGGCTTTCAAACTGTGTGTGTGTGTGTGTGTGTGTGTGTGTGTGTGCATGCGCACACATGTACATGCATATATGAATAAGTACAAAATATTTTTTGGGAGGGAGAGAACATTTAGAACTGAAGGGAGAATGGAAGAAGGAGTCAGGAAAGGAGGAGGTGGTGTCTGGGCTGAGTTATGAAGGAAGGTAGGGCTCATAAAAAGGCCTAGAGTTAGGAGACAATATGTCACTCTGGTGGATATTTGGTAAAACAATTTGGCTTGGAACATAAAGGGAATGAAGAAGAGGCCTGAAAAAGGCAGGCATGGAGCCAGATTGTGCAGGGCTTTGAATGCCTGGTTAAGAGTTTTAAAAAGGCTGAAAAAACATTTTTTTATTGATATCTTTGACTTTTTTTTAATACTTCCCAATATACGCCCTTTCTTTCCCCTCCTGGAGAATAATGAAGAATAAAAAAGAAGGGAAAAAAGTTCAGCAAAATTTATCAACAAATCCATTTGTTAGGTGCTGTATTGAATCGGTCCCTCAGTAGTGGGGATGGACAGCACTGAGCCATCTACACTGTCCTAACCTTAATCCTCCCTGTGACAGTGGCAGAGATTTGCAAACCAGCCATCCAGAGCCCATAGTGTCCTTTGTAACCAGGGCACAGAGTAATTCTCGAACTTTCCATCTCAGTCCCATGCTCTTAATGGGCCCATCCTTCAATTTAAAACCATCTTCACTGGTCCTTGCTGGGGAAGAGCCCTGTGTGAGTAATTTCAATTCAACTTAGATGAAATCAGCAAGGACTTATACTGGGGATACTAGGGGAAATAAATGACAGTTACTGCCTTCAGGGAGTTTACATTCTATTTCATAGTTGATAGGTATTTTTCTCCCTTGCCATTTCCAGCCCTTTCCACCCTGTCTGGCACCATCAAGCATTAAGAATTAAGAATTAAGGCAGGATCCGGCTGGTCATCCTTCCGTTCCTGCAGCTGATTGGTTCATCAGTGTCTCATCTGCCGGCAGAGGTGCCATATCAGATGCTGGCCAACGCCATGCCTGTATTGATTGTACTAAAGAGTGCAGGGCCACAATTGTAATTTAGTGCTGGGAACTGAGGTGGGGGTTTCCGAGAGGTTCGATAATTCAATAATTAGAGATTCAATAATTAAGGAGGAGAAGGATGGAGAGAGAAAGACGGAGGATTGGTGGTGTTCAAAAGGTTAGGAAGGAAAATGCCCTTTCTCCCTGTCCTATCCCAACCTAAAAAAAAAATGGCTGGTGAACTAATGGCCCGAGGACCTTTGGTGTTCAGAATCACATTGACATTTTCTCCCTTCCTGTTGTTTGGCTTCTGAACTTCCCCTCTGATGGAAAGAATGAGGCTTTGAAAATATATCTGTTAGTTTCCTGGCTTGGGGTGGGAGTGGGGGGTGAGGCAGAAGGTGTGGAGAAAGGGGAGAGTTGAGTTTCCTTGGGGGGCAGGGGTTTGAGCTCCTCCAAGGGCCAGATTATTAGAAGGCCCAAGTTTCAGACTTGGCACTGACCTCCTCCTGACCTCCTCGGTTCCTGGAAATCATGCCAGAGCAGGAGGAGCTCATGGAGCTGGGTTGGAGGACCGTGGTTGAATCCCTTCCCCTCTCCTGGCCTCAGTCACCTCCATCTATCAAATGAAGAGGCTGTATTAATTGGGTGATCTCCAAGGTCCCTTCCAGCTGGAAGTCTGCTCGCAGTCCATCTTTCTGGACGGGGCAGCCACATCGATTAGTGCCGACCAGAAATATAACAGCAGAAACACATCCAGTGGTAGGAAGAATGATGGATTTGGAGTCAGGAGGCCCGAGTTCCAGTTTTGGCCTCCAACCCTTACTTGGCTATTGTCTTGGCAATTTTCTGACCCTTTGTTTCTCCATCCATAAAATAGGGATAAAATCCTTTTACTATGTGGCACACTTGGTTGTTGTGGGGTGTGTGTTTTGTAAATTATAAAGTGCTCTATTAACTATCATATTTATATATATGTCATATATTATATATAATATAATTATATTAGTTAACTATCATAACTATCATTAGTTAAAATCTGGCCTCAGATCCTTGCCAGGTAACCCTGGACGAGTCACTTAACCTCTGCCTGTCTCTGTTTTCTTCTCTATAAAATGGGGATAATAGCACCCGCCTCCCAGAGAGGCTGAGATTAAAACAAGATATTTGTAAAGTGCTTTTTGAACACTAGTTATTATTACCACTCTTTGCAATCTAGAGCCAAAGGGGAGAAAAGGCGAGATGAGTGCCTTAATGTGCCTCTCTTCTTCAAATCACGGGAGTGGATTTAAAGCAGGAGCTGAGTCCAACACCTCCACTTTACAGATGAGGAAACTGAGCCCCAGAACAGGGTGCCCGAGGTCACATAGTTAGTGAGTAACACAGGAAGAAAAGAGGGCATGGGGGAGGTAGGGGCTGCACCAGTATCCCTCCCTACTCTGACCAGGATGCGTGAAAGCCCTCTGCTGCCTCCTGGGTCTAAAGGACTCCCTGGCAGAGACCGGTGCTCCCCTAGAAGTGCTGCTCCTAGGGAGGCCGAGGCAGCGGATTGCTCAACCTCCCTCATCTGTAAAATGTGAGGGTTGGACACTCCAGCTCCACAGTCCCTCCGACTCTGGCTAGCGGGTCCTATGGCCGTGCCCCCTCCTGGCCGAATCATGATGAGCCATTTAAAGTGAGAAAGAATCATTGAAAACCAGCAAAGCCTCCTCCCCTGTCATCATCATTTTCCATTTTGTTTATAGTCTCATTTCTGCTTTATTAGCTTTGTCTCTGAGCTTCATCCCCATCAAATATTTAAATATATCAGAGGGCCTTGGGTCTCTTTAATGCTCTGCCATCTATTCTCCTTGAGTTTTCCGCCGCTTCCTGGGAGCTCAGTAAAGATTACTCACTGTTAATTATAGGCAGAGAGGAGAAAACACGGCCAAGGCAGAAGCTGCTTCAGGAGGTTTATGGTAGAAGGCGTTCTCAGAGGTCAGATTGACTCCTGCCTCCCCTCCATCTGTCCCTCCCCTTGCCATGCAGGCAGTACTGGGCCCATGAGGCTCTGAAAAGATGAATCGGGTCTTTAACCTAGCCTTGACTGTAGATCATCCAGCCATGCCAGCCTGCAGTACTGGGGGCCAGCTTCTCCTTGGCCCCATGGGAGTCCTGAAGGAGGCCAGGGCTTCATGAATCTGGTGGAAATAGCCATAGGGAAGGAAGGGAGGAGGGAAGGAAGGAAGAGAGAGAGGGAGGAAGGAAAGGAAGAAGGAAGGGAAGGAAGAAAAAGAAAGGAAGAAAGTGTGAAAGGAAGGAAAGAGGAAAGGAAAGAAAGGAAAAAGAGGGAGGAAGGAAAGTAAGGGCAGGATGGAAGGAGGAAGAAAGGAAGGTAGGAGGGAGAAAGAAGGAAAACAAAGGAGGGAGGAAGGAAGGAAATAAGCATTCACATATGTGCTAGGCACTGTGAGAAATACTTTTTACAAATATGATCTCACTGATCTTCGTAGCTCCTCTAGGAAATAGGTGCTATTATTATGCTATTTTGCAGTTGAAGAAACTGAGGCAAACAGGTTAAGTGACTTGCCCAGGGTCACACAGCTAGTAAGTATCTGAGGCCAGATTTGAACTCAGGTCTTCCTGACTCTGGGCCGGGAGCTCTATCCACTGCACCACCTAGCTGCCTTGAAGTCAGAAGACCCGGGATTGAATTCCTCCTCTGCAGTGTCATATTTGCATAGCTTCCTGCAGTTCAGTTTCCCTTTTCTGAGGCTCAGTTTTGTAAGATTTGGTTCAATTTATTAAGCACCTGCTCTCCTGTTTCCCTTGCCCTTCAACTGTCCTACACACCCCCATGTCTCACTTCTGAGATTATCTCCAATTTTTCCGGACACATTGTCTCCCCTACAAAACTGGATGCTCCTTGAGGGCAGCCTCTTGCCTTTCTTTATATCCCCAGTGCCTAGTACAGTGCCTGGCACATAGATGGTAATTCACAAATGCTTTTCCACTGGCCTGTGGCAGGCTGTGCTGGGTGAATGCAAGTTCCTTGATTTTGTCTTCACGTCCCCAGTTACAAAGACTCCAGCTCAGTGCCTGGAACGTGGCAGGTGACTAAAAATGCTTGCTGGCTGGTCACCTGATTGACACAAAGAGAAACTGAAAACTGGCCTTGCTCTCAAGAAACTGACATTTTACTAGGGGAGGAGAGGTAACATATAAATACATATATAGGTAAATATAATTTTCACTGGGCATGTTATTTCATCAGTATGTGGAGAAGAAACTCCCTTCCTCAAATCCTACCCCAATTTCTAGTCCAAGAGGGTTGCCTGTGGCCCTGAAGGGGTAATCCAACGTCACTCGACCAGTAAGTGGCCAAGGCAGGATTCGTACCCAAGTCTGAACAGTGACAACCTGAGCTGGCTCCAGATCCCCCTATTTCTCACTGCATCCCATTGCTAATCTTAAAGTGCTATGTGAATGCTAGCTATAATTATGACTATTATTATTATTAATTATTATGGTACAACTGTTATTCCATTTTATAGAGGAGTAAACTGAACCTCCCAGAGATGAGATGACTTATTTTGAGGGGCACAGGATCATAATATTCAGAGCCTGAATAGGCTTTAGAGGTCATCTGGGCCAACCCCTTCATTTTATGGGTAAGGAAGCCAAGGTCTAGAGAGAGGGAGTGATTTATCATCCAAGGTCACTGTTGTAGTCAGTGCAGAACTCAAATCTGAACCCATATTCTCTGCCTTCTGCTCCCGTGCGCTTCCCACTATACCTTCCTGTCTTCTGTCATAAACTAGAAGAGACATCGGAGATTCTACCCTCTGCCTAGAGCCTGGATCTGTTTGCTGATGGAGATCTCCAGTGATGGGGAACTCGCCACCTCCTTGGGACCGCTATTTGGGGGCGGATAGATGAAACTGTAGATGAGATCGGTTCAAGGCTCTGGCTCAGAGGAAGAGGGTGTTTATCTCGGATCCTACCTGAACAAGTTCAGCTTGGCTTAGTCAGAGTGAGTTTGTACAGAAGGCTGAGGGGAGCCAAGGCGGGAGTTACAGAAGAGAGCTGGGGTCTGGGCGGGAGAGGGTGCCTAAAGCTTGTTCTCATGTTGTAAACCAGTGGTTCCCAACTCTTTGTTCTGCATTACTTCACAATGGTGAAGAGGTGTTAATTAACTCCCACGGTAATTTAATACACATAATATTCTTCAATTACTTACTCCTTAAGGCTCCATTAAAGAATTTTAGCACCAACCCACAGGGCCATCATCCCAAGCCCCCAAGGGGTTCACAAACCACTAAATGGAAACTGCTGTTGTCGACAAGGCGGCTTCTAAAAACATTCATCTTCATTCCTTTTGAAGGATAGCACAGCGAGATTCGCCATTTCATGGACAATCCTCATTTTCTCTTCTACTTTGTGTAAGAAAATGCTGATTTTATTGGCTGTTTGTTAAGTTCATAATTTTTTTAAAAATTATCAATTAAAAAAAAAAAGAATAGTTTCTTGGAAGTTGGAAGATCACTTTTACTTCTAGGCCTGCCCTTTCCTCTGGCCCTGACTATGACATTGAGCAATTTGCTGTCTCCTTTAGGGCCATGGATTCCTTATCTGGCTAATGAAAGAGAGATTTAATTGTCCACTTGGTGCAGCTTTCGGTCTTGGATCTGTCTTGTCAGAATAATCATCTTAAATTACAGGTCTTACCACGTTACTCCCTTCCTCAAAAGGCTTCACTGGCTCCCCGGTGTTTCTAGGATGAGACACAATCTTCTTATCCTTATCCTGGCACTTAAAGCTCCCCTGTGCCCTCCCCTCTCCATCTTTCCCCAACATGTGGTTTCCATCTACCTTTCTAGACATTTCATTCTAAACTCCTTTGTAGTCTCTGGGTTCTGGCCAAAGGGACAAACTCACTGTTTTCTAACCTTGGTATTCCATATCCCAGCCATGTGCCTTTCCCCCAGGCTGGCCTTGGTCCCTGGGATGCACTGCCTTACCGCCTTCTTTTCCCACCTCCTAGAAGGTTTAGTTTCCTGATTGGCCCAGCTGTTAGAGACCTACCCCTGCCCCCAGTTGTTGCTGTATGCTCTCTGGGGCATCCCTTTTGGGGAGGTGGGTATATTATTTCTATTTTATATGAGGAAACTTGAGGCCCAGACTTACCTAAGATCCACACAGTAAATGCCTGGCTCATAGTATACTAGTGCTCTGACTTTAAATCCTGGGCCCTTTCTACAAAACCATCCTAACCTCCCACTTCAGACAAGAATCGCTGGCTGATGTGCCCCGGGGGGTTCTGAAACCCTGAGACTGGGAGCATGGGGGCAGTCATCAAAATAGCAAGAACTTTCTCAAAGGCAGCTGGATGATGTCCTAGAGAAGGCACAGGATGTGGGCTCCACTGCAGCCTCAGGCCCTCGCCAGCTGGGTGACCCTGGGTGAGTGACTGAATCCTCCTCTGCCTCAGTTTCCTTGTCTGTAAAATGAGGTTAATTATAATAGCACCGGCTTCCCAGTGCCGATGGGAGGGTCAAATGAGATAATGATTGTAAAGCATGTAGCACGCTGCCTGGCACATAGCAAGCACTGTATAAATGTACTATTATTAATTATAATTGTTTATTATTGCTGGCAGTGCCCCAGGCTAGATTCTGGCTGTGATACCAAGCCTGGGGTCCCCACGGACAGGCCTGCCCAAGGTCATGCGTCTCATCCATGGGACTTCAGCCAGAGTCTTTCAGCATCAAATCGAAAGCTCTTTCCAGCTTGCCGTCCTGACCCACCAGGGGACATCACCAGGCCCTGGAGAGTAACTAGACGAGCGATAGTCCTCACAAGATCCGTAACCTGTGTGA
Organism: Trichosurus vulpecula; assembly: GCF_011100635.1. Classification (NCBI taxonomy): domain Eukaryota; kingdom Metazoa; phylum Chordata; class Mammalia; order Diprotodontia; family Phalangeridae; genus Trichosurus; species Trichosurus vulpecula. The sequence goes on from NC_050575.1 coordinate 388,971,705, forward strand.
AAGGTTTATATACCGCCTACTGTGTGCCAGGCACTGTGCTAAACGTTTTACAGATATTATCTCCTGAGGCAGGCGGTGAAGTACCCTGCCTAGGGGTCACCCATTTAGTAAGTGTCTGAGGTTGGATTTAAACTCAGGCCTTCCTGGCTTTAGCCACTGAGCCACCTGGCCTCCAGCTGGTGCTTTCTGTTGTGGCAGAGGCTTGGTGGAGGGGACACTGAACATTGTTCTGTAGCCTTGGGTGAGTGATGTTACCCGCCCCCTCCCCTCCCCCCCCCCAGTGTCCGTTCCCTCATTTCTAAAATGAAAAGATGATAATAATGACTCACTCCTAAAGCACTTTGACTTTTGTGAATCCCCGGCCTCACAGCGAACCTTGTGTGATAGCTAGAGCAAATATTGGTATCCCCATTTCACAGACGAGGAAACAGGACCCAAGAGGTGATTGACTTGTCTGCCGACTGACTGGTCTCCCAGTTCTTACTCTCCCACTGTCGCCGCCGCCCCGTGCTCTCTCACTAGGCTAATAATACGTAGCCCGCTTCCCTTCAAGACTCGTAGTAAGTAACGGTGGGTGTTGAGTGTAATTATAAAGACACTATCCTTTGGGCAGGATGGCTGCTGAGCCCCACTCTAGGGTACCCGGGGTCTCTGAGGACTGGGTTCCATGAGTCCTTATTTCCTGGGCTGGGGTAGCTAATGATGGGATCTAAGGGCTAGGGAATCTACTCCCTTCCCCTGGGGCAAGCATAACAAAACCACTCTGGCCATCCCATCCCACAAGGCCTGAAATCATCACACCCTTAGTTAGAGGATTGTCACTTTGGCCGGCCACTTTTAAAGGGAACATCTCCCTGGTTTGGGCCGCATCTGCGTCAGAGTCAGCAAGATCTGAATCGGCAGCAATTGGCCCCTTTCCTCTTGACAGAAGTAGGGGAAACATCCCTCTCCTTCAGGCCTGGCCCTGTAGGCTCTCACATTGTCCAGGGACCCTCCAGGGTTTAATTAGAATGAATGAAAACTCTCTGGGCCTCTTCTTCTTCCTCAGTGTGTGTGTGTGTGTGTGTGTGTGTGTGTGTGTGTGTGTGTGTGTAATTTTTTTTATCTGTGCTGTGACTCCTGTCTGACTAATCTCCAGCAGCCTGAAGTCTCTGTGAAAACCTCAAGGTTTATTATCGGGGACAGCAGGGCAGTCTGAGGCAGGACGGCTCGTTCTGATGGACAGGCCTGGGAGAGATCTCGCCGATTACTCCTCCTGGGGTGTGGGCATGAGTTTTTCCTTTCCCTCTGCTTTGGTATGTGTGGGTGGGAAAAATCATTTCAGCTATTTTTCTTTATCACCTAAACTTGCCTTTCAACCCGATAGTCCTATTTGTGTTAGATTAACGGACTTTGAGAAGAGAAAAAGTCCAGCCCAGGAGGCAAAGGGTGGAGGCAGGAGGAGAGGGGGGGTGGCTAAGGGAGCTGGACAGGGCGAGGGCGCAGATGGTGAGCTGGAGGGGGTCAGGTCTGGGTCAGCCAGCCTGGATGCCAAGCTAACTCCTCTGAGTTAGACAGTAGCTTTTGGAGTGTCATATGAAAGGGACTGGGCCATCTGTCTCTCCAGCCATAGTCCCCTCTCCAGGCCAGATCTCTTGTGGCCACTTCCACAATCTCCCTCCTTCCTTCTGCCTCTTAGCTTCTGTTGGCTTCCTTCAGGACTCAGCTTAGATCCCACCTTCTGCAGAAGCCTCTCCCAACCCTCCTCTCCCTCCTCCCCAAGCACTTCTCCTTGGAGATCTTCCATTTACACTAGAGATCACCTTTCATTTACATCTTGTACATGCAGGTTTTTGCATGTTATCTCCCTCTTTAGAACGTTAGCTCCTTGAGGGCAGGCATTGTGGATTATTGGGTTTTTTTTCCCCTTTCTTCATATTCCCACACAGTTCCTGACACTTGTATATAAGTAAGTGCCTAATAAATGTTTGTTGACAAACTGACCCAACCCAAACCCAACTCCTCTTTGTGGAGCTAGGGGAGGCCTACCAGGTGAACGCTAGGAGGTGGAATGCTGCTTGGGAAGGGATGGAGGGGAGTTGGAGAGGCGTAATTGAAAGGGAAGAATAGAAAGGTTAGCTAGTCCAGTCTCTTGACTCCAGGAAGAACCAGAGCCATTCCAGAAAGAGGGAACTGGCTGACGCTTGGATGATTGAATGTCTTCTTAAAGCCTTGACTCTGTGCCATACATCCCAAGTTTAAGTGGTGGGCAAGTCACCAAGCATTTATTAAGCACTGTGCTATGTTTTAGGGAGACAAAGAAAGACAAAACCCATCCCTGCCTTCAGAGAGCTCCCGTTCTAATGGGGGAGATAACATGGAGATCATGATGTATGTACATTGCATTTACAGAGTAGATGGGAAGTAATCTCAGAAGGGCAGGTGCTGCAGCTGGGAGTAATCTCCATTTAAGCACCATCCAGGTGGCCTAAGCTGTGGCCGTGGAGCCCTGGACCCCTGCAGAAGTGGTTACATTTCCACAAGCCAAGAAGGGTTTTTCTGCCTTTCAGTACAGTATGTGATAGCTCGTCTTTATATAGGACTTGGAGGTTGGCAAAGTGTTTTACATATCGTGACTCTTCATCCTCACAACAACCCTATGACGCAGGTATGATTATCATCTCCATTTTACAGATGGGAAAACTAAGGCAGAGAGAAGTCGTGTGACTTGCCTGGGGTCACTCGTCTTGTTTGAGGTAGGAGCTGAACTCAGTTCCGGTCTAGTACTTTCTCCACTGTGCCACCTCGTGGAATGTAGAAATTTGTGCGTTTATCTACTTTTTTCCGTGCAAGCCCCTTTTCAGAGCCTCAGTCTCCTTAGCTGTTGGGCTGGATGAACTGGGGCAGGGGGTCACTTTGAGCCAGACCCTTTCCCTGCTGTCTTCTCATCCTCCATCCCCTTCCCTACTTTCCACCCATCGGGTATTTTCCAGTACCTCCGGTCCTGCCCACTGGAGGTCATAGGCCCTCGGTTCTGGCCTTAGTGAAAGGTTTTGTGTCTCCAGCTGGGAGAAGGGTCTTTGTAGCTCTTGCGGCCTAGGAGCCCAGGGTACAGAGACCCCTGTTTGGCCTGCTGGCTTTTCTGGCAGAGACGACTGTCTTTGAGCCTTACTTAACTAGGGACCTGAGTACTGAATTCAGTACGAAGGCTTGAACTCACCGTAGGGGAGGAAGCTCAGAACAGTGCGTAGGATCGCCAGACTTAGGTTTGGAATGTCCAACCCCTTTGTTTTATGGGGGCAGGAAACGGAAGCCAGGAGGGGGACCTATTCTACCCAGCATTCCCAGAGATTACCTCTTCAAGGCAAAAGGCTCTGCTCCATTCCTGCTCCTGGGATTGTCCTAGATTGGGCACGAGCCTTCGAGAGAGCCAGGAACCAATCTTGCTTGGAGGTGTAGGAGGAGGGGGGACATCTGGGTAGCTCTTGGGCCCATTTGTTGTCAGATTTCAGTGCAGATGGCCCTTTTAAAGGCTGTGGGGGAGTGGGGAAGAGAGCAGATGAGATTTGTGTGTGTGTGTGAACTGGGTTTGAGTGATTGCTATCTCTGCACTTTATCTCTTCTTTCGGTACCTATCTAGAAACTGATATCTCTCCCCCTTGCAGCCAGCCAGCCAACTACCCTGTCTCCTTGGTACCTCAGTGGAGCACTCAGGCGCCTACATAATCCTTCCATTCTGTACTAACCCTTTGCTGGCGGAGAGCTGCCGGCCGCTCTGACCCCCTCATCTGTACTCCGGCCATGCGTCTGCGTCTCCAGCCTATCCTTGCTGCCATCCCCTGTCCCCTGCCCACCATGAGCAACTGGGAGATGGGCACTGCCTCCCAAGCAGCTGCCAGGAGGGCACACCCTGCACAGGACCCAGGATTCACTGCCCTTTGGCTTCAGAACAAGAGGTCTCTGGTCCTGGGAAAGGGCACAGCTGATGTTCTCACCACAGATGCTCGGCAGCCGGCCAGCCACAGAGTAATCTGTCTTCCTCAGGTGGGCAAGGTTTTATGGGCAGCAAGAGCCGAGTGCCTGTAAATTCTGAGTCCTGGTCAAGGCCAAATGCTAGGCCCTTTTGCACAGAATCACTCTGAGCTTTCTGATAGGAGAGGTTTGCTTCTTTTACTTGTTGCCGTGAGGTCCCATACAGTTTATCTGAGTCCCATATGCCTGCCTGAAACATAGACCATTGATACCATCTTCTTTTCTCTTTGAGACCAAATGTCTCTGTCTCACCTAGGTTGGAAGTTCAGCGGCCACTCATGGGCCTGACCTTAGTGGTGATTTTTTTTTTGTGGGGGGGCGGCAGTTGGGGTTAAGTGACTTGCCCAGGGTCACACAGCTAGTCCATGTCTGAGGCCCAATTTGAACTCAGGTCCTCCTGCCTCTGGGGCCATTGATCTATCCACTGCACCACCTAGCTTCCCCTTGGAATGGAAGCTTTGACCCAATTCTGTTTCTGACCTTGGTGCCACTAGGAGGCCCCCCTATGCCCACCCCCATCAATGCCAACCCTATTGCAGCTCAGAACTCTCCACCTCAAGCAACCAGCCTCACTCTCCCCTAGTAGAGATTACAGGCATGGGCCACCATGCCCGGCCCAGCTTGTCTCCCAGCTAGCATTGTGTGTTTTCATCAGTATTTCCCACCCTCCAGGTGAGGTCCTCATTGCTACCCTCTCACCAACCTCCCTGTAGGAAATCTCAGAGTATTTTCCAGCTCCTTTCATTCCTCACCTCGAGGCCGGACTTTCCTGCTGCTCCCTGTATGACCTCTCTGACGTCCACTGCTTCTTCTGCATTCTTGCGGTCATTTATCAGTGGGGTACATTGGTCACTTCAACATGGATGAGGATATGAACTCACACTCTCAGTTGGAACAGGCCTCAGGAGGCACCTCTAAACCAGCCCATATCTGAACTAGATGCCATGCCCAACACACACACACACACACACACACACCCCTGTCACTGAACCCAATCCTGCTTGTAAAATGTAGTGTCCAGAACTTAACACCATGCCCCGGTCAGACGACATCTGGACTAGACCACAGTGAGATTATCTATCATCCCCTCTGTTTATCTCTAGTGTTGGCATAGGGCCTGAGGCATCTAGGTGGCACCAGTGGATACAGTGCTGGATCTGGAGTCAAGAAGACCTGAGTTCAAATCCTGCTTTAGGCACTTCCTTAGGTATTAAGTTGATCCTCGGCAAATCGCTTCACCTCTGCCTGCCTCAATGTCTTCATCTGTAAAATGGAGGGTGATAATAGCACCCACCTCCCAGGATCAAATGCGATGATATTTGTAACGTGCTTAAAGCATTATAGAAATGCTAGCTATTATTCCTGGCTGTTAGCAAATGCTTCTCGATCAATACTTTCTCAACACCATGCTGCCCTCGGTGAAGTCACCACATCCCACTGTTGACTCATAGATCTTACCGTCCTACTGAAACTCCCAAATGTTTTTCACACAAACTCTTGTCCTGCCCACAAGGGCTATTAATAACCAGCCCTTACATTGTGCTTTAAAGTTTTAAATGCACATCCGATTTGTCATCTCATCTGGTTGGCCCAACAGCCCCGTGAAGAAGCGTCTCTTCTCGTCCCCTTTTTACTGGTGAGGAAACTGAGTAAATTATCCCCGCTTTCTAAGAGAGATTGAATGACTTGCCCAGGATACAAACAAACTTGTGACGTACGTAATATTATTTCCAGATGAGAGAGAGTAAGTGATTTGTCCAGGGTCCCAGTCTAAACTCCTGAGGCAGCATTTGAATTCGAGTTTTCCTGACTCCCAGCCCAACGCTCCAGCCCCCATATCATCCAGCTGCTTCTAACTGATTCTCACTTGCCTCCCACAATCCCAACAACCATTGATGCTCATTGTCTACTTCAATCATGTTGGCTCCGTCTAATCCAAAAACTCCTCTCCCGACATTGTTCCCTGGGCCAACCCAGTTGGCCACCCACACTCTTCAGCCCCTGCTCCACTGGTCCCCAGCCAGGGCACCAGGACAGTTGGACGCATTGTGAAGCCAACTCATGGACATCATGGTGCCCCAACTTCCTTCTGCTTGGGCTAATTTCAAAGGAACGGGGAGGAGGAAAGTAGCAATATTCATTTATTCAGTAGACATCTATTAAGTTTACTTAATAACATGCCTTACTCCATGTGAGGCCTTCTGCTCCATGTTTGGGATGACGCAAGCCTTCCTGGGGTCAGCCAATCAGTCAGCAAGCATTTAAGTACTTTCTGCATGCCAGGAATTCAAGGCTCTCCACAATGTGGCATCACAATGCTTTCCTAGCCATATCTCTATCACTCCCTTCCACACACTTGACATTCCTGGCAGATTGGACAATTAATTCTCTGTTCCCTGTGCCTTTGCTGGCCTTAACCTTGGAATATCTTCCCTTCGTCTCGCTACCTGTTTAATTTCTGTTTATTCTTTAAAGTCCAGCTCGAATACACTTCTTCCACGCAGGCTTCCCTAACACGATCTTTGTAAAGGACTTAGCACAGGGCCTGGTACAAGTTGTTCAGTCGTTTTCGGTTGTGTCCAATTCTCAGTGACCTCATTTGGGGTTTTCTTGGCAAAGATCCCAGAGTGGTTTGGATTTCCTTTCTAGTTCATTTTGCAGATGAGAAAGGTGAGGCATTTTGGTTAAATGACTAGCCTAGGGTCACACAGGTCCTCCTGACTCCAGACCCGGGACTCTATCTACCATGCTACCTAGCTACCTGCTGCATGGTAGGGGCTTTATAAATTCTACTTGTTATTATCATTAAAGTTATAATAATATTATTGTTATGTTATATTATTAATAATATATTAAATCATATTATTGCAGTATTTTATGTTATATATAATAATATATTGTATGTAATATTGAATATATTGTAAATAATATATTCCAGTATATATTGCTTTGTTCTTTTCCTTTCTAATGCACTCTTCATATAATATTGGGTTTCTTGAGTATAACCTCCATGAGGGCAGAGACCATGTCTAAACTCTGTGCCTTGTCCACAGTAGGTATATAATAAATGTTTGCTGACTATGTAATGGGCTTATGGCTAGGAAATAGAGGTGGACGTAATCAGACAGGATGGGAAGCAGCTGTATTCCCTTTTGCACGGTAATATTAATATTAAGGAGCGGTCCCCCAGGTATGTCATAGACTAAAGTGAAGGTCAAGAAGGGCTTGCCTCCTTCCCACAATCCTTTGCCACATCCTGCCCTCCGTACCTCATGTTAGGTGAGCCTGCTCACTGCCCAAGGCACTAGACTTGCCGTCTCTGTTCTATCACTCCTTGGTCTTGTGACCTTGGGCACAGCCAGTGGGTACCTGTGTGACCTGAGGCATCCCTCCCAGCCCCTCTGGGCTCAGTTCTCCTTTTGTAAAACAAGTGGGTTGGACCAGATGATCTCCGAAGTCCTTAACAGATCTATGTCTCTTCCAAGCTGTGAAACCTCTCTGACCCTCAGTTTTATCATCTGTGAAGTGGGGAAAATAGGATCTGCCCCAATTCCCTTGAGGTTGTGTCGTAAGAATTGAATGCGATAATGTACGTGAAAGTGTTTTGTCGTTTTCACATCTTGCCCAGAAGGGAAGTATTTTTTATTAATATGACTCGGGAACAACACTGATGCTATCTGCAGGGGCAAGGCAAGGGTGTCTTCCTGCCTGCTCTCTGGGAGGCTGTCAGAGTCCCCAGATCCCCCGGTTCACCTCCATCCCCCAGTTATTTGCCAGCCTTCCGCCTCCCGCGTAGCCTGATAGGCCCCAAGCCCCCAGCAGCCTGGGCCCCCAGCTATCAACTGGGCCGGGCCACTGACATCACCATCTTGGTTCCCTGTCTTTCCTGGACAGGATATCGCTCTGACCTGTGGTATCTGAGCAGGAGCTAATCGCTCCACGCTCCACTTCCTCCTCCTCCTTCCCCTGCCCTGGTTTCCTGGGAATGGGCCCTAACTCTTCCCACTAACCCCCCACCCTCCCCCTCCCCCATCCCCCCAAAGAGGCTAGTGGGGGAGCTGTCTGCTGAGCTTCCTCCCATGAGCTGAATCAGGGAAACGGCAGACAGGGCAGGGTCCTGGGCCATAGGGAGGGGAGAGGAGAGGAAGAGAGCACAGAGAGCCAGCCACGTGGCAGGAGAACCAAAAGGCCATGATGGGAAGTGTGTCATAGTGAAGACCAAAAGGTCTGTCGGGAACCCTCTTAAACTCCTGACCACCAGGCCTCAGTTTCCTTATCTGTTAAATGAAACTTGGCCTAGAGTTCTTGACCTCTTCTCATGTCCTGGACCCTTTTTGGCAAGGCTGCTGAGACCTGTGGAACCCTGCTCAGAATCACGTTTTTAAATGCATGAAAGAAAGGACAGAGGGTTACGAAGGAAGCCGATTACAGGGAAACACAATGATCAGATCTTTTTAAAGCTGATTCATGGATCCCAGCTGAATGACCCCAGCTGATCTCTAAGGTCCTTTCCAGCTCTGAATCCTATGATTCTTGGGCTTGTTTTGTTTGGGCTCCCGTGGTTTTAAGGGACTTTGGAGAAGCTGCAAAGGAAGAGCAGGACAAGTCCTTCCTACCAAGGTGGCCCTTGCTCTCCCGTGCAGCAGCCCTTCTGTGCCAGCTGGCCCCTGGGGGTTTAGTCTGGAGGGGGAAGCACCTGCTGCTTTTGCCCTCTGCAGCCCTCCTCCAGGAGTGGCAGCTCCCGTTGGGTACCAACGCCTCGGGCCGGAAGCTGATGAATGGATGGATGGACAGACAGATGGGCGAACACACACATACACACACACACACACACACACACACACACACACTTTCAGCCCATTCAACAATATCTTAACCATCTCCCCAAAGCACAGTTGACAGGTGTCAGTGCCCCTCAGTTGCTTAGGTCTTTTCTCCCCCTTTCTTCTTCTCTCAGAGCCATAGAATCATAGTTCTGACTCAGGCGTCTTCTCTGGAAAATGAATGAGGGATGGAATATGCTGTAAGATCTGTAACTAGGCCTGACATTCTTTCTAAGGGCCTTTACAGTGTTGACATTTTATGTTCTAGATCCCCTGCCAGCTCTGACATTCTGTGTTCTAGGGGCCCTCCCAGCTCTAACTTTCTCTATTCTAAGACCCCTCTCAGCTCTCCAATTCTGATATTTCCCATTCTAAGATCTCTTCGGCTCTGATGTTCTGTGTTCTAAGGGCCTTCTCAGCTTCCGCATTCTGTATTCCATTTCTTCCAGCTGACATTTCATGTTCTAAGGGCTCCGTCAACTCTGAACTGTGTTTTAAGGGCCCTCCATCCAACTTTAAATCCTGTAAATCCCACGTTCATCTTTCTCTTCCCTGTGCCCTCCCTGCCTTCCCTGGGGGGTGCCAGGGGAAACCTGTGCCAGGCGAGGCCCACAATGGTTCCTAGTGCAGCCTAAAGCCTGTTAAAATGTGATTGGGAAGTACTTAAGAGAATAAATACAAATACAATCAAACATGGATAACATTATATTGTAAAACTGGGTTGTTCTGCAGTCTGCAGGATCCTTATATTTGGTTCAATGGCCCCTGATTCTATTTGAATTTGACACCACTGATGTAGAGTAACGGGAGGAGGATTGGCTTGGAAATAAGGAGTCCTGAGTTCGAATCCTGACCGTATCACTTAAAAGCCATGTGCCCACAGGCAAGTTATGTTTCCTCCCTGGGATTCAGGGCTCTTTCTTTGGGGTAAGAGGAGGCAGAATGAGGGAGATTAAGGATCCCTGATCTCTCTCCCTCACAGGAGTAGTAATAGATGTGAATATAGATGTGAGAATGTATATGGAACCCTATAAAGATGGCCAAGAACCAGTAGCACTGCATCCTGGTACAGCCTGGGAGAGGGCCTCAGTCCTGGACTCACAAGGCCTGCATTCGAATCTCAACGCCAGCACTTCCTAGTCATTGCATGACTTTGGGACAAGGTGCTTAACTTCTCAGGCCTCAGTTTCCCTATCTGTAAAATGACAAGGATAAAAATTTGTTTCCTGCCATGTTCAGAAGCAACCAAGCAGTATAGTGGTTAGAGCTCTGGACCTGGTGTGAGGAAAACCTGAGTGCACATCTGGCCTCAGACACTCACTAACAAGGCACTAGCCTCTGTCTGACTCAGGTTCTTACCTATAAGCTGGGGATAACAATAGCATGTAACCTCCAGGCTTATTGGGAGGACCAAATGAGAGAATGTTTATAAAGCACTTAGCATGGTGCCTGATGCATAGAAGATGCTTAATAAATCCTTCTTTCCTTCCTTCCTTCCTTCTCTCCCTTTCTTCCTTTCCTCCTTCCTTCCCTCCCTCCTTTCCTCCTTCCTTCCTTCCTTTCTTCCTCCCTTTCCTCCTTCCTTCCTTCCTTCCTCCCTCCTTTCCTTGGGCAAGGTCCCTAGTGTACACTCCTTCAGGGTATTTCTCCCAGAGCATTTCTCTCAGCACCTTTTGCCCATATCAGCTACCCTAGGCTGGACGGGAACATCATGGAGACCAAATATTAGAATGCCATAGAAAGCCAGAACTTAAAGAGCCCTTAGCAATCAACCAGTCCAGTCCCATTTTATAGAAGTGGAAGCAGGCTCCACTAGGAAAGCGTCCTTCTACCCATTTTACAGACATCAAGACTGTGTCCTAGAGGAGAGAAATGACCTCTTCATGGCTTGATTTCCTTTGGCCTCTGTTTCCTTATTTGTAAAATGAAAGGGTTGGACTAGATAGCATCCGAGCCTTTGTCCAGCTCTGAATCTATGATCCTAATAATAATAGCTAACATTTCTATAGCATATTAGGGTTTACAAAAAAGCTTCATCTGTGTTATCTCCTTTGATTCTAAGAAATAACAGTGTCTTCTCATGCATCAGAGTGTTTGGAATCCAAACGGCCCAACTCCCAGTTCAGTACTGTACCCATTAAATCACATGGTTTCCCCGAATGTATTACTAGGTGCTTGTCTCTGTTCCTAAAGGGAAGGAGCCCTGCCAGCCTCTTGGCAATGGGACCAAGTGTCAGTGGCCAAAGGAATGGGCTCCGTCAAAGTCACTGCTCCCCTTCCCTGCCTCGGCACCTACTGGCCCAAAGGGAGCGAGGGTTGCCGCCCCCAATGAGGGGAGGGAGGCTTCTCTCCAAGGCATTTGTTTGTTTGTTTAACTTCTTTTCTCCCCTAAAGAATTTTTCCATTAAGGTGGCGGTGGCCGGTTGGCCCCGATAAGATCATGTCACTGGAGATGGGACAAAGGGGGAGAGATCTGCTTGAGGGTTTGATCATATCCTGAGTGGAAGGGCACATATTCAGGCCTGAAATGAGTTCTGATCTTATCTCCCCACAGGGTTATGGTTATTGTGTTTAATAAAGGATGGTCTTTCTTCTCTTTTTTTCCCCTCTCTTCATCCTTTTTTTCTTTTCTCCTCTGTCTCCCGCCCGACCCTTCCCCCAATTTTTCTCCCCCCTTGCCCATCCTGAAGTCTCTGTGTCTCTGACCCTGACCTCACTCTTACTGACTCTTTACCCAAAGAGCCTGGTTTCCCTGAAGGTGGCAGGAGCAGGAGGAGGAAAGGGCCCTGTGACCCTGATGGAGTTCTCACCAGATTCCTTGTCCTCTCTATGTTAACTCAAGGGAGCAGAGCTGGGTCAAGGAGAAGCAAAGCACTCCAGAGGGACTCCCTCTCTGCCCCCCCCCACCCTGTCCCAAGGCAAGCCTGGGTGACCAGAGGCCTCTGTTCAAGGCATATGGCACCTTCCTGGTTCTGAGTGGTTCTGCCGTGCCTCCATCCCCCCCCCCCCCCCCCCCACACACACACATAGGCCAGTCCTGTGGAGTTCATTCCATGGCTCCTCTGCTCCATTCCCCAAAACAGAGTTTTCAAAGCTTCCTTCGCTACTCCATCTCACAGACACACCTATGCTCACACACACTCATGCAAACATTAATCTATGCTCAAACACATACCCCATTGGAGAGTGTCAGAGATCTTGCTACTTGGCTTTACAAGGAGAGATGCAGGGCCATCCTCTCTTGGAAGGGATAAATACCTACTGTGTGTCAGGCACATGCCAAGTGCTTTACACCCATTCTCTCATTTGAGGGACGAATCTTCATGGAACTCAGTCTAGCTGGGGCATGAACACGTTCATGAAGGGTGCACAGCATGACCTGACAGGTGTTTTAGAGGGTTAGAGATCAAAGTATGATGGTAGGTCCAAGGGAGAAGGTCCTCTTCACTCTGGGGATCTGGGCAGGCTTCTTGGAGGAGGTGGCAGGCTTTGGAGCCTAGAATGAAGCGCTCATTTCTGTCATACAGACTCAAAATCCCTCAAAGGGGTTGGTGGATCATGAGATCAGTGTGCGTCAGTCAGGGAGAGTTTCACAGAGTAGCTGAGATTTAAGCTGAGCCTCGAAGGATAAAACAGATTTTGGTGAACTATAGGAGAGAATCCGGCGAGTGAGGCAGAGGAGGAAAGAACATGAGCAAAGGCATGGGGGCCAGAAACTATTGGATGAAGAAGAAAAAGGAATAAGGGAAGCCTAGGACAGAGACGAGGAAATTGGCTTGTCTATAACAGGAAGAAATATAGAGGAAAGAAAACTGGATTTATAGTCAGGGAACTTGGGTCCAAATTTAACCACTGCTTTTTAATAGCCTTAGTTGTCATTTACCTTCTCTTGCCTTCACTTTCTTCAGTAAAATAAAGGCTGGACCTAGAGTCAGAAAGACCTGACTTCAAATTCTACCTCCGGGCAAGCTGCTGTCTGCCTCAGTTTCCACACCTGTAAGATGGGAATAATACTGGTTCCTGCTTCCAGAGGTGGTTGTGAGAATCAAGTGAGAAGATACTTTTAGAGTTCTCTGCCATGCTAGCTGTTGTCAGTGTTGTCAAACCAGACTGTCTTTCTGTTTCCTTTCAACTTTAGAACCAGAGAAATGAAGTCAGAGAGAAGCAGGGAGGGCTCGGGTTATGGAATTTCTGATCGTCATCCTGGGGAATCTGACTTTGACAGGGTAGGCAGCTGGGAGCTATTGCAGACTCTTGAGCGAAGGAGGGACACAGTGACATCAGTGTTTGGTGGTCTCATCAGGGTTTGCAGCCTGGTTCTTGGCTAAACCACATTTCACTCTTGCATAATCCATTCCAGCTTCAAGGAAGAAGCGGGATTCACTCTCGGCCTCTTTTCCCTCACCGCTGGCATGGTGACATCCCATATACATGCGCTTAGAGCAGCCTCTCCTTTGGGGCTTGACTTCCTCTTTCCCCTGTAGTCTCATAGTTCCTAAAGTGCTAATGGGAGACACCCTTCCGCAGAGTCTCAGAATTGTAGGGGACCTCAGTCGGAAACTGGACACTTGGTCAAACCTATATCTAAAGGGAACCTTGTTAGACGCTCAGTCACCTTTTCCCATGTCCGTTCTGTTCATTCCGTGCCCTAGTCCAGGGGTGGGGAACCTGCAGCCTCGAGGCCACATGTGGCCCTCTAGGTCCTCAAGTGCTACCCTTTGACATGTGGCCCTCTAGGTCCTCAAGTGCTGCCCTCTGACATGTGGCCTTGAGGCCTCATGTGCCTCTCTAGGTCCTCAAGCACCACCTTTTGACATGTGGCCTCGAGGCCGCAGGTTCCCAACCCCTGCCCTAATCCATGTTTCTTCCCCCTCTCCCCCACGTGCAGGACATGGAGGCTGGCTCCATCCTTTAAGGCTCCACTCAAATTCTGTCCCTTCTAGGAAGGTCTCCCTACTCCAGCCTCCCTCCTGATTTCCCTCCTGGGCTCGGGAATTCTACACACGGGCCCAGGTGTGTGTGAACGAATGAGACAGCATGGGGCTGAGGAAGGGCAGGAACTGGTTTTTCTCTGAGCCTGCTCCCTTCCTCGTAGATTCAGAGCTGGGAGAGATCTCAGAGACCATCTCATCCAACGCATGTGTCTTATAGTTGAGTAAACTGAGGCCCAGAAAAGTTAAGTAACTTGCCCATGGTCATGTAGGTAGTTAAGAGTCAAAGGCAGGATTTGAACCCAGGACTACTGAACCACACTGCCCCCAACTCCAGTCAGGCACAGAGGGGACCCCATTCTAGCATCTTCTCAGCTGAACCAAGAAAGTGGCCCCAGGGCCTGGGGAGAGGTATCTGCCATAAAAGGAAGGTGAGAACATGAACCTTGGCCCACCTTGGCCAGGATAACACAGAGAAGGGAGGGGAAAACAAGTCTGACTGTCATGAGAGCAGAGTGGAACGGAGAGTCAAGAGACACAGGTTTGAGCACTGACCTTGGCACCCTGTTATGTGACCTTGGGCAATTCCCAGAGCTGCTGTGACCCTCAGTCTCCTTATCTCGACTATGAGGCAGTTGGACTAGATAAGGGGCCTGCATTAGGCGTGGGGACTCCTAGGAGTGTTTGAATTGCGGTCCTGCCCCTTCCTGCATCTTGACTCTGAGCAGGGCCTCAGTGGACGCATCTGTAAAAGGGGCAAATCGGACAAGATGTTGCCCAAAGTGTCTCCCAGCTCCGGGTCCTTGATCCTGTGATCCGTTTGGCCTTCCTCACTCTCCCCCAACCTCAGCCTATTCAACTGTAAAATCAAATTAATACTGAATATCAGCCTCCAGAGCCTTCGATTGTCCAGCTTTGGCCTTACCTTGCATGGTTCCAAGCCTCCACCTCACTTCTAGGACCACTATGCCACCTTGAATGCTCCATCCCCTTCACCCCTCCTTTCTCTCACTGTTGTTCAGTGACCCTTGTGACCCCATTCGGGGTTTCCTTGGCAGAGATACTGGAGTGGTTTGCCATTTCCTTCTCCAGCTCATTTGACAAATGAGGAAACTGAGGCACACAGGGTTAAGTGACTTGCCCAGGGTCACACAGCTACTAAGTGCCTGAGGCTGGATTTGAACTCAGGTCTTCATGACTCTAGGCCACTACCTAGCTGCCCCACCTCCTTTCTAGCCCCCCTTATGTACTGTCTTCTGTTAAAATAGAAGCTCTAGTATCTCCCAGTGCTTAGCATAGTGCCTGGTACACAGCAAGCACTTAATAAATGCTGTGTCTGTCTTTCTGTCTCTGTTTATCTAATACAGACTTAATATTCCTAAGAAGATTAGCTAGAATTGAGGGAGTGGATAGGATCTGCTCTCCTGTCATGGTGCCTTCCAGCTGCCACATTCTCTGGTCACGGCAAGCAGGCTCAGCCTGGATGTGCCAGTCGGGTGGGGTGCCTGGGCATCCCCCCTCCTGCCCCATGCAGCCCTCCACCCACAGAGCTGGAGACAGGACAGCCTGAGCAGGGCTCTGGGGCAAGCGTGCTGTCCACATTATCTCTCCTGTCCTCTTCCCGCCCTCTGCAGGGCTGGAGGGTTGGGGGCCAGGGTCGGCAGGCCTTCCGAGGAGCCACCCCCAAAAGCAGGAAGGAAAGGGCCTTCCGGCCAAACCCCTGGAAAAACATACAGCTGGAGAGGGTGGTTACTTGATAGGTGGGAAAGATAAGCATTAGGAGCTGGGTAAAGAAAATAACTCCAATGCAAATAAGCCCATTAGAGGGATCAAGCCGGGAGCTTATCTCCTCACATCCTGGTTTCACCAAAGGAAACCTGCCAGGGTGCCACACTGCCCAGGAGTAGATGGGGCACTGAGTGGGCCCAGCCCCACTGAGCTGGGCTGCACTGGGGAGGCAGTGGGGGTAGTGCTGCTTGCCCCTCTCTGCACCCCTACCACCAATTGCTCATCTTGTTCAGAAACAGCCCAGAAATTTCTAGCATCAGTGCCCAAGGGCTCCTCCCAAACCCCAGCCATAGGTGGGGAGCCTGCAGCCTTGAGGTCCTCAAGTGCAGCCCTTTGACTGAGTGGCCTTGAGGCTGTGGGTTTCCCATCCCCTGCCCCATCCCCTCCAGTATCATGACGAGGGGCAGCCCCTTGAGTCATCGGGGCCCCTGAAAGACAACTGGGTTTTTTTTGCCAGCTAAGGTGGGATCTAGACATTCTTCTAAGGGGCAAGCTGGAAATCAGATCATAGGATCATAGATTTAGGGTTCGGAGGGACCTCAGAATCATCTAATCCTACCCCCTCATTCTACAGATGAGGAACTGAAGCCCCAAGAGGGGAGCAGCTTACCCAGGGTCACACAGGTAACAAGCATAAAGGTCAGAATTTGAATCCATGTTCTCAGATTTCAGATCTATTAAGGAATCCATGTGCTGCCATATTCAAGGCCTCCCCAAAGGTAATACTCACCATTTCTACTTTAACTAACTTATCCATAAGTTAATTAATAAGTTAAGGTGAGGAAGCTGGGGCTCAGAAAGATTGCTAGTGCAGACACTATTATCCCCTTATTAACAAATGGAGAAACTGAGTCTCAGAGACTTGCCTGAGGTCTAGTAAATCAATGGCCTGCTCTGGGATTTGAACCCAGTTCCACTGGCTGGTCCAGGGACCTTTGCCCTGCAGTGCGCAATGTTGGCTGGCTGCCCCCCTTGCCCAGCAGCCTCTCCCTCACACTTTATACCTCTCCTGGTACAAATACCTGTGACATTCTTTCTCACTCTCGAGGGGTCTTCTCCTATACATGGCAAGGCTGGTGAGAGCGGGACAGGGGGCGGGGGGGGGCAGCCAGTTCCCACTCCTGGTTCTGTAAAATCCCCAGCCTCCCTCCTCACCCTCCTCCTGCCCCCCAACTCTTATCTGAATTCCTGGCCATGCAGACTACACCTTTAGAAAATTACAACCCTGCCGCCTCCTTTCTCCCCTTATCGTGCACCTCCCATTAAAGCAGATACAATACAGGCGCAGAGAGGCCACGGGGAATGTCAGATGGGCCCCTGGTGGGGGGCCCCCTGATTGTGCCTGAGTGGGGGCTGATGGGGGGACGAGGGGGTGGCCGAGGAGCCCAATCTGCTTGCTATTCCAAGGAGGTAAGATCTCCTCCATTAACTAGGGCCAGGGTTCAGCGTGATAAAGATTTGCTGTTGTACTGTGTCAAAAAATCAATAAATCCCAAGCGATATTCCAAAGAGATACCGAGAAAGTCCACAGTCACTGGCTGGCAGGGGTGGGGAAGGGGGGAGGGGCCGAGGAGGAAAAGGGCAGAAGGGGAAGCTGTAGAATGCCTTGCCTTCCCTCCTCTGGGCCTCGGTTCCCTGATCTGTAAGGGGGGCAGCAGAGAGCAGGTGAGGAAACACTTTTCTCCGCTTACCGCAGAGGTGGGGGACTATGGATGTAAAGTGCTGCATACGCCGACTCCGAGACAGTAGCTCTGTTAGTCAGTTTTGCTTTGTTATGAGGGGGTTTCCAATAGGGAGAAATATGTTAAGAAATAACTCGTCTGTAGAAACAAAAACCCATCAATAAAATATCTTTTTTTGTTGTTTTTGCTGGGGGGCGGGGGGTGTGTGGAAATTCTATTACCTCTAATATCACTTTTGCTCCTGACATTCTGTGATTCCCTTTCCCTGGGACTCGGTTTCCAGTTCCTTAAAATTAAGATTTGAGAATAAGGTCATCTCCAAGGTCCTATTGTCTTCCCACCTGCTTCTCCCATGGTGCTGCTGGGCATGACTTCCGCCAGTCCCTGCTAAAGTCTCCACCTTGTAAATCAGCCTTTTCCAGTCCCCCTCAATGTTAGTGCCTTCCCTCGACCGATTACCTCCATTTTCCCTGCCTGCCTCTTGTTTGTTCCTGGTGGTTTATGTATCGTCTCCTTCATTGGGCTGGGAGGTCCTAGAAAGTGAAGACTTGGGTTTTTTTAACCTTTATGTGTATCCCCAATGCCTGGCACTTGGTAAATGATGCTGGCATTGACTACATGCTTATTGACTGACATCACCTAATGGGCTCAGATTTCTTCTCTATTCCACCTTTTGACCCAGGTGACTCGGTGCCATACTCTCAGTGGAACCAGGAAGTTATCCTGGTAATGACGTAGGATGGCCCCATCAAAGGAGACTCCTAGGCCCTATTCATTGTCACGTGACTTGCAAAATTGCCTGGGCATTAATTGTCTCCACTTTTAATCTTTCTTGAAACCACATGTGGCCCTCTAGGTCTTCAAGTGAAGCCTGTCACATGTGGTCCCCTGGGTCCTCAAGTGTGGCCCTTCACATGTGGCCCTCTAGGTCCTCAAGTGCAGTCCTTTGCATCCAAACTTACTTTGCAGCCATGAGATAGTGAGGTTTCCTAGAGGCAATGAATGGGTTTAAATGGAAGGAGATTCTCGGTTCAGAGTTGGAGAACCCAAGTTTCAATCCTGACTTTGATGCTTAAAACTTTTGAGTTTGAGAAAGCAATTTCCCTTCTGAGTCACCCTCTCAGAGCCTAGGAATTAAGGAGGCTGGACTGGATGAGCTCTAAATTGATGATTTTGCTCCCCTCTCTGAGACTAGAAATTGTTCAGCCCCATTTAATGGCCATTTAAACTGAGATTCAGGTGACTTGCCCACAGTCACTCGGTCAAGGACAGAGTAAAGAGAAGAGCCCAGGACTTAACTTGGGTTTTATGTCCTCCATGATCCGGCCACCCCTCACCTCTTTAACCTCATTTCCCATCGCTCCCCAGTATGCACTCTCTGCTTTGGGTAAGTCAGTCAATCAACAAGCAATTATTAAGCTCCTATTGTGTATCAGAAACTGTGCTAAACTTGGGCCTGGTCTCCTCACCGTGCACTAACCCTCCTGTTCTCTGTTCCCCCGTGCAATGCCATCTCCTGTCCTCTGCCAAATATAGGCCTCTTCAAGGCCGTGCTCAAGGCTGGCTTCTACCACGAAGCTCCCTCCCTCCCTCCCCAGGGCTTAAAGGCTGAGCCACGCAATACAACATTGCTTTAAACAGGTCAGTTTAGTCTGCACAGTCAGTGAGACAGGGGGTATTATCACAGATGTTTCTATCTTATCACTCCCCACCCCCCATCTCTTTCACCCCCGCCCCCAAGTACATGTTTCAGAAAGACTTGTTGAGAGAATGATCACTCTTAACCAAGTGCTTGACTTTCCTCATTGGCATTTACACTTCTTTACAAACTGGTCTCTTCCTACTTTTTTAGTCTTAATATTACTAGGTACCTGGGTGGTGCAGCGGATAGAGCCAGGAGTTGGGGAGACCCAAGTTCCAGTCTGGCCTCAGACACTTACTAACTGGGTGACCCTGGGCAAGTCCTTTAATCCTGTGAGCCTCAGTTTCCTCGTCTGTTAAATGAGCCGGAGAAGGAAATGGCCATTCACTCCAGTATTTCTGCCAAGAAAACCCCAAATGGGGTTACGAAGAATCAGAAGTGACTGAAATGACTGAAAAATAACAAATATTACTCTCCTCCAGCCACTGCAAGCCAGCCATACCGGTCTATGCCCATTTCCATGTTCACAGTGACCAATTTCCCCTCTCCATGCTTTTGCACCAGCTGTGCTCCATCCTGGGCACCTCCCCATCTTGGAAGCCCTGGATTCTTTCAAGTCTGAGCTCAAGCCCTGCCTTTACCTGAAATCCTCAATGGTCTCCCCATCCCTCTTCTCCCCCGGCTGCTAAATGAGTCCCCTGCCAAACAACTTTGTATTCATTTTGTTTAGTGTGTGTTTATGTATATGTATGTGTGCATACACACATTGTCTCCTCTGTTAGAAGGACAGTAAATTCCTTGTCGGCAGGGACTCGTCTCCCTTTCGTATACCCAGTGCCTAACACATAGTAGGATCTTAATAAACGCTTGTCGATTGATTTCTTAGGAGACCATCCTTTGCCTTGTAGAACGACTCCACGTCAAAGGTTCCAAGCAACTTTTTCGGACTTCAGTATAACAAACGTGTATGACTTGTATGGCACACAGTGTGGACAGAGCATGGTGCTAGATCCTGGTCAGGACAGAAGGTTTAGATAATACGCAGTCCCTGCCCCCATGGAGCTTCCTGTCATGGGAGTCAGTGAGGCCCAGAAGATATTAGCTGTGTAACTTAACTTTAATATCTCTCCCCGACCCCCACCTCTCTGAGCCTCAATTTTATCATGTGTAAATTGGGAACAGTGTCGCCTGCAGTGCCAGTCTGGCACATTTTAGTCCCGTCCGACTCTTGGTGACCCTATTTGGGGTTTTCTTGTCAAAGATACTGGAGTAGTTTGCCACTTCCTTCTCCAGCTCATTTGACAGATGAGGAAACTGAGGCAAACAGGGCAAAGTGACTTGCCCAGGGTCACACAGCCAGTTAGTGTCTGAGGCTGGATTTGAACTCAGGAGGATGAGTCTTCTTGCCTCCGTCTGCTGCACCACCTAGCCATCCAGCACACCTTGAAGGGGGGGGGCATAATCTACCTTGGCATCTTCTTCCCCATGTTCATCCCTCCATCCCCAAGGCTGGAGGCAGAGAAGCTTGAGTGGACCTGTCTTTATGAGTAGGCCTCAGTTTCCTCATGTGTAAAAGGAGAGGTTTGACCTAGGTGATGTGCAAGGCCCCTGCCAGCCCTGAATCCTATGATTCTAATGAAGGGTGCAGTGCAGAGGGGCCCAAGCATTCAGCTGCGGGGGCTCTGGACAGGGATGGGGGGGAGATACTGGATTTGGGGAACCGGCTTCGGAAGCACTTGCCTGTTCCTGCCTTCCCAGCGCCCTCTGCTGTCGGCTCCCAGGAATGCCACACCTAGATAGAGGTGGGTCTTGGCCCAGGTAATCAAAGTTCTGAGGGGCCACTTTGGCCCTCCCTCCCCCTGGGCTTTGGTGTTTGTGCCATGGAAGACACCGGAAGAATAATCGTGCATCCTCAGCATGCTCTGGTAGTTAGGGGGACAATGCCTATAAGTGCCTCTTGGGAAATACCATCAGAGAAAAGGTAGAAAGGAGGGGCTCCGTTGGGCAGAAGGAGCCCTGAACTGGGAGCCAGAAGAGCAGGGCAAGTCTTTGTCTCTGTCTCTCCCCACTCCCTCTCTCTCTCCTTCCCCCTTTTCCTCTTCTCCCTCCCTGCTTCTCTCTGTCTCTATCTCTGTCGCTCTCCCTCCCTTTCTCTCTCTCTCTCTCTCTCTCTTTCCTCTATCTCTATTTCTCTCTCTTCTCTTTCCCTCTCTCTGTCTCTTTCTCTCTCTCTCTCTTCTTCAGTTTCAGCATCAGTCTAAATTAGTGGTTCTTAATGAGGGGACCAGACTAAATCAGTGATCCTTGAACTTGGGTTTTTTATTTGTTTTAAATTTTGATAGTGGGCCTAGAGACAGGAAGTCCTGGCTGTAGGCAAGTCATTTAAACTCTGCTTGCCTCAGTTTCCCTAACTCTGTCAGTAGGTTTATTATCCTCATTTCACAGATGAGGAAACTGAATCTGAGACAGGTTAAGTGACTTGCCCAGGGCCACACTTACTAGTGTCTGAAGTGGGAACCTATGACCCTGACAGCCCTAATGTTCTGTGAGAGCTCAGGTCCCTACCTCCTGGGGTAGATGTGAGGCTCATATGAGATCATGTAGGTAGAAGGCTTTGACAAATTTAAAATTGGTTATGAAATCACCCATCACGATGGTTGTTTCCACCCTCCTTCTCTTCCTCCTCATTATCCTGTAGGCTTTCTGTCTGGTTAGGTCCCTGGGGAGCCTGGGAGGGAGGCAAGGCCCAAACATGAACTGGTGGCCTTCTCTCTCTCTCTCTCTCTCTCTCTCTCTCCCTCCTTCCCTCCTCTCTCTCTCTCTCTCTCCCTCTCCTCTCCTCTCTCTCTCCCCCTCTCTCCTCTCTCTCCTCCTCCCTCTTCTTTCTCTCTCCTTCTCCCTCTCTCCCTCTCCCACCATCCTCAGGGGCATCCTTGGACTTGGGCTAAGCTCTCCTTCTTCCTTTGTTGTTCCCAAAGCCTCCCTGATTACTGGGAGTGCCCAGAAAAGCCTCGGTAATCTCCTTAGCCCCTTTGGAGAGGGTTCCCTTTGTGAAGGAAGGTGAAGAGTGAAGATGCCGCTTGTATGCAGCTTAAGGCTCTTCCAATCGCTCCCCTCCATCTTATCTGACTGGTGCCATCGACTCATTTCACTAGTTGAGATGTCAGGATTTATTCCTTCCATCTTGTGGAGTGGTATCTCAGACACAGGCTCCAGGTGCTGGCCCAGTGGCTGCTGTCTCTGGTGCTGGCCCTGCTGATGAGCCACGACTGGGATGGCTGGTGGAGAGTGGGGCCTTGGGAGAGGGCTTGGGGAGCCTCTGGTCAACAGCCCAGCCCCCGATTGGTGGGATATTTTCTGAGCCAAATGCTAGGAGGTCCTAGAAGCTACAGAGAATGCTTTAAGTACCCTGTGAAGAGGAAACTCTAGGGGTTCCCTGAGGAGAACAGGGCCTCTGGCCTGGCCCGGCCCATCAGAGAGGGCAAAGGGTCCTCTCTGGGAAAGACGCCTTGGGCAGATGTGAGAAGAATATTCAGAAGGCAGAATCAGCTCTTGACTTTCTGGCCAATGGAGAATGGAGGGAATTGGGATCCAGGATTATTCACACAACGACTGACAGATCCTGGCTAGGTGGTAAAGAGCAGGTCACTTCATCCATCTCTCAGTTTCCTCTTTGTGAAATGGGGCAGCAGTATTAACTTTTCCTCCTCTGTAGAATGGGGGTGAGAGCCATTGCTCTACTTCCCTCACAGGGTGGTTGTGAGGAAAGCGCTTGATAAATCCTAAAGCGTGGAATGAGCTGAGATGGTCAGAGCTATGGAAAGGGCACTGGACTTGGAATCTGGGGCTTGAGGTCAGTCCCAGGTTCTGTCACCTACTGTGGGATATTCGGGTCATTTTTCTGGGCTTCTCTTTGCTCACTTATGAAATGAGGGAGGCTTGGTTAGATCAGGTACCGTCCAGCTAGGAAGCCTTGGTTGGAGGGGAGAGGACTCCAGGCTTGTGATTCCGTGGGCGCCCATAGAGGAGACCCTGTGGGAAAAGGCTGTGCTATCCATGAAGGTCAACACTGCTGTTCTGCAAATGATGGCCTGAGAGTGTCAGGGGGACCCAGGTGTAGCCAGGTGGTCCCAACCCTGAGCCCTGGTTACTGTCCTCATCCCATCTCAGGTCTAAATCTGTGATCATATTAGCCTGCCTGTCTTCCTCCCTCCCTCCCTCCCTCCCTTCCTTCCTTCCTTCCTCACTCCCTTCCTCCTTCCCTCCCTCCTTCCCTCATTCCTTCCTTCCTTCTTTCCTTCCTTCCTTTCTTCCTTCCTTCCTTCTTCCCTTCTTTCCTTCCTCCCTTCCTTCCTTCTTCTTTGCATAGACCTATGCCAGGGGTTGACTCAGACAAGAATTAGGGTTGGGGAGTGGGATGATGACCCCATTCTCAGAATGAGAGGATGCTTAGTCTAATTTAACCAAAGGGATCAGCAGAGACTCTGGCAGCCCAGGCCTCACAGGTTAGGTGGTGAGAGGCCATCATTCAGACTCTTATGGCCGTAGCCACAGAAGAGGAGGGAAGTGCTTGTCCCTTGTCCCCAACACACGCTAAATCCCCTTTCAGATACTGCCAGGCTTCTCTTGATCCCACGGGCTCACCCTTGCAAGGGCTGGATTTGGCTTATCCAGACCAAGTTGGCCCACGTGTCCCCAAGAGGTTAGATGTGATTGAGGCGACAGCGCTCTGGAGGATAAACCCTTCTGATCTCTTTGGTTAAGAGATTGTAAGTAGCTGGAGAGGAGAATTGGAAATGCCAGGATAAGGCCCACCAGAGGGGGGAGGGGGTGGCCAAAGTGGGAGCAAAGGCCTTTGGGAAATTGGATCAGGAGAGGGGATCCGGCAGCCTCTGCAGGGGAGGTGGGAACCTCCTGGGAACCAATCTCAGGGGAATATGTGTCTGTCTGTATGTATGTGTATATATGTGTCTATGTGTATATATCTACATATATGGCACTGTGGTAAGTTTTCTTACACATATTATACATATGTGTGTATATACATACATACATACATACACACATACATACAGAGAGCTTACCCCAGTGCTTTATAAATGTCAGTTATTATTAGCATGAACATATGTATGTTATGTACATATATGTATATATGACATGATATTACACGGATATGTTAGATGTAGGAAAAATCTCTTAGTAAATATCTTAGGAGGCAGGAGGGAGGTCATGACTGACAAGGGATCCAGGCATGTCCTTCTTGGAGGAGGTAGCATTTCAGTTGGTCTTTGAAGGAATCTAATAGATGAAGGGGGGTGGGGAAGGGAATTCCAGACTTGGAGAAGGATGCTTCCAGATGCAAGGAAGCCGGCGAGGAACACAAGAGAGTGCATGATGTTTTCAGGGAGCCAAGGGCAATCCAAGCTGGCTGGAGCATTGAATGCGTGGAGGAGTAGTCTTATTAAGTAAGGTAGATGGTACCAGACTGGGGAGACCCTCATGTGCATAACCAGAAAGGACTAACATGGGCATTGCTTTGGGCTGGGGCAAGATCACCAAGGACTCAATGCCCAAGGAATAGGCTATTCTCTAGGCACTTACAATTTGTTAACAGATTAAGTCTTCATGCACCCTGGTGTCCTCTCAATAGCAGGAAATCTCCAGGAAAGTCCTCAGGACACTGAGCCCTCCATGGTATCCTTTGAGAGTACATGATTGAGAGCTGAACAGGATGGGCTGCAATCTGCATGTTGGAGGGTATGACTACATCATGAAGTCAGAGCTGACCAGATGAATAAGCCAGAGGTGGTTAGGACCTGGCCCTTTCCTGTGATGATGGCTGGGGAGGGGACAGTGAGGAGCACTTTCGACTAACTCTTAAGCAAAAACTCTTCACTGCCTGGCCATCTTCTTGCCAGCTGCCTTGTTCTCCACCTCCCAGCCCCCCTTCTAGTTCTGCTACCATCTATCAGATACACTGTCACTGCTTTTAGAAGGGCTAGATCAGTCTACTGCCCTGGGGATCCCCTCCAAACCAAAGCGTCCTTCCCCGGTCACCACTGCTCATGTCTTCTCCCTTCCCATTCATATGTAGTAAGCTCCTTGAGATGAGGGGCTGCCTTCATTTTTGTGCTCATATCCCCGGTATTTAGCATAGTGGAGCACTTAAGAAACTCAAATTCCTTCATTCTGATCTCCAGATGGCAATGTCGTGCTGAGCCAAAACCTTTGAGTGAGAAGCTCCCCACATTCTAATGCCAACCTCTGACTTTGGTTCTGGGGTTCACCACCTGTGTCTAGAAAGCATTAAGAAACCGAATGGTATTGTATATGTATAGTACATCACCAGTCTCTGGTGAGACTGGTAAGCTGCCATCAGGGCTGGGGCACCATGTGGCCTAAAGCCTCATGCTGAAGAAGCCAAGGTCAGAGGGTTAGTCCCAGTGCAGGAAAGTTGGGTCTTAGAGAATCTTTTAACTGTCCTTTGTCCTAGAAGGATGGATCCATGACTTTCATTATGGAATGTGTCTCATTCAATAATTAGGCAACTAGGTGGCACCATGGATTGTACGCTGGGCCTGGAGAACTGTCCCAGAGTGGGATGGAATGGCTGTCTCTGCCAACACAAGTAGCGGGTTCCCCCTCACTAGAGGCCCCAAGTTTTCGGAATGAAGAGGGATTCTGCCTCAGGGGCAGCTTGTCCTCCATGCCCCCTTCTGAGGCTCTTCCAGCTCTGGAGAGATGAGAAGTCACCAAAACCCTCTGAGTTTCCTCTCTGCCTCTGTTGTTCACCATATTCACACAGCCTACTTTAGAGGGCTGTACTTTGTAGACTGTGAAACGTTACAGAAAGGCAGGTTGTTAGAGGTCGTTTGGTCAGTATTGGTGGTGGTGGTGGTGGTGGTGGTGGTGGTGGTGTCCTCATCATCATCATTTCAGTCTGGATCCGATTTCACCGGTGCAGCGACTTTCTTTACCAATCCCAATCAGCATTTGTTGTGCCAGTGATGGTCTTGGACGGTTCTGGGGCAGTGGCTTGTTAAGTGACCCAAGGTCACCCGGGTCTTCCAGGCTGTCTTGTTATCAGCTCCCTCTCAGTAGAAGTAGTGACAGTAATGATAACAGACAGTGCTAACTTCACAACGTTCTCTTACCACCCGCCCCATTAGCCCATATTTGGGTTTGGGATTACTGGTCTCCCAGAGGCCTAATGACAGGGAACCCAATGACTTCTGAGTGCCCTCTGGATGCAACCATTTTTCCCTGACTAGGGCACGTGCATCTGTCCAGTTTTCCAAGTGGCAAAGGTCTCACAGAACAGAAGTCACCATGTGAGGAATGCCAGTAGTAAAGGGAGCATGGAGGCTTGGATGAGGACAGAATTCCGGCCATTCTCCCAGGTGTTTGGGATGGGCTTTTAGGATCATCTGACGGCCTTGGGCCCGTTGTCTTATGTTCTGCTTACCCCTGGGCTCCCCTCTCTGGCCTCAGTCTACCTCTGTGAAATGGGGGGCTCTGAGAATCCCCCATTTCACTAAATGATCCTGAGAAGTCCAGTGGTGTTGGGTGTCTGCGTATTGCAAAAGACCTGAATATGGCCAGGAGAGGCGAACCTTGTGGCCACGCTCTGCTTTCCTCACCATCATCTTGGGGAGTTATTTCGTCTCCCTTAGCTTCCTTCTCTAAGAGGATTGGGTCAGATAATTCTTCAGTTCATTTGAGCAGTTGTTGATAAGGCTCCTCTCTATATTCCTGTAACTGGATAGTGAAGATACAGGGAAAAAATAAGCGTCTCTGGCCTCAAGCAGTTTATATTCTTTTGGGGAAGAACAACCAGTGTACGCATATAAAGAAAGGCAAAATAGATGTGCAACAAATTCATCTCAGTGAGTTTGAATTTTCAACCCTCGCTCCACCTAACCATCCCTGCCAGCCATTGTCCTGTATCTCTTCCACCTTTGGAGGCTAAACTTGAGAAAGCCATTTCTGACTGATGCTTCCATTTCCCTTCTCAGTCTTTTCTGAACCATCTGACTTCTGACCTCCTCACTCAGCCGAAACTACCCTCTGTGAAGTGACCAATGGTCTCTTCCCTGACAAATTGAATGGCCTTTTCTCAATCCTCATTCTTCTTGGGCTCTCTGGAGCCTTTGATGGTGTCAGTCACTCCTTTCCCCTTGATACTCTTCCCTCTCTTTAGGTAACCTCTCTCCTGGTTAAATTCCTGCCTGTCTGAGCTCTGCTCAGGCGTATTTGCCAGATATCTGTCCCACTCACTTTAGGTGTCCCCAGTCCGTCCTGGGCTCTCTTTTCTTTTTCCCCTCTACTAGAGGTTCTAAACTAGGGGTTCCATGGACCCCAAGTATTCCAGGGTTAGAATTCAGGGAGTCTACAAACTTGAAAAAAAATCTTGATTTTCATTAATCTCTGGCTAAAGTTTATTGGTTCCTTTGGTTATGAATGTAGAAATAAAATTCTGAGGCCCCTAGGCTTCACTAACACACAGGGACAGGAAGAACCCCCTCTTCTGTCCTATCTTGCCTGGGTTAGTGTTCCATGGGTTCAGTTATTGTCTCAGCTAATGAGTCTCAGATCTACTTAACCAGGCCTGATATCTCTCCTGATTTCAGGTTTTGCAGCACCGGTCGCCTCTTGGACATCTTAAGCGAGAGGTCCCGTAGGCATCTCAAATTCAGCATGTCCAAAACAGAACCATTTTATTTCTTGGCAAACCTTCTTGTAAATACCTCCTTTACTGTCATCCAAGCTTGCTACCATGGCATCGTCCTTGACTTCTCCAAACACTCACCCCACGTACCCATTCTGTTGCCAAGTTTGATCATTTCCACCTTCCCGACAAACCAACAGGGTGCCTTCTCTCAACCACCTGGTGCAGGCCCTCATCACCTCTTGCCTGGACAGTTTCATTAGACTTTGGCTTGGGCTCCCTTCCTCAAGTCTCTCCCTACATAAGTCCATCCTCCATTTGGCTGTCATAGCGATCTTCCTCAAGTATAGGTCTTGCCCGTGTCAACCCCACCACCTCGACATAAACTCCAATGGCTCCCTATTCCTCCAGGATCAAATAGAAAATCCTCTGTCTGGTGTTTAAAGCCCATCACAGCCATATGTGGAGCCAGGCTTCTTCTTTGTTCACCTCTGTGTACTCTGAGATCCAGCTGCTGTTCCTCAAGGAGGCACTCCATGCCTGGAATGCCCTCCCCGCTCACCTCTGCCTCCCAGATGCCTTCAAGACTCAGCCCAGATCCCACCTGCTGCAAGAGGCCTTTCCTGCTCTCCTGCTTTCCCTCCAGACTTACCTTCTGCTACCCTGTGTGGGCATCTTGTCTGCATGTGTATCTTTTATGTGCCTAGTTGTTTTTATACTGTCTCCCCCAGTAAAGTGGGAGCTGCTTAGCTGGGCACAGGAGGTGCACCCTGGTAATCTCTGATCCGGGGAAGACTGAGGCTGCTAGATCCCTTGGATTCAGGAGCTCTGAATTGTAGTAGCGCTAAAGCTGATTGGGTGTCCACAGTAAATCCAGTGCTGCGGAACCCGGGGTGGCCCTGTTCGAAGATGGAGCAGATCAAAGTTGCGGTGGGGCTGGGCCCCTGAATGGCAGCTGTGTTTCCAGCCCAGGTGATAGGGTGGATGGGTGGATGGAAGGAAGGAAGGGAGGGAGGGAAGGAGGAAGGAAGGAAGAAGGAAGGGAAAGGGGGAGGGAAGCAGGAAAGGAAGAGAGGCAGGAAGGGGAAGGAGAGGAAAGAAGGAAGGGGATGGAGAAAGGAGAGAAGGAAGGAAAGGAGGAAAGGAAATGGAATGTGAGCTTCTTGAAGGCAGGGATTGTGTTTTTGCCTTTCTGGTGTCCCTAGCACTCAGCGCAGTGCCTGGAATATATTAAGTGCTTCATAAATGCTTATCAATTGGTTGCTGGGAACAATAGAATAATACCTGGACTTGAAGTCAGGAGACACAGGTTCTAATCCCAGCTGATGTTTATTAGAGTAGATTGTGTAGTTACAGGGAGGGGCATTCTCTCCCCCACTCCTCCTTGCCCCACACACACACACTCATGCACACACAGACACACACTCTGTCACACACACACTCACACTCATATACTCACGCACATACACACACACATATTCTCATGCACATATACACACTCACCCACACACTCTCTCTCTCTCACACACACACACACACACACACACACACACACACACACACCCCTAATAGACAGAGCTGTCCAAAAGGGACAGGGCCTCTTCCTCCTCACTGGAGGCCTTTTGATGGATGTTGGATGGCCCCTTATTGGGAATATTATGAGGAGGATCCCTGCCAGGGTACAGATTGGACTAATTTATCACCGAAGTCCCCTCTAACTCTGGGATTCTGTGTTAAACCTTAAAGCACCATATAGATATCAGCCATTGGGATTATTCCCCCCAGCCCTTCCGGTGAATGAATGAGCCACCATCATACTCCAATGGCTCCTGGGCACTGCTCTCCCATGCCCCTTTGCCATGCAGCCATGCTAAGCGTGAGCCAGCCCACAGGTGTCAGGACCCCCCAGACAGGCCGCTCTTCCTGTACCAGCCTGTAGAATTCCTGCCAACAGGCACCTCCTTCAGCAGCTCAACATCATTTCCCACCCGGCTGCTCCCCCAACTTCCTGCCAGGGGATGGAAGCTGCTAGAACCCTAATGGGGTGTGAGAACTCTAGCTAAGGTATCAAGTGTTGCGTTATTTTTTTCTCTCCCCTTTTTCTTTTACTTTTTGTAACTTTTATCAAAAACAAACAGTCTATACCTGCACAATTTGGTTAATGATCTCAGAGATAGGTATTATTCCGATAACTTCAGACCAGCTGGCTGATGGGAGCCAATAGGAGGCCATCCATGCCAGGAAGTCGATGAGGTAGATAAGATAAGTGGGGATTGGATTAACCTGCAGGGGTGGTGAAATCAGGCTCTAGCAACAGATCCTGAGATTGGGGGGTGGGAGAGACCTGGAGAGAGTGGACTTTACCCCTGCTGATAATTAAGAGAGCCACCTTTGGCTATTAGCAGAAACAGGGTGCAGGGCTTTAATAATAGGCAAGGCCCTCCACAGTTGGAGATCACCGCCAGCAGCCAAAAGGGGAAATTTGCTTCCAAGAGATGAACCTCTGGTCCTTGGAATGATGTGTATGTAGCCACCGAAGGAGGTATGAAAGTTGGTGGAATTCAGCAGGCTGTGGTATAGGTGGAGAGCGGCCTGCCTGGAGGGGCTACGGACTCCTGTGAGCCACCTGGGCTTAGCTTGGATGGATGGCAAAGGGTGGGAGTTCACCCTTCCATCCCTTTCCCTGTGGGTCATCAGCCATCTTCCTCAGAGAATCATAGCCTCTCAGGTCTGAAAGTGCCTGTAGGAATAATCTAGTGCACCTCTTTCCTGTTTTGGGCCCTGTTGTTGGGCCCTGACACCCAAGGACTTTACCAAGGTCATTGGGCTAAATAGAGACAGAGCTGTGTCTCCCTATGCCTAGTACCTTAATAGCTATATGGCTTTGATCTAATCACCTGCAGTTAGAAGTTTCATCCCAGCCCTAGCATTCTATGTTCTAAGCTCCACCCCCTCTCTGATGTTCTAAGTTCCCTCCTGGCTCTGAGATTCTAGGTTCTAACCTCCCTCCCAGCTCCAACATTCTCTGTTCTCAGGGCCCTCCCAGCCGAGACATTCTATGTTCTAAGGTTCCTCCCTACTCTGACATTCTGTGTTCTCAGGGCCCTCCCAGCTCTGACATTCTCTGTTCTCAGGGCCCTCCCAGCCGTGACATTCTGTGTTCTAAGGTTCCTCCCAGCTCTGACGTTCTGTGTTCTAAGGTTCCTCCCAGCTCTGACATTCTGTGTCCTAAGGGCCCTCCCAGCCCTGACATTCTGTGTTCTGAGGGCCCTCTCATCTCTGTCATTCTGTGTTCTCAGGGCTTTTCCAGCTCTGATATTCCATGTCCTGAGGTTCCTCCCAGCATTGACATTCTGTGTCCTAAGGTTCCTCCCAGCCCTGACATTCTGTGACCTAAGGTTCCTCCCTGCCCTGACATTCTGTGTCCTAAGGTTCCTCCCAGCCCTGACATTCTGTGTCCTAAGGTTCCTCCCAGCTCTGACATTTTTTGATTCTTTTCATTATACTCGATGTCTTAGCCCTTTTAACTTTGCTAATTTTGTCTCAGAGTCTGTGTGGCCTCAGACTCTGTACTTCCGTGGGTATAGCTGTTGACAAAGGGAAAGAAGCCCGAGAGAAGTAGGATATAAGATGTGGGGTGGGCAGGGAGCAGTGGATGGAGCAATACAAGCCATAATATTCAAATAATATCCAAATAATACAACATAATATTCCAGACAAAAGTCTGGAACTGAACCGTGTCTCAGTTCTATGACGATCTCTGGGTAAAAGGGTGTGGGTATGTTCTGGATGTCTTGCCAGGGATGGGAAATCTCAGAAAAAGAAGCAGCTAGCTCCTATGTGAGATTCCATAAACCAGCCTGGGCTGTCGAGTCAGTGGAGGAGCTGCAGCAGAAGCCTCCTTGGCCCTCTGTGCTGTCATGGAAACCCCCAGGGACCCTCCTATTCTCACCTGTGTAGTGAAACAGCCGGACTCAATGACCTTCCAGATTCCTTCCAGTCTAAGCTGAGAGGGGCAATAGTGGGGATAACCATGACAGCTGGCTTAATGATACAGCGATGCTTTAAAGGTGTGCTGCGTAATGTACAACAGACTATTTCTTTTGGCCTTCTCAGAACTCTGGTGAGGAAGATGCTACCCCTGTTAACGTTAAGTGTTACGTAAGTGACCTGCCTACAGTCAGTCACTAGAGTAGTAAGTGTCAGAAAGAGGATGTGAACTTGGGGAGAAGGGGGGAAGGGAGGAAGGAAGGAAAGAAAAGGAAGGAAGAGAGGAAGGGAAGGGAGGAAGGAAGGAAGGAAGGGAGAGAGGAAGGGGGAAGGGGGAAAAAGAAAAAGAGGTGGTAGACTTGGAGTTAAAAGAGATCTGAGTGTGAATCCCTTATCTGATACTTTGGTGGCTGACCATGGGCAATTCAGTTACCTTCTCTGAATCTCAGTTTCTTCATCTGTAAAATTGGAAAGATAATACCCACCTTGCAGGGGTTTTTTGTGAGGTTCAGATGAGATAATACGCATAAAAGCATTTTGTATATTTCAAAGCATTCTACAAAGGGCAGCTTTTGAATGCTTAAATAACACGAATCAATAAATGAGCATTTATAGAAGCCAGGATGGGGAGGGGAGGGTTATTAAGTATGCCTCACCCTTTTGGAAGCTGGCATGCCACCTTATCAGCCTCTGATCACAGCCTTCAAGCACTTGGGTTCACTTCCTGCCTGCCCCTTTCAGAGCCGGCAGGCATCTCACTACCCACTTTTCCTTGGAGCTCTCCCCTCTTTTCTGTAGGCCCCTGTTCCCCTTTACGAACAGGTCCCATAGGTGATGCCCTCCAGAAGAGTTGCTCGGGTTGGGTCATGGGACTTAGGACCCTGCAGCCTATCACTAGGAGCAATAACTACACCGAACCATCCCCTTGGTCCCAAAGGAGAAACTGCCTACCTAGATTTGAGCGTCACTCAGTGTCAGAACCTGAAGAACCCTTGCAGACCATCTGGAATACACTTCAGCTTAGTACTAGAGTCATGACTTGCTGAAGGGTGAGGCTGTCCAACCACAAACACCTTCAGCAGAAGAGGAGGCTTGTCGGGGATGGTTTGTCCTGGGCACATACGGGTAATAGGAACTTCTAGTCAGCAGAAGCCCTTGTGCTGTAGCAGAAACAGAACCTTCCTGGATGTTGACCTTGCCCTTGGCCCAGGGACCCAAACCCCAAGTGACTTCACGACATCAGGGATGTCATAGGATTTCAAACCAGAAGGATACCTTGTTTTTGTGCCTGTGTCTTACCCATACTTTGATTTAGTCTATCTGTGATTTCCTCAACGCTGGTCCTCCCACCTCCTGTAGTACAGACCAAAATCCATTCACACTTTCCAATCGTGTCTCTTCCCATAGACTCTCAAGTCTACCCAACATGCTGGCCACCATCTTCTAGACTTCTTGACGTTTCATTGATACCAATGGAACCCACTGGCCATCCATCTGTTGTTCCTTGTTCTCACTACCAGCCCACCTTCTTTTCTGGACATGCACCTCTTTGGAGATAACCTGTATGTCACTTTTGTGAAATGACTTTTTGGCATTCTATCACAGCCACTCATCCCTATTGTCTGCCTGTTCAATGCCATTGAGTCACCTGCAACTTTAATTCTCTGGAGAATTGAATTCACAGAGCATCAAGGAAGAATATGGATGTTAAAGAGCTGGGGCTTTGTTTCAGGGGAAAGCCTTCTGTAGTTTCCCAAAAGCAATCCACTCTATGCTCTTCCTTCTAACCAATTCTGGGCTCAGATCATTGTCCATTCAGTGTTTGTGTAAGACATAGGTACCAGTGGACAAGCTATAGGTCATCTGTTCAGTTGCATCTCATTCTTCATCCACTTGGTTTTTCTTGTGTATACAGTTGGGCCAGACTCTTTCTGACAATCCTAGATCTTATTTAGGAGCAGCTAGAGCGTCCTAGGATTTGACAGAAAACTAGCACCATTGACATAAAAATTCCCAGTTCCATTTAGACTCTCCAGTGGATATAATCGTGTTGACGGCAAACAGCTTTAGCCATCACACCTCTCTTTAGTTAATGCCTCCTTTGATTTTCAATAACCAGAGAGTCATTGAGCAGGATTATCTCAGCTGTTACATCTTTTAAGGAATTTTATATGGTTATGACACATGCATTGGAAATATCTCACTGGAGAATTGTTAAGATAGCACTTGGTTCTACGAAGCAAATGCTTTTTTTTTTAATAGTCACAAGGAGACTTATATTCTCTACACCTTTCAGTCAATTGTATACTTGTAGAGGTGTGATCTGCTGTTGATTATCATTTGCTAAAGCTTCCCATTTCTCTTCTCAAAACTTCATCAAGGATGCTCTCAAAGCATGTTGGATGTGCTCTTATGGGCACTTCAGTGGAATGCGCTCCAGGCCTGAAGTCAGGAAGACCCATCTTTGTGGGTTCAAATCTGGCCTCAGACACTTACCAGCTGTGTGACCCTGGGCAAGTTCCCTCACCCTGTTTGCCTCAGTTTCCTCATCTGTCAAATGAGCTGGAGAAGGGAATGGCAAACCCACTCCAGTATCTTTGCCAAGAAAACCCCAAATGGAGTCATGGAGAGTCAGACACAGATGAAAAGCAAATAAACAACAACCCTCCTCAGAGATTTTGTAAAGATGGGAGAGTAACCATATGAGTGTCTAGTTATCGATGTTTTCTCGATAATTTTTTTTCAGTAATGGTAAGGTTAGATTCTCTCTCCCTCTGCCCCACCCCACCCCCCTGCCCCAGCATCCAATATCTTGAAGATGGATCCCTTATGACCATCAGGATTGTGTCTCCTCCAGCACAGACTTCCTCCTCTGTGTGGTCTTAAGCCAGTCTGGCTACTTTTCTTGTGATTAATTTCTTTAGTGTGGTTTACACTTTCTCGGGCAGCACCATAGGAA
Organism: Trichosurus vulpecula; assembly: GCF_011100635.1. NCBI lineage: Eukaryota > Metazoa > Chordata > Mammalia > Diprotodontia > Phalangeridae > Trichosurus > Trichosurus vulpecula. The sequence continues at coordinate 389,006,199 of NC_050575.1, forward strand.
ATGTGGTTGGCTGTCTTGTCACTGATGGAGAAAATAGTGCCTTATCTCACTCTTAATGGATCTCTTCCCATTTGCCTTAAATACTTTCAGGATTTAGCGATGGAGGACAATGGCTTCCCCACAGCCTCCATATGAGGACCTTCTCCTGGGAGCTCTGCTCCTCCTTCCCAGAAGCAGCTCCCTTATTCCCTTGCTCATGTGGGAGGTGGCCAGCCTTTGGCTGAGCCAGGACAAGGACCCAGGGGCAAAGCGCTTCATAGATCCCCAAATTAGAAGAGAACCTAGATGTCATCAAGTCCCGCCTTCTCCTTTAACCAACGAGAAAACAGAAGCCTCAGAAGGTTAATCGACTTGTCCAAGGTAACAAAGGAAGTAATTGGGGGGGGGGGGTCATAGAATTTGAACCCAGACCTTCTGAATCCAAATTCAGTACTGCTGTAAATGGTACCATGTGGCCTGGTATATAGTGTGACAACAACCCTGAACTGAGAGTTAGGACACCTGGGTTCTTGTTCCGGCTCTGCCAACAGGCCAACAGCAATAACAACTCATCCTTGCATAGCGTTCAAGTAAGGTGGCTACATCCACCCTGCAACAGGCAGCTGGTAAAGGCATAATTAAGCCCATTTTGCAGATGGGGAAACAGAGGCTCCGAGAGGTTAAGCAAGTTAGGACCAGCCCTTATTTTTATAGGATTTAGAGCTGGAGGGAACCTTAAGGTTCACCTAAACCAGAAATTCTAAACCTTTTTGGTGCCCTGGACCCCTTTGGCAAGCTGGCGAAGCCCTGTGGTCCCCTTTTGAGAATATTGTCTTTAATGCATAAGATAAACTATATAGGTTTATAGAGGAAGCCAATTAATTCTATGAAAATACAGTTATCAGAATTTTTTTTTTAAAAAAAGCTCCTGGGCCCCAAGCTACAAACTCCTTTATTTATCAGCTGAGAAGACTGAGGCCCATAATAGAAGTGACTTACCCAAGATCCCTCTTCCTCCTCACACCAAATCCAGCCCTATTGCTTCTCTGGGACTAAGTTTTGCCATCTGGAAAATGAGCAGATTGGGCTAAAGGATCTCCAGGCCTCCTCCCAGCTCCAGCCCTGTGGCTCTGCTGCTTCTCCCACTCTTATTTTAGTCATCAGTAAACCAGGGTTAAACCAGCTGCACAAGAGGCCTTTCCCCAGTGCTCTCTGATTAGGAGCCTATGGAGAGAAGGCACGGGTGCGGCAAGTGAGGAAACTGAGGCAACCAACATTAAGCAACTTGCCCAAGGTTAGAGCTCCTCGCCCCACATTGGGCGGTGAGATTTGCTTGTTTGTGTCTGCAAAGGGCTGGGGGCTCCCCGGTGGAAGGAGCCTTAAGTGAACTCTTAATCATTATGCTATAACCTATCCCCTCGGCCATTGAATTTTTAGGGGGGGAAGGGAGTTGGTCTCGTCCCAACCCCACTCCCTGCCCCCTCCAGCCTCTTCTTACAAAGTGGAGATGCTTTGAATCCTAGTGTGAAAAAGGCTTAGAGTTTCATCTAATCTAGATCCCTTGTTTGACGGGTGAGAGAAACTGAGGCCTCGTGGGAGCAGGAACTTGTCTACGTGTAGGTCAGGTTGACTAAGGTCAGGTGAACTCTGCTGGTGGGAGGGGCAGGCAGACCTTCAAGGGCTACAAACCAAGAGCAGTCCACACTTAGAAGCAGTGCCTACTTCACTATGCAAAGCACTTGGTAGGCCTTCAAACATTAAATCGATGCCAGCTGTTACTAAGACGGAGCAGTGGAGACCCACGTTCGAATCCTGTTCTGACACTTAACTGGCCTGGTCCAACACTGAGAGAGTCATCCGATGTCTCTGAGCCTTAGTTTTGTTATCTACAACGTAGGAGTAATAATCGAACTGCTTCCTGAGCCACGGAAAGGGACGTTACTTGGTATTCTGATTCCGAATGCAGAGCCCTTCTCTTCGCAATACCGGACGCTGCTTCTCAAAATGGCGTCCTACTGCATTTAGCACTGGGCATCCCTGGCCCTATGGCTCCTCTGCACATAAAGCCTCAGCCTGTTGTCAGTCAGCCAATCAACAAGCACTGTGGATTATAAGCACTGGAAATAGTACCTGCTATTTACATTCTAACAGGGGAAGCGACAACCTTGACCAAGGTGAGGCCCACCCAGTTTGCACCCATTTCACCCTGGTAGGAGGGGGCGTAGTTCTAGCCCAGCTCCCCCTTCCAGTCTCCACCATCCCAGACCCCCTCCTCCACCCCTTGTGTTGGAGCCGAATTGTTCTCTGTCTCCGGGCCTCGTCTTCCCTGCCCCCGGAGAAGCAAGTTCATAGGAAGGCCTCTGGAGCCTAAATATATATTTAAATCATATAAATATGCAAAATCTGAAATTTCTCATTTAGTTCCCTGCAGTTGCTTGGGGGTAAGAAATTGAATCCTGGGCGCAGCATGTTTATTCTGGAAATAACATGTACGGTATTGTTTGCCTGAAATAAATTAGTACTTTCTCTCATGCTGTTTGTATAGCAGTGTCTGGGCCTGGTCATGGAAGGGGCTTGCAACCTGGGGTGGATGTGGGGTGGATGAACGAGTGCATCCAAATCCGTGTGTGCAGGTGTGGGGGCCTGGCGGCACGCTTCCCTTCTTACCTGAGGAATTCAGGGCACCCTTCCCATATCATACTGGCCACCCCTCTACCCCCCATTATCCCAAGGCTAGTAAAGACGGGCAGGGATCATTATCTCCTCTTTGCAGACAAAGAAACTGAGGCACATAGAATTAATAACTAGGGAGACAGAGTGAGTCAAGGGACTTGGGTTCAAACCCCTCCCGGGGTATTTATTACCTTGAGCATAGCCTCAAAAGACTCAGCTCCCTTCCCTGGGACTCAGTTTCTTCGTCTGTAAAATGAAAGCTTTAGATGAGATTGAGAATTCTTAACCGGAGGTCCATGGATTTATTTTCAAGATCATTTCGATCACTGGATTTCAATATAATTGGTTTTCTTTGTAATGCTATGCATATTTATTTTATGCATTCCAGAAGCATCATGGGCTTCATGAGACCATCAGAGGGGCCTAGGACACACAAGAGGTTAAGAAGCCCTGGCCTCAGTGATCTCTAAGGCCCCTCCCAGATCTTAGTTCTGCCACCCTTTGATATCAAGCCAGGTCTTCCCATCTCTGTAGGCCTGGGCTGCATCGCTTCCCTTGCTCAGCACTGGGTCCCCTCTCCCTCAACAACAGGTTTTTCTTCATCACAGCCGCTGTCTAGGTAAAGAGATAAGCAGCTGGCATTTGATCTGACTCCATTTGGGGTAACTCTGACTGTAATCACAAAGAAGCTTGGTCAAGGAGGGGGAAAGGGAAGAGAAAGGAATATGCATTTACAGAGAGCCTACTATGTGCCAGGCACTGTGCTGAGAGAGAGAGAGAAGAAGAAGGAGAAGGAGGAGAAGAAGGAGAAGAAGGAGGGAAGAAGAAGAAGAGAGGAGAGAAGGAACCAGGGAGAGAGGAGAATGAGAGGGAGAGGGAGAAGGAAGAGGAGAGGAGAGAATGAAGCAGGGAGAGAGAGAAGAGAATGGGAAAGAGACAGAGATAGAGAAGAAAGGAGAGGAGAAAGGAAGAAAGATAGGGAAGAGAAGGAGAGAGAGAGGAGAAAGGGAGAGAAAGAGAAAAAAAGGAGAGAGACAGAGAGAGATGAGAGGGAGAGAGACAGAGCAAGCGCACTGATTGGTATTCATTTCTCCTTCAGCTTTCTTGTTCTCCAGGCTTCAGCTGTTGGTCACAGGGCTGGTATCTCTTCCTGTTCCTCAAATCTCATTTTTAAACATTGTCACTCTAGAGCACCCTTTGAGGCATGGGCTTGAGAGCATCCCTTGAACAGAGACCTCTGGGGTATCTGTTGACCATAAACGTACTTCCAGCTCCACTCTCTTGACAAAACTCTCCCCTGGTTGGGGCTCTTTCACTTCCTCTGATTGTATTGGGGAAGAAAACCTCAGTTAGCAGCTAATATGTATATATTCTTGATTTTCACCAACTTTTGGCTTCCTTTGTAATCCTAAGTATTTTACTCTAAGCATTTAAACACATGATTCAGAGAAGGGGCTTCTCCACACTGAGGGAGGGATGCAGAACATGCAAAGACTCAGGAAGAAATGATTTTTAAAGTTTCTTTCTCGTTCTTTGAGCTCTGTGGCTATTGGACACCAAGAATCTTGGACCTGGAGGGCTTCCTGAGCCATCGTTTATAAATACTGTATAATTGTAGCACTTTGGGGTTTACAGAATGCTTTCTTCACAACAACCTCGTTTGGAAGGTAGTACAAGCATCATTCTTTGCATTTTAAGGATGCAGCCACTGAGGCTCAGACAGGTTAAGTGACTTGACCATGGCTGAGCAGGTTAGTGAGTGTCAGACCCTGGAGTGGACCCAGCTTTTCAGGACTCCCAGGTTCATTCACCTTCCCAGGGTGGTATCCATCCTCACCCTCTGCTAAGCACCATGCCACACCCTTCAGAGCTCCATCCCTGCTTCTACTGCAAGGATTCTTCACATACGCCACCCCACCCCACTCCACCCCCCCACCCCCCCAAAGGGATCTATGGACTTGATGGACTTCCTTTATTTCCATTTACCTCTAACTGAAATTTCTCACGTCCTTTGTTTATTCCATCAATTCAATTCAAAGCTTCAATTTGAAACTCAGAAATTTCAATTCGAAAAAACTAAAATTCAGTTCTTTAGTTCAAATATTCTAATTTTTAAAAATACTTTATTGTGGGAAGGGATCCCTAGGCTTTGCTAGACTGCCCAAGGGGTCCAGGAAACAAAAAAAAAAAGCAAAGAGTACCACCAAGCCCTACCAAAAGAGGTCCAGCTTTTTGCCCATTGTCATGCATTGCTGGGGTAATGGCCCCTCTGGTAGCAGGTGCCACCTTTACCTAGACCTCCAACTCCCTCAGGGATGGGATGAGGCAGAAGAAGTAGCTCCAGCTCCTTCTTCTCTGACTGGCACACCAGTTCCTTCAGTCTGCCCTGAGCTCACACTCATTTCTGAGCAATCCTAGGAAATTCAGGTGCTAACCTAATGTTTGCCACCTCCCCAGACAAAATAAAAAGATGCAGAATTGCTGGCTCCCTTTTTCTGAGCAGGAGGGAAATCAGCTGCTCATCCAAGCTCTAGGTTAAATGGGACTTCTCCCTCTCTCTCCCTCTCTCCCTCTCTCTCTCTCTCTCTCTCTCTCTCTCTCTCTCTCTCTCTCTCTCTCTCTCTCTCTCTCCTCTTCTCTTCTCTCTTCTCTCTTTTTCTCTGCCTCCCTTCCTCCCCCCTCCCTTTTCCATCTTCTCTCTCTTCTCCCCCCACCCCACCATGTATCTGTGTAAGTTTCTCTCTCTCTCTCTCTCCTTGTCCCCCTTCCTTCTAGAACGGTTGCCTTTTATCTGTGGCTGTGTGTTTTCTCTGGTGGGGATTGATACACAGAAGATGGAATGGTCTGACATGGAAAGTGTCAGGCACACACTCTTATCTTGGAGGCATGGTCTCCTGCCCCCAGTGCAGATGCTCAGCCAATGAGGCAGTGGGAAGGAAGGGAGGGGGGGGGAGGAGGAGGACTAACTTGGGCAGAATGAGAAAAGGGGGGATTAGCTACAAAGGGAGGCCCCCTCGATATGAGCAGAGGGATTAGAGCATGGTAGGTGCCCTTCAGAGCTGCCTGGGATAATGGCTGACTTTCCCCTTCCCCCAGTACCCCCCCCCCGCCCCCACATAAAATCCTAGAAAAGTGCTTCAGGGTGAAGACCTCTTGTCACCCTCTCCCCATTTCCTGGCTCCCCAGGACTGAAGTTCCTGGAGACTAAAGTGAAGAAGATATTAACTTTAGGGAGAGAATGTCAGGGGTTAAGGGGTGGGGTGGACCCTACTGCTCATGACTAGGTTTATGGGAAAACAATGTTGTCTTAAACCAACATTGGGGCAGCTGCCCTGGGCAGTGAGGAGGATGCTCCATGCATGTACTCCAAACAGCAGAACCAGCAGCAGTGATAGGGGAGGGGGTCATCATTCCCTACCTCCCAGATCCTTGCTCACCCCAAACCCCAACTCTCCAAAACAGTGCTCTCTCATCTGAAGACAAAGGCAGCCTGGTGTGGTTGACAGGGCCCCCAGCTAAGGAGTCAGAGGACCTGAGTCCCTCATATCTGCTGGTTTTCATATTCAAGTGTTTCCCTTGGTTTCCCAGCTTTGTCTCTGACTTATTGGGTTACCCTGGGACAGGGACTTCCCCCATCTGAACCTAAACCGTTGTTGTTTGGTCATTTCAGTCCTGCCCAACTGTTCGTGACCCATTTGGGGTTTTCTTGGCAGAGATACTGGAGTGGTTTGCATTTCCTTCTCTAGCTCCTTTTACAGATGAGGAAACTGAAGCCAATATGGTTAAGTGACTTACTCAGGGACACACATCTGAGGCTGGATTTGAGGAGGGAGGGAGAGAGGGGGGGAGGAAGGGAAAAAGTGGTGCTTCCCCCTTAGGAGAGACAATCATATGCCCAAATAGTCAGCAATTCAGTCAACAAACATTTATCAAACTCTATGTCTTAGAAACTGTGCTAAGTCCCTGGTATACATAGAAAGACAAAAACACTGGATCTGCCCCCAAGGGTCCAGAGAAACAGCATGTGAATGACTAAGTACATCCAGGCCTTGAAAGAAGATAGAAGGTAACATGAAAGGAGAAGCCCCCTCCCAGTGGGGGAGACCAAGGAAGGCCTTCTGCAGAAGCTCGAGCTGAGTCATGAAGGAAGCCAGGGAAACAACGTAGAATTCTATAATGACCTTACTGTAGAGTATATGATGAGCATATACGGCATAATAACGTATCATCCTATGATAACCCAGACTAATCACAACTGTTTATGCACACCTCCATGCCCGGAGGCAGGACACACCAGGGGCAGACAGCTTGGAGCAAAGCGGGCACAAACTCAGCGAACTATATGGTACCATATTCCGTGATAAGTGTGTTAGTGAGGTAGAAAAGTGAAGTGGCAGTTGAGAAGGAGAAATCAGTTCCTTGTGGGGAGGAAGGCTTCATGGAGGAGGTAGCTTGGCCTTGAAGGACAGGTCAGAATTGAATGGGAAGCTGGAGCAGGCAGCAGGGAGGAGACAAGTAAGTGGAGGAGGCGGGGGCAGTATGAGTGTCAGGAATAGAGAAGAATCCATTTAGACTAGGACATAAGGTATTTAAAAAGAAGGTGCAGGAGGTGGTCCTTGAGACATGAGTGGTGGAGAGCCTTGAACGCCAGACCAAGGACTGGTGGCACCATCGTATATTTATGTATATGCCAGGGCTGACTATACTGTACCACTTACAGGATCAGTGCCTTCATATCTGCTTGGCCCTCCTGCTAGTTTCTTGGAGTGGGCTGGGGAGCCAGTAGTAGAAGGGGGAGAAGGTTAGGCAGCCTTCTTCCCACTCCATTCCCCGACTGCCAGTATATAACCTTGGGGAAGTTACTTCCCTCCAGTGGGCCTCCTATGTGTCATCTGTCCTCTGGGGGGTATGTAAGAATACTGTAAGAATACACATGGAGTGTTTGGAGTTGTTCAGACTAAAGAGCCTTAATGTGTGTGTGTGTGTGTGTGTGTGTGTGTGTGTGTGTGTGTGTGTATGGTATATATAGCATGTACTTGGAGTGGGCAGCATAATAATAGTTATTATGATTTTCATCAAAGAGACACGAAGCCTTTTGTACGTTGCAACAAAGCCTTGGCAGCGCCCTGGGCACACACTAAATACTTTTTGATGGCGGTGCTGATTGTGATCCAAATAGGCTAATTCCGCGGCTTTTTTTTTTAATGGATAAATTAAGGCATAATACGTTTATAAACAGCTCGACCCTCTGCGGTGGTCAGTGGATGAACATGCTTTTGATGCGCCACGCTCCCCAATAACAACCAAATGTTGACAGAGTTTTTGGAGAGTGTTCACAGAGTTATCGGGCTACCAGCTGTCACCTGGGAGATTTTTAAAACTACCTTGGGAGTCAGGAGCAAAGCTTGCAATGGAAACAAGGCAAATTGTAATTAGAATCGGGATCCACAGGCCCGATTCCCTCTTCTCAGACAGGGAAGGAACAAGCATTTATTAAGCACCTACTACATGCCAGGTACTGTGCTATTTTCTCAATTTACCCTCACGATGAATCGAAGAGATAGGTACTACTGTTATCACCATTTTACAGATAAAGACACTGAGGCAGACAGGGTTAAATGACTTGCCCAGGGTCATACAGCTAGCCAGGTGTCCAAGCCCAGATTTGAACTCAGAACTTTCTGACTCCAGACCTGGTGCTCCACTGAGCCAACAGCTCCCTATTGACCAGAATGTTAATCGATGCGAGGAAATGAATAGAATAATTTGAAATTCAAATCCTGGGTTACAGTGGTGAGAGTGCTAAAATTTTAGTCAAAAACCCTTTCAATCCCTACTGGCTTATTTTTAATGGTATAACCTTGAATACAATTAATTCCCTTTTCTGGACCTCAGTTCACTCAGCTGTGAAATGGAAGGATTGGACCTAGTTCATCAAGGACAGAAGATAGTTCCTACAGTGCCTAGAACAGAGTGAGTAACCGGTCATTAAAGCCAATTGTTGGTTGTTCTTATCAAGTCCTAGCATTCAAAGCTGCAGGACATTTTAGAGACCCTTAGTCCCCAGCCATTCTCCTTTACAGAGTTCCCAAGAGGACAAGGGATTTGCCCAGCATCACATAGATGGCAAATGGCATAATGGAAATTCAAACCCAGGTCCTCTGATTTCCAATAGAAGCTCCCTTTCCACCCGAAGTGAGCCTTGAAGGACAGGAAAGCTTTGGTTTGCTGGAGAGGAGGCAGGCAGGCATTATAGGCCAGGGAACAGCACGATCAAAAGCATGGAGGTGGGACTGAGCTAGCCATCTGGCACAGCTGTGTCACCTTGAGGACTTACTTGGGTAAATAGGATGTATGCCTGTGGTTCAGTGAGGTCATAATAGAAGGTAGCATATGACTAAAGTCTTTCAAACCGGAGTTCCCAATGAGTTTACTGCGACAGACTTGTTGATCACAGATTCTGCCTTGTTTCTGAGCCTCACCTCAACCTACCTTCCACCCACCTACCCACAGGCATTTGGAGTAGAGAGATAGGTGCAGGGCAGAAGCCTGAAATACCTGCTTAAAACCCCTGGGGGCTACAGGGAGAAAGCTTTGGTAGCTGCTGGGGCAAAGTTGGGGATTCCCCTCATTAAATGAGTTGGAGAAAGAAAGAAAGAAATTAATCTCCCCTCCCAGCCCTGTTTCTAAGGCCAGTATCAGCTAGTGGTTCTTTCCTCCCTGCATTCCACGAGCCCCCTGCCCCCCATCCCCTGCCCATCTCATGCATTTCAGCCCAAAGGGAAAAGAACTCTACCTGTAAACACCTCACCCCCTAACTCCACATCCCAGGAGCCCACTTCCAGCCTCCCCCACCCCTGAATTTAAGGGCCACTCCCTCCTTCCCGCCCAGGAAATGTGGCCAGGTTGTCCTTGCCCTTCTCCCACTGGCAGGCTCAGGTGTCGACATACAGAGCTGATACGGTTCCCCATCACACGATGGGGTCGGGTTAGGTTGTGTATTGCTCCTGGGATGATCAAGGAGAGATGATAGGGTCCTGGATTCAGAGCTGAATGGGACTTCAGAGTAAAGGTTCTAAATGTGGATCTGTAAACCTGGATGGGGAAAAAAATACAACTTGAGTTCTACTAATCTTTGGTTTCCTTTACAATCCGAAGCATTTTATGTACTTAAAAAATCCTCCAACACATTCTTCTGAGAAGGGCTCTGGGGGCTTCACCACACTACTGAAGGGTCCCTTGACATACAGAAAAAAGGAAAGAATTCCTGCTTCCCAGGGTCATTATTCTAAATCTCTCATATTGTGAAAGAAGAAACTGAGTCCCAGAAACTTGCCCCAGCACCTATCATGAGATTGAAGAACCAGGTTTCCTGATACTACACCGGGTGTTTCCACATGGTACACGGAAGAATTTAACTTGGTTGTGCAATAGTAGAAAAGACTTCCTCATGGAGTAGTGAGCTCCCTTCATTCAGAAGTGTTCGGGCCAAGGCTTCCGGGAGTGTCAAGAATCGTTGATTTAGAGCTCAAGGAAATCTCAGGGATCAGCTTAGTCAAACTGGCTTCTTTTACAGATGAAGCAACAGCAGCCAAGGTCGTGGAGGAAGTCAGTCATAGAGTCAGGATCTGAACTCAGGTCTCATGTCTCCAAATCTAGGACTCTTTTCTCTTCCCCCAATGAGGGGAGTCTGACGTGAGGAGAACGACAAAGTGAATCCTGGGCCTTCTCCCTGGCTCTGAGATTCTGTGAGTCTTTGAAGGATAAAGTCACTGTGGACAGATACCATGGGAAGAGCAACATCTAAGGCAATGGTTCTCAGATGTTTTGGTCTCATGACCCTTTACATTGTCTTTTTTTAAAGGAAAAAAAATATTATTTATTTACTAACATTATTTCTTTTTAAATTGTTAAGTTCCAAATTCTCTCCCTTGCACTCTTCCCCTACCCACTGAGAAGTCAAGCAAAAAGATGTCTATTATATATATGAAATCCTGCAGAACATATTTCTGTATTAGTCCTATCTCCACCCTCCCCTAAAGAGCTTTTGTTTACGTGGCTTATATCTATCCATATTTAGTATATCAGACATAAAAATGGACACATGGTAAAATCTTTAATGTTTGGCTTCCTGGGGTGCAACTGGATTTTCCTGTCTCCTTCAGCATTCATTCTGTTGTGATTTGGTATTTTGGATACAGCAAGATCTTAATAGTTTTTTTTTTTTATTTTCCCATTCATTCATTCATTCATTCACTCTAGATTAGAGATGTAAGGAACCTTTGAAGGCACATGGCTGAGATTTGAACCCAAATCCTTAGATTCCCACGTCTTATTCATCTCCTAGAGTATAACCTCCTTGAAGGCAGCTACTGAGTCTTACATAAATTCAGAATCTCTCCCAGGGAGAGAGAACAGTACTGTGTCCATGGTAGATGCTTAATAAATGTGGAGGTTGTTGGTATTCAATGGTCCCCTGAGTCCTAGGAAGCCGTGAGAAGGCAGTGGCATCAGTACCCAGGGAAACTCAGGGTGGGGGCGTGAAAGACTCTTTTTCTTCTCTCTTCCTCTCTCCTGGGACCCTCTTGCTATGGGATTCATCGGACAAATCTCCTTCCTATTTTCCTGTGCTTCTCCCCTTTCAGTGGAGCAGATCTAGGGGAGATGGAAGCCTCTATCAGCATACATTTGAGTATTGGTAAGCTGCCATCTTATCTGCACTCTGAAAGACAAAGACCCAGTTAAACCATTTTAGAACAGCCTTCATAGCATATTTACATGTTATCTAAACCATTAAGCCAGAAGTTTATCAGATAATCGGGCCCATTAAGCCCAGAGCCTGCCTGGAGTTGAGGGCAGCCAGAAGTAAAGCAGCTTCTCTGTCTGTTCAGTGGGGAATAGATTTCCCTGTCATGGTGGACGGGTTTCTGACCTCTGCCCAGGCATGCCGGGTTGCGGCGGATGGAAGCGGGATTCACGAGGCGAGAAGGTGACAGACGCCACACCCCAGGGACTCAGTGGAGAGGGAAGTAGCCCGGGCCATTTCCCGGGCAGAGGAGAAGGAAGTATAATCCTACTGTTGAGATGGGGCCCATTCCCAAGAGACAGCAATGCCAAGGAGCCCCCTGGCCCTGTTCCCCTTCATGCTCACCTGCTCTTAGTGCTGGAGGGCAAAGGCTCATAGCTAGGCAGTGGCTAGGGTGTTGGAGCTGGGATCAGGAGACCTGAGTTTGAATCCTGCCTCCCACTGCCTTCCTAGCTGTGTGACCCTGGGCAAGTCGCTTGACCTCTCTCAGCCTTGGTTTCTACATCTGTAAAGAGGGCTGACAAAGGCACTTGCCTCGCAAGGTTTCCCGGGATAGCTCTACTTTCAGCTGAACTGCCAAATGAGATAACATGTGAAAAGCACTGCAGACCTTCAGGGGATAGCTAAAAGCTGCCTATTGTTGTAAAGACCATGGATGGCCAGCAAGAAGGGGCCTCTAATCCAGTCTTCCCTTTTCAACCATAAGGACCCCTTTCTAACTTCAAAAACTTTTCAAATCTAACAACAAATGTAAGTGAATTTCTATCTTTTTATCCCGATCGCAGCCTGGCTTAGTGGGCAGACAGAGAAGCAAAGGACCTGGGTTCAAATCCTTCCCTTGTCACTTCCTACGTGTCTAACTCTGGACAAGCCACCTGAGCTTCAGTTTCCCCATCTGTAACATAAAGGGGTCAGAATAGAGAACCACAAAGGGCCCTTCTGAACCTAGAACTATGATCCTTGGAGTCAGGAAATCCTGGATTGATGCTTCGTCTTTGACACAGACTATTGAGGTGACCCTGGATAACTCATTTAACCTTTCAGTCTAAGGCCGTAGATTATGAAATTGCCACCTGTACTTCTGGAGGAAGGTTTCCCATCTCCAGTAAATCACAAGTGAAGATAGAAACAAGCTTTTGAAGAAGTGTGTGTGTGTGTCTGTCTGTCTGTGTGTGCATAAAAGTAAATCTAATAACATTAACATATTACTAAAATAGTCATATATGTGTGTGTATGTATATATATATACATATATACAGCATATTATTTATTCAGTCTACAAATGGTACCTCTGTTTAATTCATTAGGCTGAGTCAGACTGCTTATTTTGTTGGAGCTGAATAAGAATCAGCATTAGAATTCTCATTTACATATTGATTCAAGGACTCCTTGGGTCCTGAATAACTCCAAGACTCCTTCCCCTTTCCCTCCTCCCCATCCCCAGCTCCACGGATCTGTGGCCAGAAGGTTGGGAAGCGCTGCTCCAACCCTAAAGAGAGCTGAGGTCCAGGGAGGTCCCCGAACTTACTGGTCACATACATCAGAAAGTCTAGAGCTCAGAGCCCTGGTCTTCCAGTCCCTAGCCAATGCTCCTTTGACTTCCCAGAAGCACATCTGAGTTCTCTTAATGAGAAATGTCTCCGCCTTCTGCCTTCCTGAGCAGCTGGTAGAAGAGAGGAGAGCTAGGAGAGTCATGCCAAGTGGGGAGTGGCTGTGGGTGTCCCTGGATCCCATGGACTAACAAAGATAAGGGGCATAGGTACAAGTATCAATTCCTGGTGCCCTGAGTGGCTGAGAACATTGAATAACATCGGTGATCAATATCAACTATTTGCCCAGTTGAGTCAGATGTAGAACGTCAGAGCTGGGAGGGACATTAGGATATAATGTCAGGGTTAGTAGAGACCTTCGGACATAAAGGTCAGAGTCAGGAGGGACATTAGGATATTGGACGTCTTAGCTGGAAGGGACCAAAGTCCATGATGGACACTCTCAAGGTCACACAGAGAGTTGATGGTAAAACCAGGAGTTTACCCCGTACCCCTGCCTCAAGTTACCTCCTCCATCCTGCCTTCAGCTGCTAAAATGATTTTCTCACCCCTACTCAGTAAACTCCCATTGGCTCCCTATAACTCCGGGATCGAGTAGAAAATGCTCTGTTGAGAATTTGAAGCCTGGTTCCTTCTTACCTTTCCAATCATCTTTCTCTTTATCCCCCTCCATGTACTCTATGGCCCAGCTACACCAGCCAATTAACTGTTCCTCGTAGACAACATGTCATCTCCCAACTCCTTAACTATGCATTGGCTGTGCTCCATGCCTGGCATGCCCTCCCTTCTCACCTCTGTTTCCTGGCTTCCCTCAAAACTCAGCTCAAATCCCACCCTCTGCAAGAGGTCTTCCCTACCCACTCCCCAACCACCACTGCTAATGCCTTCCCCTGAGACTACTTTCCTTTTACACAGTTAGCATGTATATATTGTCTCCCACCTTAGCCAATGAGCTCCTTGAGAACAGGGACTGTCTTTGTATCCCCAGTGCTTAGCACAGTGCCTAGTACATAGTAGGTGCTTAATAAATGCATGTTGACTGATTGACTCCATACTCTTTCTACTGTACCTTGACATCTTCCTCCTTCTGCCAGGTCAGACTCTCCACAAGCTGTCTGGTCTAGCCATGTCCTCAGGGATCCCAGAGCCCCCCATCACAGAGCCTCCAGGATGGCAGGGCACCAATGGAACCCTTGGGCTGTCAACTCAACTCCCATCCCTAAGTCAGGACCCTAAGTCAACACAATCATTCCCAGTTATATTGGCATCAGTTTGCAGGATGAGTGTGCCACCCAGAGGCAGGCCTGATTCTGGTTTGTAATGCGGTAGAAACAATACTGGGCTTTTGGAGTCTGAAGACCTGGGCTCAAATCCTCCCTCAACTACTTTAGATGTGACTTTTCAAGAACTCGTTTCTCCTCTCTGGGCCCTCGTGTGTAAAAGGAGGGAGTTGAGTCAAAGAATCTCTGAGGTCCCTTTTTACCGCAAATCCTTTGATTCTGGTCCTCGCTCTGCTGTTCACCAGCCACACTACTCTGGGCAAGACAGTCAACTTCCCTGACACTCAGGTCCTTCATCTGTAAGATGCAAATGGTAATGGCAGCTGGTAGGTACTCCCAGGGAAGTCCTGATCAAGAAGATTGTGTCTGTGAAAGCACTTCTTGAGTGGTAATGTTCTTTAGGAATGTGAGGTGGAGTTATGCTAGCCCTTCTTCCTCTTATTTTACCATACCCTCTCTGGCTTTGAACCCTCTCTCTTTATCCTTAGAATGACTATTTTTAAGGCTCTTACCACAGTCACTGTACTGTGTTAAGTGCTTTAGGGAGACTCAGTTTCCTGAAGTTTCTAGTCTAGTTCAGGGACATGACAATACTGGACCATAGGGGAATCGGTTTCTCTAATGGAGCACCTAGATCTCTGGGACCATTCCTGGCATCTGCCCTCCAGGCACAAGCATTCTTATACCACTGTCACCGCCCCGCCACTTTACCTCTCCATCACAGCCTGAGATCCAGTGACATTGGCCTCCTTGTCATTGGGAGCTCCATCCTCAATGGGGACGCTGTAGACATGAGCTGTGCTCCCCGTGACTCTGCAGAGCTGTGTTTTCTGGCCATGTTTCCATTCCATGGACAAGAACAAGAACCTCTGTTTCCCAGCTCTGGGCATTTTCACTGGCTGTCGACCAAGCTTGGAATGATCTCCCTCCTCATCTCTACCTCCTAGCTTCTCTGTCTTCTTTCCAGGACGGGGAGCTTTTTCCTATCCCCCTTAATTCTGGCTCCTTCCCTCTGTTAATTATCTCCAATTTATCCTATATATAGCTTGTTTGTATGTTGTCTCTCCCATTAGACTTTGAGAGCAGGGACAGTCTTTTGCCTTTCTTTGTATCTCATGCATTTAGCATAGTGTGTGGAACATAGTAGGTGCTTAATAAATGTTTCTTGATTGATACCCTGATTACCTGGGGACACGGAGGGATTGTGATGCACCTTGGGTCCCACACCTAGGAAGTGGGCTCAGAGTGTTTAGGATGCCCGTCTTCTGCCCTTGTACATGGACAGGTAGAGCCAAATAGCTGTCTTGCTCTTCTCTTATCATCTTTATGTCTTTTTTTTTTTCATCTAGATGAACTGGAGCTGATCTCACAGGATGGGGAAAGCAAAGTTCGTGCCAAGAGGAGTCTTCCTGAGGGAATTTCCTGGGGTCCATTCAGTGGAAACATCCAGAGTGAAGGCTCCTCACCAGGGCAAACAGAGACGGTAAGGATCTCTAGCTTTTTGCCCCCAGTTCCTACTGCCTTGGCTCCAACCCCACTGGCACTTGATCCTACATGGCCCTTGGCAATTGCAAAAGAATCCTAGATTTCAATTGTTGACCAGATGAGTAAAGTACATTTTTAAAATGAGACCCCGAAAGGGGGAATATCTTTCCCAGAGTCACACAGCAAATGGCAGAGCCAAGATCAAAAGCCAGGTCCCCTGATTTCCAGTCCAGGACTTTCTAATATGTCAGCATGCAGTGGGTATCTGCCTGCTGGTCACCCTATTTAAATATAGGATCCAAATTAAGCTCCTTTCAAAATGTTTCCCTTGCTTGTGACAAGACCATGCTAGTAATTTCATTCTCCTTTGTGTTAATTATAGCTCATGTCTACATGGCCCTTTACGATTTGGAAAGCACTTACAATGGCACAAGCAGGATTGTCCCTGAGGGGAGGCTTGAAGAGCATAGATCTGGTCACTGAATCCTGGGATTCTAGAATTATGTGTTGCTCCCCCCCCACCACAGTCCCCCCAAACTTAAAATAACTCATTCGGTGACCTCTTTTCACAGTGAGGAGAAAACTTGGAGGAACTCTTGTTCCTTTTAGGTGGTACATTACTGGGTGATAGACACATCCCGGATTATAGGACCATAGTTTTAGAGCCGAGGCACCCAGGACAGGCAATGGATCAAGCATTAGGCCTAGAGTCAGGAAGACTCGTCTTCCTAAGTTCAAATCTAACCTCAGATACTTACTGGCTGCGTGACCCTGTGCAAGTCACCGAACCCTGTTTGCCTCAGTTTCCACATCTGTCAAATGAGCTGGAGAAAGGAAATGGCAAACCTCTCCAGTGTCTCTGCCAAGAAAACCTCAAATGGGGTCATGAACAGTTGGGCATGACTGAACAACAGCAACAACTCAGTGCTCTAGTCCATCAAATTCTTTTTTGATCCTGACTCTGTCATCCATTCTCATTAGCTCTTTCCCCCACCCCCCACCCCCAGCTTGGGGTCATCTGTGGGCTGGATGAGCATACCTTCTATGCCTTTATCCACATCATTGATAAAAATGTTAAATAGCACAGGTCCAAGCACAGATACCTGGGGTCCTTCCCTGGAGACTGTGTGCCATGTTGGCACTGAATCATTAACAACCATTCTTTGAGTCTGGTCGTCCAACTAGCTCTGAATCCATCTGATTGCATTATCATCCAATCTCTATCTCTCCATCTTCTCCACAAGAATAGTTTGAGATACTTTATCAAAAGCTTTGTAGACATCTGGGCAAGCTGTGTCCCCAGCACTCCCTGATTCTGATCATTTCAAAATCCTGTTCAAAGGATTGAGTTTATGTGGCATGACTTGGCCTAGGTGAAGCCGAGCTGGCTCTCTGTAATCGTCGCTTCCCTTTCTAGATGTTCACCAACCATCCCTTTAATGATCCCTTCGAGGACTGTCTTAGGAATCAAAGGCAAGCTCACTGGCCTAGAATTTGGAGACTGGGTTCTCTCCCTTTTTGTTCTGGAACATCAGATCATTTGCCCTTCTCCAGCCGTGTGCCGCCTCTCCTGTTTTCCAGAATCTTTTAGGTTTCACTGCTGGTGGCATGGTGCTCACATCTGCCAGCTCTCTCAGGCCTTGAAGAGGTAGTTGGTCTGGGCCGGGTGACTTGAATTCATCCAGCTGTGTGATCTCTAACAATCTCCTTACTTATCCTGTGCATAAGCTCCCTGTTAGTCCATTTTATTCTATCATTTCCAGTGTAAAGGTCATTCTCCTTGGCAAAGAAAACAGAAACATAACAATAGCTCTGACTTGTCTGTGTCATCCACCCCAAGCAAAAACATGCTATCCTTGTGTGATACCCTTTTTTTTTCGCCTGATATAGTTTAAAAAACAAAACAAAAAAATCCACAATAAAAAAAACCCAACTCTTTTTATTGGTCTTAGCTTTTCTCACTAGCCTGGGCTCACTCTGAACTTTTGAATTTCTGACACTTTTTCCAGGACTGCGCCATGCTTTGATGTTTGGATTCTGTTACCTCTCCTTGTTTCTAGCTTCCGTATATTTCTTTTTAAAATCTAAGTTGGTGAGTGACCTCCCTGTGCATCCACATCAGTCTCTTCTTGGGACATCTAGGTCACACTGAAGATAGATTAGATAGACTTGGAGTCGGGAAGACCTGAGTTCAAATTTGGCCTTACATAACCAGCTGTGCGACCTTGGGCAAGTCACTTGACCTCTGCTCGCCTCAGTTTTCTCAGCTGTAAGATGGGGATAATAATGGCTCCTGCCTCTCCCAGGGTTGTTGTGAGGTTCAAATGAGATAGTATGCCTGAATGCTTAGCACAGTGCCTAACACATAGCAGACACCATAGAAATACTAGCTTTCATCATCGGTTCAGTTCAATTCAGTCATTTTTCAGTCGAGTCTGACTCTTCGTGACCCCATTTGGGGTTTTCTTGGCAGAGATGCTGGAATGGTTTGCCATTTCCTTCTCCAGTTCATTTGACAGATGAGGAAACTGAGGCAGACAGGGTTAAGTGACTTGCCCAGGGTCAATTTGGAAGAAGCTGGCAAAAACATTCTCCCCATCCTTTATTAGACGTGTGTCATTTCTGGCCAGGGAGGTGGAATGTCATGTGCGAGAAACAATAAATAGGCCAGTTTAGCTGAATTATAGAGTGCATGAAGGGGAATACAGCTGGGACCACGTGGCGATGAGCTTTAAGTGTTAGAGGAGTTTGCCTTTTGTCCTAAAGATAAAAGGAAGCCCCTGGTGCTTTTTGAGCAGAAGGAGGGACATGGTTAAAGCCGTCTTTTAGGAATAGCACAAGGGCAGCTGAGGAGAGGCAGGGTCAGTAATTAAGAGACAGTTACAGTGGTCCAGGCAAAAGGTGATGAGGGGTTGAACTAAGGCGGTGGCCATAGAAACAGAAAGAAGGGAGTGGATGCAAGAGATGTCAGGGAGGCAGAAAGAATGAGATTTGGCAACTGACTGGATCGGGGCACAGGGTGAGGGATCACAGGGAGAGATCCAAGGTGACTCCTTGATCGCAAAGCCTGGCTTCCTGAAGGATGGCGATATCATTGATAATTAAGGAAATTAGGAAGAAGGGTGAGTTGGGGTGGGAGAGAGGTAACGAGCTCTGCTTTTTACACATTGAGTTTGAGATGCCCAGGGGACAGCTGTAGAAATGTCCAAAAGAAGCAAAGCCTGGCGGCACAGGACTGTAGTCCTAGCTATCAGAAGGCTGAGGCTGGTGGATTGCTTGGGTTTTCAGAAGTTTCTGGGTTACACTGGGTTAAGCTAATCCGAGTAGCAGCACCAAGTTCAGTGTGAATACAGTAAGCCCCCCAGAGTAGGGGGCTGCGCAACAGAGTAGATTGCCAAAGGAGAAGAAAAAGTAGCCCAGGTGGGAAACCTGGAGAAAGGCAAAGCTTCTGCCCCAATTAGAATGGAACTAGACCTATAAGTAACCCCTGTACTTCCTGTTTGGGCCAGATAGAAATTCAGAACTGGAGCCTAGGAGAGAGACCTGGTCTGAGTGTATAAAAGTGGAGTCATCTGCATAGAGATGACAGCTGAACCTGTGGGAACCAATGAAATCACCAAATGAGAGAGATCTCAAGATAGAGCCTAGGATATATCTAGAGCTAGGGACCAGGACTCTTCTTGGTACCTAAGTCACAGTGGTTCATAGGATCATAGACTGTCAGAAGTGGAAGGGCCTTAGAATGTAGAACCTTTGATCTGGAAAGGGGTGTTGGAAATGGACGCAACCTTAGAACATCAAATTTCAAAACTAAAAGGGATTTTAAAACATAGGGTGCTAGAGATGAAAAACAAATGCAATTTCAGAACCGAAAGGGACATTAGAATCTAAAATGTCACTCTTAGCTATAGGTCAAAAGATCATACAGTCAGTCAGTTAATAAACATTGATTAAGTGCTTTCTGTGTGCCAGGCACTGTGCTGACCACTGCAGATACAAAAAGAGGCAAAAGACAGTCAGTCCCTGCCCTTGAGGAGCTTATAATCTCCTTCACCACCTGGTTTTCCTAGCTTCCCTCAAGGCGACTCAAACCCTACTTTTGTTCTCCCTTCCCTCCTTCTCCCCACCCACCCCCTTCCCAATGCCTCCCCTCCATGATCACCATTTATAGTCCCATTTATACTGTATGTGTCTTGTATGTATATGGTTATTTGTGTTCTGTCTCCCCTCATTAGAATGTGAGTTCCTGGAGGGTCTGTCTTCATAGCCCCAGCTATTAGAAAAAGGCACTTAATACATTCTTGTTTACTTATTAACTTGACTCGATTCCTGCCCAAACCAACACCCTCCTGCCTCTCCTCCCCATTAACCTCTCTAGGCCTCAGTTCCCTCATCCATTAAGTGAGGAAGTCGGAGCAGATGATCTCTAATGACCCTCCCAAGCTCTGACATCCTATATTCCAGGGGAGAGCTCCGACACGCCATGATTTGTCTTTCTTTCTGTCCCTCCTCCTGAAGGCCTTTGCTCTTGAGACTGTGGGTGGAGGACAGTCCCGGGAGAATGAGTAGGTCATTAGAAACACTTGCCAAGCCAGTGAGATATCTGAGAGGGTGGAGGGAGTGGGGGCCCAGGGAGTGACAGGGAGAAAAGTCATCCCAAAGCTCTGAGGTCCCGAGGTCCTTGCAAATGGGAGTGGGAAGGAAAGGGGAGTCTTGCTTCTTTTTCTTTCTCTCTCTTTTTAAGGCTGAACTCATTTTTATCTCTTGCAGAATTAAATCCTTGATTAACCCTTATCTCCCCAGTTTGGCGGCTATCTGGGCTTCGGCGCCGGGTGTCCAGACACACAGTACGAGATGATTGATTTCTTAAAGATCTGTGCTGCTTTCTGATACTTCATTTATTGTCTAAATATTTTTGCTAACATTTCAGCGGGCCCCTTATCGAGCTGGGTTGATGATTCCCAGCTCTGCTCCTGCCGCTTGCCTCCCTTCCTATCTCTGCCCAGAGAACTGAGGAAGGAATCGCGGCGTTATCCGAGATAGTCACTATCACCCACCAGTCTATTTTTCTTCGTTGTTTGGAGAGGGAAGAAGAGAAAGGGGGGATGCCTGGGGGGAGGGGGCTGGGAGGGGAAAAAAACCAGGAGCAACCTTTCCTTGCACTGTCCTCCTCTTCCTTGCTTCTAATTACCGCCTGGCACCCCCCAGGCCCCTGTGGGGATGGATGAGTCTCTGACAGCTCGGGAAGGCATCTCCTCCCCTGGCCAGAGAGTTTGGAGGCGAAACAGCTCCCAGGGGAGAGGGAGCAGAGCAGCCTTGGTTCTGTGAAAAGATGAGTAGGGTAGGAGAATGGAGACCTGGGTTCCCGCCCAGCACTGTGTGAGCTTGGGCAAGCCTCAGATGAGGAAAATCTGTCAAACGGGAACAGTAAGACCCGCCCTTTTGTTAGAAACACAGAAGTTAGGGGATGGTCACCTGGAGCTGAAAGGGCCCTCCACCCTGCCTCAGGCACCTGACCTAAAGCTGGTGTGAAAATCAAATGAGATGATGGATAAAGAAAATGGGGATAATGACGGCACCTGCCTCCCAGGGTTGTATGAGGAGCAAATGAGATAATATTTGTAAAGTGCTTAGCATAATGCCTGGCGCATAGTAGGCCTTATATAAATGGGTGGGCAGCTAGGTGGTGCAGTGGTTAGAACGCTGGGCCTGGAGTCAGGAAGACTCAGACACTTAGTAGCTGTGTGACCCTGGGCAAGTCACTTATCAGCTGATAGGAGGCTGAGGCAGTGCTTGAACCCTGGTCTTTCTGACCTCAAGGCTGACTCTTGGCTCACTGTGACCCCACTATGCCTCTCATAGGCTCCGACTGGTAGAACGCCTTGCCCGGGGAGTCGTGGTCAGTGTCAAGGCCAGGCTGTGAACTGAGGCCTTGGGATGACAAGGCCACTGACTCCTGCTCTGCCATGCTGCCTCCCTGGGCACTAGGAGTGGCGATTGATGATGCTACGCCAAGTCTTCCGCTGGCGTGTGGCATCTTGGAAGAGCTAGCAGAGAGCGGGGCAAAAGCAGACTTGTCCCCAGGTCCCATTAACATGGCGCTCTGACCGGCTGAGCCTTGGGAGCCCGGCGACCCTCCCCTGCCCCAGGCAAAGGGTCGAACCAGATGGACCAGCTTCTGCATACTCCTCAGGTCCTGCTGCAGCTGGGCGCTGGGTGGGGAAGGCTGCTCTGCCAACATGTGTGGGCACACTAATCCCTCAGCTTCTGCTAAAGTACAAAGGGGCAAGTCCTGAGATCAGGGCTGAGGCTGGAGCTAGGAAGCTGAGGGGATTATATATAGGGCAGGGAGGTGACACAGTGGAGAGATCATGGGGCCTGAGTTCAAATGCTGCATCCTACACTTCCTAGCTGTGTGACCCTGGGCAAGTCACTTAGCCCTGTTTGCCTCAGCTTCTTCATCTGTAAAATGACCTGGAGAAGGAAATGGCAAACCACCCCACTATCTTTGCCAAGAAAACCCCAAATGGGATCACCAAGGATTGGATATAACTGTTCAGATTCTTGAAAACACAGATGAGGCACCCCATACATTTTCTCTTCTCCATATAAAGTATTGAGCAGGTTTTTTCTTTCACCAATCCATGTGTAGCATAGTCTCTGGTCTGCTCACCCTCCTCTACACATGCTGTGGTTTCTGAATCCCCTTCCTAACTGTGAGTCAAGAACAGAAAGCTCTTTTCCAGATGTGGCCCTAACCAGGTTTTTAGTCTCCCAGTCTTTCCAGCTGTGGAAGAGGCCCAGGGAAGCCGGGCGGAGCAGATCTGCACAGATTTTAGACCAATATTGCTTCAGCTGGACCCTAGACCTTCCCTTCAAATTTCCTTCCAGCCCATTCCTTGGCCTGATTTTCTAAGATAGGAAGCTTCAACACCCCCTGCCCAGAGGGAAGGGAGGTGTGGAGCAACAATGGGGAAAAACGTCCTGGCTTGTGGTGGCTCCCCACCCAGGCCAGCCGGGGCTCCTCTCCAAGTCTCTCCCATTTGAGGCCCCTTTAGGAAGTGCCTACAGATCTGAAGTTGCCTCACCCAGCTCTGGAGGGTGCAGTGCAGAGAACAATGGGTTTGGAGACAACAGGCTTGGGACAGCTAGGTGGTATGATGGATAGACCACCAGCCCTGGAGTCAGGAGTGCCTGAGTTCAAATCCAGCCTCAGATACTTAGTACCTGTGTGACCCTGGGCAACTACTTACTCTCCTGGGCCCTTATCTGTTCAATGAGAAAACCTTGTAGGGAGCCTGAAGATCAAGCATGATATTCATCCAGTCTGTATCCCTCCTGGAATAAGTGACCTTGACAGAGCACTGTAACCATTGGCACCCAGTGGTTGGTCAGGTTCACCTGGGGTTAAGAGATTTGTTAAAGAATCACAGAGCTATAGTCTGGCTTTTCAAACTCACACCTGAGCAAACAATTGAGGTTAAGTGACTCGTCCAGGGTCACACAGCTAGTAAGTGTCTGAAGCCAGATTTGAACTCAGGTCCTCCTGACTCCAGGGCTGGTTCTCTATCCTCTGCACTACCTAGCTGCCCCTACAAGCATCCCTTCTACTCATCTAGCCTTTCCTTGCCTTCCTCCATTCCCCTGTTGAATAGCTTTAATTATTAGGACATTTTCCCCTGTGTCCTGATTAAACCTGCCTTTCTGAAACTTCTGCCTTCTAGAGTAGAATGTATGAGTTTAATCCATCATTTGCACGGGAGGCTTTCAAATACTTGAGAACCAATGTTGGGTTCCCCCTTAAGTCTTCTCTTCTCCTTTGGAAACATCCACAATTCCTTCGGCCTCTATTCATCCAGTATGATTTCAAGGCCCTCCACTACCCTAGTTGCCCTCCTGTTTATCAACATCAATCCTAAAACATGGCACCCAGAACTGAAAACAGATATGATCTGACTTGGGTGTAATGAGATAATCGCATCCCTTACCCTGAACACCAGGCTTCTCAATGCAAGATAAAGTCAGTAGTTTTTGGCCATCATATCACTGCAGACTCATACCAAGGTTGAAATCTACTAAGACCCCTAGATCTTTTTTCCAGAGACCTGCTCCCTAGTCATGTCTCCACCATCCTTTACTTGTGAAGCTGATTTTCTTAAACCTAAGCATAAGATTTTGTTTTTATCTCTATTGCATTTGACCTTATTAGATTCAGTCCCCTAGTTTAGCTCAGTCATTCTTAAAGTGTGATGCGAGGGTCTCGGGGACTCCCAGCATCCTGGGGGAAGTTCCCATTTTTGCACCGCTCTTGTTGTTTAGGAGAGCTTTTCCTGACATCAAAGCCCAGGAATCCCCGAGACCCTCTCAGGAGGTCTCAAGGTCGAAACTGTTTCCCTAATAATAAGGTGTTTTAATTTCTAATACAGTAAATATTGATAGGGATGACCCACATTGTGGGGAGCCCACAATAATTCTTAAGAGCAAATGAGCCTAAAAAGTTGGAGAACTACCTTTCTAGCCTGTCAAGATTCTTTTTGGTTTTTTGGGGGGAGGTCCATGATAGCATCCACTGTGGTAACGTACCTCCTAGCTTTATGTCATCTGCAGATTTGAGTGCTATCTTTGGCTATTCCAAGGATAAATATGTTAAACAGCATTTTCCCACAAGAATGGTGAGACAGTTTATCAGATTCTTTACTAAAATCTAGATAAACAGAATCTGCAACATTCCCCTGATCTACCCGTTTAGAAACCCTGTCAGGAAAGGAAATAAGATTAGTCTGGTATGACCTGTTCTCCATGAAGTCATACTGGAGTCATAATCATCTCTTCACTTTCTAAATGTTCAGTTAGCATTTCTTTAATGAACCTTCCTGGAATTTCCCAAGTTCACCGGCCTATCATACATAGAGTATTCTTCTCCCTATGTTAAAGGTCAAGACATTTGACCTTCGCCGGGTTTTGGTTCTTCTTATTGTCCACTGTCTTTGAGGTATCACTGATAGTGGCCTAACCATCCCACCTGCCAGTTCTTTCAGGACCCAAGGAGGTAGCTCATCTGAACCAGGTGAACTGAATATGTCAAGGGCAAGCTCCATGTTCCCTTCCTGTCTCCTTACCAACCTTAGGTGTCCACTACCTATCACCTGGGGCAGCTAGGTGGCATGTTGGCTAGAGCACTGGGCTTGGAATCAGGATGACTCATCTTCATGAGTTCAACTCCCAACCTCAGACACTTCCTAGCTGTGTGACCCTGGGCAAGTCACTTAACCCAGTCTGCCTCAGTTTCCTCATCTGTAAAATGAGCCAGAGAAGGAAATGGCAAACCCCTCCAGTATCTCTGCCAAGAAAACTCCAAATGGGGTCATGAAGAGTTGGGCACAACTGAAAAATAACTATTACCCATTTTTATTCTGTCATTTTCTCCACAGAGGGCATTCTTGGCAGAGAATCTGAGAGTTGAGTCTTGCCTTTGTTACCAGTCATCATCCCATCACCCCAAGAAGCAGCCCTATCCCTTCTTTGATATTCCTCCTTCCCCCAGAATAGCTAACCAAAAAAAAAAAAAAAAAAGAAGGGGAAAAACCATGAGGCTATTTTTTGTGATTTTGGGCCTCCGTCCCTGACACTGTTTTCACAGCTCAGGGTGATACCCCTGTGTCTATCCTGTGCTTGCATCTTCTATACAGCCAGTTGGTGAGCTCCCTGTGCATCCACGTTGGACTCTTCAGACAACCCCCATTCTTACTCCTCACTGGTATAATTCCTTTTGTGTCCTCACAGTTTTATTCTTAAGAATCCCCCATTCCTCCTGGGCTGACTTCCCTTGTAGGATTTTAGTCCATAGGATCCTTTTTATCCTTTTTTCTTAACCTTTTGAAATCTGTTTTCCCAAGATCTAAGCTCCATGTCAGACTATCTCCGACTTTCCTCTTTTTTTGTCCTAAACTCTAAGAGGGAGTGGTCGCCTCTCCCCAGATTTCCCCTCATTTCCACCCCAGCAACCAGTCCTTCCCTATTGGTTGATGAGATGGAATGACCACATGGTGAGAATTCAGAATAGAATTTGTTGGATCCTCCACCTTGTGAAGGATAAAATTATCATTAAGGCAAGTCAGGAAGCTGCCGCTCTGCTTTTGACAGAAAGACAGATCTCCCACCACCACTATCACAGAATTTGGGAATTGGAGGGGACTTGACAGGCCATCTAGGCCCAGCCGTACACAAGTGTACATCCCACTATGACATACTTGGCAGGATAAAGCATATTGTGCTTGGAGATCCCCAAGGAGGGGAAAGACACCATTTTGGGACTCACTCTTATTGTTAAGACATCCCACCTTCCACTCATTGCTCCTCTGGACCAAACAGAACAAGCCTTATCTCTCTTCACATGACAGTCCTTCAGATACTTGAAGACTCATATCATGTCTCACCCCAGTCTTCTCTTCTCCAGACTAAACACGCCCAATTCCTGCAACATTTCTCATATGACAAAGGCTAAAGATCCTTCATCATCCTAATTGCCCTCCTCTGGCACTTTCCAACTTATCAACGTCCTCCTTAAACTGTGCACCCAGAACTGAACACAAGATGCCAGATGAGGTCTAAGAGGGTAGAGTACAGTGGGAATGTGACCTCCCTATTCCTGGAAGCTCTGGCCCTTTTTTGTTGTTCAGTTGTGTCTGACTCTTCTCAACCACATTTGGGGTTTTCTTGGCAGAGATACTAGAGTGGTTTTGCCATTTCCTTCTCCAGCTCATTTGACAGATGAGAAAACTGAGGCAAACAGGGTTAAGTGACTTGCTAGGGTCACACAGCTAGGAAGTGTCTGAGGGCAGATTTGAACCCAGAAAGATGCCTAGCATTCTATCCACTGTGCCACCTAGCTGCCCTTGAGATAAACTCTAGCTCAGGATAAGGCTGAATTTATGGCTCCACCAGAGCAGGGTGCCCCATGGCCCTCTTAAGTGCAGCCCAAAATTACACTAATTTTATCAGCTGCCTTACCTAATTGCTGACTCATTGACCCTGTAGTCCACTAAAACCCCTAGATCTTTTTCAAAACAACTGCTACCTCTCCATGCCTCCCCCATCTTACACTTGCAAAGTTGTTTTTTTTTTAACCCAAGTGAAAAATTTTACATCTGCCCCTACTAAATCTCTTCTTATTCAGTTTGGCCCAATGCTCTGAGATGCCAAGATCATGCTGTCAGCAATCCCTTCCAACTTGACATCATTTGAAAATTTGATGAGCATGCCATCTATGCCTTTATCCATATCGGTGATAAAAATGTTAAACAGCACCGGGACATAGACCTCCTGGCAGGTTGACCTTGAATCATTAACAAGTACTTTTCAAATCTGGCCACCCAATCATTTCTGAACTTACCTGACTGTATTATCATCCAATCCTTATCTCTACATCTTCTCCACAGAATGGCACAATGTGCTTTATCAGATGCTCCAAGCATTCTTCTCATCCGATTGTTTTATAATCCTGTCACAAAAGCAAATGATGTTATTTTGACATGACTTGTTCTTGATGAAGCCAAGCTCTGACTCTCCATGACCGTTGCCTTTAATGATCCCTTCTAGAATTTTCCCAGGAATCAAAGTTATGTTCCCTGACCTATAATTTAGAATCTCTTATTCTCTTCCCTGTTTTGAAAATTGTAACATCTACTTCTGCCAGATTTGTGTTCTCTTTCCCAGACTCATCATCTATTTCCTCTTCCTAACAGAGTGATCTATAGTATGCTTTAATGACACTATCAATTTCCTTCCGACTACCATTTGTATCTTCATCCAAATACTCTCCATGTTCTCTGCCTTTCTACCCCACCCTACAATGTACCCATTTCCTAGATTTCTTCTTAGAAGTTTATCTTTTTTTATTTATTTAATATATTTAGTTTTCAGCATTGATTTTCACAAGAGTTTGAATTACAAATTTTCTCCCCATTTCTACCCTCCCCCCACTCCAAGATGGCATATATTCTGGTTGCCCTGTTCCCCAATCAGCCCTCCCTTCTGTCACCCCACTCCCCTCCCATCCCCTTTTCCCTTCCTTACTTGTAGGGCAAGATAAATTTCTACACCCCATTGCCTGTGTATCTTATTTTCTAGCTGCATGCAAAAACTTCTTTTTGTTTGTTTTTGAACATCTGTTTTTAACACTTTGAGTTCCAAATTCTCTCCCCTCTTCCCGTCCCTCCCACCCTCCCTAAGAAGTCGAGCAATTTAACATAGGCCACATGTGTATCATTATGTAAAACCCTTCCACAGTACTCATGTTGTAAAAGACTAACTATATTTTTCTCCTTCCTGACCTATCCCACTTTATCCAGTTTTCTCCCTTGACCCTGTCCCTTTTTGAAAGTGTTTGTTTTTTATTACCTTCTCCCCCATCTGCCCTCCCTCCTATCATCCCCCCTTTTTTATCTTCTTCCTCCTTCTTTCCTGTGGGGTAAGATACCCAATTGAGTGTGTATGGTATTCCCTCCTCAAGTCAAATCTGATGAGAGCAAGATTCACTCACTCCCCCTTACCTGCCTTCTCTTCTCTTCCTATAGAACTGCTTTTTCTTGCCACTTTTATGCAAGATAATTTACCCCATTCTATCTCTCCCTTTCTCCCTCTCTCAATATATTCCTCTCTCATCCCTTAATTTGATTTTATTTCTTTTAGATATCATCCCTTCTTCTTCAACTCACCCTGTGCCTTCTCTCTCTCTCTCTCTATATATATATACACATACATATATACATACATACACACACGTATATATATATATACATACACAGATATATATGCATATTTCCTTCAGCTACCCTAATACTGAGGTCTCATGAATCATACACATCATCTTTCCATGTAGGAATGTCAACAAAACAATTCACCTTTAGTAAGTCCCTTGAAATTTCTTTTTCTTGCTCTTTTTCTTGATTACCTTTTCATGCTTCTCTTGATTCTTGTGTTTGAAAGTCAAATTTTCTCTTCAGCTCTGGTCTTTTCACTGAGAAAGCTTGAAAGTCCTCTATTTTATTGAAAATCCATATTTTGCCTTGGAGCATGATACTCAGTTTTGCTGGGTAGGTGATTCTTGGTTTTAATCCTAGCTCCACTGACCTCCAGAATATCGTATTCCAAGCCCTTCGATCTCTTAATGTAGAATATCTTTTTTTTTTATAAATTAATTAATTTATTTTTAGTTTTCAACATTCACTTCTATTAGTTTTAAAATTTTTTGTGCCTCCCTTCCCCCTCCCCAAGACAGCATACAGTTCTATATAGGCTCTATGTATACATTCTTATTAAACATATTTTCACATTAGTCATGTTGTATAGAAGAATTAGAATGAATGAGAGGAACCATGAGAAAGAACAAACTAAACTAAACAGAAAAAGAGAGCAAATAGTCTGCTTTGCTCTGCCTTCAGACTCCATATTTCTTTTTCTGGATGTGGATGGCATTTTCCATCATGAGTTTTTTGGAGGTGTTGTAGGTCTTTGTGTTACTGAAAAGAGCTAAGTCTATCAAAGTCAGTGATCATACAATGTTACTCTGTACAATATTGTCCTGGTTCTGCTCACTTCCCTCAGCATCAGTTCATGTAAGTCTTCCCAGGTTTTTCTGAAGTCTGCATGCTCATCATTTCTTGTAGCACAAGAGTATTCCATTAAATTCATATACCACAACTTGTTCAACCATTCCCCAATTGATGGGCATCCCCTCAATTTCCATTTCTTGGCCACCACAAAAAGAGCTACTGTAAATATTTTTGTACATATGGGTCCTTTTCCCATTTTTATGATCTCTTTGGGATACAGCCCTAGAAATGGTATTGCTGGGTACGAGTATATCTTTTTAATATACAATGCTATCATATGTTAAAGGCACCACTCTTAGACTTGCTCTTTTAATTGGTATAACTTTCAGAGATAGGTCAGCTAGGTGGAACAATAGAGCACCAGACTTGGAATCAGGAGGATTCATCTTCATGAGTTCAAATCTGACCTCAGACCCTGAGTAAGTCACTTAACCCTGTTTGCTTTTGTTCCTCATCTGTCAAATGAACTGGAGAAGGCAATGGCAAACCACTCCAGTGTCTCTGCCAAGAAAACCCTAAATGGGATCACAAAGGGTCATGACCAAAAACAACTGAATAAAATCCCTATAGTATAAGAGTTCTGCATGGAATAGGCATTCGGTCATTTAGTCCAGATAATCAGTAAAAGCCTTGAGAGTACAGACTATCTTTTTTTGTCTTGGTTTTTTTTTAATATTCACTTTTCATATTTTTATTATCAGAGTGTCTTTGGTCTTTGTTTGTATCCCCATCATTTAGCACAATTCCTGGGAAATAGTAGGCCCCTAATCAATGTATATTAATCAATATATAACAAATGCAGTACAGTAATTGACCAACTGGCTGACTATGTGCCAGGCACTGGGGATATAGAAAAGGGCAGAAACAGAGGAGTGGGCCCACATGAGTTCAATCATTGAGCATTTAGGAAGCATTTAGTATCTGTGAGGTATTGTGCCAAGTGCTGGGGATATAGGAAAGGGGAAAACTGTCCCTGCCCTCCAGGAGCTCACATTCTAATGGGTGAGATGATGTACAAGACATATGTAGAATAGACAGTAGGTCATCTGAGAGTAGAAGGCACTAGCAGCTGGGGGACTGGGAAAAGCTTCCTATAGAAGGTGGGACTTGAGTTGAGTCTTGAAAGAAGCCAGGCAAACCAAGAGGCAGAGGTGGGCAGAGAGCATTCCTGGCAGGAGAATGGACAGCATCATAAATTCCCAAGTCAGGAGATGAATGTTGACTGTGAAAAACACCAAGAATTTTCATAGAGAGGAATTAGGAATGAGAAGTCTAGAATGGTAGAAAGAGGTCAGGTCTAGAGTCTTTCCACCTTGTTGATTCTTCAAAAGCATTTATTAGGTCCCTTTTGTATACCGAGCACTGTGCTAAGGCCTAGGGAGAAAGAGAAAGTTTAGGTAAGAGCTGATGAGTTTCAGAACAAAGTGGTCTCTGAGACCCAGGGGAAAAGTTGGGAGGATATCAGGGTGGGCTTCCTGGAAGAAGGGGGCATTTAAGTTATATTCTAAAGGTGGAAAGGAATTTGACAAGTGAGCTGAGGGAGAGATAGGACATCCCAGGAGTAGGGACCACATCAGCAGAAGTAGAGATCCATAAGAGGGCCCAGTGAGTTGTCTAGTTTGGCTGGAACGTGGGCTATGTAGAAGAGAGAATGCCGGGATGGTGTCAGGTTGTAGAAGGCCTCAAATGCCAGTCAGAGGAGCTGGAACTTTTCCTTGGTCTTGTTTCTCCCAAGCAAACAGCAAAGAAATGGCTCAGCCCCGACTATGGGTCCCATCCCAGCCCTGACCCTCTCTTGAACCTAGTGGTTTTTCAGTTGGGGTCTCTCACAATGACACTGGGTTTCCTCCCTTCTCACACAGACCCAGCGGTGCCTCTGGTGTCTGGCTAAGGGGGAGGGCCCAGTTCCCTCCTACCCCTGCCCTGCCCTCCCCTTCCCAAGCAGCCACTGCTGAGCTCACCTGGGGGAGGCAGACAGAAGAGTCGGGGCCACTGCTTTTTGAAGTGGTCCCCAGCCTCCTTAGAAATTCAGTCCCACCCAGCTTGGCCCTCCCCTCCTTCCTCCCCTGACTGATTGCACAGGAGCCTAGAGTCACCCTGGGTCTAGCCCCCCTCCCCCAGTGCTTTAAAGTTAATTAATAACCGGGGGTGCCCTTCCCTCTCCCCCCTTCCCCCGCCCCTCTTTTTTTGATGCTGTTTTATGAGACGTACAGTGAGGGTTCGGAGCAGCCCCAGATAAAGTTGTAACAGCGGATGCGGTAGAGATAGAGTTTCTGATGGTTATCAGGCCGGGAGCAGAATCGAGACACTGACCTCTTTGTTAGGGGGAAACAAGGAAGGTTCTCAGATCCACCAGGAAAATTTAAAGTGGCTGTTATCCCCCGGTTTGGGCCTTGAAGAGCGGGGAGGACAGGTCCCAAGGGCAGAGAGGGTGCTGGGGTGGGACTGGAAGCCACTGGCTTCCATCCACTGTGGAGGGACTCAGGGCCCTGGATGCCCTCCCTGAGCCACGGGAGAGTCACGTGCCATTCGAGGCCCCGGTGATAGAGGGGGAAAGAGGGAATACCCCCAAGCTACCCCCCCCCCCACCCTACCCCATTCCCCCGTGACTTTAGATGGTTTGGGCAGAAATGACCAGGCTGGCAATTAAAAGTAGGTCATTTCCCTGGTGCCCCCGTGGAAGGCACGGACCCCATTCCCCCACCCCCAATCAGGTAGAATGGGGTGAAGGGAAAGGGGCCTATTTCAGCCACCGACTGGAACCTTTGAAAGCCCAGAAAAAAGACCTACTGTTATATTATTACCATTCAGAATTGTGGGAAAAAAAATAAACAATCCGCCTCCTCGCTATTTCAAATAACTCCGCAGGGGAAGCCAGAAACAGAAATCTGCTTCCTGACCCCAACGTTTTCCCTTCACTGTGAGCCCATGCTCCCTGGGTCTGAGGTGGAGGGGAGAGAGAGGGGCGGGTGCCGGCGGGTACCAGGACACTGGCCTAGCTGTGGGCAGAGGGGACAGTGGACAGGCCCTGGGGGAGATGATCCAGCCCATCCCCTCCTTTGACGGGTGAGGAAACTGAAGCCCAGGGAGGTGAAGAGTTTGCCCAGGGTTATACGGTAATAATAAGTAATAGAACAGGTATTTAAATGTCCATCATCTGATTCTGAACCCATGACCTTCAGGCTATACCCGCCTCCCTCTCCAGCATCAGGCTGGATCACCAATGGCAAGGAGGACAGGTTGGGTGCTTACAGCAGGCTCGCCTGGCCTAAATGGGACAGGCATATCCCAATCTGGATCTAGAAATGAACAGCTCCTTTGGGGGGCTCTCTAGGCTGCCCTTTTACCCATCCTTTAAAAACCCTTTAAAAATAGGATTTATCATTTGGGGACAGGTTGTCCCTGCTCCAAAAAGCCCCTTTCTATGGTTACCTGGATGTGACTTGAATACCAGGTAATAGATTCCCCACTCCCAGGTGATAGATGGACAAGTCCATTCAGATGAGGCAAATCTTTATTAATAGACTATAAGTAAGTGCATTGAGGACAGGAATAGTGTCATTTATACAGGATGTCCCAAAAGTCTTAGCGTACTAAGACTGCATTTTAGAACATAAGGTTTGCCTACGGTAGGTGCCTAGTAAAAGTTTGTAAAAGTTCTAGAAATGCCCAATCAACAAGAAATTATGCATACACAGACTAGGGTGGTAGAGGAAGGTCTTTGGATGGTAGCAAAGGGGTCCCTTGACCCGTTGGAGAAATGAACCTGGGGACATGCTGGAGCCTCCCAGCTCACAAGAGCCGATTGTTTGATTTTCCAGTGTGAACGTTGAAACCTCAGAAATTGTCAATCACTACAGACCAGGGCTTGATTTATTGCTTTGTTGATTGTTCAGACTTAAGAAAGTGAAGAGGAAATTGGTAATGATATAGATTATATGTGTGTAGAAGTGAAAATGGTAATAATATAGATTATATGTGCGTAAAAGTCCATCTTGTGCACGGATCGTTTTTTCTTCCAGAGAGCTGGTTAAATACCTACCAGAATACCATTGGATGAACCCCACCCAAATAAAGCCCCCCCCTTTGTTGTCCCTCCTCCTGCCCCATGGCTAAGAAGCATTAGTACTAATCACAATAACTCACATTTCTGTAGTACTTTAGGAGTTAGACTGGGCTTTCCTCACATCCCATCAGAATGTAAGGTCCTTGAAAGCAGGGAGTTTTTAAGTGAAGCCAGTGACCCTGCACAGCCCTCCCTCCCTCAAATCAAAGTCAACTACAAGTTGTGTCATCATTTCCCTGATGTCATGGACCTCTTTGAGAATGAAGAACAAACACAATCTTTGTATTCCCAGCAAGCACAGGGCCTGACACATAGTAGGCTTGTTGACTGACTGGCAGTGACCCTCTTAGGGACAGAGTACAGGCCAGGCCGTATTGTCCTCAGTATAGAAATGCGCAAACATAGAGGGGTCATCATTTGGATCCATTAATAGGGCTCCTGTTCAGTGCATTGGAGTCAGACATGGAGCCCAACCCCCCTCCAAATATATACCTGAGAATTGAGGACAGATGAATGTGACCTCTTGGTCCTGGAAGGACAGTCCCCATGGCCCCTTATCATCATCCCTGCCTCCACTCCCCCTCCCCCTCCTCTGCCTTCTCTCCCCCCTCCCCTCTTCCTCCAAGTCATGGCCCCTCCAGGCCAAAAGGAGAACTAGGGGACCAGCTCAGACTGAGAAATATGGCGTTTCCCCCATCTTCCTCAAAGAGCATACACAGAAAAATTAGGAGTGTTTCTGCCCCATCAGCAAAAGTTGTGTGTGTGTGTGTGTGTGTGTGTGTGTGTGTGTGTGTTTTTATCAAGCTGTGAACACTCTGCTCCTTGGAGTGATAAGCTTTAAACCGACCAGGAGACTGTCAGTCTCAGTTTGAGGGTTTAGAAATATTGGGACGAATAATTAGATTTCATATCGTTACTGCAGCAGCCATCGAAGGATCAGCCAGATTAATTTTTTTTACCCTCCTCCACTCATTAATATTCATTAGAGACACATGAAGACAGAGATGGGCTCCGGCCAGGCACACACAGGAGGAGCTGCTTTGCCTCGGCTGCTGTGGGCTCCCATGACAAGGCTTTTCCCAAATAGAGGAACGGGTTTCCTACTCCACACCCCTCCCCCTAGACACATCTGGCTCCTCTGCCCAGAGCAGATCTGGATGTGGAGACAAGCATGGGAGAGGAGCCTGCCTGGTCAGCCCTTCTTAAGCACCTGACAGGCTTCTCTGCTGGGGGAAATGGTCCCCTGCTCTCTGTCACTGCTTGCATGCTTTTGTATAACACTTAGGGCTGGAAAGGAACCGGTGAGGCCGTTCTGCCTCTAGGCAGGGCCCCACCCCAACCCTCCCAGACAAATCAGACTTTACTGCATTCTTCTCATGAGATGGCTCTCCATGAGGGCTTAGTGAGATGTCATTCCATCAATCAGGGGGGAGGAAACCAGAAAATATCAATAAGGCACAAATAGCCCAGGTGGTAAAACTGAGGCACCGTTGTTATCAGCTGCTCTCAGTGACTGGCTTCTCAACCAGCCACCATCAGGAACATGAAATGGCATTAAACCTGGCTGGGCTTGCTGGGTCCCAGAAAAAGCAACCTCTTACCTGGGCAGAGAATGGATACCCGTGGCTTCCAGCTCTGGATATGCTGGTCATCTGTCTCATCTCTTATACTTTTCTAGAGCCATTATCTCTTTTGGGTCTCACCCCCAAGCCTGTGAATTTGAGATTCTGAACCCAATTTAAGAGGTAAGGAAACTGAGACCCAACATGGTTCAATGACTG
This sequence comes from Trichosurus vulpecula, assembly GCF_011100635.1. Lineage (NCBI taxonomy): Eukaryota > Metazoa > Chordata > Mammalia > Diprotodontia > Phalangeridae > Trichosurus > Trichosurus vulpecula. Next base: position 389,041,432 of record NC_050575.1, read on the forward strand.
ACCCAAGTTGGCCCAATCAGGGAGTGGCAATGCTGTCCCCAGAAGGCAGGTATCTTCACTGCCATGGGCATCCGTTCTCCACCCAGGTGAGAGGTTACTGTTGTGGTAACCCAGCAAGCCTGGCCAAGTTCCAGGACCTTGGTCAAGGGGCTTGAGCTACTTCAGATACCTCGGGTGAGCCAGAAGGTCAAGCTGCCATATGTACCAGCTCTATAGGAGAGACGCGCACGCGCGCACACAGACACGTTTCCCAGCCAGGTTAGGCTGTTCAGTGAAGGGTGTGGTATTCGCTCCAAGCCACGAGTTGGGCAAAGGAGTCCTCTCCATCCTGGGCTGCCCATTGGTGTCTCCTGCAGCTCTTAGCCCTTGTCAGGAATCAGGTCCAAACTGCCTAGGTTATGAAAGTGCTGTGAGAACGGTGCCAAGAGCCCCAGGCTTGAAAACTCAATTGCCATCATCTGGTCCCTGCTGGCCTGGACTCCATCCTTCCTTTCTCATCCCTTTAACTGACACTGCTTTTTGTAGCTTTATGGGAAACCAGGAGACCCAAGTTCCATTTCATTCTGGCTCTACACCTTATTTCGGGTGTCTCTTCTCTCTGCCCTGGTTTTCTCTTCAGTAAAACGAGGTATACACTAGGATTATAATACTACATGTCTAGAGCTGAGAAAAGACCCAAGAAGCCACCTAGGTGAGGAGATTGAGTCCCATGGAGGTTAAGTGGGGGTAAGCCCACGACTACATGCTATCTAAGGTCTCTGTCAGGTCTGACATTCTGTGCTCTAAGGCCCCCACTGGCCATGCCATTCTCTGTTCTAGGATCCTTTCCAGCTCCGATCTAGGCTAAGGTTTCTGCTGGCTCTGATGTTCTCTCTTCTAAAGGCCCTCTGAGTGTTGACGTTCTGTGTTCTAAGGCACTCTCCAAAGTCTGAACGGTCCTTTCCAACTCAAACACTCTGTGGCTCTTGATCCCACCCCAAAGCCTCCAGTCACACGCTTGCCCCCTCCCTGCGGCCCCTCATTCTCCTATATTCCCCGGTCTTCTCCCGGGTCCCCAGCTGAGGTTAGGGGTTGGGTGACTGATGTTTCCTCTACTTCCGGTGCTTGGAGGACAGCTAGACCCCATGGGTCATGCCAGAGGAAATAACAAGTCCATTGCCTGCGTTTCTCTGATTCATGATAACCTGCCCATCTTTCATGGAGGATGAGCAGCCAGCAGCCTAGGGTGGGGCAGGGGGAGTCTGACAAGGATTTGGTTGGAGGGGAGCGGCGCAAATGAAACTGATGGGTTCACCAGGTAGGGCTTATAGAAGGGAGTTTTAAGGGGTACGCTAAGAAAAAATAAAGCTTGGAATGAGGAGGCTTACATTCTGGTCCTTGTTCTTCCAGTTTGTGATTTGGGGCAGGTTTCTCCGTCAAGGGGCCTCAACCTCTCACTGCCAGGGGCTCTTGAGAATAAAAAAGAATTGTCAAGGCTTGTGACACAGCCTTATCACTGCCAAGACCTTGGGTCTGTGTCATGCCCAAGACCTCCAGCCTTTCATATCACAGCTCAAGCCCCAAAGCTTTCCCTAGGGATATACAGCATAAAAGAAGGCAGACAGAAACCCAGGGGATGAGGACATCAGCAAGGAAACCAGTGGCCTCAGACCCCAATAGCTCTGCCACAAGGAGGATCCATCACCGGCTTGTACCTCCTGTTCTAACACTGAACCGCACATTTACGGTAATAGGACCAACCTAAGCAGCACAGAAATCTAGGCTATCTCGGCTTTTGTAAGCGGCCATCAGGCAGCCTTAGAGTGAAAGACAGGCTGCAGCCTTCGTTAGAACCATTAGCAGCAACCCGCTGCCTTCCTGCCCCACAAATCAATAGGGATGCTCTTGTGGTAACAGCCTTCTCTCTTCTGGGCCTCGCTTCTTCACCTGTAAAATGGCATCGATAGTCCCTGCCCTGCCTGCCTAAATAAATGTTTGTTCAATTGAATTGAATGGAGGTCAAAGTGTTTTGAAAAAAAAAAAGTCTAAAGTATAGTAGAATTAAAAAAATAAGCATCATCACCTATAAAACACCTGACCAGCAGAGAGGGTACCACCATATCTCAGTCCCTCAGGCTCACCACAACATGAGGCTCCTTCTCTACCATCTCTCACCCTGCCCCCCATATCCAAGCCATTGATTTCACCTTTGCAGCATCTCTTAACTATACCCCCTTCTTTCCTCTGACACCGCCACCCCCAGGGCAGAGGTCATCACCTCACACCTGGCTTACTGCTCTAGCTGCTGCCTGTCTAGGGGGGTGGGGAGGGCAGAAGCTTGGGCCAAACTCTAGAATGTTCCCAAACCAAGCCCACTCGAGACTCACCGCCTCCATCTTATGCAAAGAGGGATGACCGAAGAACGTATTCATGATGCCAAAATTAGTAATAACTAGCATTTATGAAGCATCTACTATGTGCCAAGCACTTTACAAAAAGGATCTCATTTGATCCTCACAGCCACCCTGGGAGGTAGGTGCTATTATTATCCAATTTTACATATGAGGAAACTGAGGCAGACAGTTAAGTGATCGAGTCTGAGGCTGGATTTGAACACAAGCCTTCTTGCTCCTTGCAGTCTGTGCTGCAAAGGATCTCAAGTCAGAAGACCTTTTGTTCCAATGTTAGTTCTGCTCCTCATCTCTATGACCTCTCTGGCCCTCAGTTTCTCATTCTATAAAATTTAGGATCAGTATAGACTTTTTTCATGTCCTGAATCCCTTTGGTAATCTGGAGGAACCCATAGACACCTTCTAAGAGTTGTTTTGTTGCCTACATTCATAGTGAAAGGAAAAGCTAAATTTTAGTTGGAAAGTTTAAGTTTACTTTGGAAAGTAAAAATAAAGATGTAATTTTTTTTCCCATTCAAGTTCACAGACACCCCCTCACCCCCGCCAAAATCTCCCCACAGAGAGACCCTTGGGGGTCCGTGTACCCCAGGTTAAGAGCCTGCTGTCTAGATGATAAGAAATGATCTTGAGGCCAGGATAGCCAGTCCACTTAAGAGCTCACCACAGTACCAGTCTAGACCTTTCTTGAGAGGTTCCTCCCCCAAACCCTTGCCACCACCCAGCCCCCAACCCTCACCATCCAAGCTGTGCTTAGAGCGGGTTAAAGGGCCTGGCCAATCCATCCCGTTTCTTTCTGTGATTGCTTTGTCCCTGGCTCCGTCTGAGGGATGTGCTGGTGACATCACTGACCTGTGCTCTCTTTCTCATGTTTCTGCCCCTGACAGAGCCCGCCCATGACCCTGCTGGTGGGAGAGGAGCGTTGCTGGCTGACGAAGCTCCCCCTGGTCTCGAATGAAACAGATGCCAACTCGGTGATCTTCAGGAAGGGTTGGTATTGTGCGCACTCCTTGGGGGAGGGAAGGGTTCCCCTTAAAGGGACAGCACCATGGTCCCCCATCACAGAGAAGGACCCTTCTTTGGGTCAGCCAGCGTCCCTACTTCTGTCCTTTGTCTCAGGGCCAGAGGCACCAGGGACCCAGGCCACAGGTCATCTGGTCATCTACAAGCCATGCGTTCATAGTCTTAAAAAATTCAGCACTGACAGGGACCTCAGAAGCCATCTACCCCAGTCCCTTGTTTTACAGATGGATAAACTCAGGCTAAGTGACTTTTGTCAAGGTCACACAATAAATAGCAAAGCTACAATTCAAAGGCAGGCCCCCTGACTGCAAAATCAGTGCCCTTTTCCATTGTCCCTCACTGATGGGGTCTCCTGTTTGTAGTTATAATCTCCTAATGATAATAGTCCTTCCTAAAGTGGTAGCAGGGAGCAAGGCAGACCTGGGTTCAAGCCTTGCCTCTGACAAGATAAATAGATGATAGATAGGTGATATGACCTTAGGCAAGTCACTTCACTAGTCTGTTCAACTCCCGTGTGGGCAGCATATTGAGTTAGAAAACCACAAGTTAACATTATCTATGTTGTATTGTGGAGGCAGCTAGGTGGCTCGGTGGATAGAGCACTTGGCCTAGAATTAGGAAGACTTGAATTCAGATCTGGCCTCAGACACTTACTAGCCGTGTAACCCTGGACAAGTCACTTAACCTCTATTTGCCTCAGTTCCTCATCTGTGAAAAATGGGGACCCACCGGAGAAAGAAATGACAAACCACTCCAGTGTCTTTGCCATGGACTTTGTCCATGGGGGTCACATAGAGATGGACACGAATGAACAACAACAGGAACATGTTATTATTATATTGTTAACATTTCCCAATTATATTTAAATCTAGTTGAGGCCTCACTTGGGAGTTTTGTGGGCCTGAGTCTTACACCTCTGCTGAAGCTAGACTGCTCTCTAAGACCAAAAATTTCAGAGAAGCTTCCAATCTGAATTGGTAGAGAGTGTCATGATCTAGCTGCCAGTGGAGTGGGTACCTCATGTGAGGTCTGTCTCTTCCTCCCAGGCCAGATCTCTGTGTACCACACCAAGCTTCCCTCAATCTGTGAAATCATGGGTTCATGCCCTATTCCAATACATTGATAGATAGATAGATAGATAGATGGATAGATGGATAGATGAATAGATGGATAGATGGAGAGATGGATGGAGAGATGGATGGATAGATAGATGAACAGATAATAGATTAATGATGGATGTTAGATAAATAGATGATGGATGGATAGATGATAGATAAAATGGATAGATAGAAAGATAGATGGATGATAGATAAATAGATAATGGATAGATAGATAGATAGATAGATAGATAGATAGATAGATAGGTAGATAGATAGATAGATAATATTTTCCCCATTGGCCCAGACCTATGATTTCATTGGCATGGTAAATTCCCATAACAAAACTTTCTCCATGAGTACAGATTGGTAACTGTTCTATAAGTTAGAGCCTGAGAGAGTTATCTGGGGACCTGCAGAGGGTAAGTGATTGGCCTGGGGTAACACAGCCTGCCTGACTCTGAGGCCGGTTCTCTAGCCATAATACTGTGATACCTCTCACATCTACAGATATAAATGTATATGTGTACCTTGGTCCATGTAATACAGCACCTTACCTCCATTAGCTGACATGAGTCCCTGTACTGGCCCAGAGTCAGGTGAAGAATGGCACTTGTACGGCCATGGGGAAGTCACATCCCTACCCTGGGCCTCAGTCCCCTCGCCTGTAAAATGAGAGCATCGGCTTAAGTGATCCCGTCCAGCCCTGACTCCTAAGAGGCAGCCCTTTGCATCTTACAGCAGAGAGAACTGAGTGTCTGAGAGCAGAGGTTTTCCTCCAGGGGACACAACCTCTAGCTGCCAGTGGAGTGGGTACCTCATGCAAGGTCTGTCTCCTCCTCCCAGGCCAGACCTCTGTGTACCACACCAAGCTGCCTCCCTTTATCGCTTCCATCATTGGCCTCATCCAGACCCATTTATTAGTGGCCTATCTGGCCACAGCACTCTGCCAGGGACTGTCCAGAGTGAGTTAAACAGATACGGTCCTTGCCCTCTGGGGGTTTACGATCTGAGACAGACACACTGTCGCAGACAGATATAAATGACTTCAGACAACTGAACAAACATTGAGCAAAGACACAAATTAAATACTTTTTAAAAAATTAATGACGTATCCATGGGACTATGGAAGCGAAGGGCTGAGCACATGGTCTGAGTAGGATGTGGATGAAGAGAGAGTCGTGTTTAGAAAGGGTGGGATAAAGGGAACATTGGCTCCCTCCTTACCAATTGCCCAGAAGTGGTATTTCAAGAATAAAACTCCAAGGGGCTGTGGGGTGTATGATATGAGGGGTGTGTGTGTGTGTGTATGAGAATGCGTGTGTGAATGCCATCATTGGCATAACACTTCATTAAAGTTCATAGAACCGAGGAGAAGGATTGGATGCCACACCCAGAGTGGTCAGGTTGGGGTCTATTTAGATACATAATCCCTTCATTCCCCTTAAAGCCAGTGACATTGAGGGTCAGGGGGGCAACTGGATGGCACAGTGAGTAGAGCACTAGCCCTGGAGTCAGGAGGACCTGAGTTCAAAACCGGCCTCAGACACTTGACACTCACTAGCTGTGCGACCTTGGGCAAGTCACTCAACCCCAATTGCCCTGCCTTCCCTCCTCCAAGAAGAAAAAAAATTAAAAATAAAAAAATGTGAGCTGCCTGAGAGCAGGGTCCTTCTCAGCCTCCCCTTTGTATTCCCCTAGGCTTTGCATAGTGCTTGCCACATAGTAAACACTTTAAGAGATGCTTTTTTTCATTCTTTTGTGCAGCCACCTCTTTTCTTTCTCAGCCCCCCTCTCTATTTCCTTCTCCTGCTCTTTCCTTGTCTTCTTCCCTCTTATTTCTTCTATTTGCATCTCTCCGTCATTTTCGCCATCTACCTGCCTAACGCTTCCCCTTTCTTGATCCATCTCCTCCCACCATCTTGCTTCTCTCACCGGTTTTAGTGGCCTTGCATGACTCATACAATCAAACAGTCACACTTTCTGCAGGGAAAGTCTGTGGAACAGAAGAATTCTGGAGTCAGGAAAGCATGGGAAGGGGGGGGGTTGTTGAGCAGACGTAGGCACCACCCAAAAGCCATAGCTAAATAAGGGTTGGGGAAGGGCAGTGATAGGCCGGAGCTCAGGGAACGTGTCTCTGAGGTGGGGAGAAAGAATGAAGGGGGAAATGAGAAAGCTCCAGCTCTCCCCCACCAACTGACCCAGGACCCTCTAAACAGGATGGAGAGGAGCTGAGGAGGGAGGGAGAGAGAAGGATTCTCATCAGCTGGGCCTCACCCTTCATTTCCTGCAAACAGGCAGCCAAACCACTCTGCAAATGGACATGACTTGGTTACTGTAGGAAGTTCTCTCTCTGTGAGTTCATGGGATTTCCCCCAGAAGCTCTGAACATTTCTATAGTGCTCTCTTTTCTTTCAAATGCTTCTCAGTGGGAAAAAAAAATACCCCCAACCTAACTGAATCTTTTGAGTGTCCTTCCCTCCACCCACCAGACAGCTTGATAACTAAGGAAACCAGGACCAAGACAGAAGTATTTTGCCCAAAATGTCACTACATAGTAAAATAAAAGGACCATTTTAGGGGTTTTTTGGCGGGGGAGAGGGGGTGCAGTCAGATTAATCGACTTGCCCCAGGTCACACAGCTAGTAATTAAGGCTGGATTTGAACTCAGGTCTTCCTGATTCCAGGCCTGGTGCTCTATCCATTATGGCCCCACCTAGCTGCTCCAAGACCATAGATTTAGAGCTTTTGAAAGGACTTTAGATGTTTTATCTAGTTCAACACCCTTCATTTTATGGTTGAAGAAACTTGAGCCCATGGTGGTTAAGTGACTTACCCAAGGTCACAAAGGCAGGAGCAAAGATGAGCTGGCAGGGACCTCAGAACTCATCTAGCCCAATGCTGTCGAATGCATATAGGATGATCCCTGTGACTTAGAAAACCACAAATGACCATTATCTATGTTGTTTTGTGTTTTTATTTCTTTTGTTAAACATTTTCTCAGTTACATTTTAATCTGGTTCAGGCAGCTCTGAGGAGTTCTGTGAGCCATCTGCTGCCTCCTTCTGTGAGTGTGACACCTCTGATAGTCCAACCCCAACCCCACAGCCAAGGGAGGCTGTGACTAACCCAGAGTCACCCAGAGGATACAACACATAGAACAAAACATAAATAAGAGATAATTTGGATAGCTAGAGGGATCAAGAAAGGTTTTTCAAGGCCTGGGCTGAGTGGGAATGCTCTTGGGGAAACTGAGGAGACCATGGAGGTGGCAAGGAGAGGGCAGTTCGAGTCGGGGGAGACACAGGAGTGCTTGAGTCAGCAGCTGCTCATGGGGGATGCTTTGAAGGACATGGTGAAGGGGACTCTCTAGGCCTGACTCTTTGGGTCCAGGAATGTCTAAAGTAATGTGAATGAGATCTCCTTCAAAGTAGTCGCCTTGAGAGGAGAGGCACTTATTCCAGGGATTTCAGAAGTTATCATACAAGAAAATCAATCTCGCTTCTTCCTACCCCAGAAATAAAAACCTCAGGTGTTCTGATTGTTCCAGGGAGGCTGGGTAGGTTAGAGAAGAGGGCCACTGAATGGGGAGCTGGACAACCTGGATTCTATTTCTGCTTTTGCCAGTAGCTTGGGCAGGTGCCTTCCTCTCTCAGGATCTTGGTTTCTCCATCTGTTAAATGGAGATAATCTCTCTACCACCAAGGGAGGGGTATTCTGAGAACCCATGGGCCAGTAGATAGGAAGGCAGCCAGAGGTCTCCAGAAGAGAAATAAGATAGCAGGCATTAGTGATGGCAGCAGCCCATGGCACACCATCTCAGGGGGTTAGGAGTCCGTGCCCCTGAGGCCAGGGCCTGGAGATGGAGCATTGCCGAGGCCATGGTGCTTTGCTCTCCTCTGTGGACCTAGATGCATGCCCTGGAGCAGCCAAAAAAGGTCTGGGCCCTGAGTCACCAGAGACTGTGGATGACTTGGGGTGAAGCTGCCCCTTCAAACGAGAAAAGCACTCATCGTGGTTCAGGATCATCTTGTACAAAATATGACATGGTGCTGGGGACAATTTGTGGAGAAAAAAAGAGCCCTTTACTAGAAGTCAGGACAACCAGGTTCCAGTCTGGGCTCTGCCATTGGGACTGGGGGAGGCCCAGGGGCAGGGAAGGGGCACAAGATGTGAGATCAGAAGCTCTGGAGTCCAGTGCCTGGCCTCTCCCTGTGTGACCACCCCGAGTCGGTCACTTAGCCACTCTCTGACTCAGCTTCTTCATCAGGATAGTGAAGGGTTCTTAAAGTCCTTCCATCTCTAAATCTGGGAGCCTGTGTTGTCTTACCTCTCTCTGCCTCAGTCTCCTCTGTAAAGTTAGGAAAATTTGATACTGCTAACCCACCTCACAATGCTGTTGGAAGAAAGCACTATGGGAAAGTAAGCTGCTTTTTTTTATTTAATGGAAAGGGCCAGACTAGATAGCTCTATCATTCTATGTTCTAAACTCCTTCCCAGTACTGACATTTTTTGTTCTTTTTTTGGGGGGGGGGGGGCAGGGTAATTGGGGTTAAGTGACTTTCCCAAGGTCACACAGCTAGTAAGTGTGTCAGGTATCTGAGGCCACATTTGAACTCAGATCCTCCTGAGTCCAGGGCTGGCGTTCTACTCACTGCGCCACCCAGTTCTGACATTCTGTGTTCTAAGAGCCCTCTCAGCTCTGACATCCTGTGTTCTAAACTCCCAGCTCTGACATTTTATGTTCTAAACTCTCTCCCAGCTTTGACATTCTGTATTCTAAGCCCCCCTTCAGCTCTTAACAGCTTGGGGTTCTAGGATTCCAACTGGTTCCCTGATCAAGGAATGAGGCCTCATCTTCAGGCCCTAAAACATTGAGACCCCTTGGGAAGGATAGGAACATTCGGGTAAACATGACTTCCCCTGCCTCACCCCCGCTCCCCCATCCTAAGGTGTTTGGGCTATTTTTTTTCTTTCCCATTCCACTGTTAGGGCCAGGAAGCTAGAGCAGAAGTGGAGAATGAGAAGGCAATGTGTTGGGTTTTCCCCAGGCCTTACTGTTCCCCTACCCATCCCTACCCCTCAAGTCAAGAGTCAGGAAGACCTTGAAGGCTCCAAGGTTCTGGAGCAGGGCAGGGAAAGGCTCCCCTCCCCCCGCCCCAGCAGACTGGTGTCTTGGAAGGGGAAGGGAACAAGCTAGCTCGTGGGCACCCCCACTGAAAAGCTTCTCTGGGCTGAGGAATTGAAGGGTTGGTCAAGGGCGCCATCTCTGGGCAGCCTGGCGAATCACCGGCTCCTGGAGAGAGAACAAAGTCCCAAGAGAGACCAGCCAGGTCCTTCCGTCTCTGAGAGGTGGAGCTTCGTCACCTGGATTGCCGTTTCCTCCCGGATCCCCAGAATTGGCCCGGGAGGCTTTGACACATTCCCCAGATCCTTTCAGCTCCACTGTGCCCAGAGCAGAGTAGCAGAGATTCTAGGAGCTGGAGGTGGGGGAGAAGAGACAGGAAGAAGGATTCCAGCCAGACCATTGGAACTTTGTTGGAGCAAGCAGCTTTCCCCCTCCCTGCCCCCAGGCCCAGCTGTTTCATAGGCCAGCAAATGTGTTCAGGCTGGGCTAGGAGTCTCCTAGCCATTCTAGAGACTTCCAGGACGTAGGGCAAAGCCTGAGACAGCCCAGCCTGCCTAGCAGGCCCAAAATTCAAGACTCTGTCCTTGCTGGGGAAGGAGAAAGAGCTTCCCTCTCCCCTCTACGCCCCTGCTGATGTTGATCCTCCTTATTTTCCCACCAGACGAGGCCATTTGGTGCAAGACAACCAAGCCCGTGCCAGAGGCTGGACTGATGAACACATTCCTCATGGCTGAGCCCCGGGGCATCACCAGCAACCCAGTGAAGACAGAACCTGGGGATCCTGAATACCCGGCCACTGTGCATTCAGACATCCAGCTCCTGCCTCAGCAAGCAGGGATGGCAGCCATCCTGGCCACCGCCGTCGTCAACAGTGAGTACCCAATGGACACCACTGCCGGTCCATCACCCTCGTCTCGCTCTCTTATCAGCCTAGCTTCGTCTCTCTTACCCTCGGCCAAACCCTGGGAATCCAGGCAGGATCCGATTAGCTTTAGAAAGGAACTTTGCCATTGTTCTTCAGTAACTTCAGTCGTGTCCGACTCTCCATGACCCCATTTGGGCTTTTCTTGGCAGAGATACTAGAGTGGTTGGCCATTTCCTTCTCCAGATGAGGAAACTGAGGCAAACAGCGCTAAGTGACTTATCTAGGGTCACCCAGCTAATAAGTGTCTGAGGCTGGATTTGAACTCAGGTCACCTTGACTCCAGGCCTGGGGCTCTGTCCGCTGGGCTGCCTAGCTGCCCCTTAGAAGGAAACGCCAATGCCCATAGGTTGCACAAGGACCAAGGCGGATGTAGAGCCAAGGTTGCCAAATGGATGCCAGGCACAAGTTGGGAAATAGTCCGGGCGAGCAGTAGGCTAGAAATCCAGGCAGCCAAGGCCACGAGTGAGGAGCACATGGTACCAGAGAGAGGACCAAGCAGGCACAGATCAGAAATTTAGGAAGTCAGGGAGCATCAGAGAATGTTCGACTTTTGAGGGATCTTTGGCAAACTATGGCTGATGGTCCATTCTGGCTCACCTGCCTGTTTTTGTACACTCACAAGCTGGGAATGGTTCTTCTTAAATTTGCCAGCCCCTGGTCCAGTACGACCTCCCTCATTTAACCACTGAGGGAACTGAGTCCAAGAGAGGAGTTCTGGTTCAGTGTTCTTTCCATTGGACCACACTGCCTCATGTACCTGGTAACATGTGGCTGCCGAGGATAAAGAAAAGCCAAAGATTAGGAGTCCAGATAGATAAACCATACATTCAGTAGGCCAGCAGATATCAGAAGTCAAAAGAGACAGAAGGGTCGAATCTACACACACTGTCGGCTCAGGTCAACGGGGAAGCTTACAGACCTCTTGGGTCCGATCCCCATGTTTTGCAGATGCAATTATTAAGACGGATAGAAGACAAATTACTTTCTCGTTAGTGATAGAATGGGAATTAGCACTCATGGTCATTCAGTGTTTTTCATACTGGTCCATACTGCCCCAGGACCCCAGCAATTAGAGAACCGGGACCTGGCCTCTTCCTTCCCCTACCCATCGTCCTCTCTGTGGCTCATATGTGTGACCCCTGAGTCCTCGGTACAGGGGCAAGGGGTGGGGGTGGTCAGTGGATACATCTGGCTGCTGCAGGTCAGCGGGCAAGAGAATAGATTAGTCTCATACTGATTTCAAACCAAATACCAGTCATGGGATGAGGGTGGGGAATGGGGGCTCTGGATAAATAAAATCCATAGAGAAGGCCTCATGAATCTAATCCCTTGGTCCTGGCTGCTCAGCAGAAGCCCAGGAGACTGTTGAGAATTTTCCTTCTCCTTCCCTCCCTTCAAACCCTCTTTCCACTCGCAAGCAGCCAGGCAGCCAGCAGGCAGGTGGCACAGGTAGAGAGGGTAATTTTTAGAGGGTATAATTAGCCTTGGCATTAGAATCCTATCGTCGGGGGCTGGGAAAACAGAGAGAAGGCTTTGCTGCTATGTATATATGTGTGTGTATATATATATATATATACATATATATATATGTGGGGGCTTGTGTTTGATTGAATCTTGGGTCTTACACTCAGTAGCTGTGTGACCTTGGGCAAGTGACTCAACTTCTCTGTGCCTCAGTTTCCTTATCTGTAAAATGAGGAAAGTCACCTCTGCCATACAGGGTTGTTGTGGACAAAAACCTCCTTATTGTTATTCTCTTCTATTAGGTGAATAGTCACAGAATGCCCAAAGTAGAAGGGAGTTAGGCCAGGACCCTGGTACTTAGAGGGGCAACATGGTACAGCAGATCAGACACTGGGCTTGGAGTCAGGAACACCTGGGTTCAAATGCCACCTCAGACTCTTACTAGAGTTGTGTGACCCTGGGCTAGTCACTTAACCCTTCTCGAGGCCTTAGTTTTCTCGTCCGTAAAAGGTGGGGTGGAGGAAGAGAGGGGGGAGATTCGGCTTCTAGGACCCCTTCCAGCTCCCCACCCCCCAGTTCAATGCTTTTTCCTCCCTAGATCTTAGGGACTATTTATCTCACATCTGGCCCCAGCACTGGCTGCTTAATTAAAGGGGGGGGGGGGGACTGAGTAGTATGGAGATGTCTTGAAATGAATATTCGATTTAGTCAGAGTTCAAGTCTCAGCTCTGTTATTTAATACCCGTGTGGCTGTAGGTGAGTCACTGCAGCTTTCAACCCAGGTGATCTCTGAGGGTCTGATCCTGCGGCTTCTGGGCTTCTGGCCCAGATTCTTGAGTCCTTTCCCCATATCTGCAGTGGTCTAGGTACAGGGAGTTGGCAGGCCAGTCACCTTGATGAAACTCACCTTTCCAGGCTGCCCTGGGCGGGGAGGCTCACTAGAGAATCCACAGAATTTTTGTTAAAAGGAACACTTCCGAGGCCCTTTTGTTCAGCGTGTCCCTGACTGAGACAGCCTAGACAGCAAGCCCAACAAGGGGTTTTTACAGTGTGCCTGCCGAAACAGCAATATTGCAGATGCTAAAAAACCCACATTGTCTGGCAGATCTTGGGGGATGCCCAGGTCAACTGGGTCAGCTATTTGCTGAGACTACACCCCTCCTGCCAGAGGAGGGAGGCTAAAGTATGGTGAGACTGAGAGGACAGCTTCATGGGCAAGAAATTTCAACCCAAGGGAGAGAAAGAGGAGGAGGAGGAGGAGGAGGAGGAGGAGAAGGGGGGAGAGAGAGAGAGAGCGAAAGAGAGAGAGAGAGAGAGAGGCAGGGAGGGAGGAAGGAAGGGAAAAGCCAGAAAGGTAGGAGGGATGGAATCTAGTTCCTGAAGGGACAGGTACACACAGACCTGATGGCAACCTGAAAGATGAACACTTGGCTAGAGGAAGCCCAGGAGTAACTCTGGGCAGCACAAGGGCTCTGAAAAACCAGTCACTTAGGGTTTGCCAGAGATGCCCATTTCGTTTACTACCAAAGGCATTAAGCGGAGATGATGAAATCTGCCCCTGTTATAAAAATGCTCAGGAGACTTAAGGTATGAAAAGGTAGAGGCCAATATTTTAGGGGTCCTCTCCTTGTTAGGATCATAGAATGTTACAGTGGGGAGGGGGGACCTTAGAAACTCTCTAGCCACTTCTCCACCCCACCCCCCGGCTTTGTGCAGAGGAGGAGCCAGGCCCAGGGGGAAGCAATTTGTCCAAGGTTGCCCAGCTGGTAACAAGAGCCAGTATTACCCAGTCTCTTTACTCATCTTCTGCTACACCAAGATGGACAGAGGGGCACTCGGGCATTCCCCATAAATGGTTCCTATTATAGATGGAGAAATGGAGAGTTACAGCCCGCATGAGCCAGGGAGCTAGAATTCAAGTGAAGAGAGGGAGCCAGGAGAAAAGAGACCTCTTGTCACCAACCTTGCCCCTGGGGTCGACCTTCTCTGCCATTCCTGGCCTTCCCCACATCTTTCTGTTCCCTCAACTCCTTGCCTTCCAAATCGATCAATCAATTAACATGAATTAAGCACCTACTGTGTGCCAACCACTGCACTAAGCCCCCAGTACAGTTATGTACCTATTCTCACCCACTGGGATAGTCTCATGCAGTGGAGAAGAAAAGACAGGGGAACATGATAATTATCTAGGGGGCCTTGACTCAGGAAGACTTGAGTTCAAATCCAGCCTCAGACACTTCCCAGCTCTGTGACCTTGGGCAAGTCACTTAACCGCAATCTGCCTGTTTCCTCATCTGAAAAATGTGGAGCCAGTTTCTCAGGGTTCTTGTGAGGATTAAATGAGATGATATTTGTAAAGTGCTTCGCCAACCTTAGAGCGCTACATAAATGCCAGCTGTTATTATTCCAGGTTGGACCATATGGCCTCTTAGTTCCCTTCTAGCTCTGAGGCTCTGTGATCCTGGGAATAACCCCGTGGACACTTGTGAGACATGAAGAAGCTCGCTGTTTTCACCCTTCCTGCGCCATGCTTGCTCACCCCTTCACATGTGCATCCACACTTTCACACGCTATCATTGGGTCTCTTGTTCATTTAGTTATATTAGATTGTAAGCTCCTTGAGGGCAGGGAACCATCTTTTGCCTCTTTTTGTATCCCTAGTGCTTGGCACAGCGCCTGGCACATAGTAGGTGCTGAATAAATGTTTATTGACTGACTAGCTAGTTCATTCATGGAACAGACAGGAATACCTCCTATGGCCCAGCACTGTGCTAGGCTCTGAGAGAGGAGGACGTGAATGTTAAAGAGAAAAGACCATGGGGCTAGACCTGGGGAGCTGCCAGGTGTGGAAACTCCCTTTACCAATGCAGGGCATCACCTCCTTCTCAACTTACAGTCTTAGATCATTGCCCAGAGTGCCAAGGACTGCCTAGGGTCACACAGTCAGTATGTGCCAGAGGTGGGTCTCCCACATGTTGCTAGTTTTCTCTCGCTGCATTGCGCCTACACATTGCATCCCCTGCTAAAATATGTTGGGTACGGGCTGTTTTTGTGGTCATCTCTGAATCCTCCCGGGAAGGCTTTGCACATTGTAGGCACTTAATAAATGTTGGATGTTGTTAGACTAGTCTTTACTCCAGTTGAGTATAGGAGTATAGCTCCCTGATGGCCAGGCTCTGTATCCTGGATGCAAGGGGGTGGGGAGCAGAGAATTCTTGGTATCATTAGTCATGCTAGCTTCTTGGGGTCTGAAGAAGCAGTTGGGGGAGTGGGTACAGTAGAAATGTTTATCAGGGCTAAGGGGGGAGGGGCTGACAGTTATTTGAGGGGCCCTTAGGAAGGGAAGGAGTTGGAGCCTAGAGATATTGAAAGATAAATAATTCCTAACTGTGAGATTGAGGTCAGAGTATTTTATGTATAAAAACTAGAAGTCCTTCCCACCCCCTGCCCTCCCCACCCCACCCCCCCAAGGATATTCAGGTACACAAATAGAGGGGTGTTTGGTACCCCCGCCTCACCAGCTGCCAGGAGATGAGTCCAGAAAAGCATCGAAGGTCAGAGTGGAAAGGGACCTTAGAATACAGAATGTTAAAGCTTGGGGACCATAGACTTTAGAACACAGAAAAACATAGAATGTTCTTAGACATTGTTTGGTCTGACCCATTTTTTAAAATTCTGTTTTTCAATAAAAAAACAAACCCTTAAGAAGCTTTGAGCAGGATGATGTACGGAGGGCAGAAAGATAAAATGGCCCAAGGCCTGCCCTCAAAGAGCTTCCAGTCTAATGGTGGCTTCCAAAAGCACACCAAGAACGAGCACCCCCCTGGCTTTACAGAGGAGGTTCTTTCCCTGGGGTCCACAAACTTGTTTGGTTTTTTGGTTGTTTACATTTTGATGGCTGTATTTCAATAGAATTCATTTCCTTGGTAGCCCAATGTATTTTATTTTGTGCATTTAAAAGCATTATTCTGAGGAGGGGTCCCTCGGCTTCCCGAGACTGCCCCCAGAGGAGTCTGGGATGCAACACAGGTTAAGCAGCCCCAAGTTAGACTGTGATCAACACAAGGGGGGAGAATGTGGTCATTTCAGCAGGGAGGGATGAGGAATTCACTGGCTTTTTTTTATTTAAATAAACTTTTATTGGTGTCTTCTCTTTCTAACATCGCCACAGTCTCCCATGCATCCCTCCCGGTGCCCCTCCCCCAGAGGCATCCCATAAGACAGAGTAATTTTAGGGAAGATTTTTTTTAAATTTAGCACAACTGATGTATACATTGGGAAAAAAAGTCTGAAAATGTTTGAAATCCGTGAGCTGCGTGGGCCTCCCCGCCCCACCCAGGGTGTCCCCCATGCCTCTTCATCTGAGTCCCGCTCGGTCTTTAGAGTTTTCTTACGTTTACTTTTGATTCTTTGGGACTTTGGGACTCTTCCTTGTCTTTTTGTTCTCCTAGTTACCGTTTATGTTGTTTTCTTGGTTCTTCTGACTTCTCCAAAGCCCTTTACAATTATCGTCTCATTGGAGCCTCACTACAACCCTAAGGGGTAGGCGCTGTTTTTACCTCCATTTTCCAAATGAGAAACTGAGGTAGGCAGAGGTTAACTGACTTGCCCAGGGTCGCAGGTAAGTCAGTGTCGATGAAGGAGTTCCTCCTGATGCTCTTTCTACTTTGCCACCAGCCCGCCTCAGGTGGAAACTGAGGCCCAGAGAAGAAGTAATCTGTGCCAGGTGCCCATCCTTCATTGCCAGCGCCAGGGTGAGGGAGGTGGGGTGGAGGGAAGGACATGGCCCAGAGAGGACCTCATTCCTGTTTGTGCCTTCCTTCCTCCCTCAGAGGACATCTTTCCCTGTAAAGACTGCGGCATCTGGTATCGGAGTGAACGGAACCTGCAGGCTCACCTCATGTACTACTGCGCCAGCCGCCAGAGTTCGGGCTCCCCGCTGGTGGAGGAGAAGCCCAAGGAGACATACCCCAACGAGCGAGTCTGCCCCTTCCCCCAGTGTAAGAAGAGCTGCCCCAGCGCCAGCTCCCTGGAGATCCACATGCGAAGCCACAGCGGTAAGGGGCCCCCCACCCCCGGGACACAGACATCAGGGGTGGCTCTGACTTGGGCTGGGGGGCTGGGGGGAGGATCGGCCTGCCATGTGCACTGAGGCCTGAGCACCAGCCTCCACCTCATGCTGCCCTGCTCTGTCCTCTAGGAGAAAGACCCTTTGTCTGCCTGATCTGCCTATCGGCCTTCACCACCAAAGCCAACTGTGAGCGGCACCTGAAGGTTCACACAGACACCCTGAGCGGTGCGTGGAGGAAGGGGGCGGCTGGGGACAAGGGGACCAGCGATGCCAGTGAAGGGGAATTGGGAGAGGAAAGGCAGCCGAGATGTGGGCTGGGAGCACTGGAAGAGGGAAGGCAGATGGGTGAGCCAGGGTGGCGGGGCAACGGGAAGGCCGATGGGGTCTCACTGGCAGAAGCCAGTCCCTTGAGCT
Source organism: Trichosurus vulpecula (assembly GCF_011100635.1). NCBI lineage: Eukaryota > Metazoa > Chordata > Mammalia > Diprotodontia > Phalangeridae > Trichosurus > Trichosurus vulpecula. The sequence goes on from NC_050575.1 coordinate 389,058,941, forward strand.
CCCTGACATGCTTAACACTGTGGTTTGCAGGGATCTGCCACAGTTGTGGCTTCGTCTCCACTACAAGGGACATCCTCTACAGCCATCTGGTGACCAACCACATGATCTGCCAGCCGGGCTCCAAAGGTGAAATCTATTCCCCGAGTGCAGCACACCTGGCCACCAAGCCAGGCCCCGCAGGTGTGTCAGCCGAGACCCAGCGGCAGCCTCTGGCCTTAGGTGGGAAAGGGGATAATGGAGAGCACTCAGGAAGGAAGGAAGGAACGAAGGAAGGGAGGGAGGAATGAAGGAAAGAAGGGAGGGAGGAAAGAAGGAAGGAAGGAAGAGGAAGGGAAGGAAGAAAGAGGGAAAGAGGAAGGCAGGAAGGAGATAAAAGAGAAAGGGAGGGAGGGAGGAAGGACACATGAGTATATTCCATAGAGTATATTGAGTAAATTCCAAGAAGACTGGAGAGATGGGGAGGGGCCATGTTGTCTATTACGGGAAGCACACACCTGATCCCATGGTCCCTTTTCTCTGCTTCCCTCAGGTCTAGCTCAGGCAGGCTCCACCCCCGGCCTCAAGTGCAGCCTCTGCGGTCTCCTTGCCGACAGCCTCGCCAGCCTCCAGCAGCACATGGCCCTGCATGGTCCTCTGCCCACTCCAGATTCTGGCCAGGCGCCCCCCGGCCCCGAGTCACCCCCACCTCCAGACACTTTGACCAAGAAGGCCCCAGCTGAGGCAGAAAATGGGGAAGCCCAGGCTGCCCCCCAAGAAAGCTGCTCCTCCTCTTCCTCGTCCTCTGGCGAGGGGACAGCGCCGCTCTTGAGGATCAAGGAGGAGGCCGGGGAGGGCCAGGGGATGGAGCCCGAGGCGGCCAAGAGCCACAGCCAGGCCGAGCAGGGCGCCAGCCCCAGGTCAGAGCCCGAGTCGTCCTCGAGAACGTCCTCCCCCCAGAGCCTGGCCTCTGTAAAGGTTAAATCGGAGCTGGCCAGCCCCACACCGGGCTCCAGCCCCGTGCCCAGCGAGGCGGGCGTGGGCCCCTCCGGAGGCACTATCTTCCTGCCCCAGTACATGTTCAGCCCTGAAACCTCCGTCGTCCCTCAGGCCTCTGAAATCCTGGCCAAGATGTCCGAGCTGGTTCACAGCCGGCTCAAGCAAGGCCATGGAGGGGTAGCGCCGGCCCTGTACCCAGGGACCCCCGCACCCAAGGGAGCGACCTGTTTCGAGTGCGAAATCACCTTCAATAACATAAATAACTACTATGTACACAAGCGTCTCTACTGTTCTAGCCGCCACATGGCAGAGGACAGCCCCCCCGGGGCCCGCAAGCCAAAAGTGGCCGGCCCCCCCAAGGGCACCCCGGGCACTGTGGTGGCCCCCGCCAGAGCCATCCTCTCCCCACAGCCCCCTGAGAGCCAGGGCCCACCCGCCCCTGCTGAAGGCGAAGCAGAGGGGGAGCACCCATCCCCAGCAGCGGAGGCCAAGGCTGAGGAGGCGGCAGGGGGAAAGGAAGCCTCCCCGGAAGCAGACGGGGCAGGACGGGGCAGTGAGGACAGCCAGAGCCCACGGAGCTCTGTGGACGATGCCGACGAGGACCCCATGAAGACCGTGTGCGAGGCCTGCAACATCCGCTTCAGCCGCCACGAGACCTACACGGTACACAAACGCTACTACTGCGCCTCTCGCCACGACCCCCCTCTGCGGCGGCCTGGGGGCCCCAAGGTGGCCTTCCTGCCCCAGCCAGTGCGCACCCGGAAACGGCGCAAACTCTATGAGATCCACGCCGCCACTAGCAACGCCGGCCTATTGCCGGCCACTCACCCGCCACCGCCACCACCACTGCCGCCGCCCACCTTGACGGAGCTGCCCACCTCCCCACAGCTGGGCATTAGCCCGGCCGATGCACTGGGGCTGGCTACCCGGCCTGACGTGCCTCCTGCCCTCCTGCTGCCCGTGGGCAAGGGTCCAGGCTCGGCCCCCTCCCCCAGCTCCAGCCCGGACACCGATGGCCCCATTGACCTAAGCAAGAAGCCAAGGCTGCAGAGAACTGAGGGGGGGCCCACAGCTCCCCCTCCGCCACCGCCTCCACCTCTACTCCCCCTCACTGACTACCATGAGTGCACAGCCTGTTGTGTCAGCTTCCACAGCCTGGAGGCCTACCTGGCCCACAAGAAATACTACTGCCCAGCCGCTCCCCTGCAGCAGAGTGCCTTGGAGCAGCTGCAGAAGATCCAGGGCCTGGCCAAGCCCCGCCTGGCCGGAGAAGGACCCCGGGGAGTGCCCGGGGAGGAGCCGGAGGGGGGCATACGGGTGAAGGTGGAGAAGGGGGTGGCATCGGCCAGCCCAGGACCGGGCAAAACCTCAGGCCTGCCAGTTGCCTATGCTGGCGGGGACCCTCTGCACCGCTACCCAGGCCCCAAACCCCTTCACCTTCCCGGTGGGAAGCCTCCACCCCCAGTGGTGTGTCCCTACTGCCCTCTCAATGGGGCCATCAAAGGCGACCTGATTGAGCACTTCCGCCATGCCCATGGCCTCCTGGTGGCCAAGCCGGTGGCAGGACACATGCTGGCTGAGGCCACGGCGCCCCACACCCGGACGCCGGCAGTGGCCAGCCGCGGGGCCGAGAACAGCCTCTCACTGCCCCCTGCGACATCCTCCTCTTCCTCCTCCTCCTCTTCCTCTTCTTCCTCAGCTTCCTCTTCATCTTCTTCCCCACAGCCAGGCCCCAGGCTCCCTCGGGACAGCCTCAATGGCCATGAGCTCAAGGAGTCCCCAGCCCCAGCCAACGGCAGTCCCCTGCCCACCGGCTCTCCCCTGCCCGGCCTGCCCCTGTCTCCAGCCACCGCCCCGGCCCTTACCCTCTCGCCAGTGCCTGAAGCTCTGCTCCAGCCTCCCACCCCACCCACATACACAGACAAGGGGGTCCAGACCCCCAGCAAAGTCAGCCCCGCCACCGTCCCCAACGGCAACCACAGATATTGTCGTCTGTGCAACATCAAATTCAGCAGTCTGTCCACCTTTATAGCACACAAGAAGTATTATTGTTCTTCCCACGCCGCAGAGCATGTAAAATAATCCTGAGCTCCCTCCCCTCTCTCCCCTTCCTCCCCTTCCTCCCCTTTCCCCCTCTCCTCCATGCCTGTCCCACCACACTACAGACTTTGACCAATTGACACACCCTCAGCCCTGGCCACGGCCGACTGCCCAGGACATCTCAGCACGTGGCCAGCGGGGAGAGGATGGCAGCCATGGCGGCAGTGGGGGCGTGGCCCCCAGAGCACTACGGCAGGGCGAGAGATCCCCTTCTGCCCCAGAAATCTTTCCAACAAAGCACAAGGCACTGATCAGTCATTCGGGCACCTCCCGGAGCTCAGAGCCGCCTGGATGGACTCCCTTGGCCCCTGAGCCTGAGGGCCCAGTGACCGAGGAGGTGGGGTGGGATGGCCAGGGAAGTGGCTAGCTACAAAGAAAGGCAGGGTTGGGCGGGGGCAGAATGGGACCCCAAACCCTCGGCACTTAATAAAGAATTACAGTTTGATGATGAACGTTGGTTAAGAGCCTAGTTGTCTTGGAGATGGGGGCAGGGTGATGGAAAGGTGGCCGGCTGGGGCTTAGCAGTGGGTGGCCCCACTCACTTCCAGCCCCTGCAGGCCCTCCAGGGTAGGGTCAGATGGTAAAGAATACCCCCTTTTGCTAGTTTGGCCTCTAAGAAGAAAGTGCACCACCCCATCCCAAGGCCCTGAACTATACCTGGTTCCTAACATCATAAGACAGAAAGAGAACCAAGAACAGAGATTCTCAACATTTTTGGTGTCCAGGACCCCTTGGGCAGACTGGTGAAGCCCATCAGGCCACTTCTCAGAATCAGGTTTTTAAATGCATAAGATGAGCTACCAAGGAAGTTGATCAGATTGAAATACAATTATCTGAATATTTAAAAAGCAAATTCGCAGACCCCAAGTTAAGAACTATCCTGGCAGTCGCCTCGTCTACCCCTTTGTCTTACAGATAAAGAAGTTCTAGCTCGCCTAAAGCAGGCTAGGGGTTGTCTTGGCCAACCTCTCATTTTACAGGTGAGCAGATGGAGGCCCATTGAGCTTAAATGGATCAGCTGTCATTCTAACCAGATGGATGTGAGGTCTGAGGGAAAGGTTTCTAACACTCTAGACCCTGCATGGGAAATGTTTGCCCATCTCTCACCCAAGGCCTCTCTCTCCCCCTCAGAGCTGAATGCCAGCCCCTTCCATCACTCTCTCTATCCCTTGAAATGGCTCCCTGCCTTCCTCTGTACTTAGGGTAGGATGGGGGCTCCAAAGCTCTGGTCGGACTTCGATGTTCCAAGAGAGGCCCAAGTGTAGAGAGCTTCTGGTCCTCCCTGTGTCCTGCCATCCAGAGAGCAGGAGCTAGTTGTCCATCTGGTAGGGGGAAAGCATTATATAGGGCCACAGTCTAGGCCAGGTCCTGGCCCAGCACCTTCAGGTCATTTATATGATGTCCCTGGAGACATTGTAGCATCACTGGCGATGTTTAGCACAGTGCCTGGCACATAGTAGGTGCTTAATAAATGTTTACTAAGTGTACTTCACTAAGACCACTGGATTTGGTACAGAAGACAGGTCCTGGCACGTAGTAGGTGTTTAATACTTACTAAGTATACTTCAGTAAGACTACTGGATTTGGTACAGAAGACAGGTTCTAATCCTAGATCTGTCACTTACAAGCTGTGCGATTTTGGACAAATCACTTCTTTCTGGGCCTTGGTTTCCTCCCCTGAAAAATGGCAGGGGGAGGGCAGAGTAGGTGACCCATAAGGGTCTCTTCTAGCTCTGAATCCTATAATCCCATAAATCAGCAGTGCTTGTACCCACAGTAACTTAATGGGTCCACCTTGACAATCGTGTCTTGTCCAAGCTGACATAACGCCCCCCCTCACCATATCTGGACCACAGGCCTCCTCCCTTGCTCTGACACCCATCCACTCTTCCTGGGCCCCTTGAACAGCAACTCCAGTCCTCAGACTCAGCCTGCCTCTGGGCACTGAAAGAGACCAGTCCACTGACCTACGGCTCCACTCCACCATGAGTCTCCCTTCACCCTTCCCATCCACGGGACACCTTCTATAACATTGCTATACATTTGTTAGGCCTCTCATCTCCAGATCTCAAAGCCCTCTCCCACGAACCCCTGTGAGGGATGCAGACAGGAGGCCCTTGTAACAGCTTTGGAGAAAACACTCCATAGGGCGGTGGGTGCTGCCCTGGGCAGCTCGGTGATGAGGACAGTCGAGGGGCGGGGAAGAGGGCACACAAGATGACTTTGAACTCCCTTTTCCCACATCCCTTCTCCAAAGGGCTCAGTTCAGCTCAGTAAATATTAAGAGTGTCTCTAAAGGTTGGAACAGGGACCCAGACATAGTACAAGTTAGATGGGAAAAGTCCACAGATCCCCCAGTGAGTTCACATGCTTAACTAAGTTAGCACACTAGGCCAGCTTTGATAAGAGCCCACCTAACCAGAGACGTGAATATATATCTAGAGATGAGGCAATCACTTGAGTAGAGATAACAGCTATATATAGAAAGGTCTGCCTGCTGGACATCTCCATATCAATGTCCTGTTGCTCAGCAAGCCCAGAGAGAACCCCAAAATCTGCTACCCCCCAAATTTCCCTGTTTCTGTTAGTGGCACCACCACCCTGACTTATCCTGGAATCTTCCTGTTCCTTCAAATGAGATATCTGTAAACTGCTTAGCACAGTGCCTGGCACAAGGTAGGTGGGTAATTAATGCTTGCTCCTTCCCTCCCTCTCTCCTTTCTTCATCTCCCCTGTCTGATCAATTGACTGATCCAATTTTCAATTTTACCTCCATGACATCCCTTCCATCCAGTCCCTTCCCTCCACTCACATAGCCACCAGCCTAGTTCAGTGATTCTCACTTGTACCATTGCAATAATAGCCTTCTGATTGGCCTCTCCATTTCCAATCGTTCACCTCTCCATTTTCCACCCAACTGCTAAAATCATCTTCCAAAAGCCCAGGGCTGACCTTATCACTTCCCTGGGAAAAACTCTGCAGTAGCTCCCATTGGCTGTAGAATAAAATCCCAATTCCTCATGCTTCCTTATGCAAAGCATTTCACAGTTTGGCTTCAGCTTCCCTTTCCAGACCCACCATTCATTTTCTTCCCCTTCAGGTACACCATGTTTCAGCCAAAGTAGTCCATTTGCTGCCCCCCACACTTGACCTCCTCTCTCACCTCTGCCATTGTCCCACTTGACCTGAAAGACACTCGCTCCTCACCTCCCATGTAGGCTCAGTTCAGGGCCATACTCTATGAGGAGCCTGCCCCAGTGCCTCCCCCAACCCTCAGTGGTTAGTGGCTTTCTCCCTCTCTGTTTCCTCGTAGGTACTTGTGCAAATGTCCTATAACACAGGACAGTGGGTGCCATTTTGGTTCTATTTATGCTTTTGTCTTTGGACCCCTAGATCATATTACAAAGCCTGCCTAGCTTGTGGTAGGTGCTTATTACATGGGTACTGGATTGAATTCAATCAAATTGAATGGAAATCCCAACACAACTCTCTACTCCCTACTGAGTCTTGGTCCAGGCCCTCAGGGCCTTGAAAAGTTGGGAAAGGCTCAAAGGGAAGTCTGGGATATTGACATCCTCTAGCTTCCTGTGAGCTTGGGAGCTGGGGGCCTCTCAGAATGCTTCAGGACTCCTCCAGGGCCACCCATCAACCTTTTCTTATTGCTCTCTGCACCGTCATTCATTCATTCTTTCTTTTTCTTTCTTTCTTTCTTTCTTTCTTTCTTTCTTTCTTTCTTTCTTTCTTTCTTGTTTCTTCCTTCTTTCTTTTTCTTTTTTCTTTCTCTCTTTCAACAATTATGAAGAGCCTACTATGCGTCAGGCGTGTACTATTGTAAAATTAGGTTAGGATCATGGTCTGATGGAACAAATTTACATATCCAAGCTTATAGTCTTTCTGGCCTAGAAAGTATAGTTATGAAACCTATGAATGACTCATTATTATGTCCCTCTTGGACAGTGGGCTGGGGATTGGGTCATTCTCGCTGGCCACACTTTCCCAAATTCTCATGCCACAAACAAAGGGACACAAGGAAATACTCCAGACAGGGTCAACCATAGGTGTTCATGAGAAATAAGATTGCCCAGTCTTTAGCAGAACAAAGGACCCATGCTTAGAAAATTACACCCAACAAGTAAAAGGCTAGAAAAGGGGATGCGGACCATCAGTTCTTCCATGTTCCCCACAAGTGTCTGAGTTTGTTGCCGGGTTTATCTATAACTTGAGTTCTTAAGTTAACTCCCTGGCTTCCCTGGAGATGGGGAAAAGGCAAATGTCACTGCTGTTACAAGGGTGGCACTGCTGCTCCACGTGGCTGGGGGGAAATGCGGCTACCTTCCCTTAACACGTCCTCTCTCTTCCTCTCACAGTCTCTCCAGTTAGTACCACCCCAGCCCCAAAGCATGAATACTTCCTTGCCTCAGAAGATCAGTGGAAAAACTCCTGATCCCAGAACGCTCTGTAGGTCCAGGCCATTTCTTTCTCCCCTTCACATATGGAAGGGGTTTGTAGGGTCAGCCTGTGGTCTCAGCTCCCACCTCTCCCCTCCTAAATCCTATAAGATCATAGGATTTTAGACCCGGAAAGGATGATCTCAGAGATGAACTAGTCCAATCCCCTTCTTACCAAAAAGAAGTGATGTCCTGAAGGGGATGTAACTCATAAATGGCAGGATTCACACCTAGGGCTTCCGATTCCAAACCCAGGGCTCTTTCCCAGTCTAACCACCCTGCCTCCTATCGGTTCGCTCTCTGATTCTTTGACTTTAATTTAGTTCTCCTCTCCCCTCCATCCCCAGCCCTAATCTGTCTTGGGGCTGTCCCCAGAATAGCCCTGCCAGCATCTTGTACCCACCCGCCCACCTGCCTTACCAAGGGCTAGAAGGCTAATGAGCTCCCACTTGGGCCTGTACCGCAGGGATGAAAGCGTAAGCTATGATTAGGGTTATTACTCTTTCTTGATTACCTCCATCTGATTTTCCTGCTGGATCTCCCTGATGAGCAGGTTAGTGTGAATTCGCAAGGCCCCAGGAGCCTCGAGCTTCCAGGGCCTAGACTGTGTGGGGTGGGATGCTCCCACAACGCCCCAGCTCAGAGGAACATAGACAGAGGCTCCCCACTCAGGGCAGGAGGGCAGGCCAGGGGTACAGGGTGGGCACCGTGTGGAGGTGGGCCCAACGCTGCCAGGGCTGATTGGGAAGGCACAAGAGACCGAGGAGGGCTCAACACAGTGGACCAGAGCTCACCCCAAGACTGCAGCCCTCCGATCCCTCAGCTCCCGGGCTGATTTGTGTGTTACTCTGCATAAATTTGCATATTGAGTTCAAAGAGGCCTAAGTCTCTAAAATGAAATGAATTCATTACTGCAGACATTATATTCAAATCCATTATTCAGGTTAGGGCTCACCAGCCACATAGACTATTCTAAGCCAATCAATTTAATCACATTGCAGATTAGGAGAGACAGAAAGTTCCCATGCATACTTACAGGCATTGGCTGCACACACACACACACACACACACACACACACACACACCTATCTTTTTGCACTCCTACTGTGGTTTCCATATTACCCCTACATGAACCAACCAACACACTTACACCTTAGAAAAAAACACATATCTGGGTAGCCTTGACTTCCTCTCGCCTTAATTTCCTTCTCTGTAAGATGGTTATAATGCATAGAGTGCCAGGCATGGAGTCTTCCTTCCTAAGTTCAAATCCAGCTGCAGACACTTACTAGCTGTGTGACCCCGGGCAAGTCACTTCACCGTGTTTGCCTCAGTTTCTTCATCTTTCAAATGAGCTGGAGAAAGAAATGGCAAACCCTTCCAGTGCCTTTGCCAAGAAAACCCCAAATGGGGTCACAAAGAGTTAGACATGATTGCAAAATGACTGAACAACAACCAGAAATGAGAGTGCTCGGTCTGCAAGACCCCTTTCTAGCTTTGACATTCTGCATTCTCAGGTCCCTGCCAGCTCGGACCTTCTACATTCTAGCGTACCTCCCAGCTCAGACCTTCTACGTTCTAGAGTTCCTGCCAGCTTAGACCTCCTACGTTCTAGGGTACCTGCCAGCTCAGACCTCCTACGTTCTAGGGTTCCTGCCAGCTCAGACTTTCTACGTTCTAGGGTTCCTGCCAGCTCAGACCTCCTATGTTCTGGAGTCCCTGCCAGCTCAGACTTTCTATGTTCTAAGGCCCCTGCCAGCTCAGAACTTCTACATTCTAGGGTCCCTGCAAGCTCAGACTTTCTATGTTCTAGGGTCCCTGCCAGCTCAGACTTTCTACGTTCTAAGGTCCCTGCCAGCTCAGACTTTCTATCTCTAAAGTTCCCTTCCAGCTCTGATATTCTATATTTTGGCATATGTGTGTTGAGGTGAGGGTGAGGGAACACAGAGCTTAGAGTGTTGGGGTTGGTGGCTCGGCAGGTTGTGGGCTTCCTGCCTGCCCACACCAGGTCAGATCCTGGATCTGGGATCCTGGGTGGCATTGGAACTGCCTCCTCGGTTCGGCCCACTTTGGCCATGACCAGTCCTTCCCTGGTTAACTAACTAGTCTGCACCCCGAGGACCCCTCTGAGCCAGGTGCAGCTGGGCCCTGGTAAATCCAGTTGCTCTCCCTCTTCTGCTCCAGGCGGGGCCTGGCCCAGGCTGCCAAGCCACCCACATCCTGCCTGCCCCCTGTCCCCTTACCCCTGGGAGCCCCCAGAAGGGCCTTTTCTATTTCTACACCTGGCTCCTTACCCTCCTCCTGGGCTAATCTACGGGCACAATCAGCACAGTAATTAGATCGCTGTAAGGCAATGCCATTATCTTCATTAGAAACCCTGCAACTCAGGGCCTTAATTACATGGTCTCCACATCCCCCTGCAGCCCCTCCTGTTCTAATGGGTATCTTTGAACCTGTTCTTCCTGGGTACAGGGCTGGGGCACCCCAGTGCCCTCCCTGGGTTTCTTTTTAGCTCAGACTGGAGAACTTGGCTCTCCCTGCAGCAAGCCAGTCATCCCCCACCTCCATCTGCCTACAGGACAAGACACCTCCTAGGCAGAGCCAGGAAGGATTTCAGTGGACACTGAGCAGCCATGAGCAAGGGGCAGCAGTGCCGGCTCTGACCACTTGACTCTGTTTGAGTCACGATCTAGGGCTGGGTTTGGAGAAGCAATCCTGGCAGTCTGCAAGGAAGCAGTGGCTGAGCGAGAGTTCCTTAATCTGGTCCCATCTTCTGATTTCCCCAAGAGGAGAGGTGCCCTCTCTATCACTCCAACCCCTGGAGTCTGTCCTGTGCTGTCTCCCTCCCCAGATAGCATCTCACCTGTGATTCCATGGATGTTGTTTCCCCTACTCCCTAAACCATACAACCTTATAAATTCATAAGCTTTACAACTGTCAGGGACCTTATTTTATAAATGAAGAAATGGAAATAAAGTAACTTCCCCAAGGCCACACAGCCAATGAAGTACAGGGTCCAAGCTGACTCCAGGTCCAGTGCTTTTTTCCACTAGATAATATTGCCTTTTGTTGTTAAGTTATTCAGTTGTTTTTCAGTTGTATCCGACTCTTCTTGATCCCATTTGGGGTTTTCTTGACAAAGATACTAGAGTGGTTTGCCATTTCCTTCTCCAGCTCATTTTACAGATTTTACAGGGTTGAATGACTTGCCCAAGGTCACACAGCTAGTAGGTGTCTGAGGTTGGATTTGAACTCAGGAAAATGAGTCTTCCTGACTCCAGGCTGGGTACTCTATCTCCTGTGCCATCTAGCTGCCCTATTGCCTTCTTCTAACTTTTGTCATTGGCACTTTGGGCTCCCAAGGGAGAAGGGGGAAGCCAACAAAATGCACTGATTCTGAGTCCCTCACTGGGAGCACAGAGAGGAAAAAGGAAAGTAGCAGACAAATGTGAGTCACGTAAGGGGAGGGAGGGGAGAAGACATACGTTTGACACACTGCACATGCTAAATGTTTTGCCATTTGGAAAGAGTCATGGAAGTCAGGGAACTTGGGTTCTAGCCCTAATTCTGCCATTAACTGGTGTAGTCACCTTCAACAAGTCCCCTCCCCTCCCTAGGCTTGATTTTCCATAAAAATGGGATTATGAGAAGCCCATTGCCAAAAAGAAAACAACCATGCATGGAGAGGTATCAAACTCCACTAGAAACAGGGGCAGATCCCTGTGGGCTTCATGTTGACTTAGTTTTAAAATGTAATATTATCTCTGTTTTACTGTATTCTTATATATTTTGTTAAATATTTCCTAATCCCGTTTTAGTCTGCTTCAAGCTCCACTCTTGAGTGTTGTGGGGCATATGCACTAGCTCACAGGCTGTGTGTTGGACACTTCTGCCTACGTTCACCAAAATATTTATAGCAGCCTTTTTTATGTGTGATAGTGAAGAATTGGAAACAAAGTAGATGCCGATGGATTGAGGAATAGCTAACAAATTGTGATATGTGAAAGTAATGGAATATTGCTGTACTATAAGAAATGATGTGTGTGGCTAAGAAATAAAGTGGTGGATCAGTGGAATATGTTGGGGACACAATACACAGTACAAATGACCTAATCTAGTATTTGATAAATGCAAAGATCAGTTCTTTGGGGACAAGAACTCAGATTTGACAAAAATTGCTGGGAAAACTGGAAAGCAGTTTGGTGCAAACTAGGCATAGATCGACATCTCATACTATATGCCAAAATAAGGTCAAAATGGGTACATGATTTAGACATAAAAAGTGATATCATAAGCAAATTAGGGGAGCATGGGAAAATGTACCTGTCAGATCTATGGATAAAGGAAGAGTTTATGACCAAAGAAGAGATAGAAAGGATCAAAGAAGTAAAATAGATAATTTTGATTACATAAAATTAAAAAGTTTTTGCACAAACAAAATTAATGCAGCCTTAATTAGAAGAAAAGCTGGAAGCTGGGGGTGGAGCAATTTTCTCTGATAAAGGCCTCATTTCTCAAATATATAAGGAACTGAATCATATTTATAAAAATAAGAGACATTCCCCAGTTGACAAAACATCAAAGGGATATGAACAGGCAGTCTTCAAAAGAAGAAATGAAAGCTATCAATAGTCATATAAAATTCCCTAAATGACTATTGATTAGCAAAATGCAAATTAAAACAACTCTGAGGTATCACTTCATATCTATCAGATTGACTAAGATGACAAAGAAGGAAAATAATAAGTACTGGAGGGAATGTGGAAAAAGAAACACACTAATGCACTGTTGGGGGAGCTGTGAACTGATCCACCCATTCTGGAGAGCAATTTGGAATTATGCCCAAAGGACTATAAAATTGTGCATACTCTCTTACCCAACAATGCTGCTGCTAGGTCTGTATCCAAAAGAGATCAAAGAGAAATGAAAAAGGACCTACATGTACAAAACATATTTATAGCATTTTTTTGTGGTGGCAAAGAATTGGAAATTGAGGGATGCCACCAACTGGGGAATGAATGAACAAGCTGTCATATATAATTGTGATGTAATACTAATATGCTATGAGAAATGGTAAAGAGGTGGTTTTAGAAAAACATCGGAAGACATATTAGCTGATGCAAAGTAAAGAGAGCAGAACCAGGAGAACATTATACACAGTAACAACACATGTATAGCCTGTATCAAATTGCTTGCCTTCTCATGAAGGGGAGAGGGGAGGAAGAGATGGAGAGAATTTGAAATTCAAAATTTTAAAAAAATATTAAAAATTGTTTTTACATGTAATTTAGAAAAAAAAAATTTAAAAAAATAAGAGGCTGAAGCAGAATCTATTATGATTCAGCTGAAACAAAAAAGGCAAGAGTAGCAATCATGATCTCAGACAAAGCAAGAGCAAAGATAGACCTAATTAAAAAAGACTAAGAGAGATACCACATAAGGTATAGTTACAGTTACATATAGTTTTATATAAATAGCTATATAGTTATATGTGAGGTATAGCTAAAAGTTACTATAGACAATGAATTGATTTTAATACTGAACATATATGCACCAAATGGTATAGCATCTAAACTCTTAAGAGAAAAATTAAATGAGTTTACAGGAGGAAATAGTAAAGCCATAATAATGGGGCCATCAATTCATCTCCTCTATGACCTGCATAAACCTAAACATAAAATAAACAATAAAGAAGTTAAGGACCTGAATATAATTTTAGAAAAGCTAGATGTAATAGACTTCTGGAGAATATTCAATGGGAATAGAAAGGAATATGTCTATTCTCAGCTGTGCATAGCTCCTTCACAAAAACGATCAATTATTAGGGCATAAAAACTTCACAAACAAATGCAGAAATGTTAAGTGCATCTTTCTCCAACCATGAGACAGTGAAAAATTACATTCAATAAAGGCTTTTTGAAGAAAAGATTTAAAAATTAATTGGAAACTGAATAACACTGAAGAATAAGTGGGTGAAGAACAAATCATAGTAACATTAAGTCCATTAACTACAGTGATGACAATGACAAAACATACAAAAATCTGAGGAAATTTTATATCTTTAAAATCTTACATCAATAAAATAAAGAGTAGGACATATAATTACAAAAACTAGAAAACCAATAAAAATTTTAAAACCCTGTTAAACATCAAAATAGTCAAAGAGATTAACAAAATTGAAGATTAAAATACTGGATTAAATAACACAAGGACTAGGTTTTTTGGGGGGGAGCAGGAATAGATAAGCCTTTAGCTAATTTGATTTTTAGAAAAAGAAAGAAAAGTGAATTACCGGTATTAAAAATGAAGAAGATTAATTCACAACAAACGAAGAAGAAATAAGAGCAATTATTAGGCATTATTTCACCCAGCTATGTGCCAATAATAATGACAATCTAAATGAAATGGATGAATATTTTAAAAAATATAACTTGCCCAGGTAAGCAGAAGTAGGACATAGAATACTTAAGAACAAATCGTAAATCAATTCCCAAAGACAAAATTCCTATGACTAAATGGAAGTGAATTCTACCAAACATTTAAAGAATAATTAATTCCAATATTACATAAAGAATTTAAAAAATAAGTTAAGATGGGTCTTACCAAATTCCTTCGATGACACTGATACAGTCTTCATACCCAAACTGGATAGAATCAAAACAGAGAAAGAAAACTATAGATCAATCTCCCTAATGAACTGATGCAAAAACTTTAAATAAAATACTTACAAGGAGATTACAACAACATATCAAATGATCATACACTCTGTCTAGGCTGGTTTATACTAGGAATGTAGGTATTCGGAATTAGGAATCAATATTAGGAAAACCATAAACATATTAGTAACATATTAGTAACAAATTCAACAAAAATCATATGATTATTTGAAGGGATATAAAAAACAGTTTTGACAAAATACAATATGTAATACCCATTCCTGTTTAAAAAAAAAGTAAAAAAAAAACCACTAGCAACCATAGAGACAAATGGAGGATTTTTTAAAATGATAAGTAGCATTTATCTAAAACAAAGAGCCAACATTATCTGTAGTGCTAACAAGTAAGAAGAATTTCTAATAAGATCAGGAGTAAAGCAAGGATATTCATTATCACCATCATTATTCAGTATCGTACTGAAATGCAAGCTATAAACATGACAAGAAAAAGAAATTAAAAGAATAAGCATAGGCAAAGAGGAAACAAAACTATCACTTTTGTTTTTGTTGGAGGGCAGGGCAATTGAGGTTAAGTGACTTGCCCAAGGTCACACAGCTAGTAAATGTGTCAAGTGTCTGAGGCCAGATTTGAACTTGGGTCTTTCTGACTCCAGGGCCAGTGCTCTACTCACTGAGCCACCTAGCTGCCCCCAAACTATCACTTTTTAAGAAAGATATGATGATTTATTTAGGCGACCCAATAGAGAGCACATTAGGATTGAAACAACAACCTCAGCAAAGTTGAAGGATATATGAAAAACTTATACAGTCATCCACTGTTCTGTGTATTACCAACAAAATACAGCAGGCAGAGATAACAAGAGAAATTCCATTTAAAATACCTACAGACAGTAATGGTTATTATATACTATACAGTAATTATATAGCTATTCTATTACATATTATAAGTTAACTTTAAATTAAATAGTTATTCTATTATATAGTTATCATATACTACATAGTTACAAAATATTTGGGGAGTGTTCCTTCAAAGACAGCAATTATGTGAACACAATTATAAAACTGCACAAATAAAGGCATATCTAAATAATTGGAGAAATATGAATTGCTTGTGAGGAGGCCAAGCCAATAGAATAAAAATCATGATGCTACCTAAATTAATTTGCTTATTCAGTGCCATACCAAACTACCAAGGGATTACTTTATAGAACTAGAAAAAAAATTCTTCTAGAGGAAGAAAAGATCAAAAAAGAAATGGGAAAGAAGAGGACCCAGCAGTATCTGATCTCAAACTATAAAACTGTAATTGTCAAAACAATTTGGTATTGGGTAAGAAACAGAGAAGTCAATCATTAGAGTGGATCAAGTACACAATATACTGAAAAAAACGAGTACAGTAACAATAAGGTACAGTCTGATAAATCTAAAAATCCCAATGATTGGGACAATAACTCATTATTTGACAAAAACTATTGAGGAAACTGGAAAACAGTCTGATAGAAACTAGATACAGACCAACATCTCGCACCATATGGTTCCAAATGAGGACATGATTTAGACATAAAGGGTGACATCATAAGCAAATTAGAGAAGTATGGAAGAAATTAAATGTCAGATCTATTAATAAGGAAAGAGTTCTTGAATAAATAAGAGATAGAGACATTCATAGGAAGTAAAGCGGACCTAAAATTTTAAAAATTTTGTATAAAAAACCCCAATGCACTGCAAATTAGAAGAGAAGCTGAAATTGGGGGAGAGGGAAAATCTATCCAGCAAATTTCTCTCACCAAGGTCTCATTTCTAAGCTATATAAGGAACTGAATCGAATTTATAAGAATAAGAGCCATTCTCCAATTGATAAAAGGCCAAAGAAAATGAACAGGTAGTTTTCAGAGGAAGAAATCCAAGCTATCCAAAACCATACCCCCAAAATGCTCTAAATCACTAGTAAGAGAAATGCAAATGAAAACAACTCTCGGGTACCACCTCACACATCAGATTGGCTAAGGTGACAAAAAAGGAAAAGGATAAATGCCGGAGGTGTACGGGTGGAGGGGGAAGGTACTATAGGCTTTTGGTAGAGCTGTGAATGGTCTAACTATTCTGGAAAGCAATTAGGAACTAATTAAATCAATCAATTAAAGCTATTAAACTGTGCATACCCTTTGACCCAGCATAACGCTATTATGTCTACACCCCCAAAAAGATCAAAGAAAGAGGAAAAGGACCCATGTGAGCCAAAAAGATTATAGCAACTCTTTTTGTGGTAGCAAAGAATTGGAAACTGAGAAGGGCTCCAATTGAGAAATGGCTGAACAAGCTGTGATATATGAATGTGGTGGAACGCTATTGCGCTTTAAGAAATGATGGGAGAAAAACCTGGGAGAACTTACGTGAACTGATGCAGAATGAAGTGAGCAGAACCGGGAGAACCATTATACAATAACAATAATATTGTAAAGACAACCGATTCTGAAAGAGTTAGGGACTCTGATCAACACAATGCTGAAACTCCGGATAGAGTGCTAATGGACTCAGAAGAAAGATCGAAGCATATTTTCTTTTCTTTCTTTGTCATCATAGCCAATAAATCCTAGCGTATTTTAGGCCCTTGCGGTAGAGGTTGGAAACCCTAGAATTGAGTTCCTTCTACCTGTGAGCTGTCTACTCTGCCTAGAGATGATCCCCACTTCCTAGGACCTTTAATTCCTCATGCCCATTGGAGAACCCGTTACCAAGAGTGCCCAACTGAAAGTCATGAGACCTGCCTCTGCAATGAAGTATAGGGGTAATCTTAGGCAAGATACTCCCCGCCTCATCCTCAATCTCAGTTTCCTCATCTGTAAAGAGGACTTTAAGGTCCTTTCTTTATATACATATATATACATATATATATATACATATATATATACACACACACATATTCATACACATATGTACATACATACACACAGACACACATACATACATATGTATGCGTGTATGTATATATACGTACATATATACACATGCATATATACATATACACACACATACACATGCACATATATACACAGACCTTCCTCAAATCCTGTTTCAGACGCTTTGCGGCAGTGTGTCCTTGGCCAAGTCACTTAAATTTCTCTGGGACTCAGTTTCCTCATCGGTAAAGTGAAGGAGTTGAAACTAGGTCACTTCCAATTCTAGCATTCATTTTCCATCTGGAGGGAGCCGCCATTTTCCACTATGCCATATTATGATATCGGCCACAAGGTGGCAGCAACGCCCCATCCAAAGCATCGCACTTCTCCGTCCACTGTTGATCGGGGAGCACATTCCTCCACATTGGCAGAGGCTTTCTGCCCTTCCATACCGCAAGCGCCCCTCAATTTTTTCTCCATATTTCCAGATGATTAGAAGCAAAAGAGACAGGAGCCGAGTTTGTCTCCAACCTGGCCCTGCTCCTCACCAGCACCAATCTCCTTACTCAGCCTCTACGGTCAATATAATATCATTAATAATAACTAATTATATATAATTATATCATATGTTATATCATATATCGTATATTATATAATATATAATTATATTATATATAATTAATAATAATGTATTATAATTATAATATCATGCTTTTGAATTTACAAATATCCCATTTGATCCTCACAACCACTTTGTGAAGTAGGTGCTATTATCACACCCATTTTACAGCTGGGGAAGTTGAGGCAGACAGAGCTCGAGTGACTTGCCTAGAGATACAAAGCTAGTGTCTGAGGCCGGGTTTGAATTCAGGATGCCAGAACTGGAAATTTCTTTAGAGGCCATCTAGTTCAAGCCCTTTGTTTTAAAGGGAAGGGAATTGAGGCAGATTGGTTAAAGTGTTGTACTTCAAGTTGGGAAGACCTGAGTTGACAAAGGGCTTGGAATCAGGAAGACTCATCTTCAGGAGTTTAAAACCAGCCTCAGACACTGACTGGCTGTGTGACTCTGGGCAAGTCACTTAACCCTGTTTGCCTCAGTTTCCTCATATGTGAAATGAGGTGAGGAAGGAAATGATAAACCACTCCAGTATCTTTGCCAAGACAACCCCAAATGGGGTCACAAAAAGTCAGACATGCCTAAATAAATGACTGGACAACAAATGAACCCCTGAGGCATGGGGACTATAGTCCCCCAAAATATGGGGATGATTTGCTCTGACCTGTCCCTGCTCTTAGAAGACCATCGCCTAGTCTGGATCCTGCAGACTATATAGGTTGGTAGCATTATCTTCTCTCACAGGGTGAATTTGAGCTTCCCCAGCCAGGTGGACAGACAGACTGTGGGCGGAATAAACTGCCTTGTGCTCAGACAGGGCAGCCTCACCAGCTGTAAACAGAAGAGGCAATTTACCCTTCAGCTCACATGGCTCCTCGCCACTGGACCTATATTCAGTCCTCTCATTGTAGGTCACTAGACTCTGCTCTAGGAGGCTTTACTGGGGACAAGCTGACAATTGTCATCATGTCTGTGCTCAGCATGCTGTTACCTTTCAAGCGTTTCTCATTAATAACCCTGATGATCCTCAGACTCGCTTTGTTGCTAATGCAGGACCACAGTATTTGAAATACGTGAGTGCCTATGTGCCTTCAATGTCCCCTCCAAAATATGCCTTCCTCTGAGCCTGCTCCGGAGCCTGAGAATCCCCCATAGCCATAGAACTGAAAGCTGCAAGGGTTCTTAGAAAGGGCAGCATTCAGAATAGCTGGATGGGGAGACCAAGGCCCAGAAAACAGAAATGACTTACCCAATGTCATACAGCTAATGAAAAGCAGAAGTGGAATTTAAACCAAGGGACTTTTGACTACTCTTCCTACTGTACCAGGAAAGTTATTTCTTTGAGTCCCTTATTAAAATCCAAGGATTTTTAACTCAAAATCTTGTGGGACTCAATGTTGTAAACTAAAAATAAATAAAATTTAAAAAATAAAATAAGTATTTCGAGAAAGAAATAACCTAATGCTCTGAGTAATTTGGGGGAATGGGGAGAGAAGGGGAAGTATGTTTTCATTGTGTGGATCAGGGTGGGGAATGCATCCAGGTTGATGAGTAATTCATTTGAAACTTAACAGTGGCCTAGCATTTAAACTTGCTGTCTTTTGCCTCTTCCTGTAGCCTCAGCACTTACCATAGTGCCTGGCACATAGTAGGAGCTTAACATGTTTATTGAATTGAATCATATTATTTCTGCCAAGAGGCAGCTAGGTGGAGCAGTGGATAGAACATTGGATCTGGAGTCAGGAAGACCTAAGTTCGAATTTGGCCTCAGACACTCAGGTGTATGACCCTGAGTAAGTCACTTCCTCCCAGTTTCCCTCAGTTTCCTCGAAAATCAAGTGGTGATAATAATAGCACTGACATTATAGGGGTATCATGAGAATCAAATGAGATAATACTTGTAAAGTGCTTCTCACAGCGCCTGGCACATAGTAGGTGCTTAATCAATGCTTGTTTCCTCCCTTCCATTTCATCCTTCCCATAACCGTACGCAGTTATAATTATACCCATTTCACATATGAGGTAACTAAGGTTCAGAGAAGTGAAATAATTTGTCCAATTGTCCCATGACTAATATAAGCTGTGCCCATGTACATGAAGGAAAGATGAGGGCTGGTCTCTGTGCCGTTCAGACATCAGCAGCAGCATCACCATGGCTAGTATTTATACAGCACGCTAAGGTTTGCAAAGTGTTTGACATAGTTGGGTCTTTTTCCCCTAATTTGTCTCTTACAACAACCCTTTGAAGTATTATCTCTATTGTACAGATGAGGAAATCGAGGCTCAGGTCAAGGGAGGCCTAGATCAGCTGTCACCTTCTCCATGAAGCCTTCCTTGGTTTCCTCCCTCCAGCTATGAGTGATCACTCCTCCTTTGCTCTCCTAGAACATCTTACTGCTCATAAAACATCCTTATTTAGAGGTGCCGATGTCTTATCCCCTTCCTAGATTATAGGCTCCAAGGGAGAGGGAAAGGCAGAAGGGAGAGGACATACATCTCATTAGTAATGATAACAGGAGATCATCATCTGCTCAACATTCTAGAAGGGGCCTTAGGTATTTATTTATGCAGCTTCTATGGTGTCCAAAGTGCTGTATGCAGATGTTATCTTGTTATCTCTGAATCTCTCCCTGTGCTGGGCAGAGTGGTGCCTAATTAAGATTTGTTGTTTGGATGTTAAAAGACAACCTCAGAGGCTGTTCTGTTTGGGGGTGGGGGAAGGGAGGGAGGTTTCCGAGGGGCCTAAAGTCACACCAAATGTTAACAGTTTGGGAAAAAACCAACCTTTCCTTGTTTGCCTGTTAAGGTCTACCCTGGGCCTCCATTTCCCTCTCAGCCGTATGAGAAGCTTGGACTCTTCCCACACTTCTTGTTGCTGTTGAGTCGCTTTTCAGTCGTGTCCGACGCTCCATGAGCCCATTTGGGGTTTTCTTGGCAAGAGTGGTTTTGCCATTTCCTTCTCCAGGTCATTTTACAGATGAGGAAACTGAGGCAAACAGGATGAAATGACTTACTCAGGGTCACACAGCTAGTAAGTGTCTGAGGCCAGATTTGAGCTAGAGGCTGGAATTTCACAAACCCCTAGGGTCGGGAGTTGGGGTGTCCGGTCTCTTCCCTATTCTGAAGAACCTCGGATTTAAGGTCAGAGAACCCGGGCCTCAGTTTCAGCTCATGTCACTTTAAGTGAAGGTTAGGAGAGGGAAGACCACATTGTCTCTAAGGCCCTTCCCAGCTCTGCCCTGTGAATTTCTCCTTTGGATCCTTTTGAAAGGCCGCGAGAGGCAATGTAGTTGGATGGCGCAGTGGACAAAGCTTGGAGTTCAAATCCTACCTGATGCCAAGCTTCTTTAGTGTCGGCTTCCTCACCTGTAAAATGCGGATCACAACAACACCCATCTCACAGGATTATAAAGGTAACATGCATTTTTTTTATTTACTATATTTAGTTTTCAGCATTGATTTTCACAAGAGTTTGCATTACAGATTTTCTCCCCATTTCTACCCTCCCCCCCACTCCAAAATGGTATATATTCTGGTTGCCCTGTTCCCCAGTCAGCCCTCCCTTCTGTCACCCCATTCCCCTCCCATCCCCTTTTCCCTTCCTTTCTTGTAGGGCAAGATAGATTTCTACTCCCCATTGCCTGTGTATCTTATTTTCTAGTTGCATGCAAAAAAACTTTTTTTTTTGTTTTTGAACATCTGTTTTTAAAACTTTGGGTTCCAAATTCTCCCCCCTCTTCCCTTCCCACCCACCCTCCCTAAGAAGTCAAGCAATTCAACATAGGCCACATGTGTATCATTATGTATAACCCTTCCACAATACTCATGTTGTGAAAGACTAACTATATTTTGCTCCTTCCCAACCCATCCCCCTTTATTGAATCTTCTCCCTTGACCCTGTCCCCTTTCCAAAGTGTTTGTTTTTGATTACCTCCACCCCCATCTGCCCTCCCCTCCATCATCCCCCCCTTTTTTTTATCTTCTTCCTCCTTCTTTCCTGTGGGGTAAGATACCCAGTTGGGTATGTATGGTATTCCCTCCTCAGGCCAAATCTGATGAGAGCAAGATTCACTCATTCCCCCCTCACCTGCCCCCTCTTCCCTTCCTACAGAAGTGCTTTTTCTTGCCACTTTTAGGCAAGATAATTTACCCCATTCTATCTCTCCCTTTCTCCCTCTCTCAATATATTCCTCTCTCATCCCTCAATTTGATTTTATTTCTTTTAGATATCTTCCTTTCACCTTCAACTCACCCTGTGCCCACTCTCTCTCTCTCTCTCCTTTATATATATATATACACATACATATATACATACATACACACTCACATATACATATATATATATACATAAACATATATATATGTATATATATATGTATATATATGTATATATATATGTATATATATATATATATATGCATATTCCCTTCAGCTACCCTAATACTGAGGTCTCATGAATCATACTTGTCATCTTTCCATGTAGGAGTGTCAACAAAAGAGTTCACCTTTAGTAAGTCCCTTGCAATTTCTTTTTCTTGTTCTTTTTCTTGATAACCTTTTCATGCTTCTCTTGATTCTTGTGTTTGAAAGTCAAATTTTCTATTCAGTTCTGGTCTTTTCACTGAGAAAGCTTGAAAGTCCTCTATTTTATTGAAAATCCATATTTTGCCTTGGAGCATGATACTCAGTTTTGCTGGGTAGGTGATTCTTGGTTTTAATCCTAGCTCCATTGACCTCCAGAATATCGTATTCCAAGCCCTTCGATCTCTTAATGTAGAATCTGCTAGATCTTGGGTTATTCTGATTGAGTTTCCACAGTACTCAAATTGTTTCTTTCTGGCTGCTTGCAGTATTTTCTCCTTGATCTGG
The DNA here is from genome assembly GCF_011100635.1 of Trichosurus vulpecula. Lineage (NCBI taxonomy): Eukaryota > Metazoa > Chordata > Mammalia > Diprotodontia > Phalangeridae > Trichosurus > Trichosurus vulpecula. Next base: position 389,081,525 of record NC_050575.1, read on the forward strand.
GAGTCCTGGAATTTGGTGACAATATTCCTAGGAATTTCTTTTGGGGATCTATTTGAGGAGGCTGATCTGATGGATTCTTTCAATTTCTATTTTGCCCTCTGGCTCTAGAATATCAGGGCAGTTCTCCTTGATAATTTCTTGAAAGATGATATCTAGGCTCTTTTTTGATCATGGCTTTCAGGTAGTCCAATAATTTTTAAATTACCTCTCCTGGATCTACTTTCCAGGTCAATGGTTTTTCCAATGAGATATTTTACATTGTCTTCCATTTTTTCATTCCTTTGGTTCTGTTTGATAATATCTTAATTTCTCATCAAGTCACTAGCTTCCACTTGCTCCAATCTCATTTTTAAGGCAGTATTTTCTTCAGTGGTCTTTTGGACCTCCTTTTCCATTTGGCTAATTCTACCTTTCAAGGCATTCTTCTCCTCATTGGCTTTTTGGAGCTCTTTTGCCATTTGCATTAGTCTATTTTTTTAAGGTGTTGTTTTCTTCAGTGTATTTTTCAGTATTTTTGTGGGTCTCCTTTAGGAAGTCATTGACTTGTTTTTCATGGTTTTCTCACATCCTTCTCATTTCTCTTCCCAATTTTTCCTCTACTTCTCTAACTTGCTTTTCCAAATCCTTTTTGAGCTCTTCCATGGTTTGAGACCAGTTCATGTTTTTCTTGGAGGCTTTTGTTGTAGGCTCTTTGACTTTGTTGACTTCTTCTGGCTGTATGTTTTGGTCTTCTTTGTCACCAAAGAAAGAATCCAAAGTCTGAGACTGAATCTGGGTGTGTTTTCACTGCCTGGCCATGTTCCCAGTCAACTAACTTGACCCTTGAGTTTTTCAGCAGTGTATGACTGCTTGTAGAGTTAAGAGAACTATGTTCCAAGTTTGGGGGGATGTGCCAGCTCTGCCACACCAGCACTCCTCCTTCCCCAAGAACCCCCAACCCGGACTGGACTTAGATCTTCAGCAGGCTCTTCACTCCTGCTCTGATCTGCCACTTAATTCCTCCCACCAGGTGGGCCTGGGGCGGGAAGCAACTGCAGCTGTAGTTCTGTAGCTGCCCCACCTCCGCTGCCCCCGGGGTGGTAGCTGAACTGCAAACTCCTTCCACTCCTGCAGCTTTTCCCACTAACCTTCTCTGTTGTCTTTGGGGTTTGTGGGTTGAGAAGTCTCATGTGAACTTTTTTTTTTAAGGGGGAAGGCAAGTGTCTGCCATCAGATTTGAACTCAGGTCTTCCTGACTCCAGGACTGGTGCTCTACTCACCACACCACCTAGCTGCCCAAACATATGTGAACTTTTGGAGAATGCTATACTACATAAATACTAGCTATTTAGATATAATAATAATTATTATGATTGGGCAGCTAGGTGGCCAGCGTATAGAGTGCTGGGCCTGAATTCAGGAAGACTTATCTTTCTAAGTTCAAATCCAGCCTCAGATACTTACTAGCTGTGTGACTCTGGGGAATTCTCTTTACCCAGTTTGCCTCAGTTTCCTCATCTGTAAAATGAGCTGGAAAAGGGAATGGCAAACCGCTCCAGTATCTTTACCAAGAAAACCCCAAATGGGGTCATGAAGGGTTGAACACAACTGAAAACAAGAATTCTTATTATCATTGTTAGTCTGAGTGGCCCAGTCCTCAGGAGAGGCTAGAGGCTATAGCTCTGGGGTACTCTCTGAGTCCATTTTTAGGCAGTCATTGTGAGCTGTTCTCTGCAGTGATGTTTTTTAGGCCACTCTGAAATAAACAAAAAGCCTGGAGCTGCTGGTTATCTATGGCAGCCAGCAGGAGTGGTTTTCAGATTCCGCAAACAAAGCCTCCCAGAGAAAAAAGGCTTTTTACCAACTGAAAGTTTCCTTCTTTGGTCCCTTTCCCCTCCCTGGAGTCCAGCTTCTATTCAAACACCTGTGGTCCGTGGTCCTGGCAGCTCTTTTTGAATACACATCTCTCCTTGTTTACCTCCCCATTTCCAAGCTGTGATCATAGTCTCCCAACATGCATACACTTCTGTTAGTAAAGTGAAGAGGAGGGACCCTTGACAAGACTACCTTTGAAATAGCGATGGCATTTTCTGCAGCTATATACCATGAAAAATCTACCTCTAACCACTCCCCATGACCACCTCCATCATCTGTAATCTTTCGCAAAATACAGAGAATCCTAGGATCGTAGATTTAGACCTATAAAGGATCTAGGTCATCTAATCTGCTACTTGCCCTTTACTTTTACAAACGAGAAAACTGGTTATACTGTTTGAAATTTGGCACTTTTCTCACACATGGACCCCCCAGAAGCTCCTCAGATTCAAGAAACATTGGGGGTCAACATCCACTCAAAATCATAGCTCTTAAAACCCATCAATGTCCTTCTTTTATCACATCAATCAAAGGACAAAGCAAAAAAACAAAAACAAAAAATCATTCAATCATACAACATAGCAAAGCAAGTCCAAGAAAGTTCCTTCCCCTGCCTCTCCCCCCACCAGGGATCCGCTTTCTCCCAGGTTGCCATGCCACCAATGAGGAGAGGAAACACACAGGGAACACATAGGACCAGAGAACACCCATGAAGGGACATGTAAATCAAGAACACCAGAGAAAACACAGGGCAGGGTATGCATGTGAACATGTGTAGCCAAAGAATACATGTGGCAAAGTGCACACAATTGGGAAAATGTGTATCCTGGGAACACTTCTGAAGGGGCACATGAGTAGGGAATGTAAGAACTAGGGAACACCAATAATTGGAAGCAGCTCATGCCTCTAAAGCTACAGAGCAGCTGAAATATTTTAGTGATGTCATCATGTTGTCCTCTGCTGTTTGTCTCCATCCTTTGGTGGATGTTTCCCACTGAAGTGTAAACCCCAAGGTTTGCAAGGTTTTGGCAATCAAAATTTACATTCCTTTGAGCAGAGCACCTGCACGTGTATGGGTATGATGCCTTATGTGGATAGAGGGAAGGGCAGGAGAGTCGGGGGCAGGGTGGGGGGGGGGAAGGAAGGAAGGAAGACAGAAAGAAAGGAAGGAAGGAAGGAAGGAAGGAAGGAAGGAAGGAAGGAAGGAAGGAAGGAAGAAGGAAGGAAGAAAGAGAAAGAAAGAAAGAGAGAAAGAAAGAAAGAAAGAAAGCCCTCCTTTACTTAAATCCAGTTCACTTGCATGTCATGGCATCACCTCTCTGATGTCACAGTCCTCTTCAAGAATGAAGGACAAACCATAGTGAGCTGATTTCTTTGCTGGACATCTCTGCTGAGCTGCTCACTGCTATCACCTTTTAGTTTTCAGCTGCAGCATGCCTTCTTTCCCAAGCTACTGCGGCAGTTGCTAACAGCCCAGAACTGAAAAATTCATTGACCCAAATTATTCTTGCTCTTTTGTGATGCAGATTCCAGCCTGTTACACTCAAGTAGATTGCAGAAAAGTCTTTAATCATTTACATCAATCTTTTTGAACTGACTCCTCTGCTGTACTTCATTCAGATTCTCTGAGCCTAACTATGCTACAGGGTGTTCCTAAAGTTTGGACACATAGGCAAAAATGCGTATTTTCAAGAAATGAAATGAATGAAATTTTCAACCACATTTTATTTAATTGTAATATTAACAAATAACATCTTCAGTTCATTTGTGATGCAAAGCTTGACGCGCTTTGCAAGATTCCCATGAACTCAATGCAATAACTCCACATTGCTGTCAATTTCCTATGTGTCCAGACTTTAGGAACACCCTGTAAATTATATTCATAGCATTTCTTTTCACTCCTGTCAGATTTCTGGTCCCAGAAAACATTCCTGGGGCAAAACTGCAAAGGTGAAGCTACCTAGAGGAGATTCCTGTTACCACTCTCCATTCCCCTTAAGTTTAATGCAAATAATAAAAAAAAAAAACTGAGGTGGATACAAAAGATAAAAAGGGTTTGCAACCAGCAACAAAACTGATACTTTTTAACATAAGTAGAAAAGTTAAGATTTGAAACCCAAGTGCCCTAACTCCTATCTGTTAACCTGAACTGAATCTCTGAGAAATCATGAAGATATGGATAAGCTCCAGAAGAATGCAAATGGGCAAGTGTCCCAGGTAGTTCACTGGGCAAATTGATGAGCACTTCTGGTGGCAAATGTCTGTCTAGGATTCCTAATTACACTTCCCTATGAAGGGTATAAACATGCCCCTTTGCTACTTCCTAGAAGACAGACTTTGCTGATGAGGGTTTCCCACCCATATGAATTGATTGGTTCTCACTGCTATGGGGAAACTGTATCAAGGCAACCTACAGACTCTGAGGACTCTTTCTCCACTGCTTTTTTTTTTAAATGTAAAACAGTTCCATCTTAGTCATTTTGTACAAGACAACTCGAATAAAAGAAAAAATGAAAGAAAAAAATGGAAAATAGTATGCTTTAGTCTGTATTCAGTCAATATCATTTCTTCATCATTAGTCCTTTGGGACTGGAAATCAAAGGGATGTCCCTCATTTGGGGAATGGCTAAACAAGCTTTGGTATACGAGTGTAATGGAATATTATTGTCCTCTCAGAGATGACAGACAGGAGCATTTCAGAAAATCCTGTAAAGACTTACATGGACTGATGCAAAGTGAAGTGAACAGAACCAGGAGAACATGGCACACAGTAACAGCAATATTGTTCAATGAAGAACTGTGAATAACTTAGCTATTCTCAGCAATACAATGATCCAAGACAATCTTCCTTGCTCTTCCTCCAAAGAAATCCTGCGACAGAACTAAGAGTAGTATCACTAGTAGCTTCCTTAGAGAAAAAGCACAGAAGGATCAGAGAGGGGAAATGTCCTGATTTTCAGAGAGAAAGAGGCAGACAGACAGACAGAGAGAGAGAGACAGAGAGAGAGAGGGAGACAGAGACAGAGACCGAGAGACAGAGACAGAGATGAGAGACAGAGATAGAGACAGAGAGACAGAGACAGACAGAGACAGAGACAGAGACAGACAGAGACGGACACAGCGAGAAGCTACAAACTACAGGTTAGTGACTTGACTTTGATTCCTGGGATAATTCTTGAATGGATCGTTAAAGAGATGATCCTCAAACATCTAGGAAGGGAAGCAGTGATTACAGTGAGCCAGCATGGTTTTAGCATTGACAAGATTACTAAAGAGTAAATGAGGAGAATGCTGTGCATATAGTTGACCTAGATTTTAACAAAACGTTGATAAAAATATCTTGTACTATTCCTGTGAAAAGATGGAAAAAGATGGACTAGATGCTGATGCATTGAGGCTGGTGAGATGACTAGATTTTTTAAAGTGGTCATAAATAGTTCAATGTCAGTGGCAAAGAGGTCTCTAGTGGAGTACCCCCGGGAGGGAGTCTGTGCTTGGCCCCATGCTGTTTTACATTTTTATCAATGACTTGGAAAAAAAGGGCATAGATAGTATGCTCATCAAACTCACAGATGACAAAAGGTTGACACAATACAGGATCCAAAGGGACTTTAACAGACCAGAACATTGGGCTGACTCCAATATGATGAAATTCAATAGGTATAAATGTAAAAACTTGCATTTGGGTACAAAAAAATTAACATGACAAGGACAAGATGGAGGAGACATGGATTGGCAGCAATTCTTTAGAAAAGGATCCAATGATTTTTTGTTGATCGGAAGCACAGTCTGAATCAGCAGGGTGATGTCAAAAGCCATAAGGGTTCCTTAGCTCTTGGACTACATTAAGAGAAAGATAGCTTCTAAGGATGTGAGAATCCCACTGTACTCTGCCCTTTTCAGACCCCACCTGGAGGACCCCCCCCTGCCCCCCGCTGAAAGAACTCATCAATTTTGAAGGAGGCCGGCAAGGCCAGAGGATGTTATAGTGAGAAAGCCCAAGGCATGAGAGAATTTCTAGGATGAGAAGGCGCTTCAGTTATGACAGCAAAATCCAGAAGAGTGAAAAGCCCAGCTGGGAGGGAAAGTACGTGTCCCTCCTAATAAAATGCAAGTTCTTGGATGACTGGAGCTGTTTTGTTTTTATTGTTTCTGTATTCCTAACGTCCAGTAGCACAGTGGATAGTGCTGGGCCTGAAGTCAAGAAGACTCATCTCCCTGAGTTCAAATCTGGCCTCAGACACTCATTAGCTGTGTGACCCTGGGCAAGTCACTTCACTCTGTTTGCCTCAGTTTCCTCATCTGTCAAATGAACTATAGAAGGAAATGGCAAACCACTCCAGTATCTTTGCCAAGAATACTCCAAATGGGGTCATGGAGAGTCAGGCATGACTGAAATGACCCCAACAAAAGGCATATAATAAACGCTGTTGGTAAATTGATTAATCATCTTTTAGGGCCTCCCTTGAGATTGTGTCTGGTCCATTTAAACCCAGAGATTAAGGTAAGGGGAAGTGGGGCACCTGGGCCACAGGTTTCAAAGGAAAAGGTGAATCCTAGTTCACACTGAACCTTCACAACACGATGGAAGAGATGTTCGGTATATAGATAGAGACAGGGATAGGAACTGGTGCTATGATTTCACTAGTCTAGAGAACATGGGGATAAAGAAAACCATCCACCAAAAGGGGGCAGCACCTTCTCTGCAACTTGTAGGAGAATTGTTCAATGGATTAACTAGACTGTGGTGGAGCTCAGGCATGGTGCCAGGCATGCACCTGAACCTGCCTTGGATATACCTCTCCCTTCCTCTCTCTGTCTCTATCTCTCTGTCCCTCTGTCTGTCTATCTTTCTGTCTCTGTCTCTTTGTCTCTCTGTCTCTGTCTCTCTCTTTCTATCTCTGTCTCTCTATCTTTCTGTCTCTGTCTCTCTTTGTCTTTCTGTCTCTGTCTCTCTGTCTCTGTGTGTGTGTCTCCCTCTGTCTCTCTATCTCTCTATCTTTATCTCTCTCTGTCTTTCTCTCTTTCTATCTCTGTCTGTCTGTCTCTCTCTTTGTCTCTGTGTCTCTCTCTGTCTCTTTCTGTCTCTGTTTCTCCATCTGTCTCTGCCTCTCTCTATTTCTGTCTCTCTGTTTCTGGATCTATGTCTCTGTCTGTTTTACTGTCTGTCTCTCTCTCTGTGTCTTTTTTTTTTATCTCTGTCTCTCTGTCTTTGTCTCTCTCTGTGTTTGTCTCTGTCCCACTCTGTCTCTGTTTCTCTATCTATCTCTGTCTCTATGCCCCTCTCTATTTCTGTCTCTCTGTCTCTGTCTCTGTCTCTCCCCCTCCCTCTGAGCTGGCTCACTCACACCAACCTGCACTCATACTAACAAGTCAGGGGAGGAACTTTCATCTCCTTTCTTCTACCTTTATCTTATTGTCGCTGTCTGGCTATGAATCCCTCAAAACAGAGTCTCCCTCTGTTCAGTGACTCATCACTGTCTTGTGATAGGGAAAAAAAAAAGAATTCACTTTTCAATCAGGCATGACACCAGCAGCCACCAAGTCACAGAATTAGGGAGGTGTCAGGAACCTCAGAGGCCAGCTAGTCCAACCCAACCACAAAAGGAATCCCCCCCTCAGGGCATACCTACAATAAGCCTTGCTGAAAGATCACCAAGGAGGGGGGCCCATCACCACCACCTCCTTTGACAAGCCACTCCATTTTTGGGCAGATCTAATTGCTAGGAAATTCTACGACTATCCCACAGGCTCCAACCAGTTACTTGTTTTAGTTTCTCATCTCTGTCTCCTCCTGATTGGTGAGTGCCTTACCTGGTCCACTATTTCCAGTCAATTCTAACTGGCTTCACTTTCCTCTCCAGTCATCTTTTCTCTAATCACTTTGCTTCAGGGACCATACATTCTCTACTTTACCTCCTTTACCATTTCTAGAATGATATTCAAATCAATATTGCCATTGCTACTTAAAAGGGTGTCACTCTCCTATTACTCCGGCTGCTACCCTTATGACTTTTCAAACCAAAATGCTTCCTTCCAGACACCACCATTAGACTGTCTCTCCTTTTCTAATATAAGCTCCTTGAAGACAGGAATTCTCTTGTTTTTGAATTTGTTCCCTCTGTGCTTAGCACAATGCTTGAGACATAAGAAGCTTAATAAATGCTTTTTCATTCATTTGTAAGGCATATAGCCCCTGTAGATTAGGTATGTCTATATAGATTGCCTACATGTGGATCATGGAGAGGCATGGATAGATAGATATCTCTGGAATCTTGCCCATCCCTCTCCAAGGAAGATTGTGATTCCATCAGGAGGGGATCAGGGGAAGGGAACATGAGGTTGGCTGCTCTATTCTCCTCTGAGAGGTGGAGAGGTACCAGACTAGGATTATATCTATCTATCCTCCAATCATTGCTGGCCTGGGGGTATAATCTTTAGGTTCAAAAGCAAAAATGGTGCTAGCTTCCTTAGTCACTATCCCTTAAAGGGAGAGCTAGCCAGAGCTTACACCTGATGGCTTGACCTATCCCTTGCCACCAAATGCTAGGTACACAAAACATCACAAATAATGAATAGCAAGTAAACCCATTTATCTAAGGAAATAGCACACCGAAATCAAAGTGCTTATACAAAGTAGAATATACCAAAAAGAATCAATGAGATCTTTAGATGGGAGCAAGCTGAGACCTCACTCAACCAAAAAGCTGTTCTTGATCTCTCATAAGGGAAAATTCCCCAAAGGACCTATTGAGGCAAGGTGGAAATCAGGGACATGTTGAGGAGTCAGCTTCTCCACATGTTGTCACTTCCAAAGTCTTTTTTTGTCTCTCCTCCTTGGAGTTGCACCCAGAGAATGTCTAGAACTTTGCCTGTCCTCTCTTGAAGAAGGAATGAAGAAAGTCTCTCCTCTCCAAAGTCCTTGTGCCTACTCTGGCCCTCACATAGTCACAGAGGGTCATGTCAGCATTCTCTCCACCAATCCAGAGTCCAGAAGCAGCAGACCACAGGCCTGTCCTGAATCAGACTGGTTGGGGTCATTCGTTAATTTATCACTGGTCATTTGTATAGCACTTTGAGGTTTATAAAGTACCTTTCTCACAACATTATAACTTAGGCAGTTGTATGTTTTATCACCTCTTTTTTACAGAAGAGAAAACTGGGCTTTTGATAAATTTGGTGACATGTCCACTGTCACACATACAAGTCTCAGAGCCAGGATTCAAGCCCAGTTCTCTCTCTCTCTGTCCCTCTACCTCTCCCTTCTCCTTCTCTCTCCCTCTCCCTCTACCTCTCTCTGTCCCTCTACCTCTCCCTTCTCCTTCTCTCTCCCTCTCCCTCTACCTCTCTCTCTCCCTCTCCCTCTCCTTCCATCCTTCTCCCTTCTCCTCTCCTCTTCTCTCCTCTCCCTCTCCCTCTCCCTCTTCCTTTCCCTCTCCCTCTCCCTTTCCCTCTTCCTTCCTCCCTCTCCCTTCTCCTATCCTCTTCTCTCCTCTCCCTCTCCTTCTCTCTCTCCCTCTCCCTCTCTCCCTCCTTTCCCTCCCTTCCTCTCTCTCCCTTCCTCCCTCTCCCTTCTCCTTTTCTCTTCTCTCCTCTCCCTCTCCCTCTCCTCTCTCTCCCTCTCCCTCTCTCCTCTCCCTCTCCCTCTCCTCTCTCTCCCTCTCTCTCCCTTCTCCTCTTCTCTCCTCTCTCCCTCTCCCTCTCCATCTCCCTCTCTCTTTTTACTACAACAAGCTACTTCTCACATTTTTACTAATAAAGCAGGTACCATAACAAGCTTTTTTTTCTTTGTAATCTTCCAGTTTACAAAAAAAGCTAAAAACAGTTAATACACATAATGACAAAATCAAGATTCAAAACTATCACAGTAGACCGGAAAAAAACAGATCAAAACTAACAAAAAGAAATGGAACAGGGATAAATGTCAAATTCTATCATTTCAGTTTAAAGAAATAACTGCACAATTAAGGAGGAGGCAGACCTGACTTAGTAGAAATTCTTGGGGGAAAAAAAAGAAAACCTGGGAATTTAGTGGACCATAAGCTCAATATGAACCAACAGTGTGAAGTAACTGCTTTAAAAAATCCCCAGAACAGTCTTAGATGGAATAAATAGAACAATGGATTATGAGAACCAGAAGGGACCGAGAAATTAAACAGTCAAAGCCTGGCATTTTACGGATGAGGAAGCTAAAGCCCAGGAAGGGGAAAGTTGCTGTCCCAAGATCAGATAGGTTACAAGTATTGAAGCAGAGGTTCAAACACACGTGCTCTGACTTCATAGTCACTGCTCTTTCCGTTACATCAGCACAGAGACTGTGCTGGAGCCACCTCTACTCAGCTCCCTAAGAATTGATTGTCAACTTTCCTGTGAGTATTTACACCTTGGAAATCATCAAATACTGCAAATGAGGGCTGGATTTGTTGCTTTGCTAACTGCCTGACTTAATAAAGTTTTGCAATAAAGACCAATGATGCAGATTAAGCTTAAAAGTGTTTTTCTTTTCTTTTTCAGAGAGCCGGTTTTTAAACATTTACCAGCATGCCACTGCACTGCCTCTAGAACTGTGGTGTGGCCATCGAAGGAGGTGATAACACCCTTATATACTGTACCAATCCGACCATACCTGAAATACTGTGTTTAGCTCTAGGAACAACATTTTAAGAAGGGACATAGATTAAATGGAGCTCGTCCGGAAGAAAGGACCAGCATGGAAAGGATCTGGAAACTGTGTGATATTAAGAATGTCTACATGAACTAGTTAAGGGCAGCTAGGTGGCTCAGTGGACAAAGTGCCAGTCCTGGAGTCAGGAAGACTCACTTTAGAGAGTTTCAATCCAGACTCGGACCCTTACTAGCTATATGACCCTACACAAGTCACTTAACCATGTCAGACTTAATTTCCTCATCTGTAAAATGCGCTCAAGAAAGAAATGGCCAACTGCTCCAGTATTTTTGCCAAGAATATCCCAAATGGGGTCATGAAGAGTTGGATGTGACTGAAACAACTAAACAATAACACAGGAACTACTTGGAAAAGAGAAGACAGAGGGGCACGATTGCTGTCTCTAAATATTTAAAGGGTTGTCATATAGGAGAATTATTCTGGGTATGGGGAGCAAAAATCAAATCAATGAGAGGAATTGTGGGAGGCTGATTTCAAGTGAAATAAGGAAGAACTCCCTAAGAAATCCATGTCTTCAAATTAAATGATTTGACTTGTGAGGTCATGAGCTTCCTGTCTTTGGAAGTATCCAAGGACTACATGGCCATTTGTATATAATGGTACAGAGTGGAGGTCCAATTCCAAGATTCTGTAAGTTTCCCTCCCTTGCAGTCCATTTCCTCTCAGCACCCAATGGTGTTACTCTCCCATGACTGGGAATGGAAACATCACCAGATTCCTTTTTACCTGTTCTTGGCCTTCTGACCTTTTGGGGATCTTGAGTCTTCAAGGTTCATTATGGACTGGATCTGTTTCATCTACAAACATCCTCAGGGGCTTGTTATTCTCTAAGGCTATTTTGGAATTAGCCAGACTGGACCCAGGAGGGTGGGGTTAACCTCCATGAAACAGGGTGGGCAAACCCCGAGGCCAACATCCAAAGGCTCCAGCCCCAGCTACTCAATTCTACCCATCCTTCTAAGCCAATTTTCTCTATGAAGCCTTCCTTGCTAACCCCCAGCCCTCAGCTATCTCTCCTCAAACATTTTATAAGAGGTTTTGTTTATGTTTCTTAATTAGCCCAATTAGGATTAATCTGGAAAGAATCTTAGAGTTCATCCAACCCAATTCTCTAATTTTCAGATGATGAAATTGAGACCAGGAGAACAAGTGACTTGCCCAAGGTCACACAAGGAATACAAAGCCTGTCAATGCTGTTAGCTACCTTTTCACATACTGTCACCCCAGTTCGACTAGAAACTTCTTGAGAAGAGAGGCATGTCTCTGAATCTCCCACAGCACCTGCCCCAGGATAATAAGCAATACAGCAGGAATCCATACGCCCATGGCCCATGGGGATTGACAGATTAAAGAGTGCCAATTTCCTTTTGGTGTGGCCCCACCCAAGACCACCAAGCAAATGTTTTCCTGGAGACTTCCACAGAGTCTGGGACTATATCTAGAGCCTACATCCATCTGACTACTCACTGAATGGGCGTTACCTCACTCTAAGTGAGAACCTGAAAAGACCTGAGCCTAAAAGGGCCAGGGTCTCCCATTGCATCCTGGGCCATCTCCAGCCTTCCTGGTGAATATCTGGTCACTGGATCCAGGTGGCTATGGAGGAGAAAGTGAGGCTGGTGACCTTGCACAGCCCTCCCTCACTCAAATCAAAGTCAACTGCAAGTCATATCATCATTTCCCTGATGTCATGGTCCTCTTCGAAATGATGGACAAACACAACATCTGAATCATTTTTCACCTCAATGGCCTTCACTGTTCCTCTTCTGCCATCTTGTCATATTGTTCATGCCTCTCACCTGTTAGTCATCAAACTCCAGGCTCACCTTACTTCCCCCCCATACCCCTGCCTCTGGTATCTTTGGACTTTGTTCAATTCTGATATTAGAGTGGGAGAAAATTTTTCTGTTAAACTACATCCAGCTTCATCTTTTTTTTTTCTCATCCTGTGGAAACAGCTAATCAGAGAAGGGTTAATTGAGTTACACAGGTTAGTTTCAGAGTCAGTTTCTTTTTCGGATCCCTCTCAATTTTTAGCAATTTTACCTTTCCATCACTCTTTGGGCTCAGGAATTGGCATAAAAGCTGCAGGGTGTGTGTGTATGTGCATGTGTGTGCGTGTGTGCGTGCATGTGTGCATGCATGTGTGTGTGCATGTGTGCATGCATGTGTGTGTGCATTTGTGCATGCATGTGTGCATGCATGTGTGTGTGTGTGTGTGTTTCCAGATTGTGCGGAAGTGTATATTAGTATGTTCTTATATGTGTGTGTATATCAGGATGACATAGGGGAGTATGTGTGTTATGCTCCTGCCAGGATTACTTGAAGCAGCGTGGGTGTAGGATGTTGGCTTGCGTGCTTTGCCTGTCTCCCCTGTTCCCTGCTTAGTAATCAGGGAAGGATACAGCAGACAGAATGTTTGGGGGCTTGTCTTGTTTTGGAGAACAGCTTTGCTGTTCTGCCAGCCTCATTGATGAAAAGGGCCATCTCTGGTCCCTCTTCACCCCTCACCCACACACACTAATGGAATGCAGACTGCTCACCCAGCCAACCTTGTCCTTCAAACAGAGTGCCAGCTCTGTCCTGCCTCTGGGGAGCTGGGCAGAGGACTGCAAATTTCAAACCTCACTCAGGAAAAGAAGCTGAGTCCAGACTTAGCCCATGATCTTTGAGGGCTCCCCCCATGCCCCAAAAGAAGAATAAGCAGGTAGAAACAGGCACTACAGACAATCTCTGTCCGTCCCAAGGAATCAGGGACCTTTGCTCACCTCAGACAGCTCTCTGGGGCCCTGAATGTCTAGGCTGCAATCTCCTAGGATGCTCATTGGAAATTGGGTAGGTTGGTGGGAGCCAGGATGAGAGAGGCAGAAATTGAGATAAGGAAGTCCAAAATCTGCCCTATAGGATAATAGATTTAAAGTTGGAAGAGGCTTCAGAGATGATCTAGCTGAACCCCCTCATTTTACAGGTTAGGAAATTGAGGCCAGAGAGAATAAATGGTTTACCCAAACAAAACCAGGGTTCCTATGACACAGTATTGTAACTCATCTGGTTGCCACGATGTTGTCTTCTCAAACTAGAGCAGTTAGGCCCAGTTTGGGGTGCAGGGCTTGTTAAGAATGATTGTGACTAGGTATGTGCTCTTTCAGGGGGAGCCTAAGTCAAGAGAAATGGGTGAAAGAGACCCACACGAGATATCATAGGTCAGCAGGAGGCAGAATGTGGATTTAACAGACTGGTGGTAACTCCCTGGCCCAACACCAAAGAATTGGAGGACAGAGCACCAAGAATGCAGGAGGAAAAGTGACCCCATTCTCAGGTCAAAGACTTTAGGATACTGCAAAGGCAGAGGACCGTGAGGTTGGGCTGGGGATAACAGGAAGATGTGACTCCTTGGTAGGCTTGGGATTGGACATAGCCCCCAAAGTATCCCTGTGGGAAGGGCAAGCCTGGCAAGGGGCCCGGACTCTCTTCCCAGTGGGTGAGGAGGAAGCTAGAGTTTCAAGCTGATTGAAGGAAAAGAGACAATGTTTATGGGGATATTCTTCTATGCCCAAAGGGCTATAAAACTGCTCATACCCTTTGATCTAGCAATACCACTGCTAGGTCTATAACCCAAAGACATCCAAAAAAAGGTTAAAGGACCCACATGTGCAAAAATATTTATAGCAGCTCTCTTTGTGGTGGCAAATAATTGGAAATTGAGGGGATGCCCATCCATTGGGGAAGGGCTGAACAAGTTGTGGTATATGATGATGGAATACTACTGTGCTATAAGAAATGACAAACAGGATGATTTCAGAAAAACCGGGAAAGACTTACTTGAACTGATGCAAAGTGAAATGGGCAGAACCAGAGGAATGCTGTGCACAGTAACAGCAATATTGTTTGATGAAGAATCGTGAATGACTTGGCTATTCTCAGCAATACAGTGATGCAAGCCAATCCCAAAGGACTAATGATGAAGCATGCTATCTATCTCCGGAGAAAGAACCGATATTGATTGCCTACAGACTGAAACATGCTATTTTTCACTTTCTTTTTTTTCTTTTATTCGAGTCTTCTTGTACAAAATGACTAATATGGAAATATTTTACATAATCACACATGTATAACCTATATCTGATTGCTTACTGTCTCAGGGAAGGGGGAGGGAAGGAAAGAGGGAGGGGTAGAATTTGGAACTCAAAACTTTAAATAAAAAAGTTTTTTAAAAATTGGGGGAAAAACAGAAGAAAAATAAGTTTTGTTCTTTACACTGACGGCCCAGGCCTGAGCAAAGCCATGGAATAGGGGGCTGAATTCTCTTGTATCCCTACTGATGATGAGCCGCTCAAGGGCAGATTGTGGTTAACTTTCTGCCTGTCTAGGTTCTGACTCTGAAGTCATTACATTTTCTATTAAGCTGCTTTATAGAGCCCCCCTTTGACACTTAAGGGTTCTGTGGCTCAGTGGATAGAGCACTGGGCCTAGAGTCAGGAAGACCTGAACTCAAATCCAGCCTCAGATACTTCCTATGTGACCCTGGGGATGTCACTTAATTGCTGCTTGCCTCAGTTTCCACAATTGTAAAATGGGAATGATAGTACCTACCTCCAACTTGTGAGGATCAAGTGAGATATTATTTGTAAAGTCATTCGTACACAGTAGGTGCTTAATAAATGCTTCTTTCCTTCCTGTGTGATGTAGAACAAATCGCCATACTTCCTCTGGGCCCATTTGTTCCCCTCTATGAGAGAGTTATGTACCAGATAATTTCATAGAACTTCTGGGGGTAGGGAGAGGCACTAATCCCTTGGTACCATGGTTGTTGTTGCTCAGTTGTGTCCAATTCTTTTTGACCCTGTGGACCATATTGTTTTCTTGGCAAAGATACTGGAGCAGGTTTGCCATTTCCTTTTCCAGCTTATTTTACAGATGAGGAAACTGAGGCAAACAGGGAGAAGTGACTTGCTCAAGGTCACACAGCTAGTGTCTAAGGCTGGATTTGAACTCAGGTCTTCCTGACTCCGGGCTCAGTGCCCTATCCACTGTGCCACCTTCCTACCTTGCTACCATGCTACCATAGACCAAAGGGAGAGCAGGAGGCCGATTGCTCCCCCCTCTCCCTGTAGCCCCACAGAGCTAGAGCAAAGCAGCCAATTATCTTGGACTGCTCTATCCCTCTCTTTCCTTCTCTGCCAACCCAAGAAGGGGAAGCAAAAAGACAGCACTCCGCTACCCTTACCAATAAGCGACTATCTCCCATCTCCCTCCAGCCAGCTCATCCTAGCCCACCCTCTGGAAGAGGCCCCTGGGAAACCACAGTCTGTTTCCTCCCACTGTCAAGTGCAGCTGCTATAAGTTGCCTGATGGCAAACGATCCATTATTCCCCTGCCTGCTAATCCCAGCACAGACAAGCTCTGTAGATGGAAAGCTCATCTCCCCCTTGTGTGTATCTCAGCTCCCTTCCTCCATCCTGCTCCTGGGAGCCAATGGTCCACCCGCGCAGGAACAAGCGCAAGCAGGTAAATGGCCTTCCTAAGATTTTTGAAGCGGAAGGGCGCATCTGGTTCAACCGCCGCATGGCAAGAGAAAAAAACTGAGGCACAGAGAGGGAAAGGCAGGGCCGTGTGGTGGAGAAAGCACTAGATTTGGAGCCAAAGGTTGTGATACCTGACCCCTTCCTATGGAAGATATGTGGCTGAACTTCGAGTGGCAGCTTTCTGAAATCACACAATGTGGGCTTACATGAAGTGCCCCCCACAAATCAACAAGGTATGCTCCTGCACAAATTTGTTCACCTCTGGGCTTTTGCTTCTTCATCTACATAGTGATGGGGTTTAACTACATGACCTCTGAGGCTTCTCTCAGCTCAAAAATCTATGATCCTAAAACATTCTTGGGTAAGACCACACAGTGCTGGCTAGTGGCAGAGCAGGAATTAGAACCCAGATCCCTGGCCAACCAAGCTAAAGCACTTTTCCAGCCATAACTGTGTGTCTCTCCCTTTCTCTCTCTCTCTCCCTCGTTCTCTCTCTCTCTCTCTCTCTCTCTCTCTCTCTCTCTCTCTCTCTCTCCTTCTCCCCTTCCCCCCTCTCTCCCAATAAAAGGGTTAAAGACTTCCTCCCCATCTACCTTGGCAGCTATCATTGTCCCCTACACATAAAAGTGAGAGTTTGTGTTCACCTAGGTAAGCCTGAGGCTAGATCTCAAGACCTTTGGTGGCTCTTTTTGTGGTGGAAAAGAATTGGAAATTGTGGGGATATCTATCCATTGGGGAATGGCTGAACAAATTGTTGATATATGATTGTAATGGAATATTATTGTGCTGTAAGAAATAACAAGCAAGATGCTTTCAGAAAAACCTAGAAAGATTTACATGAACTGATGCAAAATAAAATGAGCAGAACCAAGACAACATTGTACACAATAAAAGCAATATTGTACAATGAACAACTGTGAATGACTTAGCTATTCTCAGCAATATGATGATCTAAGACAATTCTAATGGACTTATGATGAAAAATTCTATCTACCTCCAGAGAAAAAAACTGTTGGAATCTGAATGCAGATCAAAGCATACTTTTTTTTAACTTTCTTTTTCTTTCTTTTTGGTCTGTGTTTTCTTGCATGATGTGACTAATATTGAAATATATTTTGCATGACAGCACATATATAACCTATATCAAATTGCCTGCTTTCTCATGAGGAGGGTAGGGAGGAGGGAGAGAGTTTGGAACTCAAAATTTTTAAAAACTAATGTCAAAATTGTTTTCATGTAATTGAGGGGGAGGGGAGTGAAATATTTATTTAAAAAAAAATCAGGACCTTCGCTGCCTCTTCTGCTTTGTGTTATTTTCCTGAACACGTGACTGAACAATGATCCTAAGGTGGATGTTTCAAGACTTTGCCTCTTGGACTTTGGAGGTCTGGATACATCAAAGGGCTTGAGTCACTGGCAGCAGGAGATATTCCCCACAGCTTATACAAGGATTTCCACAACAGAAGATGAACGCTAACAGGAAGATGGATGAGTCCAAGCCAGGCATGAGTTAGCTTCCCAGAAGATAATGAATCTGAACTAAGTTTCTCAGACAATGCAGAGCCAAGGTGAGAGTGGAATGGGTGTTCACCAATCCCACAATGGGTTTCTTGCCACTGTTTCATGGTTTATATCATTGTCAACGTGTTCTTAGTAGTCTTTTGTGTCTTAAGCCTTCTTTTGTGGAAAAAGAAATCAATAGCCATCTAATTCCTGAGCTCCTTCTTACATGGACAGCTGCAGAAGGAACCTCTGTTATCCAAGATCTCACCCTAACTTCCTTCTCTCAAAGGTGAAACTTAAGGATCCATGTCCTTGACCTTTGCCCTTCACCCTTCTGCCAAACCCCAAGGACCACCACTCAGACTTTTTATCCTCCAACTAGGTTCTTTTATACCAGTTCTCTCCTCTCCCCTTCCCACAATTAGAATGTGAGCTTTTAGAGACCAGGGATTGCTGGTTTTGTATTTGTAATCCTCGTACTTAGCGTAATTCTTAGCACATAGTTAGCATTTAATAAATAATTTTTTAAAAAATTCCAATTCTCTAGGTACCATTTCAGAAGGGGCCCCTTTTTGGGGAGTACCCCTACTTGAGCCATTCCTAAGTTTTAAGGCATTTTCCCCAGAGCTCGGGGTAAGGACATAAAGAGCCAGAGATGGTGAGAAAAAAAAACACCTGACCCTAGGTTCCCCTAGACCCAACCTTTGTCTAGGTGAGTCTAGAACTGAGGACTCCTAGTAGGAGAGAGGGCCCCAGACCCCCTGGCCCAGAGGGTTGTTGTCCTTTGTTCTCCAAGAGGAGCAGAATGGCATCACTATGTTGGGGTCAAGGTACAGTGTGTCCGACTGTGACCAATCAGACCAATACGAACTCAGAAGGCTCTACCACAGGTTGGGCACCAATCATCCATATGAACATTTAGAATGGAGGTGTCTCTAAGTTTGCGCATCTCACATTTACTGGTCCGTGTAGAACCGTAAGGGAGATCAGAGTTTTAGACCAAACGCCATATTTTACAAAGAAAGTAAGAGCTAGAGATAGTTAAAGACTTGTTAAAGCTAATCTGAATGAAAAGCAGGTTTTGAACCCAAGTCCAGTGCTTTGACCACTGCACCTTGCACAGAGTACACAGAATGTTAGCACTGAAAGGGTCCTTACAGCGCAGAATGTCAGAGTTGGAAAAGACCTTAGAACATAGAATGTCAGAGCTGGGAAGGACTTCGGGAATAATCTTGTCTAACTCCCTCCTTCTACAGATGTGGAAAGAGAGGCCCACAGAGTGAAGAGGCCTCACCCAGAGTCACGTAAATAGTTAACAGCAGAGCGTGGCATAGCATCTAAACTGTCTGACTTCCAGCTCAGGACTTTTTCCACACTAGGATGAGGAATTCACTGTATGTTATAATTCTCTACCCTCTAAATGCTCCCCACTATCTGTGAACATCAAATTAAACCCCTGGTGGGGGGTGGGGGCTGGGGGAGAGACAACCAGGTACGGCAGCAGATGGTATTTTCTTTCTCTATTCCCCAGTCTGCTGTAAAAGGTACTGAGGTACAAAATGCCAGGTGTTCTTTTTCATTTTCCCTATTTGGCCTCATCTCTATGATTCACTGAGAAGATGGAATACAGCTGCAGAGCCAGATCCCAGTGGGGACTGCATCCCCTTTCCTGGCTCAGCTAGGCCTTTGGTGGGGCTCTGAAAGTCACAAATGCTCCTGATCCATGTTACTGATCAACTGACAAAATGATCTTAGGGAAGGCCAGTTAACACAATCCTATCAATCAATCAACAGGTAAGGAGGGCATGTTTCATTCCTGCCACTGCTAGACCATGAGGAAGGAAATGCTAGACGTCCCTCATTTGTAAAATGAGAAAGTTAGACGTGGGTTCTAAATTTTGAGCTGGAAGTTTCCCCAGAGGTCATTACCTCTAACTTCCTCATTTTACAGTTTTGATTCGATTCAACAAGTATTTATTGAGGAATAACTAGGGGCCAGACATTAGTAAAGAAAAGAGGTTGACTTACCTGCCCCATATCACACATGGAATGAGTGGCGGCAGCAGGATTCAAACCCAGGTCCTCTGATTCTCTAAATTCGATGATGTTGTTTCTACTACGTCAGCTACAACATTTGAGGTCTTCCTTCCAACTTTGATATTATGCAAGTAGCTAAGGAGTAGGGTCCATGTGAGTTTGTAAAGACCTAGAGCTGCCCCCGTGGTCTAGAAGCTCTACCTCTCCATATCCCAGGGTGGCTGAGCTAGTGTGTTCATGGGTACAGATGAACGGAGAACATATAAAGGTGTTGAGTCTGATTTTGTTACTAGGCTCCAAAGGGGCGGACTATCCATCAGGGCCTGGAAACCACTCCTTTTCATGCTACAGGCAGGTGCATATTCTTTAGCACTGCTGTTCATTTGCATGATGAATTCCAGGCCTCTGAAAAGCCAATATTAAGCTATTCTTCATATTGAGCTGTCTGGGCACTTAGCAAAATGCCTATAATATAGGAATAGAAAGGTCGCTGACTTCATTGCTGGCAGAAAAGTAGGACAAAGTTGCCAAATCTATCTAAACTCTGTCAAACTGGTTATCATAATTAGCTCCCAAGTTTTTGTGTGGACCAGAGAGGGGCATGATGGAAGTTAAAATTACTTGAAAGATATTTTATCATCCTGAGTCAAGTAGTATGACAGGGAATAACAGCTTAGCCAAAAACAAAGAATTTATTTTAATCCTATTTAATGTCCTAGGGTTTCTCTCACTGACTGGCTGTCTAGGTCTGAGTCACGGAAGCTAAAATGGTCCCTGGGGCTATGAGCAAAAGGAGCTGATAGACTTCTCCCAGTTTTGGGAAAGAGGCAGCCAAATAGCTGTGATTCAGCAGGACACCAGCAGGTGGCAGAAGAGAGCAGAAGAAGAAAGGGAACTGTCCAGAAAAGCATCAGCAGATGAGTGTTATAAGTGACCAGAAGGTGGTAGGTAGACCCAGGGAAAGAAAAAATAGCCCAGAGGTGGACACAACCAGTTTGTAGCTCACAACTTAATGACGTTACTAGAACAGTGGCATCAGTGGCTTCTGGGAGAACTGTGTAGCAGCAGCAGCAGCAGCAGCCACAGAAAAGCATTCCAATGAAGATGTTGCCCTAGGAGTCTGAATTCCCTGAGAATGTATGTATTTGTGGACATCCATGTTCCTCATATACATGCCCTTCGATTGTAAGGTCTTTGGGAGCAAGGACTGTCTTTTGCCTCTTTTTGCATTCTCAGCGCTTAGAATAGTACCTGGCACATAGTAAGTACTTAATAAATGTTTATTTAATTGAACTGAATGCATTCTTTCCACATGAGCAACCTGGACACACGAGAGTCCTTTATGTGTGTCCGTCCATTCCTACATTTGTCTACATATGTTCCCTCTCCTACTGGTGTTTTGGTAACATGTGGGAAAGTGTATATATCCTTGTGCGTATGGAGGAAATCTTCCATGTCATTTATTTTGCTATACTGTTTAATTCAATGTTTCTTGCCGCGAACTTATGTATAGTTTGGTTGATCTTGCAAAGAAACATCTGTGGGGGTTTACATGCTGTGATTTTGGGGTGAATGCTTATCTAAAGCATACCTCAAACTAGGAGTATCTTTCAGGAGGCTCATAATCAATGGGGGAGGGGGGGTGGGGCTACATATATACTCAATAAATGCTATATGACCTCTCTCTGGTGCCTATCACTGGGCTGTCATCCCTAGAGACAGATCAGATGTAGGAGGTCAGATGCATTTTTTCAGGTCGAATCTATAGAATATATCATGCCTTGAGTATATGCAAAGAGCGGTGGATTTGAAGACAGGAGCCCTGGATTCGAATTCTGACTCTGACTCTTACTAGCTCTGTGACCTTGAATGATACTGAATGAATCATTTATCTCTCTGGGCCTTAATTTCCTCAACTGTAAGACAAAGGCGTTGGACTAGATTATCTTTGAGGTCCTTTCTAGCTCTAAATCTCTAATCCTATGGGCTCCAGGTCTTGGCTCCAGAACAGCACAGTATCCAACCTCAGACTATATAACACTTAAGAGCACAGAGAAGCCACAAGAGGCCTTTACTGCTTTCTCTTTACCTGTAGGCAGGGCCATACACGACACAGAACCTGTAAGGAAAGGCAAGTCAATAAGCATTTATTAGGTATGTGCTGGAGATACAAAAAAGAGGCAAAAGAGAGTCCCTGCCCCCAAGGAGCTTACAGTCTAATGAGGGAGAAATAGAGACCACAGGAGCTCCATCACTGCGAGCTTCTTAGAGCCTTACCTAATCATTCACTTCCTCATTTTACCCCTCAGTCATCTTCACATCCCACCTAGCCACCTGGACCAGAGACCACATGATGGAAGACTTAACCCCTTTAGCTCCCAAATTCCTGTCCTTCTTGGGACTCTGCTGTCTGGATTAGTAAATGCCTCCCAGGGCCCATGGCATAATGGTGCTTCTAGCGTCGGACAATCACCTTTCAATACTGCCATGGCTACTGGAAGTGGTGTGTCACAAAATACTCCTTTATGGCTCTGCTGGCTACCCTCATCATTTTCTCAACCAAATTATCCCTCCCTGTCCAGTACTCCCCCAGAAATGTTGACTTTTTCTATTAGATCAAAAGCTGTTTGAGGGAAGAAACTATCCTTGCTTATGTATTTGTATCTCCAGTGCTTTGTACAAAACTTGGCAAGTGCTTAACAAATGCTATTTCATTCATTCATTTTCCCACATTCTGGCAATGGTACAACAACTCTGAAGGTGGTCTGAAGATAGCTTAAATACCTGTTTCTTCTCTAAACTAGGTATGAGTGGAATCTTGGTGTAACATATATACATATACACGTATATATATATTATATATATATATATATATATGTTTGTATGTGTGCGTATTACTATGTAATCCTAAACCATGAGGATGATGATGATGATGGGTGGAGTTATGGTGATTGGCCTCCTCTGACCCTTTCCATCTCCCTATTCCCTCTGCCCCCAAACAGTGTATCCCTTTCCTTGTTGCTTTTAATACTGGCACATTTGTAGGTGTCCCTTGCAGAGGTCTGAAATATTATATGGGAGTCAACAACAACACCATTACAAAGAAAGAGAAGAGCAGGAAAGAAGATGGCTGTCTGATGAAGCTTTGCAAATAGCTGAGGAAAGAAGGAAAGGAGGAAGAGAACGAAAGCTATGGTGAATCTGGACAGCATTCCCAGAAGCAGAGATGGCACCTCGCTGTGTTTTCCCATAGCAATGCAAGAGCTAGACTGTAAGAAAGGCAGAGAACCTTAGAATTAATGCTTTTGAATTGTGGGACGGGAGAAGACTTTTGAGAGTGCCTCGGACAGTAAGGAGATCAAATCAGTCAATACTGTAAAAAAAAAATTCAGACTATTCATTTGGAGGTCAAATAATGAAGATGAAGCTTAAATACTTTGTTCACAATGAGAAAACAGGTTTGATTGGAAATGACCTTGATGTTGGGAAAGATAGAAGGCAAAGAGAGAAAAGGAAAGCAGAGGATGAGATAGACAGATGGTGTCATGGAAGCAATGAACGTGAGCTTGGACAGACTTTGGGAGACAGTGGAGGATGGAAGGGCCTGGCACATTAGGGTCCATGGGGTCACAAAGAATGAATGGCTGAACTACAGCAAAAACGGCAAAATGGGGTTAACAACAGTATCTGCCGCCCAGGGTGGTGGCAAAGACCAAATGAGATGACGTGTGAAGTGTGTAACGAACCTTTAAGAGGTTTGTATGAGAACTCGCTGTTGTTATAATGAGTTGCTACTAGCAGATAACCTGTATGAGTAACTAAGGATAATATAATAATTGTTATAGCTGATATTTAAATAGCACTTTAAGGTTTACGAAGACCATAGAGACATACATACATACATACGTACATATGTACATTTAATCTCTGACCAGACCAGTGGAGTAGATACTAAAGGCATTATCAGACCTATCTTGCAGATGAGGAAACTGACATCTAGAGAGGTAATTTGCCCATGGTCACAAAGCTGTCAAAGGTCAGAGGCTAGAATCAAACCCTGGTCATTCCTGACCCCCAAGCTCAGTGGTTTCTCCGCACCAGCACACTGCTCACTAATGTTCCCAGTTCCAAAGAGGCTGGGTAAAGTGAGACTGTAAGCTGTATTTTCACTGGAAAAGAGGCTTGGTAGCCAACTATCCTTCCAGCCAAAGCAAGGGATTAGCACCCTGGTTATAAAAGGCTAAGCAAATAACTTTATGAGAAAATCGTGAGAGGATTAATAAGATGATTCACTGAACTGCAGGAGACTTGAGAAGTTATTAATTGGCTGCCTCCAGGGGCTCACATTTGGTTCCAAAAGTTGCAGCCAAATTCAGAGACAATCTAGAGTTGAATTGAGGTAAGCCCATGGATCTACTGGGCTAGAAAAGAATGACGGTAACCATAGGTAGGTGGGGCAACTGCTTGCTTAACGGCTGGCCAGCCTCTTTTGTCTCCTCCCACCCTCCACCCAAGCAGGAGGGTATCAGTATCTTTGGGATAGGAAGTAATAAGGTCCCAAAATCATATATATCAGAGGGGCAATGGAAACAGAAACTGTCAAGGAATGGGTTCAAGCCAATCTATATCATAAAATAGGGATAGTCATGGTGAAAGGGGGCAGAAGGAACAGAAGAAAGAAGAGTCCAAAGCCAATCTTGTGCAGAAGAGGAGAAGCAATAGGTAATGATGTCTCAAGGTGGAAAGCAACAGCAGGGCTATGCAAGATGAGTGAGCTGGTCCTAAGAGGACACCCAGGACACTGTGGGCATTCAGTGGTGTGGCTGGGCAAGGGGGCAATATGATCTATACTGGCTTTAAAGGAATTTGTCCCTATATGAGGCTTCTAGGTCCCTTAGAACAGCAATGAAGGACCAGGGACAGAAAGTCAAGGCCCAACCCCATCACCCCCATCAAACTCCTATGGCAAAGCCTCAGAGGCTGGCAAAGCCTACAGCGAAGTCAGTCAGGCAGCATTTGTTAAGTATCTATTATGTGCCAGACATTGTGCTAAGTGTGGGGGATACAAAGAAAGGCAAAGACCATCCCTGTTCCCAAGGAGCTCCCAGTCTAATGGGAGCGACAACATGCAAACAACAATGTACAAACAAGATATAGACGGTGTAAATGGGAGGGAATGTCAGAGGGAAGGCTTTTTACTAGCATTAAGGGGGATCAGGAAAGGCTTCTTGAAGGAAGCCAGGAGGGAGAAAGAAGAAAGGAGAGCATTATAGACTCGGGGGACAGCCCGTGCAAAAGCTCGGAGTCAGGAGATGAATTATCCCCGGGAGGGACAGCAAAGAGGCAAGTGTCACTGGATCAAAGAGTAAGAAGGAGGGAAGGGGGGTGCAAGGTATAAGAAAGGACCAGATTATGAAGGGCTTTAAAAGCCAAAAAGAGGATTGTAGATTTGATCACATTTACTGCATTTGGTTTATTGGCGTTATGGCATTTATTGCATATGGTCTTAACTGTGATTTAGGAAGATTAATTTGACAGCAGAGTGGAGGATGGTAGGGAAGGGGAGAGATGGGGGGAGACCAACCAGAAGCCTATTGCAATAACCATGTGGGAGGGGATGAAAGCCTGCACCAGGGTAGTGTAAGAGAAGAGAAGAGGGCAGACCCGAGAGATGTTACAAAGACAGAAATGACAGGACCTGACAACTGATTGGATATTGGGAGTGACAGAAAGGAAAGAATTCAGGATAACATGTAGGCTGAGAGCCTGGGTGAAGAGGAGGATGGTGGTGTTTTCATAGGACACTTAGGCAGAGGGGAGGGTTTGGGGTTAAAGTCCTGTTTATACTTCTATCAGCGGCTAATTTCTACGTTTACTAAGCTTGCCTACCTTCCTTTAAATGATGGTGGTCTTGAGTAAATAAAAATGGGTCTTGAATTTCCATGAGTTTCTCCTCTCCCAGGTGCTGTTCAGGCACAAAGAATGCCTTTCCATGAGAACACCCGTAAGGAAGGCACAGGCTGAGTATTTTAGAGGCGTCATAGCCATATGTTTTTATTAAATGGCAATATCTATTCAGAAAAGTAGAGTGAGCTCCCTGCTTTAACATTTTACACATCTTCCATCACCTTTAAAATATTGAGTGACACAATAGAAATCATGGCGAACCTGCATTCTTCAGCCTGTGATGAAAGGGTTTCCCTTGGTGCCCTATCCTCTCCCCCTACCTCTGCCTCATCCTCCCCATACTCTATAATTCCCAATCCAAGTTGGGAAAGATCAAGGTACATCACATTCTCCACATGGCTCTGGCTAAAGGTACTGCCCACGTGTATCCCCCTTGGGGGTCTGTGCCCCCCTCCCCAAAGGTTCCTGTAGCTAGTGTCCATTTTTGAGCTCCTGGGCCAAGAAAGGCTGGCTGTCTCAGTTTCTGATCACATCTGCAGTGTGCTACTCATATCTATAATCTACAATCTATTTCTAGACTAACCCAGCTGTGAAAATGAACCCACGCCCACATGTTGCAGAGCGAATGACCTCTCTCCTTCCTTCCCCAGAGCCTGAGCACCTCTTCTTCCAAAATCAATGTCCCAAATTCTCCACATCCACTTGCCCTTCTGGATACTTGCCCTTCCTTTTTTAAAAAAAAGAAATAAAATCATCAGCAATATGTTCCTTTTGTCTCTGCCAGTAGGCAAAAGTGCCTCTGCAGCTTCCTCCCAGTCTCTCTGCCCTGTGCTCAAATCATCTTCCTCCAGGGATGGCAGCCCAGGCTGAGGTGTGCCCTTAACAAACCTTGGCAATGACATAAACCCCACTACCAGGCTAATGGAGGAAAGAGTTCCATCAATGCTTAGCCTATCCATGGTCAGGAAGTGATGACTAGTTTGGATGGGACAGACTCTGCTACCATCTGGGTGGGGTCAAGGGTCAGGGGTCAAGGTCATAAAATTTAGAGCTCAAAGGAATTTAGGTTCAGGGATCATCTAATCCAATCCCACCTATTACAAATAAGGCTGTAACAAAGATTCAGAGAGAATCGATTTGCAGAAGGACAGAAATGGCAGAGTAGGGATTTGAGCCTAGATCCCTTGATTCCAATCAGTCATTCAATCAATCAACAAGCATTTATTGGGTGTTTACTATGTGCTGGGTGCTGTGCTAAGCACTCTAGATACAAAGAAAAGCAAAAACACTGTCTCTGCCTTCAAGAAGCTCACATTCTAATGGAGAAGACAACATGCAAACCCCCAATACAGAGATCTTTCCACTACTGGCCTTGGTACTACCAAATTATCTTACTTTTTAATTGAGTATTGATGTGGACCAGAGATGCTTTTACTGATGAATTGAAAGAGGCTGGAAGTCAGAATTCCAACACTACCATGGCTCTGTTGGTATAGTTATTTTGTGATTAACTTTTCAATTACCCAGCATTTTATTTTCTCTCCTTCCCACCTCCCACCCCACTCCCAATGGAATAAGAAAAAAAAATCCTTGTAATAAATATACATAGTGCTGTTAACACTTCCATGCCAGTGGCTAATTTTTAAGATTGCCCAGCCTTGTCCTTAAGGAATCTCTATATTGTCACCATTTCACAGGTGATACAAGTGAGGCTCATAAATGTTAAACAAAGTCACACAGCAAGTCTGTGGTAGATATAGATAGAACTCAAATCATACAAGCAGAGGATTTAGCACTAGAAGGGACCTTAGATAAATCTTGTTCAATCCCTTCAGTTTATAGCTAAGGAAACTGAGGAAAAGGATTCACCCAAGGTCATAGCAGCTAGTAAGCAGGAGAGCCTATATGCCAATCCCTCTAAATCCATATCACTACCAGGGCTCTTTCTGCTAGATTGGTGTTTCTTTTCCAAAAGGACTTTCCAGAGGGCTTAATACAGCAGAAAGGAATTAATTGGTTTCTGGGGGTGGGGGACTGGGGGAATACAACAGGCTGATTGGCTTCCAGAGAAGTCCATTAGGAAACTTTAAGTCTGGGATCAGGAGCCTTATATGCTTCCCCATCCCCTGTGGGTACCACAAGCCAGCGTGTGATCCATTTTAATTGCCTGGGGATGGAAAACGTTCTCAGCTTCATTCATAAATCAACCGGCCCAATTTGTGGGTCCTTCTGGAGGCAGGCTATCCCAGACTGCCTGCCAAATGAGTTTCTGAAACTTGCTGAAGGAAGGAGCTGGTGAGTAAAATATGATTATGCTAGGCTGCCAGCCTTTTTTTTTGTTTCCTGGTCCAGTCAAGGTCAACACCTCCATTTCCTGAATTTGACTTCTAGTTCAAGACTCCCCTCCTCTTCCAGGAAGCCTTTCCTTACACATTCTTATCAAACCTGCTGTAGGAGTCTGCATTCACAGTAAGGTATCAGTGACCACCAGAGGCTTAAGATGAACATGACAAAGCCCCTAATTAGCCCAGAGCATCCCAGATGAAGTCAAGAATATAGATGGTAGGTGCTGAAATAAACAAATGACTAATGCTGAAATTTCAGGCATTAGAAGGTGAAGGAGACAAGGGTGATGCCTTCCTGCACTTCTAAAGTTGAACCACAAAGGTAGGGACCAAATAACCTAGGCATAAGACCAGCTCTGATTTGGAATAATGAGATGGAATAGATCTCAGGAACTGGAGACCTCAGTTCAAAGCCTGGGTCTGCTGCTTACTACACAGGCTGCATTGGGCAGTTCTCTGTGGGTCTCAGTTTCTTCATCTATAAACATGAGGATCTCTAAAGTCCATCAGCTCTGAATCTTTGCCTCTCGCCTCCTCCCCCAGCTCACAAAAATCACTCCTTTCTCTGGTCTTTTACAGCATTTCCTGTCTGTATTCTTCCTTCAGCAATTACCATCTTTCTGTGAGTCATTTTTATATGTATGTGTATATAGGTTATGAGCTGTCTCCCACAGAGTCCAGGCTCGCCCACGGTGTCAAGCACTGTACTGGTTTCAGAAGTGGTACCTAGGCAATATTTGTAGGTTAACTGATTACAGAGAGAAATGATTTTTGGCAAAAAAAAAAAATAAAAAAAGATATTCTGAAAATGGATTAGCTTCTCCTCCTATCTCAAATGCTTTGAATTTGGTTCTGTTCAAAGGCAGGAGCCATGTCAGAGATTGGTAGCTGTGCCATCCAGGTACCAGAGAGGGATACAGGGGCCACAGGCCCATCCTGTTTGTCTCTTTCCCCACCCCCTCCCATAAAACTTGACTTTGTATCATGGTGGTCTTCTATAGAAACAGAAAAATCAGTGGACCTATAGTCAAAAAGAAGCTTTGGTTTCAAGTTCCTGGCTTTGCTATGCAAGTCAAAAATTGTGTATCTTTGGGCAAGTCCTTTTCCCTCTCTGAGCCTCAGTTTCCTCATCTGTAAGATGGATATAATACTTTACTCCCCGGGCTCAGAGAGTTGTTGTGAGGAAAGACCTTTGCATACTATACAGGGATGTAAAAATGTATCCTCTCTATTGAAAAGAATAGAGGGACAGGGAGGGATAAGGTTTGGGACAGACTTTTTTTTTTCTCAGCCTCCCATCTACAATCATCTGCATAATGAGAGGGCTGGGCTACAAGATCTTGAAGGTTCCTGCCCCCTCTAAAATCCTTTGATCCTTGGATTTCCTAGGATCCTGTCTCAAAGCTCTGCCAATGTCTGGATTCCAAGGGCCTCTCTGATCTCCCAATTTCAGGAGACTTAGATAGATGCCACCAGGCCCAGCTGTCTCTGTCTCAGAGGCCTCGCCCTGATTGTTTTAACAAAGCTATGGTTTCTCGGGGGCTGCCTAGGGATGGGGAAAGGTAACACCCTCTTTTAAAGCTTTCGATACCAGACTCCTTTGATGACCTTCAGAGCCCCCTTCCTGGTTGCTTCTTTGGAGGCCGTTGTCCAGCAGGGAGGAGGGTGACTCTGGAATAAGCCTTAGCAGTTGGTGCACCATCAAGCCACTCCCTTTCCCACTGACCCCTGACGGTAAAACCAAAACCTCACAAAGGAGCTCAGTTCTGAACTCTTGCCTTTTTGGTTTTTTCTCCTTGAAGCTCCAACCCCACAAAATGCATAGTCCTCAACCCTGAGGAGCTGTAGAGTGAAGCAGGCAACATCTGGATTTTATTAGCATGGAGGGTGAGCACCAGTCTGGAGCTGCTCATTGGGCTAATGCATTGGAAGAATAAATGACTTGCCTACAGGTAACACAATCAGGATGCATCAGAAGCAAGGCTTGTTGTTGGCCTTAGGGCTGGCTCTCTATCCACTACACCATGACTGCCTTCCAAAAGAACTAGCACTCCCAGAGGATAATTAGACATTTATCTGAGGCCACAGGTAGGGGCAGGGCACCAGATGATGCAGATGATGCATAGAGCACTGGGCCTGGAGTCAGGAAGACTCATCTTCCTGAGTTCAAATCTGATTTCAGACATTTAGTGTGTAACCCTGGGCAAGTCGCTTAACCCTGTTTGCCTCAGTTTCCTCATCTATAAAATGATCTGGAGAAGGAAATGGACAAACTA
Organism: Trichosurus vulpecula; assembly: GCF_011100635.1. NCBI lineage: Eukaryota > Metazoa > Chordata > Mammalia > Diprotodontia > Phalangeridae > Trichosurus > Trichosurus vulpecula. The sequence goes on from NC_050575.1 coordinate 389,111,658, forward strand.
CTCCAGTATCTCTGCCAAGAAGACCCCAAATGGGGTCAAGAAGAGTCAGACAAGACTGAAAACAAAAACAAAAATAAAACCTAAGAACTGACCAGAAAGCTGTTGGCCACCAATGGGGTCAAACTCAAATGTAAACTGGGGTCACTAAACCATACTTTGGGATTCCTGCAGGTCTTAGCTGTATTGACTTAATAGTATATAAGATCTATTTTGTTTTTACTTATTTTGTTAAATATTTTCCATCACCATTGTAATTTGGTTTGTGGGCCCCTAGGGCAGACAGGTTATATATATATATATATATATATATATATATATATATATATATATATATATATATATACACTTCTGTTTTAGGCTACTCGCTAATTATGAATCCTGGGGCATCTCCAGTCATCCTGGCGAATATCAGGCCACTGGACCCGAATGGTTGTGGAGGAGAAAGTGAGACTGGTGACCTTGCACAGCCCTCACTCACTCAAATCAAAGTCAACTACAAGCCATGTCATCATTTCCCTGATATCATGGTCCTCTTCGAAAACAAAGGACAACCACAACAACAACTCTCTAATGAGAATAAATTTCAGGAAAACTGCTAACCTGAATTGAGAGAGGGAATTTCCTCACCTGTGAGGACCTAGGCCAATGAAATCACAGATCCAGCCCCTAATAACACTTGCATTACCTGTCTGTCTTACAGTGGCTTGGAGATGAAAGCACTGTGGTTTATAAATCTTACAGCATTGTTATAGAAATTAAAAGAGTGGTAGGAAGGGATCAGATCTGGGATAGCAGAGCACAGTGGGAAACAACCCATTGGATTTAGAGCTGAAAACTTGAGTTCAGATACTGGCAATACCATTTCCTACTTGTGTGACCTTGGTCAAGTCCCTTCTTAGGTCTGGGTATCAGTTGACTCATCTTCAAAATGAGGAGACTGGTTTAAAAAAAATAAGGAGACCAGACTGGAAGAATTAAGGTCCCTTTCTTCCCAGCCCTAAATTCTATAATCCTAATATCAAAAGGGAAATGCTCTTAAAGGAAGAAGGTCAATTGAATCCTGTTATCTATGTAAAGGCAGGGAGCTAAGCCAAATGATCCTCTTGACATGCCTTCCAGCTACTGGATTTATGATTCTATGAAGCAAGTATGAGGAGTTAGCAAGGAAAAAACTCCATCTAGGCTGCCAATTACAAGAGCATGTAGCCCCTCTCCAATCAGCTCTGGACCCTCATAGACTTGGGTTCTAATCATGGAGCCCTTGTTATCCCAATGACTTTTTCTGTCTCTGGGCTCAGGCATCCTGGGAAATGTTGTCTTTTACCTCCCCATTGGTCATACCTATCACATTAGTATTACATTGACATATGGCATAGTTATCACCCAGTCGTGCCCGGTTTACAGTTGAAGTCTTAATTAAAGGGAGAGCTCCCAGGATCATAGAATGGAAGTTTCTTGAGGTAAGGGGCTGTTCCTTTATATTCCCAGCATCTACTAGAGAATGCTATACACAGTAGACATTTAATAACTATTTGTTCAGTTGAATTCCACTTCTCCAACCTGAGTCCTCTTAGCTTAACTCTGGATATCTTTTTTTTTTTAGTAAATTTATTTTTATTTTTAGTTTACAACACTCAGTTCCACAAGTTTTGGGTTCCAGATTTTTCTCCCTCCCTATCTTCTCCCTACCCCCCAAGATGGCATGTAGTCCAGGGTAGGTTGTACATATACCGTCACATTGAACTTATCTATGTAATAGTCCAGTTGTAAAGAAGAATTATAACCAATGGAATGAATCATGAGAAAGGAGAAACAAAACCAAAAAAGAAGGAAAAAAAAGAGAGAGCAAATCATTTTACTCAATCTGCATTCCGACTCCGTAATTCTTTCTCTGGATGTGGATAGCTTTTTCCATCATCAGTCTTTTAGAGCTGTCTTTGAACCTTGTGAACTTTGCATTGTTGAGAAGAGCCAAGTCTATCAAAGTTAGTCCTTACAGTTCCTGCGTGTCTGTAATCATGTATAATGATCTCCTGGTTCTTCTCCCCTCACTCATTAGCTCTGGATATTTCTCTCCATTTATCCATAATATAAACCCTTCTTGCATGTTGTGCCCTGCCTTGCTATATGAAAAGTTGCTTTCCCTTCTAAGGTTTCCTTCCATTTCTACCTCAGTTAGAGCTGAGTTTTTCTTATCCCCTGCCTGACCCCTAAATAATGTTGTTGTTTTTAATGTCTAGAGGGTTCGGAGGAGTCAGACCAATTAGGACAAGGTAACAGGAGAGGGGGTAAAGACATGCTTTACCCATTTCCTAACTTGGTTGTCCCTGATGGAGAAAACCTCTCTGGGCTGGTTTTGCCTTGTTCCCAAAATGGCATATTTTCTTTGAGCAACTTGGACTAGGAGATGAACTAGAAAGCAGGGAATGAACCCAACACAGAGAAAACATCCCAACAAAACCCTCATTGAAGGTAGGGCTAATTTCATTCTTGTCTGTCTCCCTAGTGGCTAGTGACATTTTGGCATATGAGAGGTGCTTAATAAATGTTTGTTGAATGATGTGAAACATGGATGGCTGTTCCTTATGACCTGTCCTTCAGGGAAATCCCTCACTCAATCAATAAGCATTTATTAAGCACCTACTGAGTGCCAGATACTATGCTAAACACTGATTTACAAAGAAAGGCAAAAGACAGTCCCTGCTGTGAAGGAGCTAACAATCTAATGATGGTCAGCCAATCAGCAAACATTTATTATGCTCTATGCCAGGCACAATTATAGAATCTCAGAATTGGAAAGGACCTCAAAGGTGGTCTACTGCAACCTATCTCCGAACTGGAATTTTCCCTCTACAATATTCCTAACATTCAGCATCTCCTCCAAGATCATTTCACTTTCCAGGGCACCCTGTTCCACTTTGGAAAGCTTGAACTGTTGGGAAGATTTCCTTTTCTGCAATTTCTTCCCATTGATTGCTCTTTGGGCTTAAGCAGAACATGTCTTTTACGTGACAGCCCTCCAAATGTTTACAAACAATAATTACACCCTTTGAGCATAAGTCTTCTCATTTCCAGGAAGGAAGGAAGGAAGGAATTAAAGAAGGAGAAGGAAGGAATTAAGGAAGGGAGGAATTAAAGAAGGAGGAAGGAAGGAAGGAAGGAAAAAAGGAAGGAAGGAAAGAAAGAAAGAAGGAAGGAAGGAATTAAAGAAGGAGGAAGGAAGGAATTAAGGAAGGGAGGAATTAAAGAAGGAGGAAGGAAAGAAGGAGGGAAGGAAGGAAAGAAGGAAGAAAAAAGGAAGGAAAAGAAAGGGGAAAAAGGAAGGAAGAAACATTTCTACTTTCATCCAAGTTCATTCTTCTGCTAGCACCACTGGATCAGTCACACCCTTTCTTTGCAACCCCCTTTCCTGTGAGTCAGTGTTATCCAGAGCAACCAGTAGCTTGCTTCCTACATCAGTCTTCCTGGCCCCTTACTCCCCTTGCTTTTTTCAGAATCCCTTCCCACTCATCATCAGTCATGTTCTTCAGATTATTGTGGTCCTGGACGCCCTTGTCTTATATTCACTTTTACCCCTCAGCACAGTGCTAGATGTAAAAGTGATAAATCCTTGGTGATTGCTAGCTTGACATTTTGCTGAAAGTCCCTCAGGGAATTCATTTCCCAGCCTTTTGGAAGAGCTGATACATTACCTTCCAATAGATCCTTCCAGTCTTTGTGTAACTCTTCTAGGCTAAAGAGCCTTTGTAATCTTAGGTTGGATGTGATCTTTCAAATACATTCTTAAAGGTCAGAACAGGATAAAGTGAGAGTTTCTGAGAGCAAAGGTAAATAACAGTTTGAGTTAATTTCATTAAAGGAGTCATCAGACCCATGTATCACTGTCTTCCTTTAACTGGTGTCTAAATTCGTTTAGTGCATTATGAAACAATGAAAAGGGCATTAGACTTGGAGTCAGAATCTAGTTTCAAATCCAGAAGCTCTTGGACAGATCCCTATCTCTAAGCCTCAGTTTCCCTAGGATAGATGGGGATAATTGGACTTGTACTCCTTGCTTCAGAAGGTTCATAAGGGGCTAAGGAGGGGAACAATGTCTTTTGGGTAGGAATCATTTCATTCTTTGTACTTGTATCCCCAAAGCCTAGCATAGTGTCACCTGGTCCATAGTGCCAGGTGCTTAATAAAAATGCTTAATTGTGAATCTTCAATTGTAAGGCTTCAGAAGTGTGAGCTAGCCCTGGTTTTTTAAGGGACCAGTGAAAAGCGGTTAAGTGTATTGAAAAGAACATTGATTTAGGGACCAGGAAATCTGGTCTCCAGTCCTTAATCATGACATTAGCTGGACGACCTTGGACAAATCTTTTCATTTTTCTGAGATTCAGCCCTTCTGGCTCAACCCTCCCCCAGAGAAACCCCAGAGAGCTGCAGGTAACACCCAAGGTTGAAAATCCTCCCTTTCTGGAGAGGGGCTCAGAGTGGGAAGTTTTATAGTGAGTCCTGAGAACCAAGGCTAGATGAAAGGGAAACAGCTGCCAGGCTTCCTAAGGAGAAAAAAGCCTGGGGCACAGGCACAAACCTAAAGTAACCCTGCTGGGAGTTATTGAGTGATATGAGCAGAGTCCAGAAGGGAAAGGCAATAGCTCCAGGCAGAGGAATGAGGGGTGATTAAAAAGAGGAAAGAATTCCCTGTCTCTAAATAATCTTCCCTCATCTTTGACCCAAGCTTTGGGAGAGGTTATGTCATCCATCCCTCTGCTCTCCACTGACAGCAGAGAAATGGGCAGACAAGGGATTTGCACAGAGGAGGCAGACTGATACCAGGCTCCTGGGTGGAGTTTCCTGCTCTCTATCACCTACTGGACAAATATCTTCCCAGGTTATTCTCTGGATTACAATTATAGAATGTCAGAGCTGGGAGGGCCCTTAGAGCACAGAATGTCAGAGCTGGGAGGGCCCTTAGAACAGGGAATGTCAGAGCTGGAAGGGGCCTTAGGACACAGAATGTCAGAGCTGGGAGGGACCTTAGGACACAGAATGTCAGAGCTGGGAGGGACCTTAGGGCACCTTAGAACAGGGAATGTCAGAGCTGGGAGGGGCCTTAGGACACAGAATGTCAGAGCTGGGAGGGACCTTAGGACACAGAATGTCAGAGCTGGGAAGGACCTTAGGGCACCTTAGAACAGGGAATGTCGGAGCTGGGAGGGGCCTTAAAACACAGAGCATCACAGCTGGGAGGGAGCTCATAACACAGAATGTTGGACCTGAAATGGGCCTTAGCACAGAGAATGTCAGAGCTGGGAGGGACCTTAGAACAGAACGTTGGACCGAAATGGACCTTAAAACATCAAATGTCAGAGCTAAAGGGGACCTTGGCTATTATGAATTCAATTCCCTCATATTACAGAGAAGGTAACCAAGACCCAAAGAAAGAAAATGACATTTCCAAGATCACTTTCACGTTAACAGCAGATCTGAGGCTAGAACCCAGATTTTTTGCCTCTCAGACTGGTGCTCTTTCCCTTAAGTCTATACAGTGAAACAGAAAGGAGAAGAACAATCACTGATCTTCAGGTCTATGGATCCTAACATGATATGGATGACCCCAAGACAGTAAATACACAGGTACATAGACCTAGGGATTTGTTCAGGTCTCCGTTCTAGAGCAAGACTGGTTGACACAGCTTCCTTGGGCAGTAGTGAATCAGAATGGGACCCATCAGAGGATCTGCTGGCATGTGTTAGAGGAAACCAGCAGCAAGCAGACTCGTTGCCAGATCTCACAAGCTGGGATTCAGTATAGTCATAAATCAGGGAGTACTGCAGTGGCCCTGCACGTAATAGATGCTTAATATATGCTCACTGAACTGATTCCAAATTTCTTAGCATTTTATGGGTACAACAGAAAAGTTACATCCAACTATTGGCAACAGCATTTTGTTTTTGCAGTAGCAAAAAACTGGGGAAAAGGTAAGGGCCCTTTGATTGGGGAATGGCTAAACAGCTGGGGCTGGATAATTATCATCACCCAGCTTGGGCATCATCTCAGCCCGCCTGTCCAATCAGTTACCAGGTCTACAGCATTTCTTGTACCTGCACCTCTCTCTCCTGTCCCACTGCCCCATTTCAGGTCCTCATCACCTCTTATCTGAACTATTGAAATGGCCCTCCCATTTTTCTCCCATCCATCCTCTTCACCAATGCCAAAATGATTCTCCCAAATTGTAGGTGTGACCATGTCACCCTGTCTTCCTCAATAAACCCCAGTGACTCCCTATAACAAACATTAATTCCTCTGTTTTTCATTTAAAATTCTTCACCATCTTGTCCTTTTCTACCTCTCTAGTTTCCTTACACATGACTCTATCTCTGTACTGTATGGTCCAATCATACTGACCTATTCACTGCTCCTCATATGACCCTTGATCTCCTATCTGCACACATTTGCTTTGGCTCTTCCCCATGCCTGTGTGATATTTAAAAATATAAGAGACATAGTTTCTGGGTAATTTAATCATTTTATTAATAAGGCTAGCATGTTATTATTAAAAGAGGTCGGTAGCACTCTCTAACGCCAAAGACCCCTCATGGGGATGGGCTCACAGTTTGTTGTTGTTGTGTTGTTGTTGTGTTTGTCTTTCATTCTCAAAGAGGACCATGACATCAGGGAAATGATGACATGACTTGCTGTTGACTTTGATTTGAGTGAGGGAGGGCTGTGCAAGATCACCAGTCTCACTTTCTCCTCCAGAGCCATCTGGGTCCAGTGGCCTGATATTCACCAGGATGATGGGAGATGGCCCAGGATACATTGGGAGACCCTGGCCCTTTCAGGCTAAGGCCTTTTCAGGTTCTCACTTTGACTGAGGTAACGCCCATCCATATGTCCTTGGAAGAGCAGATATCTCTGAGGGTGGCAATCAACTCAGATTGGTTAATAATTAATGAAAGAATGAATATTATGATGAGATGTGGGCTCATTCTAAAGAGGGTCTTGGGAGTTCATGACTTAGATCACCCAAGTCTTGATCAAAGAGACTTATCAAAATACATATCAAAGAGGAAATCCACTTGTAGCCTAAACCTGTCTGACCAAACACAATGAACAGGAATCCACCCACTGTCTCAGCTTGATTGGGTAAGTTTTTGCCCAGGATTTCCCATACTAGTTGATTTCAGGGTAAGGAAATAGAAAAGGGGGAAAACCTTAGTTACTAAATACAAGAGAAAAATAATAAATTCTTTCTCTGGAATAGTGTCCTCTATCACCTTGGCTTCTAGGAGTCCCTCACCTCCTTCGAGACTCAGTTCAAGCGTTACCTTCCACTGGAGACTTCTCCTGTTTCCCTCAGCTGCTAGTGTCTCATATTCCAAATTATCTTGCGTCCTCTTTGTATGTATCTTTTCTACCCTTATGTGATCCTTGACTCAAAGGATCAATTGCATGGGACTATCCTTTACTTGGTTTACTATTTTATTGATTGTCTCAATTTATCAAAATTATGGAGAAAATGTTAATAATACAGATTAAATTGAAAAGTGTATCAAGCATACATTTTTTTTCCCTGGAGAGCCATTTTTTGAACATTTACTAGCACAACCCTAAACTCAACCAGCCTGACTAGTATTTCACAAAGAAAATATTCAAATACATCTGTGTTCTTAGCTGTTTGGATGTTCCTTCCAATGATCCAGATTGCAACCTATCCATGCTGAGTGAGATAATGAGAGAATAAAGTGTGAAGACTTCACAGGGAATACTATATATATATACACATACATACATACATACATACATACATATATATATATATATATTGTTTGAGAATCAATATGCAGAGAAATGGGAATTGGGATAAGTTTGAATCTATGAGAATTGGATTACTCAGCTTCATCCCTGAAGTCCCTGTTCTTTCTTTCTTCTGGTTCTGGTTTAAAGATTTACCCAGTGAGAATAAGGTCATTGTGACCTGCTTTTCTTTTACTGTAAGAAAAAGGAGAGGGTCTCCCCCTCCCCTTACCCTATTCTTTTTCTTTAGATTTATAGATGCCACCTCAGCAACACTCATTAACCAGGGAGAGTTGGGGTTAGATTGTCTGTGCTTGGTTTCCCAGTTCCTTGTCCAGCTTTTCGAGCTCAGATTATAAGCCCGCCTCCCAGTTAATAGTGTGAAGGGACAGAGGCCGGCGGGATTTTCTTGCGTTAGGAGTATATTTATTTGTGCTTTGCTCCTTGTGCCTTTGCCTCCCCTTGCTAGCCTCGTTCCGGCAGAGGATGCCCTTTTCTCCCGAGAATTGAATAAAATTTTATTTCTGTTCCCACCTTGAGATGGCTCTTTATTTAAGATTAATTTATTTTAATTGGTGAGGGTTTACACCCCACACAATGCCTAGCCATGCCTTGTCTGGTCCCCCCATAAGCTTGCCACAATAGGTTCATCCAATGCGCTAATAGCCCTCATCACTTTTTCCTGACATGGTAAACATGCCCATGAAACACATAGGCAGTCTACTTACCACCTCTTATCTTTACTGCATGACCTGCCCATCTTCTTTTCCTATCATACATTGCCCTAATGGCCATCTTTTACTCCTGTAATTATTCAGCACACGAGATAATCAACAAGTATTTATTAAACACCTACTATGTGCCAAGCAGTGGCTGTAAAGAGCTTTGAAAGCTTTAAAGCATGGTGTGTGTCAGATATTGTTATTCATTAAAATTCACCCTCCCGAGACGATAATAAATGAGACCATTTTATACAGCCCTTCAAAATGTTGTTCCCAAGAGTCATTATCATCTCTTGGTTCATTTTTTTAAGCCACAATTTTTTGAGCATCACAAACAAAGTCATTTTTTTGGGTACCTAAACCCACTTTGCAAAGCAAGCTAAATTGGTATTTGGGGAGAGACTCTGATCATTATTCAATAAGGCATCCTCACCCGGGTGCACAAACATACATCATTTCTGCTACAACGAGCAAGATAAAATAGCTTATACACTTTCAATTAACAGATAATTCATATGAATGTGAATTGGGTAAGGAGGCACTGCCCAAATTTATTCCTATCCAGGAGACGAATAAGATAGCTTGGCTCAGGGCTTCCTACAGGAGTTAGGGCTAAAAAGCAAATCACACATTGAACTAGAAAGGCAAATAGAGAATTCCAAATGTAGACTGTGACACTGGAAAGAACATTGGGCGGGGCTAGCAGGGCACCTAATGACAATGACTCACTGTCCATATTGCTTTGAAGTCTATGAAGCATTTTCTTTACAATAACCCTAAGAGGTAGGGAGTACCAGTGTTATTATAACCTTTTTGCAAATGAGGAAACCAAGGCACAGAGAGAAGAGACAATCCCAGGGTCATCCAACTAGCAAACACCAGAGCCAGGACTTCAGTTCAGAATGTGGTGTTCAGCTCTAGAACAAACCGAATGAATGGTTCAGAACAAGTTTCTTCACTTCGAAGGGAAGTAGGAGTAACGGATAGAATTTCCATGGCACTTTCAGGCTTGTGAATTGTTTTATACTTATCTCACAACAACCCTGGCAGATAAGTGCTATTATCATTATTATGATCATCACCCCCATTTTACAGATGAGGAAACCGATCCTGAGTTTAAATGACTTATCCATGAAAGGGAACTAGCATTTATTAAGTGCCTACTATGTGCCAGGCACTGGCAAATATTTACAAATGTTATCTCTTTTGACCCTCACAACAATTTTGGGAAGTAAGTACTATTATAAATAATAATAATAATAGTGATAGCTAGCATTTATAGAGTGCCTACTATGTGTCGGGTGCTGTGCTAAACACTTGACAGATATTATCTCATCTAATCCTCACAACCAGTCTGGTAGGTTGGTGCCATTATTATTATTACCACCATTTTACAGATGAGAAAACTGATCCTGAGAGAGTTTTAGTGACTTGGCCTTGGAAGGGAAGAAACATTTGTTAAGTACCTACTATGTGCCAGGCACTCTGCTTAGCATTTTTACAAATATTAACTCATTTGATCCTCACAATAACCTTAGGAGGTGGGTGCTATGTTATCCCATTTTACAGTTGAGGAAATGGAGGCAGACAGAGATTAATTGACTAGCCCAATGTCACATGGCTACGTAGTGGCCGAGGCTAGATTTGAACGGGACTTTCTGCCTCTAGGGTCAATGCTCTACCTACTGCATCATCTTGCTCCCCAGCATCTCAGATGCTAGTAAGTGTCTGAGGCAAGATGGCATCTAGAGAGACAGAATGGTCCAGTGGAAAAAACACCAGATTTGGCATAGAAGTTTCAAATTCCTCTCCTGCTGCTTACCACCTGTGTGACTTGGGATAACTCACTTCGTTTTCCTTTATTGCCTATAAAATGAGGAGCAAGATGGTGTCTAAGGTCCTTCCAAAATCCGTGATCCAAACTCTGAGTCCAGCCCTCTGTTTATTACACCAAGTAATTATAAAGCATTAGGAGCATATTCTATTCAATGAGACAAAAAGAAAACAAAACAAAACAGACTGAGGAGCTGCCCCCAAGGGGCCTGGGTGTTTTTTCATTCATTCACTCATTTATTCATTTATTTGCTCACTCATTCATTCACTCACTCATTCATTCATTCACACACTCATTCACTCACTAATTCACTCATTCATTCATTCACTCACTCATTCATTTACTACACATTCATTCATTTACACATTCATTCATTCATCCATTCAACATACGTTGAGTAAAGGCTTAATCTATGCAAGGTATGTCACTGGACCAGAGGTTACGTTTCCTGGAGCCCAGAATCATTTAAAGTCACAAGAAGCGATGATCCAGAAGAGCTGTGGCTAAAATTCCACCCCCACATCAGCACCAGGTCCCCCTAGAAATGCAGACCCTTGCAACTTGATTTCCAAAATGAAGGCAAAAACCAGAGGGCAGCTTCCTGAGAGATAGAGGAGATACCGATGAGACTCTGTGATCCTTGTCCCACCCACCTGCCCCTATTCCAATAAAACTGAAGCCAGTCGATCCTCAGCTGCCAGAGGGATTTTTCTTTTTTCTTTTTTTTAATAATTAAGATTTTTTTTTAATTTTTAGTTTACAACACTCTGTTCCACATAATTTTGAGTTCCAGATCTTCTCCCCGCCCCCTCCCCAAGATGGCATGGAATCCAATATATCTTCTACATATAACTTCTCATTGAACTTATTTACACAATAGTCAAGTTGTAAAGAAGAATTGCGACCAAGGGGATGAATCATGTGAAAGAAGAAACAGAACCAAAAAAAAAAATCCAAAAACAAAAACAAAGGAGAAAAAAAAGGGAGAGCATACAGTGTGCCTCAATCTGCATTCAGACTCCATAGTTCTTTCTCTGGATGTAGATAGCTCTCTCCATCATGAGTCCTTTGGAGTTGTCTTTGCACCTTGTGTTGCGGAGAAGAGCGAGGTCTATCAGGGTTAGTCCTCACAGAATCCATATATCTGTGGTTGTGTATAATGTTCTCCTGGTTCTGCACCACTCGCTCAGCATTATATCATGTAGATTTTTCCAGGTTATTATGAAGTCTGTATCTTCTCCATTTCTTATAGCACAATAGTATTCCATTACCTTCATATACCACAACTTGTTCAGCCACTCCCCAATTGATGGGCATCCTCTTGATTTCCAATTCTTTGCTACTACAAAAAGAGCCACTATAAATATTTTTGTACATACAGGTCCTTTTCCCACTTGTGAGATCTCTTTGGGATACAACCCTAGAAATGGTATTGCTGGGTCAAAGGGTATGAACATTTTTATAACCCTTTGGGCATGTTCCAAATTGCTCTCCCAAATGGCTGGATCATTTCAGAACTCCACCAACAATGTAACAATGTTTCAATTTTCCCACATCCTCTCCAGCATTTATCATTTTAGCCAATCTGACAGGAGAGATGTGGTACCTAAGAGTTGTTTTGATTTGCATTTCGCTAATCAGTAGTGATTTAGAGCATTTTTTCATATGCCTACAGATATATCTTTAATTTCTTCCAGAGGGATTTTTCTAAAGCACAGATTTGACCATGGTGCCCTCCTCCCTCACCACAACACTCAAGAAACTCCATTGACTGCCTATTACCTCCTTCATTCCTGAGGTACATTCCTTCCTCATTTCTACCTCTTAAAATCCCTGATTTCCTTCAGTACTCCACTCAAGCAACATCTTCTGCAGAATGCCTTTTCTGGTGCCCCTAGATGCTACTACTCTCCCCTCTTAAGGTTACCTTGTGTCTATTTTGGCTTTGTTTTTTGGGGGCAATCAGAGTTAAGTGACTTGCCTAGGGTCACATAGCTAGTAAGGCTGGATTTGAACTCAGGTCCTCCTGACTCCAGGGCTAGTGCTCTATTTACTGTGCCACCTAGTTGCTCCACCTTTTCCCTATTTTGAATGAATGAATAAGTGTAACCCAGGTTCAAGGTTGAAGCATCTGTATAATTCTCCTCACTGGTGGATGATTTGACCCTGAATATCAGTGTGGAAGAGAGCTAGGGAGAAGAGAGATATTTTTCCTTCCTGCTCTCTTGTCCACTCTACTATTCATGGAGGCGTGTAGTTTTCAGCCATCATTCAATCCACCAATGAGGAGATTTTTATGAAAATGTTCCAGGCTTGAACCTGGCTTACAAAAGAAAAATGTAGCAAGAGCTAAGTTTGTGACAGGTACTATGCTAAAGGCTGAGGATGCAAATATAAAGAGAGAGACACCCTTGTCTTCAAAGAACTTACATTAATGACAAGTAGTATTTCTCTAAAACTATCAGCAAGCATTACCTGTAAAGGGGATTAACTAGAAGCCTTCCCAATAAGATCAGGGGTGAAGCTAGGATGCCTATTTTCACCACTATTATCCAATGTTGTGCTAGAAATGCTAGCATAGCACTAGTTAGAGAAGAAAAAGAAATTGAAGGAATTAAAATACGCAATGAGGAAACAAAACTATCACTCTTTGTGGATGATATGATTGTAAACATAGAGAATCAACTAAAAAATAACTTGAGGGACAGCTAGGTGGTACAATGAGACCCTGGAGTCAGGAGGACCTGAGTTCAAATGTGACCTCAGACACTTGACACACTTACTAGCTGTATGACCTTGGGCAACTCACTTAAACCCAATTGCCCTGCCTTCCCCCCTCCAAAAAAAAAAAAATACTTGAAATAATTAACTTCAGGAAACTTCAGAAATGTTAGCAAAGTTGCACAATATAAAATAAAACCACATGAATCATCAGCATTTCTACACATTACTGAGAGAAATCATTATTTCTCTCTCATATTAGTAGCTAATTATTAAAATTTAGGAAACCTCAAGCTTTTTCCCCTGTCCTATTTCCTTGTCTAATCTATCAAGGACAGGACTGCTAGAAGATAGGATTAACATTCTCCCCATTCTGGGTATTGCTACTCCACCCAACTAGATCAGACTTCTAATATAAGGTGAAACTCCCTGCTGCTCAGGATTGGATGGAGAATAAATTCTTTGTTTAAATTGCCCAAGGCTGGAGTACCTTAGAAGTAAATGACATAATCAAAGTTCATTTAAATATAGGTTCAGGCCTTCATTGTAATATTTATTCTCTCATTAATTGTTAGCCAATCAAAGTTGATTGCTACCCTTGGGAACACCTCTCTTCCAAAGCATATATAAGCTGTGAGCCCACTGCCAAGATTGTCTTTGATCTAAGAGAGATACAGCCAAATGATCATCCTTTTATTAATAAACATGCTGGCACTATTAATCAAATTATTAAATTACCCATAAATTATGTTTCTTGAACCTTTTTAAACATCACATTACCAACAAAGTCCATCAACAAGAGGTAGAAAGAGAAATTTGACTTAAAATAAATGCACACAATATAATACACAATATTAGCCAGAACTATACAAAACAATTATAAAACACTTTTCACACAAGTAAAGTCAGATCTAAACAATTGGAAAAATATTAGTTGCTCGTGGGTGGACCAAGCCAATATAAGAAAAATGACAATTCTACCTAATTTAATTTACTTATTCAGTGTCATCATAGCAATCAGACTACCAAAAAATTATTTTATAGAGCTAGAAATAATTATAACTTTATCTGGAAGAACAAAAGGTCAAGAATATCAAGGGAATTAATGAAAAACAAATGTGAAGGAAGGTGGCCCAGCTGTACCAGATTTCAAACCATGTTATAAAGTAGTAATCATCAAAACAATCTGGTACTGGCTAAGAAATAGAGTGGCAGATTAGTAGAATAGATTAGGTACATAACACACATTAGGACTGTTTGGTAGTAGTAGTGTTTGGTAAATCCAAAGATCCAAGATTTTAGGACAAGAAGTCACTATTTGACAACTGCTGGGAAAACTGGAAAGCAGTTTGGCAGACACCAAATATAGACAACACCTCACACCGTATACCAAGATAAGGTCAAATGGGTACATGATTTAGACATAAAGGGTGATACCATAAGCAAATTAGGAGAGCAAGAAGTAGCTAAACCTGTCAAATCTATGGAGAAGGGAAGACTTTATGACCAACCAAGAGAGAGAGAAAATATTACAAAATGTAAAATGGATAATTTTGATTATATTAAATTAAAAAGAGTTTGCACAAATAAAACCAATGCATCCAAGATTAGAAGGAAAGCAGAAAGCAGGAAGCAGAAAGAGGCAAGTGCCTCTGATAAATGCCTCATTTCTCAAATACATAGAAAACTGAGGCAAATTTATAAAAATGCAAGTCATTCCCCAATTGATAAATGGTCAAAAGATGTGAACAAGCTATTTTTAAATGAAGAAATCAAAGCTATCCATAGTCTTATGAAAATATGTTCTAAATCACTATTGATTAGAGAAATGCAGATTAAAACAACTCTGAGGTACCACCACACACCAATCAGATTGGCTAATATGAGAGGAACAGGAAAATGACAAATGTTGGAGGGGATGTGGGAAAATTGGGACAGTGACGCATTGTTGGTGAGGTTGTGACCTGATCCAACCATTCTGGAGAGCAATTCAAACTGTGCACAAAGGGCTTTAAAAACTGTGCATACCCTTTAGGTCTGTATCCTGAAGATATTTTTTTAAAAGGAGAAAGGACCCACATGTACAAAAATATTTATAACAGCTCTTTTTGTAACAATTGGAAACTGAGAGGATACCCATCAATTGGGGAATAGCTGAATAAGTTGTGGAATATGAATGTAATAGAATACTATTATGCTACAAGAAATAAGCAGGATGGTTTCAGAAAAACCTGGGAAGACTTATAGGAATGGATGAAAAGTGCACTTTGTAGAACCCGAACATCATCCACGGCAACAGCAATATTATATGATGATCAGCTGTGAATGACTGAGCTATTTTCAGCAATATGGTGATCGAAGACAATTCTAAAGGACTCACAATGAAAAAAAATTCTATCCACTTCCAGAGAAAGAACTGGAGTCTGAATGCAGATTGAAGTATACTATTTTTCACTTTCTTTATTTTGTGTGTGGGGGTGGGGGGTGGGGGCTTGTTGTTCTGTGTCTTCTTTCACAATATGACCAGTATGGAAATATTTTTTGCATGATTGCACATGTATAACCTATATCAAATTTCTTACCATCTTAGGGAGGGGGAAGGATGGGGAGTAAGGGAAGGAGGGAGAGAATTAGGAGCTCAAAAAAATTTTTGAAATGAATGTTAAAAATTGTTTTTAACATATAATTGGCGAAAAAAGAAAATATTATTGAAAAGTAAAGAGCTAACATTCTGATAGGGGAAAACAACAACATAGAGCAGAGGAAATTAATGTGAGAGAGGGATGAGATGGTGCTCATAAGGAGATGTCCGTGTGCTCTGACATGCAGGTGGTGGGATGGCCCGGGGGGCCTTGGCTGAATAACTGAAAGGTTGGATGGGATGATAAAGCATTGTCTGGTGGCTAGGGCCAGCCATAGATAGAGTGGGCTAAGATAGCCAGTTTTCATTCAGTCACTGATCAGCCAGGCTGGGCCCTAACTTCATAGAAGAATGGGTTAACTTCCTCAGGAACTGGGGCCATGTACTTATACATTTACATGATGTCCTTCTCCCCATTAGAATATAGACTCCTTAAGGGCAGAGGCTGTTTTCATTATTCCTTTGAATCTCTGGAGCTCAGGATGGCACTTAGCACAGGTAAGCCCTTTGTTAAATGCCTGTAAAAGCACAGGTAAGCCATTCCTTAAATGCCTGTAGATTGATTTATCAATCAGTCGTGAGCTTTAGCCCTCATCTGGTTTTAATCTGTCCAATCACATTTGTCTCACAACAATGGCATGCTGGTAAATGTTCAACAGCCAGTTTTCTAAAAAATAAAAATGTCCCCATAACACACTTTTAAGTTTAATCTATATTGTTAATATTTTCTCCAACACTTTCTTCAATCAACAGTCAACAAAACAACAAACTAAGCCCTGATTGTGAATACTGATTACCAAGGTATAAATGCTCACACTGATAATTTAACAATCACTTCGGTTAGAGCAGGCTCCAGCACACCCTTGTGTATTATATGGAAAGAGCATAGGTAGGATCCAGTCCTGGATCCACTTATTAGCTATGTGGCCATGGCTTGGTCATACCTCAATTTCCTCTTTTCTAAAGTGGGTATAATAACGCTAGCAGCATCTGCTTCAGGGAGGTGATGAAACTTAGATCTACAAAAAATGTGTGTATGCTGATATTTCACTCCTCAGGTTCTGAGGGGCTAGAGTTTCTAGAACTTTCACTTATGATCCCCCACAAGGGTGCTGCCCAGCAATAATTAGCTATCTGTACTTAATTAAAGTATTTATCAAATAGACATAGTTAAAAATAGTCAGTAGAAAACAATCCCCTCAGACTTGGGCACGTGCTCCATTTATACGCACAAGGTAGTGAAACACACATGTAGAGAATGCATGTGGCTAAGGGCACCTTTCAACTCCTAACACTGGCAATTATTTTCTACTTTCATAGAGTTGCACCAAATTCTTCTGAGGTGTAGCTCTCTTCCCAGGTCTGAGGGTTGGGTCTTTTTTAGAGTCCATAGCCAGTTCTTCTTTCTGCCACAAGGGAGCAATGTTCACTAAAGCTGCTGCCATCTTCAGGTGGATGATCATTCTGTCTCACTCTGTAGTTCTTTTCACTCTCATTGGCCATTACCGCCATGAGGTCTTAACTACTGCTGCCATTTATCTCCAACTGCTGATAAGATCTCAGAACCTCCAGAACTCACAACTCACAACATGTCCTTGGAATATTCATTCACCTAAGATCAGAGAATAAGCAAGGAAGGAAGGAAGGAAGGAAGGGAGGGAGGGAGGGAGGGAAAAAGGAAGGAAGGAAGGAAGGAAGGGAGGGAGGGAGGAAGAATTTATTAGATCCAGCTCTAAGGAATCTTGACTCCTCACAGCCACTGCAAATGAAAGAGAGTGATGTAAGTCAGGAGAGTGATGCTCCTTTGGTAAATCCACTTAGTTCCAGTTCAGCAATCCCAGAGTCAACACATCTTCTGGCTCTGAAGACAATTAGAAGACTTTTCATCATCACTTCAGACCAACCCCTCAGTCATAGATGATGGGCAACGGGCTTCCCCAAAGTTTCCACATGGTCATTTGGGAATGGAACTCCATTAGAGCAGGGATGGGAGGTTTGACCTTTTTTTTTTTTTTTTTTTTTTTTGGTATTACCATCACTTAACACAATACCTGACACATAGTAGGGTCTTAATAAATGGTGGTTGACTGACTTACAGGAATTAGGAAGGGAATAGCTGCATATGCTTCAAGGACTGGCCCCTCATAGGCCAATCCACCCTTATAACTATATATCTCTATGCATTTGCATATCCTGGCCTTCGAAACTCTATAACCTGGCTATGTGCTCCTCATGTTTAACCTTCTCATCTTTATTCAATTTTCTTTGATTGCCCCAGTGACATTGATATCCCCTCTTCTGTCTTTTGCTCTGCATTATCTTCATGTAGGGTTAATCTCTTCTGTATTTGATGTGTTGGTATGCTAGAGTATACATCTCCTAAGGGCAGGGCTTCAGCTTTTTCATCCTGATTTTGCTCCTGGGGCCTGCCTCCTTTTCTTGTTCAGCCCTTGTGGTGGAAAGAGCACTGGATCCTGACATCATAAGACTTGGCTTTGAATCTCAGCCTTGCCACTGATCAGCAATAGGACAGTCGATGAGCCATTCACTTAACCCCTGAATCTCGGTTTCCTTAGCTATAAAATCTGAAAACAGTACTTCTACAACTGACTTCACAGGGTTATTGAGTGAACCAAATGAGATAGAGCATCTAAAAGGTGCTATGTAAATATTAGCTGTTATTAGTCAGGAAAGGCAGTGTGGCATAGTGGATGGGGAGCCAACTTCAGAGTCAGGAGGACCTGAGTTCAAGTTCCCTCCATGTTTCCTAATCTGTAAAATAAGGAGATTGCATTTGGTGGTCTCAAAGGTCCCTCCCAGCTCTGAATCTATGATCCTATTGATGGAATCCTAATAAATCTGCCCCCAGCCCCAATATTCTAAATTCCTTATAGGTCCCACTGAACAGCAGGCCCACTGTCCCTCCCCGCCCCCCCACTATGACTTCTTCATATATGCCTCACTGCTCACATTGGGTGTGTCCATGAACTCATATTTCCCATAGAAACAGCAGATGTGTCCATGCACTCAACCACAACCACATCGATCTAGTCTCAGACAGGACCACAATACTCAGCCAATCAGAAGGCAGCACCAGCAGGATGCCCAAGTAGGATGTGGACCCCACAGTAATGGCACAGTAATGGCAAAAGCTGCCCTTTAGGTGAACTTGTGACATAGAGAGGCTTGTTATAATATCATTATCTTACGTACCTACCATACAAATGGGTTTTTCTGTATGCATTGTGGGTAATCGTTCTGTGGCTGGGACCCCTCCCCTATTACTAATCCCTTAACAAACCCCTCCTGCCTTTTTGATAGTCATAATTTCTGTTACATAATTGCATCTTTATTCTATAAAAATCCATCCTACTTTCTCTGAAGTTGCTGGTTCCTCTTGAAACTTGGCCCACTTCATGAGAGGAGTCAATCTCAATAAATGCTTATACTTGGATTAGAGGTGGTCTCATTCTGTATTCTTGGAGATGGTTCCACCACAACATATCATGAAATGGTAACACTATGACCCTAAATTGTGAAACTACATTGTGAAAACTACATTGGTAGAGAGAGTTTCCTCACTAGCAATTTCCAATGAAATCACAGGTCCAGACCCTCCTCCCCCCAAAAAACGTTTGCTAAGCTTCCCTTCCTCATTCCCTCCCCACCCCCAAGACTGACAAGCTTCCTATAAATACTCATACTATCCCTCCACACCTGGAGAATGCATTGATTTGATGCGTGAAGCCTTCATTCTTTGCTATCTTCCTTTTCCTTGCACGGGCTTCATTCCTCATTTCCAGCTTGCAGCTCCCTTCTCCCTCTTCCCTACAGCCCATAGTTTCTCTCTGCTGTGCTACCTAATTATTTCCATCTCTTACTTCGTTCTACACACCGACCTTTCCCTCAGGGTATATTTATTACTGGATATGGCACCTAACCTTTGAATAGACATTCATCTGAACTCCAAGTATTTTCCATTTCCAGTCTCAATAACTCTTTCTGCCCCTTCTTGGTCTTAACTCTCTCCCTTTCCTCCTTTCTAGTCTATGCCTGACTCTATGATTAGCTCTTTATGGTGTTATCTTTATGCACAGCGGTGTCTCTCACTTCTCTCTGTTTCTGTCTTTCTGTTCTTCACCCTCTCTATCTCTCCTCTCTTTTCTCCTTGTTCCCTTGAACCTCCTCTATCTCTCCCTCTCTTCTTTTTCTTCTCCCTCTTTCTTTTATTCTCTTCTCCGTTCTCTTTCTCCTCTCCACTTCCCTTTCTCTCCTCCCACTTTTAAAAACTCTTCTCCTTTTCTATACACTCTCACCTGTCTCTTCTTTCTTCTTTTCTCTTATCCTGCTCTCTCTTCTCTCCTTTTTCTTTCTCTACCTCCCATTCTTCCTTCTCCCCAATTCTCTCCCCTCTTTTCCTCTCTTAATCTCTTGACCTGGTTTCTCTGTCTCTGTCTTTCTCTGTGCCTCTGTCTCTATCTCTGTCTTTCTCTCCTTTCCTCCATCTTTGTAAGATACTTCCAACAGAACTATTTTCAGATCATGATCTTTTTTAAAATAAAATTTTATTGATAGCTCGTGTTTTTTGTATCATCTAAATTTCTCCAGTATCTCCCTCCCTTTCCCCGACCAGGGAGCCATCCCATAAAACAAAGTATTTTTTTCTTTTTTAAGAAAACAAATAAAAGAGAAAGTCAGCAAAACCGGTCAATACTTTAAAACATCCCCAAAAGTATGAAATGTTTGACACCCATGGACTTCTCACTTCTGCAGAGGAATGGAGGGAAATGTCTTCTCACACCTCCTCTTCGGGGCCAAGCTTGTCCTTTGGGATTCCGTAGCATTCACTTTCAGATGCTTTCTGGAATTGTTCTTTCCATCTACTTTGGTGCGGTTGTTCTGTATTTTGTTTTCTTAGGCCATTATTTTTTAGATATTTTATTGATGGGTTTCCCTAAAGTTGGTTCCCCTCAGATCCAGTCACTGAGACACTCTCAAAACCACTGAGTTACCTACATATCGGTCACAGTTTACGTTATAGAGACCCAGCTAAAGTTTTTGTCCATCTCTTCATCTTCCTGTTTCTGATATTATTTCAAGCTTCCTGTTATTATCCTCTGTCATTCTATAGCTTTCCCCAGGTGCTCTCCCCAAAAAGCTTTTCACCTTCTACTTTGCAGCCTGTTTCCTGGGATTTATACATTCTTCATTCCACCATCCTTTGACCTAAGACTGCATTTTGTTTGGACTTTTCTTACGTACATATCATGGACTTCCTTGATGTAGAGCTGTTTTTGTTGGCATCTTTTTCTACTGGAAGTATAAGCTCATTAAGGTAGTTAGCATCCCTAGCAGTGCCTAGCACTTAGGGGATGTTCTATAAATGTTTGCTCAGTGAATGGATGTCATATTTCTTCTGATTTGAGCCATGCACAATACGCGAACCAATGAACTCTTTAGATGGTATTCCTGCCCAACTTGATGGGAACATTTCAGAATCATTATAACTATTGTCTCTAACAACAATCAGCCTATACAGGATGGGCAAAACACAACCTGAGTAGTAACTATGTCTTGTATCTCTGCCAAGTTCTTAAGCCTGAATGTCTCCCAAGAACTCTCTGATGGGCTTTATTGTTGAGTTAATTATGTTGCTCTTAAGAGTAGGTAATTTTAGTTTCTTGCATTGTAGACTCCTACAAATGGATTGCCACTTGTAGGAGGTTTTAGGGTTTGGTTAAGTGGTTTGATTTCTTTTTTGTATTTTTTTTTCTCCTGCATGGAACTAATGAGCCCAGTGAACAATGGGCAATTATGGTAGAAAGGGTATTGTGTTTGGAATCAGAAGGTCTGAGCTTGAGCCCAAGTTCTGCCAAATGCTAACTCTTTGTCCTTGGACATATCATCTATTCGTTTTACCTTAGTTTCTTCACCTGTAAAATGGGAGCAATAATACATACACTTCATCCCTCATAGGATCATGGTGAGGAATAAAATAATTACTATAAAGTATTTTGTAGCCATAATAATAGTTTGTGAACTGACTAGAATTCTGGGGTTTGGAGTTCAGAGGGACAAGCATTCCCTCTCAGTCCTGAACGCCCGCCATTTGGAATATTAAAATCTTTGAGCCAGAAAATAGACTTGAGTCACATTTGGAAGTTGGTTGGGTTTTTTTTTTAAATACACAGTAAATGAGAGAACAGATTAAAAGGAAGGAGCAGGGTTTGCAGGAGCTAAGCATTGGCTGTAGGGAAGATAGAGATCTCAGCCCCATCCAGGACTTAGTGGGCTGAGCTACAGAGAAATGGCAGCTCAAAGGGCAATGGGTGAAGGCATGGAGAAAAAGGAAGAGATTGAGGTGGGCTGTCAGGTCCCTGAAGGCATCTTAGAACAAAGAAATCAGACTGATGCTGCTGGTTATAATTGACTTTTCAAGGTCTGGGGGAAGTTCCAAAAGGTCTACACTTTCCCCCAACACCTCCTCCTCATGCCTTCCAGTACATCACACTGGCTGTAAAGCCCTGGGAACACTTTAGAGAAAGGGTTTCATAGATTCTAGGGATTCTTGCTAAAGTTCTGTAGTTGGCTCTTGGATCCTGGGTTTCAGTCCAGGTTCTTCCACTAATTTGCTGGGTGATATTAGGTAAGCTACATCACCTTTCTGGGCCTCAGTTTCTTTCATCAGAAAAAATAAGAGAAATGAACTAGATGATCAAATGTTTTAACTTGGGCAGAAATAATAGAAGCTTCTCACTTCTTTCTTTATATTCTTACATTTATTTATATATTTATAATATTTATATATAAATAAATATATGATATTTACATATTTCCTATATCTTTATTTTCCTTCATATATAAAGAAACCCAAGGTTGGTCGTGATGGTTTATATTGTATAAATATTGTCCATGCCAAGTAAAGGGGAGTGGGGGAAGGTAGGAATTATCTAGAAATGTGCAAAATTTAAATTGGGGTAGAGAACCAAACCTTTGTCTAAATGTTGGGAATTTTCCTAACTATGGGGGCACTGAACTATTATGATTACATTAATAATTTTTGTTTGGTGCAATCTGCATAATATAGAAGAGAAAAGGACCCTGTGAACCTGAGGGCCACTGTATTTTTTCTAGGTTAAAAGTGACTTAATTGATGTGTCAAGGTTTGACTGATTAAATCTCTAGCCTGAAGAGGGTGGCAAAGAGGAAGGGGCAGTGATCAAAGAGATCACTGCCTAAATCATGCCCAGGGAGGAGGTAGGTGAGGCTTTGAAAGATTTGTATCTGCTCATTTCCAGAAAGGAGGACATAGCAGGATGAGTCAAGTACTGGCCAACACACTTGAGCTTCCACAGCAACGCCCGCAGGGGAACCATAACCATAGGGGAGTATATGAATATGAGGCATTATCATTAGTGATACTGAAAACATCTCGAAACTTATTCAATGGCAAGTAACCCATTGCTCTTCCTTCCTCATGACTTATCCTGAGTCTGTAAGAAAGGGAAATAGACAATCTTAATGTAGTTTAATCCAGATGAGTAGGGAGAAGGAGTAATTTGTTGGGTGGGGGTGTTTTATTTGCTTTTGTTGAACACACACACACACACACACACATGCCTACTTTAACTTACAGGATAAGGTGATGAGCTAAAGGCCACTGAACTGTCCCTAAGCATCTCTTACCCTCCACTCTCCAACACCAGGATAGTCACAGGGTTGGCCCCTGCAGAAGGAGACTAGAGCAGGAGGAGGGGGGGGAGGGGCTTATTTTCTTGGGCTGG
Source organism: Trichosurus vulpecula (assembly GCF_011100635.1). NCBI lineage: Eukaryota > Metazoa > Chordata > Mammalia > Diprotodontia > Phalangeridae > Trichosurus > Trichosurus vulpecula. The sequence continues at coordinate 389,135,146 of NC_050575.1, forward strand.
TTGGGGAGAATACGGAATCCTGCAGAATTCAAGAACAACAAGAACCATCTCTAATGTGTCTTGGTTACTATGGCAATAGGGACTTGGTAAGATGCCAACATGAGAACATTAGCAAGAATCCTTAGATTTTATGAAACCCTTTTTCTAAGGAGTTTCCAGGGCTCTATACTCAGTGTGATATAGTGGAAATAGCCCTAAACTAGAAGTCCAGAGACCTGGGTTCTAGTCTCAACTCTGTTACTGACTCCCTGTGTGATGCTAGACTTTCTCTGGGCCTCAGTTTCTTCATTTGTAAAAATGAGAGGACTGGACTGATGATGGAAAGTTTTAACTGGGTCCTGCATCTGGCTGAATAATGATTCTCATTTATATAGCACTTGGAACTTTTCTATTTAATTTTCTCTCTTGTTATAAACCCAATAAGTATCCATAAACATGAACATTTCCATATGCAAAGAAAAGAAAAAAAACAGGATTGTAGATTAAAACATGAATGTTTGTGACTTATAACTTGGCTTTTAAAAGTCTATATTACATTTAACATGAAATTATCAATCCTGACATCCTTGTCTGTGTCCTCTTCTGTGTTTCTTTCTGCTTGCATCTATGTGGTTTCTAAAATGTTTCATTTGCAATCATTTCTTTCCTTTATTCTTTTTTCTAATAAATTTATGTATTTATTTTTAGTTTTCAACATTCAGTTTCATAAGTTTTAAATTTTCTCTCCCTCCTTCCCCAAGATGATGTGCAATCAGATATAGGCTCTACATATATACAGTCTTATTAAACATATTTTCACATTAGTCATGTTGTATAGAAGAATTAGAATGAATGGGAGGAACCATGAGAAAGAAAAAACAAAACAAAACAAAAAAGGAGAGCAAACAGTGTGCTTTGATCTGCATTCAGACTCCATATTTCTTTCTCTAGATGTGGACGGCATTTTCTATTATGAGTCTTTTGGAGCTGTTTTAGGTCTTTGCATCGCTGTTATTCTTTTTTTAAATCACTGTCACTCCTTATCCACTCTCCTCTCCCCCCAGTAAATCTCTCTCCACAACAAAAGCTCTGCCTTTTAACAAATTAGTGTGGTCAAGAAAAACCAATTCACACTTTGACCATATCTGAAAATGCATACCTCAATCTACTAGTCTACCACTTCTCTGTCAAGAGATAAGAAATATGTTTCATAAAGAGATAGCATGGTGTAGTAGACAGGGCTCTTTACTCAGTCAGGAAGACTTGAGATCAAATCCTGCCTCAGACATAAACCACCTTGTGACCCTGGGCAAATCATCTAAATTCTTGGTACCTCAGCATGCTCATCTGTAAGATGAGAAGATTGCACTCAATGGTCTCTAAGGTCTATCCCAGTGTAGGGATTATAATGGTCCAACCTACAATAAAAGAGACTGGGGAAGAGCTCTGAGCCAATGGCACTTTATTAAGGGGTCCATGGTCCCCTCTAATAAAGTGGACCTTAGAACTTCCTTAAAATCTGAGATGCCCCCTTCTTCCAGGACCTTGTTTTTATAGGGTTCGATACCAGATTTGTTACCTGAACATTTTGAAGAGGCTATTCAAAGCACAGAATCCCCTTGGTTGCTAGATCTTGCTTTGTGGGCCAAAAAATGATGTAGCAGCTAGAAATGTATGTCAGCAGGGGATCACAGATTGGGTGAAGCATGGGGCCTATCCACTGAATAAGTAGTCATAAAATGGTCACTTGCTCACGTTGGCCAAGACAGAATGGTCTGGAGATGGAAAAATAGCTGGGGGACTTTCTATGCCATTGAGTCACCTCTGCCATGCTGGGCTTGGTCACCATGACAAGAAAAAACAAGAGCAGAGGGCCTTTAGTTAGCTTCCTATCATTAAGCAAGGGAACCTATAATCTATAGCTCATAGCTCTGGGGCCTAACATACAGAACTTTTAGTCACTACCCACATGGAATCATATCAAATTGATAAATACTGATTAGAATAGAGTAGGGGTCTGTATTGGCAATTACATTGGGTTCTTTCTTACTGTTTTAGAATGATTAATTAAGTGTCTTTGATTGAGCCTTACTAGGTGCAAAGCCCCAGGCCCAAACCCCTATCTACTAGGTGCTTAAGCCTATGTGGGCACGAAGCCCTCAGGGTCCTAAGGGGAGTTGCTAAGACCAGAGCCAATAGTAGGGGCCTGAGTTCTGGTTGCTCAGATGATGTTTGATGATGGCTGAAGAGTGTATAAAAAGAGAGAACAGAGCTATTTGCTTGGGGCTCTCACTCTTGGAGGTGTGTTGATGTGGAAACTCTGGGCAGCTGTAGTTAAGAGCCCTCCAGCTTGTAAACCTGGATGTCTGGACTTTGTTAAACTCTGGTAACTATGCATTGAGATTTGAATCAGACAAGGTCTGTCTGTTGATGTCTGTAATTTGTTTGTATTTGCTCTGAAGTTCAGAGTGCTGACTTTTTCCCCTGAACTAAGTGAATGATATTTGTATGTTGGATTGAAATAAGATTGTTAACCCCTTAATGCTACTTTCCTTAGTAAAGCAGATCAAAGGAACCTATGCTGGCAGTCTTTGTTGTTGGGCCTGTGTTGATCTTTCACCCCCACAACAGCTGCTAGCTGAATTGTTTCAACAGCATGCAAATGAATTATTTCTCACACTAGTTCAAGATCTATCGTGCCCTGATCAGTCTTCTGGAGTTCTGATTGGTTATTGCATTGGTCTGTAGTCTTTCATATTTGCCACCCCTTACACAGTCATTGTATAAATTGTTCTCCTAAATTCTTGTTTCACCCTACATCAGTTCATACAAATCTTCCCAGGCTTCTCTGAATCTGCCCCTTTCATAATTTCTTACAATACAATGCTATTCGATTGCATTCATATAGCATAATCTGTTCCACTATTCTCTAATTGGTAGATACTCTCTTTGCTTCAATAAAAAGTGTTGCTATGGATATTTTTGTATGTATGGGTCCTTTCTCTCTGCCTTTGACGTTTTAAGGATATATGTCTGGTGGCAGAATTACTAAGTCAAAAGATATGCAAAGTTCAGTGACTTTTGGAATATAGTTCAAAATTGCCTTCCAGAATGTTTGGACCAATTTATAGCTCTACCCACAATGCATTAATGTGCCTGTCCTCTTAGAGTGCCTCCAAAGACTGCCATTTTCCTTTTTTGTCATCTTTACCAGCCTTCTACTCGTGAAGCAGGATATCAGAGCTCTTTTAATTTGCATTTCTCCAATTAATATTTTGAAGCCTTTTATGTGGCTGTTAATAGTTTGCATTTCTTCTCTTGAGAACTACCTGGACATATCTTTTGATTATTTGTCTACTAGGGAATGGATTTTATTTTTATATATTGTACCATTTCCCTTCATATCTGGAATATCAGACCTTTATTGGAGAATTTTATTGCAAAGATCTGTTTCCCAATTAATTTTTTCCCTTCTAAGTCCAACTGTGTTGACCTTCTAGTGGAAACGTTTCACTTGTATGTAATCAAAATTACCCATTTAAGTTTGTAAGATTATTTCTATCCCTTGTTTGAACAAAAACTCTCTGCTTACTCATAGTTGTCCATGGTTGGGAATCATATCTCCTTCCCCTCTCCTCTAATTAGTTGATGATATAAATTTTTATATCTCTTAAATCATGTATCCATGTGGAGCTTATGCATATATATGGTATATGGTACAAGAGGTTGATCTAAACCTCATTTCTGCCATACTGTTTTTCAATTTTCTCAACAGTTTTAATCAAATAGTGAGGGTTTTTTTTTATCCTAGTAGTTAATGTCTTTCACTTTAAAATTTTTAATGCAATTCCCTCAAACCACCCCATGAGGTAAATTGCATAGGATTCAGAGCAGTAGAGATATCATTCAGTTCAACTCTCATTCTACAAATTTAAAAACAGGCTCACAAAGGAGAAGTGCCCAAAACCACACAGAAATTAAGGAGCAGAGCCACCATTTGAACTCAGGTCTTCTCATTTCAGATCCTGTGCTTTCCACTTTATGGTTTTAAAACCATGGCTTTATAATTCCTTTGATGTTGGCCACCGCTGCTTGAAATAAGGTGGTACTTGAGAGCACAGGCCTTTTCAGGGGGTGTGAGGTAAAGTAAGACTTTTCTAGACAGTACCCAAACATTTATCCATTAGTCTATGGAGAAATGTATATATGAATCAGAGAGGTAATGGAAAAGGAAAGAGCTGACCATTTGGAGCAAGTCACTTAACCCCAATTGCCCTGCCCCCCAAAAAACCCGAAAATTTAACAATCAGCTCTCTAGCATGCCACTGTACCACTCCCTACTCAGTGCACACCAAGGCTCTGTGCCTTATTTCCACTTTCCCATGACTCCAATCCCCTCACTCAAGGCAAGGGTAGTTTGGGGAAATAAATTAGATAATCCTCACAAATAAGTCATAAAACTATGGAATCCAGAGCTGAAAGAGACGATATAAATCGTCTAGTGCAGTCTCTTCATTTGACAGAAGGGAAAACCTGAGTCCATAGGAAATGTCATTATAACACACTAAGTTTACCCATTTTTTTTTTGTCAAGGAAGGAAGGAAACAAGCACATATTAAGCATTTACCATGTGCCTGGCACTGTGCTAAACACCAGACCACATCCAGGCTGATATACCCACAATAATAATTGATATTTACATGACACTTTATGGTTTTCAAGGCATTTAATAAATATGATGTTATTTTCTCCTCACAACTGTGAGAGGTAGGTGCTGGCTACCTAAGGAAATTAAGGCAGATGGAGGTTGAATGACTTGCCCAGGGTCCCACAGCTACCAAGTGTCTGAGACTGCATTTGAACTCAGGTCTTCTTGACTCAGAGCCAGGGCTCCATCCACTGTGCTACCACAGGATCCCAGAGTTGAAGCTCAAGGGACACATCTAGCCCCATCTATGCTTGAGAAATAATCTCCTCTCAGACATATCTGAGTAGTGCTCACCCATTCTCTTCTTAAAGACCTCTAGTGAGAGAGAACCTGCCACCTCCCAGGGCTGTCCATTGTGCTCTGGGGTGCCTCTAATTGTTAGGAAATTCTCACTTTTATCAAACTCAATCTGCTTCTCTGCAGCCTTTTCCCATTGCTGTACCAAGTTCTCTCTTCTAGAGCCAGACAGAAACAGTCTAATGGTTTTCCATATGACAGTTCTCCAAATACTTGAACACAGCTACTGTGTCTTGGCTAAACTGTCTGCAGGCCGTGATCATGAAAGCCTTCACATTCTATTTGCCCACTTCTGGGCATTCTTTATCTCATCAACGTTTTGCCAAAAATGTGGTGCCCGATACCTCAGCAGTGTTCTGAAAACACAGAGTAACTGTCACTCTGCAGTGCCCAGCATTTAAAAATGAGATTGGAGACAATTCACCCAAGGTAGACCGTGAGATCAATACATAATTTCATTTTCTGTGACTGACGCAATGCTACAAAATTAAAGCTAAATTATCTGCCTTGTTGGAAAGAACAGAGGAAGAGAGAGACTGCCAAGATATTCCTGATAATGCATTGCCCTAAGGTTTTCTCTCTTTAATGAATGAATAAAAAACCTTTTATTAAGTCTGCTTTGTGCCAAGCACTTTGCTAGGTACTCCGGTTAGGGACTCGACCTCTGATTTCTTTGATATAGAAGACTCCCAGGGGAGAAAATTCCTTCTACTGATTCAAACTAGCACCTTCTTTACAAGTTAAAACTTTTAGGCATTGAGAAATTAAAAAGAGGTAGAGGACCACACAGCCAGTAGGGGGCAGAAGTGGGACCTGAGCCCAGTGCTTCCTGGCTTCTCTATCTGCTGCCTCAAGCGTTGGGTTTACAGATCCAAAAGTGAGATGTCTTCTGACCTTAAGAAACTGAAACACATGGAGGTGGGGGGAGAGTGGTGGCCAGGGAAGGGTATTTTGATGAGAGAAGTAACTGGGGTGGTGAGTAGTACAACAGGGTAGTCCATGACCCAGAGGCAATGGCAGTATTTTGTTTAATTATAGTTCTCAAGGCAGGAAGTAGAAAGAGGTGGGATGTCCAGGGAGAGGGCATTGACCAGGATAAAGATGAGGATGCATGGATCAAAGGAACTGAGAGTTACAGGGGCTTAGCTCCTCTGGAAATGGCCCATGGAGGTCTGCTTTGAGGGGTCTAAGATTCACAGAAAAGAAAGTTGACGAGGATCTGGCCTTGACACTAGGAAACAGTCTCTAATAACAGCAACATTATGTGATGATCAACTCTGATTGACTTAGCTCTTCTCAGCAATGCAATGATCTAAGACAATTCCAAAAGACTTACAATGGAAAATGCCATCCACATCCAGAGAAAGAACTATGGAATCTGAATGCAGACTGAAACAGTATTTTCTTTCTGTTTGTTCTTTCTCATGGTTTTTCTCTTTTGTTCTGATTCTTCTTTCACAACATGACTAATGTGGAAATACATTTAATATGATTGCACATGTATAGACTATATCAGATTGCATACCATTTTGGGGAGGGGGAGGGGAGAAAGGGAGAAAAAAATCAGAACTCAAAACTTATAAAAGTGAATGTTGAAAACTATCTTACATGTAAGTGGAAAGATAAAATATTATTAAGAAAAAAAAGAAATATTTGAGGGGGTGACAGATAAATATAATTCTAGTCCAATATTACCTTTTAGAGATAGGAGAGATTGCCCAAACCTCTGCAGTCCTGGTTCTTATCTACCCCTTTCACCAGATAGTCTGCTGACAGTGTAGGCATGATCTTCCTACTGCTTTCAACAAAGTTGGGGCTAAATTTCAGATCATATCTGTACATATAACCTACAAGCCATGTTACATATCTTAAACAGTCCTCCACACACACGTTATGTATACATATATATCTCTTTTCTTATAGGCTCTCCTCCTTATGGGGAACTCGCATTTCTCTAAGTACATGGTATAGTTCAGCTGTCTTCCTCATGAAACTTCAAATGGGATCAGTGGCCTTTTCTCCCTCCCCCCTCCCCACCCCACCCAGCTTCAGTCTACACTGAAACAAGGATGTGTCTCCTATCTCTCTAAAGGGATCAAAACCTCTTCCTGAATCGCTGTCTGTTGCCATCATTAATCACACCAGACAAGGATTTGGTGGCTGCCTGATTTTTTTTTTGTTATAATTGGACACCGGACATATGTGATTATGTGAGTGGATGAAAACATGATCAGAAGATAAGCAATATAAACAACATAAATTGGTCACTTTTGGCCACAGCCAAAGGGTCAGACCTTTGTCTCTCCTTCTGGCTCTTAATGGAACAGAAAGTAGGATGGGGTCAGCAGCACATACGCCATCAGTTCTGAGCGTCACCAACCTACAGTCATAGCCTGCCAGAATCCAAGAGGAAATGGCACATCTGCTGCTGAGGATGAAGAAGTAGAGGGATCTAACAAGAAACCTGGCAAGATTCAATCAATGCAAGCCTTTATATTCAGTCATTTCCAAGTGAAGAAGGGTACAGTGGTAGGTGATGGGAAATGTTGGAAAACATGGATTGGTATTAAGAAATGAAAGAGGTTAAAAGCCTCCTGACTGTGTGGAAAGAATCATTTCTTCAAGAAAAGGGTCAGAAGGTATTGGATGCAGTAAGCATTGGACAATATGGCAAAAAAATAACATGTATTATGTGTTAGTGGCCCCAAAATGACTGGTTACTGACATGGGAGTCATTTCAAGATCAACACTCTGTGCTGTGAAGTAATCAACGGGGTAGGGGAAAAGTCAAAAGCAATATTAAAGCACTCACACAAGTTGTCAATTCTGAAAAAAAGGGCAGGGGGAGGAATTACTAAATGTCCACCAAATTTGACATCATACAGCCTACTTTGATCAATATGTGTAAGATATTTTCCATGTCTGGAATGCATTCCTTCTTCATGTCTTCTTCTCATAGCCCTTATCTTCCTTCAAGGTTCAATGTAGGTGCTGCCTCTTTCTTCCACTGATCCTCCCAGGGGAGGATCTCTTATTCTCTCTCTCTCCCTTTCTCTCTCCCTCCCTCTCTCTCTCTCTTTCTCTCTCCCTTTTCCTCCCTCCCTCCCCCTTTTTTCCCTCCTCATCCCTCTCAAAATTACCTTTTGTTTACCCATCTTTGTTCATTCTGCTCCAGTAGAATATAAGGTTCTTGAAGGAAGGGACTGTTTTATTTCTTTATTCTCAGCAACTAGCCCAGTGTCTAGTGTAATGTAAGCCCTTAGAAAATGTTGGTTCTGCCAGGAGAACATTGTTGACAGTAACAGCAACATTGTGCAATGATCAACTTTGATAGTTAGCTCTTCTCAACAACGCAATGATCTAAGACAATTCCAAGGGACTCATGATGGAAAATGCTATCCACATCCAGAGAGAGAACTATGGAGTCTGAATGCAGATCGAAGCATACTACTGCATTTCCCCATGTATAAGACGCAAGCTTTTCCGAAAAATTTGGGGTCTAAAAACTGGGTGCGTCTTTTACAATGGTTACAGATTTTTTTACTTGCATTTCCTGCTTTTTCTCGCTTGATGTCTTTGTGCTCATTGTTTCACATTTGTTACTGGTATATTAGGTTACATTTTGCCACGTTCTGCCAGAAATGGCTCAGAAAAGATTTTTGTGCAATGCTGAATTCAAGTTAAAAGTGATCCAGTTTGCAAAAGTGAATGGAAATCATGCTGCTGAACGTAAGTTTGGTCCTCCTCCAATGGAGAAAACAATCCGAGACTGGCTAGGGGAAGAAGAAACCCTACTGAAAACACCACAGCAGAAGAAGGCCATGAGAGGCAAGTCAGTAAAATGGCCTGATTTAGAGAGGGAATTGAAGATATGAATTGAAGAGCAAAGGGCAATTGGAATTCCTGTGTCCACAAAGATGGTTCAGCATAAGGCAAGAAGAATTGCTGATGAAAAAGAAGTTACTGATGTCAAAGGAGGACACAACTGGTGCTTCAGGTTCATGAAACGGAATGGACTAAGCATGCACACACACACACACCAGGCTTGCCCCAAAGATGTGTGAAAGCTATGAGCAGATGCATAAAACTTGAGTTCAATAACTTTATGTAATACATTTTTTTTTTCAAATTTTGGGCCCCAAAATTAAGGTGTGTCTTATACATGGGGAAATATGGTATTTTCTCTTTTTGTGGGTTTTTTGTTTTTCCTTTTTTCCCCTTTTGGTCCTGATTCTTCTTTCACAATATCACTAATTTGGAAATATGTTTAATATGATGGTATGTATAGCCTTTATCAGATTGTATGCCATCTTGGGAAGGGGAGGGGGGAAGGGAGAGGGGAGGGAGAAAAAATTTGGAATTCTAAATCTTGTGAAAGTGAATGTTGAAAGCTATCTTTGTATGTAATTGGAAAAAAATACTATTAAGTGGGGAAAAAAGAAAATGTTGGCTCTGGTTCTGCTCATTTCACTTTGTATCAGTTCATATTGGTCTTCCTGGGTTTTTTCTGAAGGCATCCTACTTGTTATTTCTTGTATTACATTGGTATTCCATCACAATCATATGCCACAGCTTATCTAGCTGTTCCCCAGTTGATAGCTAGCATTTTGCAGGGTTATTTAAGGTTTGCAAAGTGACGATCCTCACAACAACCCTGTGAATTAACTTCTTTCGTGCCAGTGTTACTGATTTCTCCTATCACCACATTTTAAACTCATTTCGCAAAAACTGAAATATACTACATTCCTTCAAGTTGGGCAGCTCATAGCTCCATTTGTAGTCATGCGTTTTAAAATCACAAGCAAATTCAACGTGTATCCTTGCCTAAATAAATAACTATTTTAAATTAAAAAACAAAACATAAAAGAAAATATAGGTTCTATGACTGAATAAATTCACTTTCATTATTACCATTCTTTGGAGATGGTTAATGTATACACCACAATGAGGAGGCCAAAAGATCCCAGAAACCATCTCATTAAGCGTACTTGATCTCCATCAAGCAGAGATATGACAGCACCATGTTAGACTATAAACTAATTGAAACACCCCAGAGGAAGATTGTGAAAGAATATGAGAAGCATCACTTCACAAAACAACAGGAAAACAAGCTTCCTCAAAGAGAGATGTGAAAGCCAACTAAGCCAGATCAACCCAAGAGCCTTTATAGAAGACACAGAAAGAAAGAAAAGAAACCAATGCAAAATCACACTGATTTTCTAGCTTTCTATGGGGATCTGTTCTCATCAGTGACAAGGGAGCCCACTGCTTTGGACTCTAATACTCAAATGCCTGTTGTGGTGTGGGAGGAAAGAGAAAGGGCACCCAGAAGATGGAGATGAGAAAAGCAGCTAAATTTCCCTAAATACACACAATTCAATTCATCCTGGAGCAAACACGGCTTTAAAGGCACTCAGATTGCTTTCAATCTATCTCAAAAAAAAAAAAGATTCCAAAAGAATGGAAAATATCATGGGGCCTATGACATCAGCAGCTATTGAACCACATATGTACTTCCTCATCTCTAGGATTTTTTTTTTAATGGAAATGGTCCTATTCCTCATATCAAGAGCATCTTTGATGCAATTAGGAGAAGGCTTTGATAGACAGCTTTCTACAGCAGACTATATTCTCTCAGTCACAACTGACTGAGAGGTATCAAGAATACAACATCCTGCTGTGCTTGTTGTCTGTTCATAACATCTCCTTGCCCCTCCCCTGCTCCTCACCCTCAAAAAAAGCATTTGACTTTGGTAAAGCAAACCCAAGCCTTGAATGTTCACATTCAGAAAGACATTTCCCCCCTGCATATGTTAGGATCATGTAAGATTCAATGAATGTTGCAATCACAGAGAAGATATTATAAAACGTACCCGTGTCAAGCCTTGCTTTCAGTTCTGACCGTGAGGTCTTAGGAATGACGTTGATGTGGGCAGCCAGGCAACACAGTAGAGTACTGGACCTGGAGTCAGGAAGATTAGTTCAAATCCTGCCTCAGATACTAGCTGTGAGGCCTTAGGCAAATCATTTAACCTCTATCTGTCTCAGTTTCCTCAACTGCAAAATGGGGATAATAACAGAATTATTGCGAGGATCATATGAAATAATATTTACAAAATGCTTCACAAACTTTAAAGTGATATATTATTACAGTTGTTATTTTTTGTAATTGACGATCTCATGCTCATTTACAGAATAACTAGGTTGATGAGAGAACAGGAGACCATGCCAAATGAGAGATTTGGGGGGGAATAACAGCTGCCTTTAAGTATTTTCCTTGGTCCCCCCAAGAGCAGAAATAGAAGGAACAGGTGGAAATCACAGAGACAGATTTCAACTTAATATATGGCGGAATTTTTTTTTCCTTCACAATCTGAACTATTCAGTATTTTCTCTGTGCTCCACATCTGGAAGTCTCCCCCATCTACTCCACGTGCTGACCTCCCTGGCTTCATTTCTGTCCCCACTAAAACTCCTTCTTTTACTGGAAGCCTTCCCCAACTCCTCTTAATCCTAATGACTTCCATCTGTTAATTATTTCCTACTTATCCTGTATATGGCTTGCTTTGTATATATTTTGCTTTCATGTCATCTCTCCTGTTAGATTACAAACTCCTCAAGGGCAGGGACTGCCTTTTGATTCTTTTTGTATGCCCCAGTACCTGGCACATCATAGTCATTTAATAAATGTAATATAATTGGAAAAAATAAAATATTATTTTTAAAAATGTTTATTGCTCAATTAATTGGAATGGCTCATCTTGAAAGGTAGCGAGCTCTGTAGCACTGGAGACATCTGGATAACAGCTTTTGTCATCGATGTTACAGAGGGATTTGCTTGAAGTGAATGCCCTCTGAGGTATTGTCCATATCTAAGACTCTTCTGTTGTTGTTCAGTCTTTTCAGTAATGTCCTACTTTCATGACCCCATTAGGGTTTTCTTGGCAAAGATACTAGAGTAGTTTGCTATTTCCTTCTCCAGCTCATTTTACAGATGAGGAAACTGAAGCAAACAGGATTAAGGGACTTACCCAGGGTCACACCAGTGACAATTTCACAACTTTTTGTTGTTTTCAACTAATTTTCTGCAGGTGTTTTGTCTTCCCAATGGAGTTATAAACTCTTCAAAGGCAGAGATATAACTTACCTATTTCTTCTGGATTTGACAGTTTGCAGGGCACTGACCTGTTTATAGGAGATACCTGGCTGGTCATTCTTGGCTGTTGACTGGCTGGCACTGGGGCAGAAGGAAATCTGAGCTGTTCCCTCCTTGTGTCACCTCCATCATTACTTACCTGGAACAAATGAGTCTGGTCTCTCTCAGCTCCACTACTTCATCACAGTGTTGCCTTCTCACCCCTTCCTATGCCAGTCCTTACCCTCCATACCAACTTCACCCTTCTCTAGTTCTAACCCAATCCTCCCTCCTTTGCCAACTCAGGTTTCTTCGCTCTCTCTTATATGAAACTTCACTGTTCTTGTGCCAACTTTTGCACTTCAGATCTAACGCACTTCCTGTGGAAAGCTAGACTTTATCAAAGTACAGTTTTCAGGGCACATGTTATTTTGTTTGGTCCTCAAAACAACCCTGTGAGGTAGGTAGTATGGGTATTATAATATCCAATATGCAATTGAGGAAATTGAGGTTCAGAGATGTCAAGTGACCTGCACAAGGTCACTTGCTAGTCACAGCTAGTCAAAGGCTGGGGAATTGAAACCAGATCTTATTCACTCCACTAGTACAGCAAATTTTAGCAGCTACCCTACCCAGGATCCATGTGTGGCAGTGTGGGAACACCACCAAGGATTTTGACCAGGAAATATGTATTGTGTTTACAGCTGTGGATTGGTCTCAAAATCTACCTCCTCAAAGAATTGGAAATTGAGGGGATGCCCATCAATTGGGGAATGGCTGAATAAGTTGTAGTATTGATTGTGATGGAAAACTATTGTGCTATAAGAAATCACAAGCAGGATGCTTTCAGAAAAACCTAGAAAGACATATATGAACTGATGCAGAATGAAGTGAGAAGAACCAAGAGAACATCATACACAGTTAATAGCAATATTGATCAATGCAATAATCAAGATAATTCCAAAGGACCCATGATGAAAAATGCTATCCACCTCCAGAGAGAGAAGGTGAATTCTGAGTGCAGATTGAGGCATACTTTTTAACTTTGTTTTTCTTGGTTTTTTGTATATTTTCTTTTGCAGCATGGCTAATATAGAGAAATATTTTGCATGATTTCACATATATAATTAACATTATATTGCTTGCCTTCTCAGGGGTGGAGGAAGCACAGGAGGGAAGGAGAGAATTTGAAACTCGAAATTTTTTAAAAATAAATTTTAAAAATTTTACATATAATTAGGAAATATTTAATGATATAAATAAAAATGTAGTTTTTAAAATCTACTACTTTCTTCCTCTTCTTGTGGCTTTCTAGGATGAATTTCTAGGCACATAGAAGTTAGAACCTGAATGAGCCATAAAGATTAAATGTTCTTAATGACAAATATTCTGAAGGCTCAGCTGAGAAATCACAGGATGTCTGACCTTGGTTATCCATCTCAGGATTGCTGTTTGGTTGACTGTGCTCAGAGAGAGAAACATAAAATGGAAGAGGAAGCTAGAAACTGAAGATCCAGTCTCAGACAAGTACATACACTCAGCTGACTTATCTGCTATTGGGGAGGAGGGTAATACACACACACACACACACACACACACACACACACACACACAAGCACGCACACACCACATACACACATGCATGCATGCATGCACAAACACACATACACATAATCAATCAATAAATAAACATGTTTAAGCACCTAGTATATACTAGGCACTGTGCTAAGTGCTGGGGATACACAAAGAAGCAAAAGAAAGTCCCTGCCTTCAAGGAACACACACAAAGCCCCTATAGGTCTAATGAAGACATCAAAGAATCCTGCTCAAAATGGGGGGAGAGAGAGAGAGGGAGGGAGGGAGGGAGAGAGAGAGACAGAAAGAGAGAGAGAGAGAGAGAGATAGAGAGAGAGACAGAGAGAGAGAGACAGAGAGACAGAGACAGAGAGAGACAGAGAGACAGAGAGAAGAGACAGAGAGACAGAGACAGAGACAGAGACAGAGACAGAGACAGAGAGAGAATGAGAATGGAAGTTATTCTCTTTTTCAGTTTACCGAGTGGGTAGGTCCTTTTGCCTCAGTGGCCAATTCCCTTTGGCATTAACCTCCAGTCACAGAAAACAAAGGACCAAACAGATCCATCACCATGTGAGGGTCTATCTCAATTTGTCAGATGAGGACACTGAGGCCTAGGACTAGGGACTTCCACATAGTCAAACAGTGTCAGTGGTAGAGCTGCCAAGTCCAGGACTTCTTTCATAGAGTTTATATCTGGAAGAGATATTAAAGACAATCTTTTCCAGTTCTCTCACTTTACAGACAGGTAGCCAAGACCTAGAGACAGGAAATGGTTTTCCCAAAGTCATATGTAATGAGGATCTGGCATATGCACAGATCCCATCAGTTTGCTCAGCTGATATAAATCCTCCATGTGAAGAGTCTAAGGAGATAGCTTCCAGGAGACCATGATGACCATAGTATTCCAGGAGAATCATGATGATATATAAGAGAAATGCCTTGGAGAGACTGTGGATCATGCATCAATGTTCCCTAACTGGTTCTGATTAGCTAACCATGTGGTTGGGTGGATACTTTTTTGTTGATTGTGTAGACAGAAATGTCATTATCTTCAAAAAGTCAGCTTTGACCTCTGTCCTTCATTTGCTTCTGGGGGAGCCCACTACATCTGAGGTGAGAGATCATATAGTAAAGTTGGATTACTTTAGGCTCTTCTTCCCCCTTGAGGCCTTCTGCCCACCCCCACTCCTCATAGGCCTCTGTCCTCAGCCTTTTGATTCATTTTTTCCATTCTAGTTGCAGGGAGCAGAGTCTCCAATATTGATTAGAAAAATGAGCCACAAGAATACAAAAGGTGGGATCCAGGTTGAGTTTTTGCAGCCAAAGCAACATCGATGCCCCAAGAAGCAAGGAGAAGTCTTTGGGAGTGACCCTCAGGCTCAGTGGAAAGAGTCACCTAACAGTTAGGACATATCTGGACATGAACTTGGTGGGACCAATGCTATTTAGGAACTGAGCTAGTTTTAAGGCTACTTCCAGAACTTGAGACAGTGTAGAGGAGAGTATGCCCTGGAAGTATTGGGGAAAATGTCTGTATATTTGCTCTTGCTATGTCTTTAGAGTAAATATCCCTTTGAAAAAGCTACTCAATGTTAAGTGATGAAATGGACCTGGGACACTAGTTTCAGGCCCTTAACAAATGTGAGGAACATAACTGGTGGTAGCTTGAGCCAATAGCATTAGAGAACCAAGATATCCAGAAATCCCTCAGGGTACCCTGGAATCTTAAGGGGAAATATTACTCACCTGGCACTGAGGGAATGGGGCAAGAGTATACTCGTTAGACATGCAAGTAATAATTGACAAAGATACAACTCAAAATGCAGATCATCAGCTCCCAAATTCCTTGTTGCTTCTGTTAGAGCAACTAGACTAAAGAAAATGTTGCTCAAGTTGTTGCCCCAAGCAAGAGGAGAAAACCTATCTACTCTGACCTTCCAGGGCAAGTTCCCATCCCAATAGGAAGAGTTAGCAAACTTTTACCTCCTCCTCCTCTCCTAATCTGTGTGTAACCCATGGCCTACTACTGCCCTCCCCACCCACCAAAAAAACCTCTGGGTTTGCTTGGACAGTATTCAATTTTGAGGACTTCTCAAAAATAAAATATCTCTGCACACAGCCAGGATTTTCCCTATAAATATCAAAATTTAACTCTTCTTAAGGGCAACAAAATAAAGAAAAAAATCCTCAGATCCTTTGCAAGCACTAAGGCCTACAAAACATCAAATATAGAACAATTTTTATTCAACTCAATTAAAAAATCTTACAAAGGACTGGGACCATAAATCCTTCCTGTTCCTTCTGCAATGAGTCCTCTCTCCCTTAGGAATCTCTATAGTCTTCTAGACTTACGGTGTTATCCTGAGGTTGGGACTCCCCACCTAGAAGAAAACAACCAGGGTTGAAAACCCTTTTGCTGGATATGAACAGTTCACACGATTCATAGTTCCAAGGAAGGACATGGTCCAAGTTTGCTCCTCCAAGCCTTATGTTTGTTAGTACTCCTCTGCTCCAGCTCCCAGACAGTTCAGGAATTCCTCCTCTGATTTAGGAGGCTTGGTCCAGGAATTAGTTCCTCCTTCATTCTACCATTGTTACTCTACTTCTTTTTAAAAATAGTTTATTTTTTCCAGTTAAGTCAATTTTTAACTTTTATTTTTCTACAACTTTGAGTTCTAAATTGTCTCCCTTCTTCTCACCCCTCTCCACTCATTGAGAAGACAAGTAATTTAATAAAGGTTATTCATGTGCAGTCATGCCAAACATATTTCCAAATTAGTCATGTTGTGAAAGGAAACACAGACAAAAAGCCAAGAAATATAAAGAAGGTTAAAAAAAAGAAGTATGCTTTGATCTGCATTAAGATTCTAACAAGTCTTTCTCTGTAAGTGGGTAACAGTTTTAATCTTAGGTCTTTCAGAACTTTCTTGGATCTTTGTGTTGTGGAGAATAGCTAAATCATTCACAATTGATCATCCTACACATCATTGTTGCTATGTACAATGTTCTCCCAGTTCTGTTCACTTCATTCTGCATCCATTCTTGTAAGTCTTTCTAGGTTTTTCTGAAACCACCTTGCTCAGTTTTTTTTCCTAAGATAGTATTATTTAAGTATTCTACTCCCTCTTCTGTTAATCTGGGCAACTTATATTTTTGTAAGTATTCATCCATTTCACTTAGATTGTCAGGTTTACTGGCATATAATTGCGCAAAACACCTTGTAGCAATTGCTTTAATTTCTTCTTCACTGGTGGTGAATTTACACTTCTCGTTTTTGATGCTGGTAATTTGGTTTTGTTTTTTAAACCAAATTAACCAATGGTTTATATATTTTTGTTGCCTTTCTTTCATAAAACCAGTTCTAAGTTTTATTTATTAGTTCAATGGTTTTCTCACATTCAATTTTATTAATCTCTTTATTTTATTGATGTAAGCCCTTAGGGATGGAAATTTTTTCCCTAAGTATTACTTTGGCCGCATCCCATAAATTTTGGCGTGTATCTTATTGTCATTCTCTTTAATGAAATTATTGGTTGTTTCTTTAGGATTAGATTATTTAGTTCCCAATTAATTTTTATTAAATGTAATTTTTATTGCATTATGATCTGAAAGGGATACATTTAATTTCTGCTTTTCTGCATTTGATTGTGAGGATTTTGACCTAATACATGATCAATTTTTATGTAGGTGCCATATACCACTGAGAAAAAGGTACATTCCTTTCTATTTCCATTCAATTTTTTCTAGAAGACTAGCATATCTAACTTTTCTAAAATTCTATTCATCTCTTTAACTTTTTCTTGTTTATTTTTTGGTAGAACTATCTAGTTGTAGGAGGGGAAAGTTGAGGTCTCTCACTAGTATAGTTTTATTGTCTATTTCCTCCTGTAACTCATTTAACTTTTCTTTAAAGACTTTGAATGCTGTACTATTTGGTGCATATGTATTTAGTATTGATATTACTTCATTGTCTATGGTACCTTTTAGCAAGATGTAGTTTCATTGCTTATGTCTTTTAATTAGATTTATTTTTGCTTTTGCTTTGCCTGAAATCATGAATGTTACCCCTGGTTTTATTTTTACCTTCGGCTGAAGCATAACGGTTCTGCTCCAGCCCTTTACCTTTACTCTCCGTATCTCTTTGCTTCAAGTGTGTTTCTTGTAAACAATATATTATAGGATTTTGTTTTTTAATTCACTCTCCTATCCACTTCCATTTTTATGGGTGAATTCTTCCTATTCACATTCACAATTATGTTTACTGTGTATTTCCTTCCATCCTATTTTTCCCATTTATCCTCCTCTCTCTCCTTTCACCCTGTCCCTCCTCAAGTGTTTTGCTTCTGACTACTGCCTCCCCAAATCTTTCCTCACTTCTATCAGCACCCCCTTTCCTTATTTCCCTCCCCTTGTAATTCCTTGTAGGGTAAGAGAGATTTCTATACTCAACTGAGTGTATATGTTACTTATTCCCTCTTTCAGCCAATTCTGTTGAGAATAAGGTTCGAGCACTGGCCATCCTCTCATCTTCCCTTTCATTGTACAAGCTTTTTTGTGCCTCTTTTATGTGATATAATTTACCCCATTTAACCTCTCCCTTCTTGTCTCAGGGCATCTCTCTCTCTCATCCCTTAATTTTGGTTTTTGGTGTTCAGAGCTAGTTCTGGGGGTCTGTAAGTTTTCAGTTCTTCCCAGGTGGTATGATCTAAGCTCTAAGGAGAGTTGTGGTCACTGCTTTCCTGGACTTTACTCTGGTCTGTGAGTGATTACAAGCATTGTTTTCTGCCCTGAAACTGTGACCATGGTTCCCACTCCCCTGTGGCCAGGAGGTCTAGTGTACTAGTGCTCCTCCTCCCCATGGAACTGCAACCTGGATTCCTGTGTGGGCAATGCTACAGAGTCCTGCACCCAGTGCCAGCTAAGGGTCCCCTGTAATCTCCTTCTGGCCAATTGTCCAACCCCTTTACAATCTGTGGGCCGAGAGATCCAGAAGTCACTGCCACAGATTCAATTGCCCCCAAAGCCTGCTGCTGGCTGTCTTGTACCTGGAGCTCATGGTTGGCTTGCCAGGTGTGACATCACTGGACTGTGCTCCCCTCTTACCCCAGTGAGACAGGCCTTTCCTGCCAACCTTCTAAGTTGTGTTGTTTCACTCCACCTTTTTGCTGGTTTTCCTGCTCCAGAATTCATTTTGAGGCGTTATTTTAAAGTTGCTTGAAAAGAATTTGGGAGAGCTCAGATGAGTCCCTGCCTTTACTCCACCAACTTGGTTCTGCCCTATTACCCTCCTGCTCAAAGGCTTCTTGAGTGAGTCTTCTGTCATCTCTGGGGCCACATGTCTCACTAAAAGGTCCTCAGAAACATGTAAGCTTCTCCACCAGGAAATCAGAATCCAAGTCTTTGTGTAGCTCTACTCCTCTTTGGTGTTTTTCCAGTCCTTGTTCCATCTGTCTGTTCTCCTCTCTTTGCTCTCTGTTTTTAAAAGCCAAGTTGTAGCTGAAGTATGAGCTGTCTGTGAATCAGTCATCCACTATTTGGTGTTAAAGAAGCAAGATGAGAGGCTAGAACAGGCAAAAATACACCTTATCAAAGATCTAACCTGGAAAATGCCACAGGAAAGATTTAGGAAGATATTCTAGCGATCCTCCTGGGCACTTGTGATATACCTGTAATGAAGAGCCCATATCTACTAAGGTAAAAACTTCCTTCCCCTATTATGAAATCTGGATCCCTCATCCCCATCCAGATCAATCTTAACTTCCCCATTCTCCTTAACACCCCATCTTCTAATACACTTCCCATCTTCTTGCGCTCATAGAAGTTTGGCCCCCTTCAGAAGACACTGCATTCCTGGCCATTCTCTTAGAGACAGCTAGGTAGTGCAGGGAATAAAATACTGAGCCTGAAGTCAGGAATTCAAATCTGATCTCAGACATTTATTAGCTGTGTGACCCTGGGTAAATCACTTAACCTCAGCCTGTTTCCTCAACTGTAAAATGAGTTGAGAATAATAGTGCCTACCTCCCAGGGCCGTTGTGAGGATCAATGAGATAATATTTATAAAATGCTCGGCACAATGCCTGGCACATAGGAGGTGCTTAATAAATGCTTGTTGCCTTCCTTCTGCTCTGGGAGGTCCTTCTCTCACACCCAGCAAAACACTGGACCAGAAATTCTCACACTCCTTGTTCCTCACTGCCATGTCCAGATCATCCCTTAACCACCATCACTTAGCAATCTCCTTTCTCTGGTCACTGAATCTACTTATAACTCCTGGTCCAGATCTTTGACTTAGTCACTTACCAGTCTTTTTCAAGGAATTCAGTACCTGATTCATAGCCTTGGTCTTCACCCAACTCCTGCCTTCATATTCAGGGATTATGCATGGTGATGTTCTCTCTGTTCCACATCTTCATAGTACCTCAGCTGCCCACAGGGATGGTCATCTCTCAGACCTCTCTCTCATCCATAACTCTAATGCAATAGCTAGCATTTATATAACATTTTAAAGTTTGCATTTTATAAATATTGTCTCATTTTATCCTCACAACAACTTGGTGAGGTAGGTGCTATTATTATCCTATTTTATAGATGAAGAAGCTGAGGCAGAAGAGAAGGTAAATAACTTGCCCAGGTCACACGGCTAGTAAGTGCTTGAGGTAGGAATTGAATTCAGTTCTTCCTGGCCCTAGGTCCAACCCTCTACCCACTGTGTCACCTAGCTGCCTTAACTCATCATCTTGAATTTCAACATTTCTCTGTCCGATAACTTCTATACCTATTCTTCGTGATCATACTGACCTTCACTGCCTTGACCATTCCATGTTCTCCTAATCTGGGGGGTGGGGGTGGGGGGAGGAGGAGAACCTGCAGCCTCAAGGCTGTATG
Source organism: Trichosurus vulpecula (assembly GCF_011100635.1). Classification (NCBI taxonomy): domain Eukaryota; kingdom Metazoa; phylum Chordata; class Mammalia; order Diprotodontia; family Phalangeridae; genus Trichosurus; species Trichosurus vulpecula. The sequence goes on from NC_050575.1 coordinate 389,155,731, forward strand.
TGGCCTTCTAGGTCCTTGGGTGCAGCCTTTGGGCTGAGTCCAAGTTTTATAGAACAAATCCTTTTATGAAGACAATTTGTTCTGTGAAGTTTGGATTCAGTCAAACAGCTGCACCTGAGGACCTAGAAAGCCACACGTGGCCTTGAGGCCATAGGTTCCCCACCCCTATCCCAGTCCATCACCCTACTCACATCTCACTTTTCTTCCTTCCCAGCTGTGACCAGCATAACTATATGCTGTCTTCTGCCCTTGAATTCCTTGCCCAACCCAACCCCTGTGTTACATCCACCTGTTTTCTGTGCTCCATGCTGCTCCAGGAAGCTGTGTAACTGGCTGACTGGATCCACTATAAATCTATCATATAATCTTGCCTGGTTTCTCGTTGTTAAATGGAAATCTTTTTATTCATCACTGATTGACTTTTTTTTGCAGGGGGGAAGGCAGGGCAATTGGGGTTAAGTGACTTGCCCAAGGTCACACAGCTAGTAAGTACGTAAAGTGTCTGAGGCCAGATGTGAACTCAGGTCTTCCTGACTCCAGGGCTGGTGCTCTAGACTTTTTAAATAAATAGTATTTTATTTTTTTCAATTACATGTAAAGACAAGTATTTTTGGCAGGGCAATTGAGGTTAAGTGACTTGCCCAAGGTCACACAGCTAGCACATGCGTCAAGTGTTTGAGGCCGGATTTGAACTCAAGTTCTCCTGACTCCAGGGCCCATGCTCTACTCACTGTGCTACCTAGCTGCCCCATGTAAAGACAATTTTTAACATTCACTTTTGAAAAATGTTTGAGTTTCAAGTTTTCTCTCTCCTTCCCTCCCCTTCTCCCTTCCTCTTTCCCCTCCCTCCTTCCTAAAATTTGATCTAGGTTATCTATGTGCACTGACTGACTGTCTATGGAAGTCACTGCGTCTGCTCTTCCAAACCCCTCTTTCCTCTTCAGACTCCCCTGAACCTTCCTCACCAGCTTCCCTCTTATCCCAGAACCTTACATCCTGCTTTAATTAAGAAAATAATAGAAACCATTCATCACAAGATCCATCTTCTTCTCTATTCCACATCCCCAAATCTCTCTACATGATCCCCGGTTGTCTCCCCATTGGGTCCAATATCTGAGGAAGACATACTGCTTTCTCCTTATCAGATTCAGCCTGATTACTTTTGCCCTTAAGACCATCTCTTCCCATGTTCTCTAGAATCATGTCCTTTGAATTTTCTCTCTTTTTCTAATCTTCAGTCTCCCCTTACGTAGCCCCCCTTTCCTGCTACCTACAAATATGCCTGTCTCCTCTGTCTTTAAAAAAACCCTCCATTTGACCTGCTGTTTCCTCAAACTATCATCCTATATCTTGTCTCCTTTCTTGGCAAACAAATTCCTAGGAAGAGTTACCTAACTGACTCCATTTCCTCACCTCCCACTCAATTCTCAATCCCTTACAATCTGGCTTCTGACATACACACCCCCGGGTCAAATGAAACCACTCTCTCCAAGGTCATTAACCAGTTACAGCTGCTAAACCCAATGGTCTTTTTCTCAGTCTTCATCCTACCTGAACTCTGCAACTTTGAAGAGTGTTGACCACCCCCTCCTTCCAGGTGCTCTTTCCTCCCTTGGCTTCCATGACGCTGCTCTTTTGGGTCTTTATTCCTCTCTTTATTTGGCTCGTTAGTCATCTCTCACCCACCAACTATAGTTGTAGATTGAGATCTTTGTCTTGAACTTTTTTCTCCTCTCTCTATACTCTTTCTCTGGATCACATCATCTTCTATGGGTTTAGTCATGACCTCCATATAGGTGACTTCCAAATCTCCATTGTCAGTCCTAAACTCTAGTCTTCCATCAACAGTTGCCTCCTGAACTTTTTTATGTCAATATCCCATCTATATCTCAAACTCAACATGTTTAAAACAGCTCAATATTTTCCCCCTTGAAATTTTCACTCCTTCAAACTTAGCTATTTCTATGAAAGGCACCCAGGCTTGCAACCTCTGTCTTCCTCTTTCTCATCTTTTATATGCGATCAGGTGCCAAGTCTCCATAGTTTAGGGCCTTTTCAGCCCTCGCTGCTCCATGATGATACTTTTCTATTTGGACTCCTTACTTCCAGTCTCTCCCATCTCTAACTCATCCTCCATAGGGCTGCCAAATAAAAGTTACTAAGATACAGCTCTGACCATGTCACTCTTCAGCTCAAAAATCTTCAGCTGCTCCCTATTGCTATTAGGAGAAAATACAGATTCCTCAGTTTATCACATAAAGCCCTCCACAATCCAGCTCCCACCCACCTATTTCTCCAGACACATTTCATATTATTTACTCTCCTTTATGTACCATAGTCCCAGCCAAATGGTCCTACTAGCTATTCTCCAAACTCAACAATCCATCTCCACCCTTCATATCTTTGCACAGACTGTCCCCTCCATGACTCAATATTCAGCTCAGACTCTTAGAATCAAGGCTTTACTAAGTTACCACCTCCAACATCATGTTCTTCCCGATCTCACAGTTTCATAGCGCATTCTTCCTCCTCAAATTTCCTTGGACTTGTTGTTGTTCAGTCATTTCAGTTGTGTCTGACTCTCTGTGACCCTGTTTGAGGTTTTCTTGGCAAAGATACTGGAGCAGTTTGTCATTTCCTTATCTAGTTTATTTTACAGATGAGGAAACTGAGGCAAATAGGGTTAAGTGACTTGTCCAGGATCACACAGCTAGTGAGGTCAAATTTGAACTTAAGTCTTTCTGACTCCATGCCCAGCACTCTACCCACTGTGCCACCTAGCTGCTCATCCTTTTATTTATCTACACATTTCACATGTATATCCAAAATATGAGCTCCTTGACAGGGACTGTTGAATGCCTTTCTTTGCATTCCTAGCACAGTGCCTGGCACATAATGTCATTTGATAAATCTTTGTTGAACTGAATTGAGATGCCAGTGGTTACAGCCAATAGGTCCTTAGGTAGGATACGATCTTTTTTATTTAAGTAGAATCCTTGATACTCCTCTCAGGACCAAGTCCCAAGAGGGTGGGGGGGGGGGCATGTGAAAAGGGCATAGAATAAATACAAATGATGTAGGATTTGGCCAAAGGGAAGGTTATCTATATAAAGCATTGCTTTCTACTAGGATTTTTCTGAGGACAACATATGGGTTGATGAAATAATAATGAAGGATGTGATCGATTAATTTGCATATGGTTTGCATTCAATTTGCGTGAGGTTGAATAGTCATTTTTTTCTGTGAAGGTTATGACACTTTGGGGGCAGTTTTTTTTCCCTTTTCTTATTTCTTTTCATTTCTTCACTATTCCCCAAGACCCAAACATCACCCTGGAGCAGAACTCTGAAACAGACTCACCCTGTCAGAGCTGGAAGAGAAATCAGAACCTAGAATGTCTGAGAGGGGAGGGGCCTTAGAACAGAGAGTGTCAGGATTGGCAGAGTCACGATGAGGAATTGTGGAAAGCACCAGGCATTCCAGTGAGGGCTCCTCAGTTGAGCAAGGTGGGTGGGTGGGTGTGTGGGAAATAACACCACACAAGGCAAGACAGAGAACCCCAGGATACCATGAAGCCCCTGATCCTAAGTTTGCCCCCTCTCAAGAATAGGACCATATTGCTGCTTCCTGATTAATCATCCATGATGGCTAGGGGCTGAGTGGTTGTTGCTTCATACTTGGCATCCAAAAAGATTGATCCCCGAGGACATAGATGGTAGAGTGGTAAGTCCTACAGCAAACATATAGGTGCTTTTGAGGAGGGGATTGAAAAAAGATTTCATGTCAGAGGAAGCTGGTGGTACGGTGGTTAGAGCACTGGTTTTGGAGTCAGTAGGATCTGAGTTCAAATGTGACCTTAGATACTTGGCCCTGGGCCAATCACTTAGGTCCTAGTTTTCTCAACTATAAAATGGAGATAATAATAGTCCCTACTTCCCAGGATGGTTGTGAGGACCAAATAAGACAATGTCTGTGCCTGACACATGGTAGTTGTTAAATAAATGCTTCTTTCCACCACCACTCCAAATGCCTCAAAGTATCATGTCAGCACTAGGAGGGATTCAACAGAGATTCTCTAGTTGAGGGATTCTTAACTTCCTAAGTTCTGTGAACTTTTTTTTTAATTTTAATTTTTTAATTTAATTTTTAATTTTAATAAAATTGGTTTATTTGTAATCTGATGCATTTTATTTTACTCGGTTAGCACCATGACCTTGAGAAGGGGCTTCACAGGACTGAAGGCTTCACAGGACTGACAAAGCGGTCTGGGACACACACAAAATACCTCACCTAATCCAATTCCAGAGGAATCTGAGGCCAAAGAGAGAAGCAATAACCTTCCCAAGGTCACAGAGGAAGGCTTATTCAGCTCTTACTGAAATTTCGACTGAGCCGAGATAGAGTCAGCAACAGCTCGAATCTCATAAATTCACAGACGGCTACAGCTGGAAAGGACCTTGGAGAGCACTTTGTCTGACGCCCTGATTTTACAGAGGAGCAAACAAAAAAACCTGTGTTGGTATCAGATTGGGGACTGAAGCCCTGCTTCTTGACTCTCGATCTAGCCCAGGTATTGAAATCTGCCCTCCTTTGGGGTCCAAGACAGTTAATTCCTGGTGTCATGACTGAAAACTAGAAGCCGAACAGGGTTAGGGTCCTTTTTACCTTCCAGGTCACTCTGGCCCCAGAGCTAACCGCGCATTTCATTCATTGGGAAAGTTCATTTGACTTGGGATAATAAAACAATGGGTGTGCTGGGTTCTGGGAGAAAGGCTCCTGAGCTACAGCCCAAGATTTTTCAGAAATGTTCCTTCTCCTTCCTGCCTCCCTTTCTTGGGGAAAACCATGCCAAGAAAAGGCAGAGAACTGGGGGAGCATTTTCCCCTCCCTGAGGCAGCTTTAAGCTTTAAGGCCCTATCCCTAAAATAGTTCTTTTCTCACCTCACAGGGTACTGGCTTTCAAAGTGTCCTCCCTTCCCAATCCCAGGCTTCCAGAAACCTAAGAAGCCAGGGAGGGGAGAATGACAAAGAGGAGAGGAGAGGGAGGGAGCAGAGACACAGTCACTAGAGGAGGGAGGTAGAGGTTTGCTCACCCCTCTTTATATATCCAAGAAGGAATGGCCTTCCAACAAAATGAAGTTGTCTGCTTTCCATTACCTGTTCCTACCCAGAGGGCCTGCACCCCCTCCTCGGGGCAATCGTGAGGGGTGAGAGGGAAAGACCCTTTCCAGTCCTCTCTACAGATCTCAAACACACACACACACACACACACACACACACACACAACACACGCGTGCGCGCGAACACACACACAATTCCAACTATGCCCTGCTCTTCTCCCTTATGGGCTGATAAGGGAAAAACCAGTTCCTTGCTGGTGGTCCTTTAAATCTCCCACCTTTAGGTAACCTACCACTCTTGGCCAATTGCCTGACCCAAGGCAAAGCCTGGAACTCCAGTGCCCCAGTCCCGGTTATTGTACTGAAAATTTGAAGGGACCTTCAAATAGAGGATATCAGACTGGGAGGGACTTCAGAATGCAGAATTTCAGAGCTGGAAGGGGCCTTAGATCATTAAATGTCAGAGCTGGAAGAGACCTTTGAACATAGAATCTCAGGGATGCTAGGGTCCTTGGAGCCTCCAGCCTAATGAGTCTGGGGAAAGGAAGTCATTTTCACAGTCACCCAGCTAGTCTTTGATAAAAGCAGGAGCTTAGAGTATATGAGGCAAAGCAAGATGAAATCTTTCTAGCAAGATAATTTGTAATTAGGCTGTGAGGAGACTCAAATGCCAAACAGATGAATTTCTCATTTATCCTTGAAGTAATAGGGAGAAAGTCAAGCTTCTTGAGCAAAAGAGTAACCTACTCAGGCTTATGCTTTGGGAAGTAAAAATTTGAAGGATGACTTCTAGGTTGTGACCCCAGATGAGTAGAAAATGGGGATATCAACAGAAATAGGGAAATTCAGAGGAATGGTGGTTTGAGCTGTTTTGGACATGTTGAATTGGAGATGCCTGGGAGATATTAGGTACAGATGTCCAGTAGGCAGTTGGGGATGTGGGTCTGTAGCACATGAGAGAGATGAGGGCCGGATACATAGATCTGGGAGTCATCTACTTAGAGATAAGGTGAGGTTGTAGAAGATGGTGCCATCATCAAGGGAGAGTGTGGTGAGAATGGGTATTCCCACTTAAGGAGGTAGCTCCTGGATGAGGAGACCCTGCAAATGAGGCTTGAGAGGGATTGTTTAAATAGATGTGAGGAAGGAGGAGTGTTGTGAAAACCTAGGGAGGAGAGAGAGTACAGGAGGAGAGAGTGAGCAGCCATGTCAAATGATCAAGGAGGATTGAGACAGACATCTTCAAAACCCTGTGGTGTGTGAATTTGGATTGCTTGGCTGTGCTTTTGGGTAACAAGGAAGATTCTTCTTTTTTTTCAGAGCAGTAGGGGAGCCAGGGGCTAGAGATAGTGATATTTAAAAAGAAAAGAAAGGAAAGAATGTCAATTTTTAAAATACATAGAAAAGGGCAGAAAGAGATGTAGATGCTGCGGAGTAGTACTGGTGCTAAAATGTTAAATTTCATATATATATGTATATATATATATATAAAACCAAGTCATACAGAATAGAGATCCATAGTTTCGTATATAATCCTCTTTTCTCTTCTTTATATATGGAAATGTTCCTGTCTAAAGATGTTTGTCAAGTTCATAAAGAAAAAAAGAAAAAAATTTAATTTAATTTTTTTAAAACTTCAGTTTATATTTTATCCTGGGGAGCCACCCGAAGCTTTTGTCCAAACCTCTGCTCAGCTCTTGGTTACCATGTATAACCTTCTTTAAACAAGCCCTCTGTGCCTGTCCTTGGTAGCTCCAATCCAAGACAAGGAGCACTTGTCAAGTTCCTACTAGGTACAAGGCTCAGTGTTAGTTACAAAGATGAAACTAAAAACAGCCCCTGCCCTCAAGGAGCTTTCACTCTCACAGAGAAGAGAACAGTTAAATCTAGGAGTGTATCTGGGATCATTTGTGAAGGAAGAAGAGAGTACCAATAATGAGGAAGGTCAGGAAAGGCTTCCTGTAAGAAGCAGCACATGGAGCTGAGCCTTGAAAAAAGCTAGAGATTCTAAGGAGTAAGAATGAGGAGCTGGTGCATTTTGGGGAAAGGGGGCAGAGGAACAGAGAAAGGAAATAGATGGAATGTCGAACTCAGAGAACAACAATCAGGCCAGCTTGGTCAGAATGTAGAATTTGAGAAGAGTATGGCTGGAATTAGATTATGAAGGCTTCAAATGCCAAGCTGATGGATTTAGGTTTTATCATGGAGCCAAATACACAGCCACTGATGGTTCTAGAGCAGATGAGTGATGTGGTCAGATCTGAGCTTTAGATAGATGACATAGTGGAAAGATTGACCAATGAGGGTCAAGTTCTTTGAGCATACCCTGAGATGCTCTCCTTAATATCAATGAGAGAGAAAGAGTATGTATGTGTATGTGTGTGTGTATGACAGAGAGACAGAGACAGAGAGGGACAGAGAGACAGACAGAGAGAGAAAGACAGAGACAGAGAGACAGAGACAGAGAGAGACAAAGAGAGACAGAGAGAGAGAGAGAGAGAGAGAGAGAGAGAGAGAGAGAGAAGAGAAGAGAAAGAGGAAGAGGAAGAGAAGAGAGGAGAAAGAGAAGAGAGAGAGGAAAGAGACACAGAGAGAGAGAGAGAGAGAGAGAGAGAGAGAGAGAGAGAGAGAGAGTACTCAAAGGAGGGAGGTGAGGATATTAAGGGAATTGAGAGGATTAGGATGGCAAGTGGTTAATTATGGGAATTGAGTGAACCACACTGACTCATCTTTTGACTCAGTTCTGGAGCTAGCTCTGTTCCATTTCTATTCAATTATGAGTCTAGTCCAATTTCTGTACTGTGAGAAAACTTCATTCAATTGTGGAAACTGAAAGAAAACCTTATTGCCTTGTTTGAAACTATCTCTGTAGGGCTGAGAAGCTGGACCCCCTCTATCTGCTGTTTAGAGACCCTTAACTAAGGACCTGGGTTACGCTGGCCAGAAACCCAGTCAGATCTTAAGACAGATGCAGGGAGTTTTCTCACAATGGTGCATCTCAAGCAATCCATATGTCTTATCTGAAAACTGGCTCCATATTGCTCAATCAGTTATTGTTTCCACGTTCCTTTGACTGCTTACAGACACTTGATGGAGGGAATGGGACATTTCCTTTTCTGATTTCAGGGAATTACCCCTATTTGCTCTCCCTCTTCCAACTTGGAAAGTCTTTAATCGTTCATCCAATTAGAAATCAGATTACGTAATATATATTGTTTCCTTTTAATTAATTGGCCTTATTTGATTAATTTGATTTAATATATAAAAGTCTGTCTCCCCCTATATTCAAGGTCTAGCCCTAAACTGAAGAAGGGGCGTGGTCCCGATTTGTTGGGCAATTGACATGCATTACTTAATAAATCAATGTGCTCAGAAGATGCTAGAAAGGAAAGAGCCCTTCCATCACATATTTCTGGAAGCACCAAGCCTTTACATGGGGTGGTACCAGGCAGAGCATATGATGCATGCTTAAAGGTCTGGGCCATCATTGGCCAGTCCTCCATCACAATAAGTTTGGCAATGGTGTGGCAGATGGGTTGGAGAGAGGAGAGAATCCAGGTAGGAAAGACCAATTAAGAGACTATTGAAGCATTCCAGCTGAGAGGGGCTGAAGCTCTAATCTAGGGGAGTCTGTCTTCCAACACAGGTTAGTCTAGACCGCATCTCTGATCCAGTAACCCTCTGAGATTCTATCCCATCAACCTCAAGACATGCTTGACAGCTCCAGACAAAACAATACCAAAAGTGTTTCAGCAATCGGCTAAGTCTTTCATCTTCAGTGGCAAAGCTCTCTCAGGCAGCATTCAGTAATCCAGCAGACCTGTTTTCATTTTTCTAGGGTCCCTTATGCACAAAGGCACAGGGGAGGGGGAGATCACACAGAATGGTCCCCTGGATGCTGCATGATTGTAGCAGGGAGATGCCTGCTCTTCCAAGCTTACCAAAAATATGCAGTAGATGAATCTGGTTTTGAAGGCTCTGGCCATTGACAGGCTCCTTCAGCATTCTCTTAGCAAAGTGACTTTCAGGCTACTCGCTCCCTCTGAACCCCTCCATGCCAGTGTTGCATCTGGATTACCCACAAAGAGGGCTATCCTCCACTCTGGTCTCTGCTTCATCCAATCCACCCGAATACTCTTCAGCATTCAAATCAAAACCCAATCAGGTCACTTCCTTGCTCAGGACCCTTTAATGTCTGCTCCTTAGCAACTACAGAATAAAGTCCAAAGCCTCTGCCTGCCATTTGGGGATCTGTACAAGACAGTTCTGCCTATTTTTCTGGCCTTATCTCTCTTTACTCTACTTTATGTACCCTTTGTTCCAGCCAAATTGTGTTATTGGCCATTTCCCAAACACCCTCTGAGCTTCTTCCCCTTCTTGTCTTTGTTCCTATTCCACTTCTTTCTGAAACGCCCTCATCCACCTCATTCCTGCCTGTTGAAATCCTACCACCCTTCAAGGCCCAGATCTAATGCACTTCCTCCGTGAAGTCTCCCCAGATCCCTCCAGACAAATATAATTTCTCCCTCTCTGTAGCATTTTGTTCCAGTCTCTCTTGTGGTCCTATAACCCTTATCACACATCCTTTGTTTGTGTCCATGTCCAGCTATAGTTCTCCAACTAAACTGTGAACTCTTTTGGAGGAGATCGTCATGTCTTAACAGGAATAGCCAGCATTCATACAGCATTTTTGCAAAGCAGTTTAGAAAAAGGATCTCACTTGGTCCTCACAACCTTGGCAGGAGGGCACTATTATTATCCCCACTTTATAGATTAGGAAACTGAGGCAGATAGAAGTTAAATGACTGAGTGACGCAGCTCACATTTGAATTCAGGTCTTCCACTGTCCCACTTGGCTCTCTTTTCTTTGTATCCTAACATAGCACCCAGCACAGGGTTTGACATGTAGAAGATGCAGTGTTTGCTGAATGAATGACACATCCTGGATGGTAATATATCATGCTCCATACATCCTTTCCTCCTCTCTCTTCCTCCTTAAGAACATATCCGGTTTCCCTAAATCCTTGCTCATAACACTGACATAAATGGGTTAATGGATTCATTTTTCTCATCTATAGAATGAAGGGACTGAATCAGATGATCTCCGACAACCCTTTCAAGCTCTATGATTCTCAGTGATTAAACAGCTCATGATGTTACCCTTGTGTTTCCCTCCTAGGTAGCCCTTCAAAGACCTTCTACTTCAGGTTAGATTTGGTGACTTCTGGGATCTTTTCCAACTAAGAGGTTTCCAGGTACAGGTGGAAGCTGTTTTGAGTGGGTGGGAGTGCCAATCAGAGGCAGTAGATATTAACTCTTCCCAGGCCCCTTCGGCTACATCCAACAGAATTCCTTCCCCCTCCCCACATCCTCTCCTCCCTTCCACCACCCCCAAACATTCCTGCTCAGTGATGCTTGAAAATCTCTGACAAAGAGCAAAGCCTTTCATCCTACAGTGAGAAACAAGGCTTAACTTCAGCGCCCGCCCCCCAAAGGAAACATTGGCAGCTCTTCCTTTTTACACAGCCTGGGCTAAATGGTGGTGATAAGAGGGTCTGAGGGGGCTTGGAAAAGGACAAGGACCCTGGTAGTGGTGATGGGGGAGTGATCCCCTGAGTGAAGAGGAAGGACAGAAAGGACACTGATGTCACAGTGTTCTATAGCCAAACCCTGTTCTTATTCCCTCCAGTAGGCTTCCCTAGAAGTCCTCCCAAGCAGTGGGCACAAGCATAGGAAATGAGGGTCCTCACTTTGGCCTGGGACAAGAATCCTTTTGTCTTTGATTCCAGCTCCCTGAACTTGGGGCTAAGATGGGTGGGCAGCCTCTCTCTGAGTGCTGGGACTGACCTTCTCTCCCAGCCCCATACTAAGTTAATACTTAGCAGGTACCTTTTCAGATGAGGCTTCTTACCCACAACACCCCATTTCTTTTCTCCATATCTTTGCCCTGCCTGCCTGCCTCCCATGCCTGGAATGTATTCCCTCCTCACCTTGTCTCCTTTAAAACTAAGTAATTGAAGGAAATGCTCAATTTCACTTAGAGGTTATAATATAGACAATAACATAATATATATATAATGCATATAATTATATACATTTTAAATATGACATGATGTGATATTATATGGACAATTTTTTTTACCCCTTCCAAGTTCACACACACCCTGAAATCCATCCAGTGACTCTAGGTTAAGAACCTAGGAAGCTTTTCCTACTGATGGCCTCTCCCTTCCCCCAAAAAGTTACCTTGTATTTATTTTGTACATAATTCTTCTTTTCAATATATTTTTATTTCATAAAAATATTTCCCAATTACATGTAAAAGGTTTTAACATTCACTTATTAAAATTTTGAGTTCCAAATTCTCTCCCTCCCTCTTGTCTCTCCCTGCCTCCTTGAGAAAGCAGGCAATTTGATATCAATTATGCAAGTGAAGTCATGCAAAATATATTTCCATATCATCCATTTGCATACAATTCTTTATGCATATGTTGGCTCCTTGGTAGAATAAGTTCCTTGAGGGTAGGAAGCATTTTGCTTTTGTATCTCCAACACCTGTCGTGGTGCTGGCCACTTAGCACTTAATAAATGCTTGTTGATTGATCACCCAAAGGCATTTAGCAAACAGTGCTTTGCTCAAGACTAGAGAGATCCGTTAGTTCATCTGTGTAGGAATTTCTTCCCTAAGACATCTTGGCAGCTGGCCATTGTTAATTACTAAAGCCACATCATCCATCCTCTGGAAGCCAAACTGGAGATGAGTTTCTCCCAACTTATTTAGGCTGGTCCTCAGACAATAAATACACCCAGCCTAGATCTAACCCCATACTCCCAGCCTTTTCAGCCTGTTCTTTGCTAGCAATGCCCTACAAAAATCTAGGATCATCTTCACCCCACCCCCGCACTATGAGGCATTAGATTTGATCACCACAAAATAATCATAATCTTTTTTTTTCTTTTTTATTTTTTGCTTTTTGGCAGGGCAGTTGGGGTTAAGTGACTTGCCCAAGGTCACACAGCCAGTACATGTTTAAGTGTCTGAGGCCGGATTTGAACTCAGGTCCTCCTGACTCCAGGGCCGGTGCTCTACTGACTGCGCCACCTAGCTGCCCATAATCATAATCTTAATAGCTAACTTAGGTACAGTGGTGTTAAGTCTACCAAGTACTTACACAATGCTCTCACTTAATCCTCACAGTGGTTATATGAAGTGGAGAGTGAAAGAATCAAGTCCACTTTCCAGATGAGGAAAGAGAGCCTAAGGATAGTTAAACTTACCCACAGTCACACATCTGTGAGGTGACAGAGTCTGAACCATCAGACTTCCCAACCAGCGATTTTCCCACTACAGCTTCTCTTCTTCCAGTCCCACCTTCCAATGTGATTTACCAAAGTTCTCTTAGGGGTAGAGATATACATATTCCTTTACCTGAAGGCTAGGGATCAAACCTATGATTTCACTAGTATTGTGAATTCCTAGAGGGAGAAAATCCTCTTACCAATGCAGATCTATACCTTCTCCAAAACTTAGAATCTCCTTAGAGAGTTGTCTGGCCTTGTCCAGGGTCACACAGTCACTAGATGGCACAGGCAGCTCTTGAAGCCAGGTCTGACTCCCAGACCAGATCCTCATCGCCATGATGACAGCTAACATTTCTATCACACTCATTACACACCAGGCACTGTGTTAAGTGCTTTACAATTATTATCTCATTTGATTTCTCACTATGCCTGGCTGCCTTCTTCCTTTGCCTAAAATTTCTTTTATGAACAATAATATCTTGAGAAATCCCTGAAAGTCAATGGAAGAAATTAAGAGGGATTCATCATCAGTGCTTTTGAATATTTATTGAAGACCGTATACTATAGACGACAATACAGAATCCGGTCCCTGGCCCAGGGAGCTGGAATTTTTAGGGGCTGGGATGCAGGACACCACCTCCCCCCCACACACAATTACAGCACAAATACATGCAAGTTCATTTGGGAGGGTTAGCTGTAGGTTTTATCTTCTGCTTCCTTTTTTTTTTCTTCCACCTTGTGTTCCAGACTATAAACATACTGAAGGGAGCTCCAAGCAGGCTGGGACAATCCCAGAGGAGGTCTTTGTCCTTCCCAATGAGCACCTTCCTCTCCCCTGGATTTTCCCTAGAAGGCTGGCTGCCCATTCTCAGCTGTTTTTATCAATATATTTCACAATAATATTTCCAGTCCCTTTACCTTTACATAACACTTTTACTTCCTTCATATATATCATTAATCCTCATGATGGTTCTGAGCAGAAATGCTGCTATTTCTTTACTAAACATCTCTGAAGCCCCAGAGAGATGAAGAAATTTTTCCAAGGTGACATAGCTTTTAAGGGGCAATCTGGACTAGAATTCAAGGCTCCTTAATCCAAGTCCTGGGTTCTTTTCTGTCCAGCTCCTTCCCTTTCTCTGGTCTTGAGGGGACAAGGCTCATATTCTTCCTTTAATCATTCCCTCTCCTGTCACTTTCCCAGGATTCATTGCTCAGTTCAGGGAGAGGAAGAAGTAGGAAAATGAAGAAACAGAATATCATAATCAGAATTTCACACCATCACAAGATATAGAGCTGGAAGAAAGCTTTGGGTCACTCAGGCAATCAATAAGCATTTATTTAGTGCCTACTGTGTGCCAAGCACTGTCCTAAGTAAGCACTGGGAATACAAAGGTGAAAGAAAGTCTCTCAAGGAGCTCAAAGTCTGAGCTAATCTGCTCAGTTTACAGATGAGTAAACCGAGTCCCGGTCAAAAGAAAAAGTCAAAGAAAATAAGACCCTACAGAGCAGGAATCGGGTCTTTTTATGGAACAAACAAAACTTTGTATCTCTAGCACAGAGCCTTTTACGTATTAGGTGCATAATACATGCTTGTTTGAATTGAAGGTGACACAGGCACTAAATCTTGAATCCAGGTTCAGACTGAACTGGAAGAGGCCTCAGAGTCCATCCCACCTCATTTTGTAGATGAGGAAACTGAGACCTATATTCAAGGGGTGAGAGTCTTGTCCAAGGTCACAGGGTTAGTAAAAATTAGCATTTATTCAGTGCTTGTGATAAGAGAATTTCTGGCTTAATTTTCTTACTTCCATTTACTTAAGATGAGGACATCACGTGGCCAGTCTGCAAAATCAAGCTTGAGACATCAACTGCCTGTCCATTGTTAGTTGTTAACTGACTAGTTTCCTGTTTTACCTGATATAGATATTTCCCATCTGCCAACTAGTCTCTGATGTGTAAATCATTATCTAACCTTATTTGAAATTCCGTTGTAGCCATCCTGCTTACAGAACCAAAACCTCTCTGTTTGTTGTTGTTCAGTTGCGTCTGACTCTCCGTGACCCCATTTGGGGTTTTCGTGGCAAAGATACTGGAGTGGTTTGCCCTTTCTTTATCCAGCTCATTTTACAGATGAGGAAACCGAGGAAAACAAGGTAAAGTGATTTGCCCAGGGTCCCACACCGATCAAGAGTATGAGGTCAGATTTGAACTCAGAAAATGAGTCTTCCTGACCTCAGCCCTAGCACTGGTGTTTTTTCCCTTATCTCTGATGTTGGTCAGATGATTGGCAACAGTACCTAATTAACTATTCTGCAATACCTTCTGTCACACTTTCAAGATCTGCAAACCTCTTTACAACATTATCTCATTTTATTATCACAATTCTGGGAGGTAGATGCTATTATCTTCTCCATTTTACAAATGAGGAAACTGAGGCTGACAGATGTTAACTGACTCGCCCAGTTTCTGAGGCTGGATGTGACTCCAGGACCAGCATTCTATCCACTTTGCCACCTCGCTGTCTCTGATGCTAGTGCTCATTCCCACTCTCCTGTGCCACACCCTTCTGTGGTGTGGGAAGAAGCTAGCTGCACAGTCTGCAACCAGACACAGCCTCTAATATCTGAGTGTCCATCTCTGTCAGTTTCTCCTTCCCACTGAGCGGATGGAGAAGCAACAGACAACAGGGGAAGAAGCCAAGGCTGAGGTGTGAGGTCTGCTCACGGGGCACAGCTAGAGGAAATGGTCAGTATGGATTGGAATGAGCACTATTTGAAGTTCTAATTATGCAAAATGTGGTAATTGGCTGCAGCCTAATGGAAACGTGCAGTGTTAATTCAAATAAGAAGTACTATACTTCAGGGAAATTCATTATTTGCATTAATTAAAACTAATTAAACATCAATCTTCATGGAAAAGTTGAAGTACAAAACCATCAATCATTTGACAAAGTGTTTGTGAGCAAAGGCAAGCTTTCAGGCAGAGCTGGGCATTCCCAGAGGATAACTGGGCACTTTATCTACGGCCATAGGTAGGGGCAGGGCAGCTAGATGGCACAATGGATAGAGTACTGAGTCTGAGGTCAGGAACGTGAGTCTTCCTGAGTTCAAATCTGTCCTAGCTGTGTGACCCTGGGCAAGTCACTTCAACCTGTTTGCCTCAGTTTCCACATCTGTAAAATGAGCTGGAGAAGGAAATGGCAGACTGCTCCAGTATCTTTGCCAAGAAAATCCCCAAAATGGGGTCACAAAGAATCTGAAGCAACTGAATGACAACAATGGGTAGGGGCAGAAGCAGTTAGCTGTATCTTTTTTCCAGGTAGCTATAGTTTGAGTCCCAAGAGTCTTTGGCCAGGGGCCAGGCCTCCGAGGAAACAGTTTCTTTAGAATAATAGGATCTTAGAGTTGGAGAAAGTTCACTCTCAGGAGAATTTGAATTCTTTGAGGGGTAAAACTAGTTTGCTTTTGTCTTTGAGGGTCTCATAAGTATTAAGCACGTAATATTTATTTTATTGCATTTATTTTTTTATTAGATTCAACTGGATAAAAATTTGGGGGTGGGATAAACTAATCATCTGAGGCTGATTCAAGGAGTCTAGATTTTTTTTTCTTACCTTCCCAGCTCAAAGCTTGTTGGACTGCTGCAACAAAATGGGAACCAGCTTTTCCAGCTCTGGCCCCTTGGCCTGCCATGGGGCTACTGGGCACCAGTCAGTACTGGGAGGATGCATCTCAGGAAATGATCTTACCCCTCTTTGGAGCTTAGGCTTTGTGGTCCTACAGGCAAACATCCCTTCCTCATGTCCCCTCAGCAGCCTGTTCCCACAGACCTCACAAGGGGGTCTTTCAGATGGAAAGCTATGAGCACAAAGGGAGAAAGAAGATTCCTAGCCCCAAAGATTAGGTTTAGGGGATAAGGGAATGCAAGGTCTTGAAGCCTAACCCTCACCTATGCTGGGATGTCTTTCCAGCCCCTTTTGACTAGCTTTCTACCCTACCCCTGATTCCCACATTACCCCTTCTCCAAGGAGTTCTGTGATCTACTTCAAACAGAGCCCTGCTTCAGAGGTCCAGCTTTCCAGGCCCAGGACTCACAGATAATCCAGAATATTTGCACAGGAAGGGCTCTTAAAGATCATTTTTTCCTAATCCCTTCATTTTACAGATGGAGAAATGGAGATTTAGAAGGGGTTAGTGACTAGCCCAAGGTAACACAACAAGTTAGTGATGGAGTGAGGACTAAAACTAGCCCTCCTGAATCTGAGTCAGGTGGTCATTCCACCATACCACATTCTTCCATCTATACCAAGAAATCTGAAGTGGAAGGGACACAGAGACTTTTGCCGCACTGGCAGGAATGCAATGCAAAACTTGAAAGTTCTACCCTTTCCCTTCTAATGTCACTAAATGCCTCATTGAGGCTTTTCTAAATTGCAGAGAAATTTATATAGTGCTAGCAGAGAGGGGCATGCTGAGATTTGAAATGCATTGACCTAATCTAACCAAAATGGCAGTGAGGCCTGGGAGAACTTTCCAAGGGGGAAAATGAAGAAGAAAAAAATTTGAGATTTTTTTTAAAAAGTCATTATAACTGTCTGACCAATGTTTGCACATCAGCCAGGTGTGGTGAGGCATTTCTAAAGAAAGTGTTGAGGATGTGTTTGGCCCTTGAGACAGCTTGGCCTGCCTGGTCTCACACAAGATCAATCATTTTTCCCCTGCCATCTTTTGAAGAAGAATCATTATGACATCAGATGACAGCATGGTGGAGAAGGGAATAGCCCCTTCAGCAGCAGATGGTCACCCCAGAGAAATATTCTCTTGCCCCTACTCTGATGTGGGGTCTGGGGAAGCCTGTTCTCTGTTGGAGAGAGGGACTTACAAAAATTCCGTTGTTTGATTTTCTCTTGTTATTTACTTGGATGTCTCATCCCAATTAAATGCTTTGCTATTTGATATGTAGTATCCACCTAGTATGTTGGCGGAAGAATGCCCTGGCAGAATTCTTGAGCCTTATTATAGTTGCATAACTTTGATTACCTTGGTCACCCTACACTGAACTTGACATATAGAGGGATTTCAGAATCATGTAAGATGTGTGCTACAGAAATATCAAATACTGGTCTCAAAACTGAACCGTCTCCTCATTAGACTGCTAGCTTCTTTGGGGTAGGACCTATACTGAATACCTTTCCTAAAAGCCTCCACAACTCAGTATACAATAGGCTGTGTTAAAGACATTAACTGTTATGCTCCTTTTAAAATATCCCTTACATAAAGACCTATATCGGTCTGAAAACAGCCTCACTGTTTTCCTAAATCTAGCTGACAGAAAATCTAAGCACTGCCTTTAACTAGTGCTATTTTTTAGTGTCATTTTAGATTTTTCTCCATTCAAAGAGACTTCATTTTGAAGATTAGGTATATCAGGTCTAAGAGCAAGCAAAGGCCTATCTTTGTGTGCCATAATATAGTCAATTTCCATTTATCCAACTATTTTCCAGATAGGCAAAGCCCATCCTTTTCTTGGGTCCTTAATCTTGGGAAGAAGGTTCATTGGGTCAACATCACATTGGGGTTCTAGAGTCTTTACGTAGCTGGAAAAGTGGAAAATGACAAAGATTCGGTCTACTTAGGCTGACTACGTTCACTCCCAGTTCCTTCTCCACATGGAATATCTTATATCCCCATATTCTTGACCCTACTGCTCCTATTTCCAGAGCAGTAAAGCTGCCCACCAGGCTCTCCAGTCTGCTAGTAGGAAAGCACTTCTCTGTTTTCATTAAGATGATATCTCTTCATCATCTTGTCACACACCTCTTTTGTTGACTTGAAGGGTTTTTGGAGACTAAAGGAATATAGAACAGTAGGAGAACTCAATCATGCAAGGTTATAAGAGAAAGAAGAGAAAGCAGGAGAAGGAAGTAACAGGAAGGTGCTAGACCACACTGAAATAGGGTTTTTCTTGACTGGCTGGTTGACCAGCCTGCTGGGGACCCTCAGCCCCCTGCTCCTGCTCCAAGTGAGGCTGAGTTTGCCTTTGTTTCTTGCCCAGGGCCCTGGGCTTGGCTTGGAAGGATTCCTGTACCATACTGTAGCTAGTGGTGGTCAAGTAGACCATTCGTCGTTGGGGCTCTTCCTCTGAGCATCTGCATAACCTCTTAAAGGCCATCCGAAACTTCTGGGACATGAGGTTGTAAACGATTGGGTTGATGGCACTGTTGGCATAGACACAGGTTCGACAGAATAGGAGAAACCAAGGGTCAAGGTAGGGGCGATCCATAAAGGAATTCACTAGGACCAAGGTCCGATAGGGCATCCATAGGACAGCAAAGAGGACCACCACCACAACCAGCATCTTGGTGACCTATGAGGGGAACAGTGTAGACAATGACTCATCTGCTGGCAATGCCAAGGTCAACTATACCCAAATGGCATTACAATGAAATGGCCAGACACTTTACTTCCAATTTAGTATTATCAAAAAATAAATTATTAACCATTAATATAATTATGATTTCTTGTTAACAATAAAACCTGGCATTTATATAGCACTTAATGGTTACAGAGGACTTCCCTAGAACCTTAGACTCCATGACCTGGGACTTTTGGCTCTGATTTGTAAACTTTCAGCCTTATTCTGCTTGTATGCAGGCCTCCAGGTCACTCCTTGGCAATGTCCAGAACATGCCACCTCTGCTTTGGACATTATTCCCATCTCATCCCCACCCCCACCCCCATGGAGACCTGGGATTCTGTCCCTTGGACACTACAATCAGTATTCCAGGCTATTGTCCTTTTCCAGCCCCATCCCTATCCTTATTCTCTCATACTATAATGTAAGCTCCTTGAGGGCTAGCACTGTCTTGCTTTGCTTGTATTTTTGTATCGCCAGCATTTAACACAAATGACTGGTGTTTGGTGTTTAATAAATGCTTTCTCTAATCTGTCTACATATAGACAGACATACAATATCTCACTGAATTGAAATCCTATGGTATTGTGTTGAGAGACTTTCAGCTCGATTTTATTTCCACCATTTACTTAACACTTAGGATGAGCATTTACTTAAGAAGGAACTTGGGACAAGGAAGGGCTACCTGGAAAGGCCTCCTACAGAAGAAAGAACTTGAGGTGAGTTTGAAATATCTGCAAGAGCCTGAGCTCTGGTGATTTAGATGATGTTTGATGATGTCTGAAGCCCTATAAGAAGGGAGGACAGAGCCATTTGTGCAGGGCTCTGGAGATGGTGTTGATGAGGAGGCTCTGGGCAGCTGTAGCTAAGGAGCCCTCCAGCTTGTAAACCCGGATGCTGAAACTTTGTTGAACTCTGGTAACTATGTGTTGGGATTGAATCAGACAAAGTCTGTTGATGTTTGAAATTTATTTGCATTTTGTTTTGAAGTTCAGGGTGCTAGCTTTTTCCCCTGAGCTAACTGAATGATATTTGAATGCTGAATTAAAAGTAAGCTTGTCAACCCCTTCACCTTGCTTTCCTTAATTAAGCAGATCAAAAGAACCTGTGCTGTTGGCAGCTTTCTGGGTGCTGGCTGTGGGTGAATCTTATACCCCCACAGAAGCTGCTAGCCAGATTGTTGAAACATAAGACCACAAGCTTTGTGTTTACTGGCTAGTTTCCTGTTTTATCTCATGCAGACCTTCTCTTTCTGAAGTGTTCTTTAATCTATAATCATTACCTTACCCTTCTGCCTTCTGTAAAATTCTATTGTGTCAGTCCTGCCTATGTAACCAAAACCTGTATCATGTAGCTTAAAATTGCCACTCAGGGCTCACTGATTTTTGTATACAGTGAGGCTATGCTCGCAGAATAATAAACCAGGTTTCACAATATCTCTGCCTCATTGATGATATAATTGAAAGCTATGCCTATCAACAGATCTTTATACAACTTTTGTCTCAATATGTGTAATTTTTATCATCTCCATTTTAAAAACAAGGATGTTGAGGCTCAGAAGGGTGACACATTCTGCCTACTGTCATCTAGCTAATAAAGCTGGCACTCACACCAAGGTCATCATAGAGCTTTCTTCTATGAGCACTGCCTCCATTCTCCCAAATCTACACCTCCCTTCCACCGCACCAACACCAACTCTGGAGATTTGAAGGCAGAGCCTGGACATAGGGCAGGGAAGCTGACAGGGGACTCGGTAGTCAATCAACAGTCAACAAACACTTATTAAGCACTTACTGAGTGCCAGACACCACTAAATGTAGTGCTGCAAAGATAGGAAAAAAGACAATCTCTGCTCACAAGGAGTTCATGTTTGAATGGGGGAGATAACATGCAAACAACTGTATAAGGTAAATACAGTGTAAATGGAGGGTAATCTCATAAGGATAGCAGTAGGGACGTGGAAAGGGTGCCAGAAAAGACCTCTTGCAGAAGGTGGAATTTGAGCTGAGTCTTGAAATAAGCCAAAGAAGCCTGAAGGTGGGTATGAGAAGGGGAGAGCATTCCACGTATGGAGAGGGGTAGCCAAAGAAAAGGCAGAGAGTTCTAAGTGGAATGACTTGTGTTAGAAAAACATCGAGAAGGTTATTGTTGCTGAGTGCATTAGAGTGTGTTGGGGTTGTAAAAAGTGTCAGATCGGAAAGAAGATTGGAAAGGTAGGAGAGGGCTAGGTCATGGAGGGTTTTAGAAGCTAAACAGAGGGTTTTATATTTGATCCTGAAGGTAACAGGGAATCACCGGGTTTTATTGAATAGGGTCAAACTTGGACTTTAGGAAAATCCTTTTTGACAGCTGAATGAAGGATGGATTGGAGTGGGGAGAGACTTGAGGCAGGCAGACCCTCCAACAGGCTATCTCAATAGTGAAATGAAGTGGTGAGAGTCTACCCAGGGTAGTAGAGATGTCAGAGGAGAAAGTACCATGTATGAAAGATTTCATAAAGGTATAGACCACAAGACTTGGCAGTAGATTGGATGTAGGAACAGGCTAGTCAGGAGGCATTGTTACACTCACTTCAGGGAATCCCTGAAAACCATGGGGGAGGGGTCATGAAGAACAAGAAAAGGAAGTGGAAATATGGCTACTTGGAGATCTACCAGGTGAAACTCTGAGAAAATTAACTCACAAGGGGAAACCTAGGTTGTTAGCTTTAGGAAAATAAGCCCTGCCCCTTACTTCCAGAAACTCAAAGAAATCAGCCTGGGGAGCTAAAGACAATGGGAATATTTTCTTCCTCTTCTTCCTTTTGTTCTTTGGTCTAAATGGGAATCATCATTTTAGGACAGCCCAAGAGCCAAAAGGGAGGGAATGGGGAGGAAGGATTAGAAAAAAGGAGGAATTAAGGTAAGAAGGAGGATGAAAGGACCAGGAAAACATTGAAGACAAACCTGCCTGGTCTTCCTAATTTTTCCAAGAGCTGGTCCTTTCTTGATACCACCTAGCTTTACCCATACCATACACCCTTGGCCTCCCTCCCCTTCATTCCTGGACTGAGGTGAGTCAAGATAGAAAGAAAAACAATATTAGTGGAGGGGAGGGAGTATTAGGGGGAGGGAAAAGCTATGAATCTCTACCTCCTAGTGGCAGGAATTTGGCTAGTATGCTTTGCATTCTCTCCAGATAATTTCCTGCCAGCTGCTCTGAGGCAATCTGATAGTTGTCTTCTCTTTCTCCCCTGGCCAGGAGTTCTATTGGTGCAAAGGAGGTCTAGCATGGTAGGGAGGAAGAAGGAAAGTGGGCCAAGTTATCTCTCTCACCATTGCATATCTCAAGAGGACCCAAGGCACCTAAGAGCAAACTGAAGACTTTTCTGTCTAGCCCCATTTGGAGTAGGGCCAGAGAGCCTGCCTGGCCCACCTCGGAAGTTATGTGCATAGAATAGAATAGAAACAGCTCTGAGGTTGTCAGTTAGTCACTCCCGACAGATGCAGGGCCATCCCTAATAATGTGCCTTATCACAGGATAACAGATGTAAAGCTGGTAGGAATCTAGAGATCATCTGCTCCAAGAGTTCTTAATCTTTTTTTGTGTACAGGAGACTCTTGGTGGCCTAGTGAAACTTATCTCAGAATAATATTTTTAAGTGCATAAAATATACAAAATACTGGATTTCAGTAAGAGGTTAGTGAAAATAAAGATGCCATTTTTTCCATTCAAGTTTATGGACCCCTTGAAATTTATCCATGGCTCCTTTCTGAATCCATGAACTCTAGGTTAAGAACCCCTGATGTAGCTAGAGGGAGTTAGATATTGGGATGGGAGAGTAGCAGGATAAATAGAGTATAGGACTTGGAAGACTTGAATTTGAATTTTGCCTCATACACTAACTAGCTCTGCGAGCCTATGCAAGTCTCTTAACCTCTCTGTGCTTCAGTTTCCTCATCTGTAAAATGGGTGTTATTGTGAGGCTCAATTGATTTAATACACATAAAGTGCTTTGCAAACCTTAGAGCCAAATGTAATGGGAATTTTTATTTCCTTTTATTAAGCTTTATTATTTGGGTTCAGGGCCATTCCTCCTACAATTTTGGTTAACTAAAAGCCTGTCCTCTATTAATATTAACCGTACCTGACCAAAACCTGACTCATAGAATAATAATATTAAGGGAAGGCTAGGGCATGGGATGTGAAATTTTACTTATGGCCTTAAACATTCCTTAGGTAAGGAGTCAGAGGAAGAATCTCAACTGTCCTTGACTCCCTGGTAATGTGTAAATATCCTTCCTTAATCAGCCTATTTGTGATCCCTTTAAATGTAGTTTAATCTGTAACCTGACTTAGTTTACCTATAGAGTCCCTTTAGGTTTGTTTCTGTATGAGAGTATGACTCTGTTTAACAAAGTTTCATGACATTGAAGGAAGCATGGCATTTTGAGTCTATCTTTTCTAATTTTTATGACCTAAGAGAAATGCACAAGATTGCAATACAAAAAAGAATGAAACTCTGTCACTCCGACATAATTTTATGTATGAGAGGCCTTGTTAGAATCCTAATTGGGATTCAGATTTCTTTTTTTGTCTGAGATCTGAACCTATGCTTATACATAATAAAACTTAGGTTTTTCTCACCTCTATAATTTCTTCATTGTGGTAGATTTATATCGGCATCAGTTCCCTACCATATGAATTCAAAGAGGAGATATTTCTCCTGTACTGCCTTTATAATTATTAGTACAATTGGGTCATTTTACAGATAAAGAAACAGATTTTTGCTGGCTGTCTCCCATGCCTGGAATTATCCCCTCCCTCTTCTCTTGCCTCCTGGCTTCCCTGGCTTCCTTCAAGTCCATTTAAAATCTCACCTTCTATAGGAAGGCTTTCCCTAACCCCCTTAATTCTAGTGCCTTCCCTCCATTGATTATTTCCAATTTATCCTGTCTATAGCTTATTCGTACATCGTTGTTTGCATTTTGCATCTCCCATTAGACTGTGAGATCCTTGAGATTAGCAGGGACTAGGTTTTGCCTCTCTTTGTATCTCTGGCATTTAGCACGGTGCTTGACATGGTAGACACTTAATAAATGTTTATTGACTGACTGATTGTGGTAAAGCAACTTGCCCAGGATCACATGGACAGTCAATGGTAACCGTGGGTCCTTTACCTCCCAATCTAGTGATCTCTCTATAAAAATGTGCTGCCTTTCTTCCCTCAGAATGGCTAATGAGACAAATAGAGCAAATCCAGAGTGGAGGCTGCTAGGATGGGAAAGGGGGAGTATTTAAAATCTTATTTTTAATTGCGTTAAGAGATCATCTTAATCACTTAGGCTGGTCCGTTATATGCCTAAATCCCTTTCTAGTCACTGGGCTTGTAGCTATTAATAACACCCCCTCGTATTACAGATAGGGAAAACTCAAGTCTTCACTGAGAGGCAACGTGAGTATGGTGGGAGTAGAATACAATTACAGATGAATGAAAAAACGTTTCTTAAGTACTTACTAGTTATTAAAAAATCTAAGAATGCTGGAAAACCTCTTAAGGACTCTTGGATGGGGCAAAATTGGGTAGGTGGGGAAGTGGAGAAGAGAACCCAAATACTGACCTTTCTTAACATACAAAACATACATGAAAGCATCTAATTAGGCATCCCCTGCTACCCTAAGCTCTGGGTCCAGCAAATGCCTATAGACTCATTTACAGCTTTTTTGGAGGAAAGCAGTCTAGGTCTGAGTCTAGAAGAACCTGGCAAACGCTGCCCCCCACCCATGCCCCAATGGACCAGTTGTCTGGGAACTAAACTGGTTGCTGTATTCTTTGTCTCTCTTTGTCTCTGTCTCTCTCTCTCTCTCTCTCTCTCTCTCTCTCTCTCTCTCTCTCTCTCTCACACACACACACACACACACACACACACACACACACACATACTCCAGTATCCTCTTTGTCATAAAGAATTTAGATATCACTACCACCACCTTGAGATAACAAGTCACATAACTAGCTGGAGCTTGTAGAATTTAGCAGAGTGATAGGGGAATTCCTGACTCAGCTTTATTACTTCTAGTTACTTAACTGAGCACGTTAAATAACTAGGTAGAATGTCTTTGTTAATGCTTAGTCTGCAGATTCCAGGTTTATCCCCGGTGTTTACTGACTAATTTATAATTTTGCCTTAGGCATCATCCCCTTCTGTTCTCTGTTCTTTGATGTGTAAACCTTTACCTTCTACTTCTGCCCTCTATAAAATTCCATTGTATCTGTCCTGCAGATGTAACTAAAACCTAAATAAAGTCACTGACAATGACTGTTGCATCCCACTGCCTTTTGTGTACCATGAGTCTATATTCAGCACATGATAGACTGGTTATTAAAATGATTCTGCATGTTGATGAGTATAATCAACATCAGTACGTATCAATGAATCTTTGGACAATTTTTATGCCATCATCCTGATGAGGGGCTAGCGGGGTGGGGGTGCCCAGTGGATCTCCCCTGGGCTTCTTTAGGAGAGAGCAAACCCTGTATTTCCTTGTATTGAAAGTGCAACAAAGATATGAACATCAAATTGGGGCAATTTGATACTGTGGCAATTACTAGCTGGAAAATCACATATTCTTTTCTCCTCCTCTGTTCGGCTTTGTTCTGTTAGCATTCTATCCCTCAGAATCCTGTAAGTTATTGTAGATGTGGGACTCAAGCTTGTATTCTGTCTCCTGAATTTCTTTTTCTCTGCCTCCCCACCTGCCTCCCTCTCTGCCCTTTCTCCTAAAAGCCCTTTCCTCTTTCTCTGCCCACCCTGTTGGCTGTTACTGTCTGTCCATATCTATCCATCACTGTCTCTTTTTCTCTGTGGGTATGTACATTTCTCTGTTGCTATCTCCTCCTTTTCTTCATATCTCTCTGTCTTTGTCATTAGAATGTGAGCTCCTTGAGGGCAAGGAACTTTGTTTTTGGCCTTTTTTTTGGTCTTCTTACCACTTAGCACAGAACTTCGCACAAGATTTTGACTTGTTGTTCAGTTGTGTCCAACTCTTTGTGACCTCATTTGGGGTTTTCTTGGCAGAGATACTGGAAGGGTTTGCCATTTCCTTCTCCAGCTCATTTTACAGATGGAGAAACTGAGGCAAACAGGGTTAAGTGACTTGCCCAGGACCAGTCACACAGCTGGTAACTGTCTGAGGTTGGATTTGAACTCAGGTCTTCCTGACTCCACACCCAGTGCTCTACCCACTGCACCATCTAGTTCACACATAGTAAGCTCTTAATAAATTCTTGTCTGACTGTCTCTTGGTGAACAACTATTTCTGCCTTTCTCTTGCTGCATGCTGCCTCTCTGCTCACTTCTTCTCTCTTGCTCTGTGTACCTCTCTCCTTCTCCTCCTTCACCTCACTTCTACCTCAGACCTTTCTATCTCTCTGTCCCTGTGCCCTCCACTCCAAACAAGAAAGGAGACCCATCTTACCTGCTTCCTGGAAGACAGGGCCCCTCTGCTTCGAGAGCAACCACCAGCCTTGCCCTGCTCTGCCTTGGTGCCTTGTCCCCTCTCTGAGGTGCTCCCTTCTGGGTAGCCCTCTGTGCCTGCACAGCTGGGGATGTGGGAGAGAGAGCTCAGGAAAAGTATCCTCCCAATTAGCCCATAGAGGACAGTGGCCACCACCAAGGGAGTGACAAAGAAAATGGCAAAGTCCAGCAGGTAGATGGGCAAGTAGAGATTCCTGGAAACCTTGTAACCACATTCCAGACTTTGGCTCTTGGTGATGTTGATGTCAACAAGGAAGAACCAAAGCATGCAGTAGGCCGACGTGACCACCCAGACCCCAGTGATGATACGCTTGGCCCGGGATACTGTGCACACTGTCTGGGCCCTTATGGGATGGCAAATAGCTATGTACCTGGGGAACAGAAAGAACAGAGCATAGGCCAACTAGATGGTGAGCATATCAAGATGGGAGACATATCTTCAGGGGCATGCTTTTAAAAATTTAGCAACCAGTTCTTCAAACAAATATATGCATAACTCACTTTTAAGTTTAATTTGCATTATTAACATTTTCTCTATCGCTTTCTTAAGTTTAGATGATCAACAAAACAATAGATCTAGCCCTAATCTATAACCAGTGCTCATGCTGCAAATCAAACCCTAAGACTCTCAGGAGCCTGCTGAACTGGTCCAAGCTTACCCCTGCTGATCCTAGACATTTCTCAGTCCCTTCCGGTTCCTAGCGTGGTGTAGGAGATTCAACAGGTATTCATTCGATATTTGTTATTGTTGATGAGGCCAATAATAAAGAAGATCCTAAGTCACATGATGGGGAGGGGACACAGGTACCCAATCCATAGAACTATATCTACAGCCTGGCTCCATCACTGCCCCCAGGAAAGCCCTTAACTTCTTCAGTGGCTCATCCATGAAAGAGGAATAACACTTCAAATCTGGAAAATTACACATTGGAAAACTAGAAGGTGCCATGAGACCATCTAGTTAGAAACAGAGTGGTACAGGGGAAGAAACATTGAACTTGGAGATAGGAGGTCTGGGTTCAAATCCTGCTTGGACACTTTCTAGCTGTGTGTCCCTGGGTAAGTCTCTTGATCTCACAGAACCTTTGGTTTCCTCATCTGCAAAAAAATAATGATGTTGATCTGACCTATCTCACAGGGTAGAGATTACAAAAATGCTTTGTAAACCATAGGAGCTTTATAAATGTCATCTACTGTTATTTGTCAATTCCCTCATTTTATAGAGCAGAGGTTTGTAACCTAAGCTGTTTTATAAAAAAAAAAAGTTCCAGCTAGGTGGCACAGTGAGTAGAGCACTGGCCCTGGAGTCAGGAGGACCTGAGTTCAAATCTGACCTCAGACACTTGACACACTTACTAGCTGTGTGACCTTGGGTAAGTCACTTAACCCCAATTGCCCTGCCTTCCCCACTACAAAAAAAAAGTATCCTGATAGCTATTTGCATATAACTGATTTCTTTTATAATCCTATGGATTTTAATTTATTAATTTAAAACATTATTCTGAAAAAAGGGTGCCTAGACTTCATCAGACTCTCCAAGGGGTCCATAACATGCATAAAAGTGGAGAACCTCTACAAGAAAGGCCCAGGGTAGTGGAGAGGAAGGCAAATGCTCAAGAGCAAATACCAAGTTAGGGACTGAGTCAAGGGAACTATGTCTCCACTGGTTCAGTGATTCAGCTATGGTCACATGGCTAATGATCGTCAGATTTGGGAAGCTTCTTTTATCTCATTTCATCTTCTCGACCCTGAGAGGTGGGTGCTATTGTTAGCCTCACTTAACAGATGGGATCTCCTCCATTAGAATGTGAAGTGGCAGGGACCTCATTTTTGCCTTTCTCTGGATCTCTAGTTCTTGGGTCTCCTGTCTCCCAATCCAGGAATCTCTCTATTCTAAAGTGTTACCTGCCTTGCCATGGGTCATAACTCCCTCCCAGACTTTGCTAGAGTTTCCCAAAGTGACTGGCTTCTGGTAAGACTGAACTTTATGAGTCATATAGAAGCCTTGTGATAGAAGCAAGGCAATGTAAGTAAAAAGAAATATTCCTACCTCTCCACGGTGAATGCCATGATGGAACAAGAAGAGACGTTGATTCCAAGATACTGAAAATAGGTGATACAAAGGCAGCCGGCATGCCCGTAGATCCACTGTCCAGCCAGGCTGTCAGAGATATTGGGCAGTCCAGCTGCCAGGAGTACCATGAGGTCAGCCAAGGCCAGGCTGACCAGATAGCAGTTGGTGGGCGTCCGCATGTCCCGGGTGGTCAGCACAACTAGCACGACCATCATGTTGCCGATGATGCCCACCACACAGATCAGCAGCACCAAAAAGACAGAGACAGTCTTGTACTCAATCAAGCCCAGGACAGTGTCACTGCTTGCCAGGGACATGTTGGTAGGGCTGTCAACTTTGCTGCGGTTCTCCATGATGATGAAGAGAAAGAGGAAAAGTGGATATGTGTGTGTGTAAGAGAGATAGAGACAGAGACAAAGTAGACAGAGACAGAGAGGAAGAGAGAAACAGAAACAGAGAGAGAAACCAAGAGGAAGAGAGAAACAGAGAGAGACAGAGAGAAACAGAGATTGAAGCTAGGATTGATGGCTGACTTTCATTTCCTAGAGAGCTTGAAGGGCTTTGGACCACATAAAACACCGAGATGCCAAGGAGAAAACCAACATCTTTAGCTTCTGCAAAAACACAAAGACAAAGTTATTCATGTTTATGCTTCATTAGATAGAGGATAGGATCATAGCACTTGGGGCTGGAAGGGACCTTAACTTTCAACTAGTCAAACCATTTGAGTTTATGATTGTGGAAACTGAAGTCCAGAGATGTTAAGTGACTTGCCCACAGTTATCTAGGTAGTAGAGAATAAAGCCAAAGTTTGTACTCGGAATTTCTCATTCCTTATTCATATTTCTACAGCACTTTAAAGCTCGCAGAATGCTCTCCTGACAACAGCCCCATGAGGTAAGTAGTATATTTCATGCCCCTTTTCCAGATGAGCAAACTGTGGCACTGAGTACTTCTTTGCCTCAGAACTTTGGTGTTAGATAGAGCCTCCTAAACCATCTACTCCAACCCCTGGCCTAATGAAATCCCCTTTGGTTGAATGCCTTCATGTGATAGGGGCTTTACCATCTCATGGCAGTTCATTCTATTTCTCAACAGCTGACTTGCCCACGGACACAGAGCTCATAAATGGCAGAGCTGGAGAGTGAACCCAGGTCTCCTGACTTCACATCCCACACCTTTCGTACTACACCCCACTGCCCAAATATTCCCCTTTGCTTGGGTCCTCCTCCAGTTCCTCATTGTGGTGTGAAGGTGATCTTCAAAGATTATGTTAGCAGAGCCCAAGCTCTGGTAGATTCTACCAAGACAGAAAAGCTTTAAGCAGAAGGCTACCTCTTCTCCCTCACCCAGTGACTCTGGACTCCTGGCTGTTCCTTGGTGCAAGACAATCCATGTCAGGATTCCAGGAACTTTTTCTGGCTGTTCCCCATGCCTGGAATGCTCTCCCTCCCTCCCTCATCTCTATCTTCCAGGCTTCTCTGGCTTCCTTTAAGTCTCAGCTAAAATCCCACCTTCTACAGGAAGTCCTTCCTGACCCCCCTTAATGCTAGCACCTTTTGTCTGTTGATTATCTCTAATTGATCATGTCTATATCATGTTTGTACATGGTCAGTTTCATATTGTCTCCCCTCTGAGACTGTGAGCTTCTTGAGAGCTGGGTCCATCTTTTGCCTTTCTTTGTATCCCCACTTAGCACAGTGCCTGGTGCATAGTAGGCGCTTAGTAAATAAAAGCTTTCCACCTTGACTAATCAGCCAAGTTAAGGACAGAAAGGCTGTTAAGACCTCATAGGGTTGGCTACTTGGTGACATTTTTGGAAGTATAGCTAACATTTATATTACGCCTACTACGTGCCAGGCACTGTACTAAATGCTTCAGAAGTATTATGTCATTTGATCTTCAAGATAGGTGCTATTGGTGTCCCTATTTTACAGTTGAGGAAACTGAGGTAAACAGAGATTAAGTGACTTGCCCAGAGTCACACACTGAGTGTCTGAGGTGAAATTTGAACTCAGGTCCTGACTTCAGGGTGAGTGTTCTATCCACTGCAACCGTAGGAGGTGGTGGGATTATTCACATCCTCCATTAGAAAGTGACCTCCTCAAGGGCAGGGACTGTGTTTTTGCCTTTCTTTGTATCCCCTTTTCTAAGCCTGGAGCATAGAAAGCACTTGAGAAAGGCTTCTTGACTGAATGACCAACTGATTGACTGGGGGTGCAAAGGCGAAATGAAACCTATTCTGCCCACAAGGAGCTTACATTCTACCAAGGACGATATCAGGCACATATAAAGGCATAAACAAAATATAAAGTATCTTTTCATGAAATGTGTGCTCCTCTTGGAAATAGTTTGACTCCAAGATTATAATCATAGATTTTAGAGTTGAAATGGAGCTCAACAAATCACCTTGTCCTGATGTCTGTTTTGAGATTGGCAGCAAGTCATCCTCACTTTGCAGACAAGGCAGCCGAGGCCTAGAGAGTCCATTTAACTTCATCGGGATGGATTCTGGAATCCAAGATTTATAACTTACATGGAAACTTGTTACTTTGAGTGACTCCAGGTCCCGCCCAAACTTCCCACTAAGTGTCTCAAAGCTGTTTACACATCATATCCCCTATTAGAATGTAAGCCTCTTGAGGGCAAGGATTCTATTTTTGCCCTTTGTATCCCTAGTGTTTTGCACTGTGTTCCTGCCATTGGGTAAGTGCTTAAGACATAAATGCACTTACTTACAAATGAGACTGTGCTAGAGTTAAAGAAGTAAGATAAGAACCTAGAAGGATAGATGCCTTGGGTATTCAGGGAATTACATCTGAGGTGGTGCTTGAAGAAAAAGAGAGACTTCGACAAACAAAGAAGGTATAGGCAATTCTAGCTAAGGCAAGCAAAGTTAACATTAAAAAGTATGGAGGGTATGAGAAAGGGAAGGACAGAAGGAGGAGAGGTGGTTCGGCTTAACTGGAATGGAATGCACAAAGAGAAACAAGAAGAGATTGGATTGGAAAGGTTGGAAAGTAGAGTCACAAAAAGAAAGAGAAATAAAGAGAAACAAGAAGAGATTGGGTTGGAAATGTTGGCAAGTAGAGTCACAAAGAGAAAGAGAAACAAAGAAGAAACAAAAAGAAACAAGAAGAGATTGGGTTGGAAAAGTTGGAAAGTAGAATCATAAAGAGAAAGAGAAACAAAGAGGAAATAAAGAGAAATAAGAAGAGATTGGGTTGGAAAATAGAGTCACAAAGAGAAAGAGAAACAAAGAAGAAACAAAGAAGGATTGGAAAGTAGAGTCACACAGGAGGGTTTTGAACACCAGAATTAAAAGGTGCACACACGTACACACATACACATGTATATACGTATAATACACATATATACATTTACAGTATGTATACATGTATGTTATACACATATATACACATGTGTATATATGCACATACATTCATGTATGTATGTATATATACTATTATAAATTCTACATTTATATTTATGTAATATTACATATATATTATTTTCCCCCCATAGGCAATGAGAAGTCCCTGAAGGTTTCATTTTTGTCCCTTGTTATGCTATCAGTCTCCCTTTATTATACATAATACACACAACTGTAAGTGACTTTGTAACTCCACGTAGCAGCTGCTGAGTCAGTACTAACATGCAAGAGGTTGGAGATCATTTTAGGTACTCTAAGCCCTGCTCTGACTCTACCCCATCTCCTAAATCCCCATTCAGCCTTCTTATTTAACAGCCCCCTCCTCCCTACCTTCTTTTTTAATAAAAGATTAGGGATTGATGGCTAAGGTCTCTCAGTTTACATCACTATTATAGACATTATCTCAATATCTCAGGAATTCCTCCTCAAGATTCTTAGGCCATGACAAATCTTTGCAGAGAACAGGCTTTGATGGGAGGGAGGGAGGGAGGGAGAGAGAATAGGAATCCCATCTCTGCTACATGTTACCCATGCATCCAGGTCACTACCCTTCTCTGTGCCTCAGTTCTTGTCTCTTGTCTCTAAAATGAGTGTTGGACTGGTTGACTTCCTAGGTCCCTTCCAGCTCTGGTTCTTACAATCATGTGTTGGGGATGGGGATTTGTGTGGTTAGAATGCTCTCAGTAGGTCCGCCAAAAAGTAATTATTAACCACTTACCCTATGCCAGGAGCTGTGCAAAGCACTAAGGATACAAAGAAAAGCAAAAATATAGGAAAAGGAGGGATACAACTATGTACAAACAAGCTAGTATGTAGGATGAATTGGAAGAAATCTCTGAGGAGGGGAAGAGAGCAACCTTGCCCAGGAAGGTTAGGGGAATGAAAGACCAAGCAGACCATCTTAAGCACCCTGCTTCAGGAACTGCCAAAGGGTTGATTGGTTAAAGGTTCCCTGGAAAGAGGCAGCTGGAATCTATTGGGCAGGAAGACTGGACTCCCTGGGCTCCCAGTTCTGAGTGCCTCCCCACCCCCATCTCTTAGATGGCCATTCTCCTTGAACCTTGCAGTTTATGATCAGATGCATCAACAGCTCTGCGCAGTCCAGAGAAATGTTCTAGGAAAATAGGAGATGGGCATTGGTACCCTAGTCATACTAACGGCAGCCATATAGACAATAAAAAAATCTTCATGACTGATCTTCTCCTGTGGAGAAAATGCCCTTTTAGAACTAGACACAAGCTTTGTTTGGGGTATTTTATTTAGACTTTCCCCCTATATCAGGGCCCAAATGGTTCAGTTCTCTAGTTTTGGGGTCAACAGATTTGACCAATTGCTGCAACAAAGCTTCCTTGGGGAACTTGGTGAAATAGGATGAAAGTAAAACCCAATTAAGGCACAAAATCTTCTACCATGTTTGTAAAATAATAATAGTTTACATAAATAATA
Source organism: Trichosurus vulpecula (assembly GCF_011100635.1). Lineage (NCBI taxonomy): Eukaryota > Metazoa > Chordata > Mammalia > Diprotodontia > Phalangeridae > Trichosurus > Trichosurus vulpecula. The sequence goes on from NC_050575.1 coordinate 389,189,037, forward strand.
GAAGCATCTCATCAATTAGGTTTGGGTCCTGGGACTTATTTCTATTGAGAAGAGGAGAGTAAAGCCCATAGACACACACCCCATGGACAGACAGAAGACTCATGCAGCTTCAGACAAACAAATATGGCAAAAGCAGGCAGACAAAGGTGGATAAACAGACCCATGATGATTCAGGGAGACTGAAATGACACCTGCACAGATGCAGAAAGACAGATAATGAGCATACACATACCCATGGACAGACCAACAGACACTTAGCTAGGACACATAGACAGCTGTCTACATACCTGCTTTGGTCCAGACAAGCAAATGAAAATATAGTCACCCAAAACAGTCAACTCCTTTACTCAGAGGAAGATTACAATTGGTTCCTGAGTGACTACTTTGCCCTGAAACACACACGTAAAATGCAACTTCAGCCAAGTGATTGGGAGGCTAATCTGCATGAGTCACCCCTTATATTCCCCCTCCCAGCCCAGCAGTGGGCTTAGCTGCAGCATCCCCTCCCCATTCCAAGCCTCAGAGTGAAGGAAACTCAGCCTGCCTGGCAACAGCATGCCACTACCAGGGCCTCTGAGATGCCAGGAACAAGGGGGTAGGAAGTTCCTAGGTACCGCAGGAAAAAAAAAAAACAGATGCCTCTCCTGTCTACCACCCACCCTCCCACTCCCTCCCCTCCACAGTATTCTCCCTCCTTTGGCTAAACGTTTTGTTTGAAAAGATAGTCAATGCCTGGACGGGGACTTGATGCCTGCAATACATTCCCACAGTCAATGGCTTTATCCTTAGGAAACTCATATATTTTGGAAGAATTTTTTTTTCCTTTAGGCAGTTTGAGAGAACCAACCCAGAGCACCCTCTTTATCCCAGTTGAGAAATTCCAGGGTTGGAGTACTTGTTCAGATGTATAACATCTACAGGATCACAGAAGCTCACCTGTCACAATCTGTACAGTATCTCCCAATGCTAAACAGCTTGGGAGGGCTAAAAAGAATTAGGCTCCCCTCTCCTGAGTAAATCTGGCTGGTTCCCCCCAGTGTAGGCTATGGCCTCCCCACTCCCACTCCCAGCAATAGCACACCAACTCCCGTTCTGACCCCAGATGGACAACTTTGTTGCACCTCTGCCCTGCTTAGGTATCATGCATTCCCCATCACCCGTGGGGCCCACTGAAACTTCCTGGAAGAACTTACCTAGAAATGCTTCATTTCAGGCTTGTTTCATCCATTTAGGAAAGAGAGCAGGTCAAGCAGATCCCTTGGACTCTCAGACGTAACTAATTGAAGAGATCGCCTCACTACAGGTTTTAAAAAAAGCCGAAATGAGTGTAGAAGCAAACACACACACACACACACACAAACAAACACACACACAAACACCCCTCTGCTGCGACTTATGCTTTTCCTCTCAGCGTGTAAGTATGCACACAGCCCCTCACTCTCCCTCCCTCTTCTGCAGGACTACAGCTGCCTGCTGCCTGATATAAAGCCAGCTCTTCATCAGCTGATGCCTCTTCCCTCTCAGAGAAACCTATGAGAAAAGAACCTAGTTCTGTCTCAGGAAAGCCAACCACCACCAACCACCCAGCTCTCTGACTGAGGAGCCCCATCAACAATTTCCCCTATGGGGGCTACCTCCTCTCACACTTGCTTGCTCCAATGAGACAGAAACAGCTAGTCTCCATTCCACACATTTCTCCAGGGAAGGGGCTAAAATTGTCACTTTAACTGTCCTGGAGAGAGGGGCCCCAGGAGCTCCCCCTACCCTAGCATGGCTGTTCAACACATTCCAAATCCTCAAATATTTTTCTAGCACCTACTCTGAACAAGGCACAGTGCTAGGCACTATGAAGGGACTTCGCCATGGTCTCTTCCCTCTAGAGCTTATAGTCTCTGAGGGAAGGCAGACAAGATAAAGTATGTGTAAAACAAAGTATAAGAAAAGCTGTTACAAAGTATCATGACAGTTTGGAGGGAAGAGAGTTCCCGACTAGCTTTTTTTTTTTATTTTCTGAAGGGAGAGGCTTTGTGGAGGAGGTGGTAATTGAGTTGGAGATAGGATGTCAATATAAGGATGTTCCAGGCCTGGGGAATGAGCATGCCATGGTACACACTACACTATGCCAGAGACAGGAGCTCTGAAGGCTGTGGCCAGAACCAGACACCCAAATGCCCATTTCCATCACTGGAACCTTTGCCTGATTTGTGTTCCATGCCTGTCACTGACAGGATTTTTAAAAAAAAAGAATATTAGGATTTCAGGCACAGATTTCAAACTGAGCACAGGTTCCCCAACTGAGCTGTTTGTCTGTCCACAGCTGTCTAACCAGATAAGGGGGTTGGACTAGACGGCCTCTGAAGCTACTTCTACCTCTAGCTCTAGTCTCCTATGATCTCCAATCCTTCCTCAATGACCACAAAGTCCAGTTAGCGCAAATGCCCTGGGTAGGCATGATATTTGCCAGGACAGGGCTTATGCTTCCTATTTACAGTCTATAGAATGTAAGCTCCATGTGGGCAAGGTCTGTTACCTTTTTGTTTGTTCCCTGTTTGTATCCTCCATGGTCGGCATACTGCTTTATTCATAGGTATTAGGACTGGACTTGTGATTTCATTGTCATGGGGAACTTTCAGATGAAACAATTCCCTCCATCAATGCAGATCAGAACCCTCTTTGCAGCATACGTAGGCAGGGATTCTTGAGCTGGAGTCCATGAATTTTTAAAAAATATATATGTTTTTATAATTATTTCAGTATGACTGCTTTCCCTCATAATCCCAAGTATTTCATTTTAACACAATCTAGAAAATTATTTTGATAAGGGGTCTATAGGTTTCATCAACCTGCTAACGGGGTCCATGACACCAAAAAGGTTAAGAATCGCTGCCTGATAAAGGTATCTATAGTCATATGAAAAATGCTCTAAATCACTACTGATCAGAGAGATGCAAATCAAAACAACTTTTAGATATCACATCTCACCTGTCAGATTGGCTAACATGAAACAACAGGAAAATTATAAATGCTAGAGAAGATGTGGGAAAATTGGATCACTAATGCATTATTGGTGGAGTGGTGAACTGATCCAACCATTCTGGAGAGCAGTTTGGAACTATGCCCAAAGGGCTATAAAAAATGTGCATGCCCTTTGACCCAGAAATACCACTTCTAGGGCTATATCCCAAGGAGATTATACAAGTGGGAAAAGGACTCATGTACAAAAATATTTATAGCAGCTCTTTTTGTGGTGGCAAAGAATTGGAAATCAAGAGGATGCTCATCAACTGGGGAATGGCTGAACAAGTTGTGGTATATGAATGTAATGGAATACTATTGTGCTATAAGAAATGAGGAGCAGATGGACTTCAAAATAACCTGATGCTGAGTAAGGGGAGCAGAACCAGGAAAACATTAGACACGATTACAGACACATTGTATCTGTGATGACTAACTTTGATAGACTTGGCTCTTCTCAGCAACACAAGGTTCTAAGACAACTCCAAAAGACTCATGATGGAAAAAGCGATCCACATCCAGAGAAAGAATTAGAGTCTGAATACAGATTGAAGCAAACTATTTGCTCTCTCTTTTTTTGTTTTTGTTTCTGTTTTGTTTCTTCTTTCTTGTGGTTCATTCCATTGGTTCTAATTCTTCTTTACAACCTGACTATTGCAAAAATATGTTTAGTGTGAAGGTATAGGTAGAACCTGTATCGGATTGCATGCCATCTTGGGTGGGGAGGGGGGAAGACAGTGACGGGGAGAAAATTTGAAACTCAAAAACTTGTGGAACTGAATGTTGTAAACTAAAAATAAATAATTTTTAAAAAAAATATTGATATAAAAAAAGAATCCCTGACTGAAGGGGTTGCTTAGAGGACTAAGATGTTACGTAACTTGCACAGGGTTACATAGTTATGTGTTAGTGGCAGGATTTGAATCCAGGTCTTCCTCATTTTAGGACTGGCCTGTCCTCTGTCTATGCTGCCTCTTACTATGAGTATCTTGTTCATAGTAAGTACTCAACAAATATTTATTAAATGTAAATTAACCCGGATCAATGCAGCCTCCTCCTGGCTATCCTCTCTGTGCAGGGGAGAGATGGACAAAGATAAGAGCATTTGATTTCTCTTCAACACCACAGGAAAAGAAGCATTTAGGAGCTCAGGGAAAGACTTGCCAAAAGACCAGACCTTCTCCTTAATTTCCCTGCTGGATTGTAAGCCTTTCAAAGTCAGGGAACCATGTGTTAGAATTAAAAAACAGCAACACTTCCAGGATGTAGCATGTTAGAAAATAAAATCAACAGAGAATACAAGAGAGGAAAGTAACCTTAGAATACAGACGGTTTGAGCTAGGAAGCTCATTAGAACACAGATGGCTAAAGCCATTAGGGCTCCTAGAGTATAGAATATTTAGACCACTATTTAGGCCAGAGATAGGACATCCTTAAAATATAGAATGTCAGAGCTGAATTCCTCCAAGAGCCTCTATTTTGAGGAAGGGCATAGATCAGCCATACTTCACTGCCTTGACTTTGTCACCTTATTCTGGAATATGCATCTTCCCTCTCTGCCTTTTTATCATATGTGTGTATGTATATATGGATGTATGGATATAGTCTTCCACCATTAGCATATAAGCTCCTTGAGGGCAGGGACTGCCTTTTTGTTTGTATTTGTATCTCCAGCACTTAACACAATAGGAAGAGCTTAATATACTACAGGCAGCTCAGCTACCAGCTAGAGCCCCAGACTTAAAGTCAGAAGACTTGAATTCAAATCCTGCCTCAGATACTAACTGTATGACCCTGGACAAGTCACTGAACCTCCTTATATCTGTTTTCTCATCTGCCACATTGGGACAATAATAGCACATACCTCCCAGAGTTATCATGAAAAGAAAATGAGATAATATCTATAGAGCACTTTCTAAATCTTAAAGCATTATATACATGTTAGGTTTTATTGTTGTTATTAATAAATACTTCTTGACTTGTCAGAGCCTTTAGAACATAAAAAATTATTAAGACATAGAATTTTACATTCTATATTCTAGGAGGGGACTTAAAGATTTTCTGAGATGTCCAAAGTGGAGTAGGTTATCTCAGATGGTCAGTCCATTGCTGGTGGTTTTCAAGTGGAAGTTAGATGAACATTTTTTAGAGGAGATGTTGTGGAAGAAACTCCTGTTCAAATACAACTTGATTTCTGAGGTCATTTACAATTCTGAAATTCTCCAAAATGTCCGTCATAGGACCAGATGCATAATAAGTACTCATATATAACTAGGAAAGTGATTTCAGTCAGACATTGCTTGCAACTGCTCTTTTAGCAAACAAGAGTCGCAAGTGAATGCAAATAAGTTATTTTTTTTTCCAAAAATTGTGGAAAACATTTTCAGATGAAAAGGAACTAGTGCTCTTTATACGAAAACTTCCTGTCAGCTTCTAGCAAGATGTCTGCAAACAGTCACCACAGATACAATTCTATTCCTCTGTGCACTGTTTCCTTCATTCTACAGATTCTGACTTAGTGGGAATTGACAAATATTCTCACTTGATCTGCTTCTCCTTTCTCCATGCTCTTCTCCTCACCAACCCTAAGACATGTTTTTCACCAGAGTCCTGCACGTAACATCTCTGTTTCCCAAAATTTAGCGTGTTTTACAGAGAGTTCCCTGGCTGCTGCTGTCCTCTAGTGTTAGTGCTGAAGCACAGCACCTGCTGATCTTAACAGACCAGTCAGGGAGAGAACATTATCAGACTACAGGGTCTTCACATGTCAGCTTTGGAAGGGACTTTAGAAATAATTTAATTTCATATTAGGAAACTGACGGACTAAGATCAAGTAATTTACCTTCTGCAAGAAGCCTTTCTAGTCCTCCTAAACTTTAGTGCCTTTCCTATGAGATTATTGCCAATATGTCCTGTCTAGTTTATTTCTACATAGTTGCTTGAATGCTATCTCCCCCATTAGACTAAAAATTCCTTAAGACCAGGTATTGGTTTTTTTCCCTTTTTTGTATCCCCAGTGCTTACTTAGCACAGTGGCTAGCACATAGTGGGTGCTTAACAAATGCTTACTGACTTGACTTGTAAGTTTTGGAGCCAGTATTAAACCTCATTGGGCTTTTCACAGAAGAGAAAATAGTCACATTGATGAAAAAAATGAAACACCTTCACAAACATTATCTCTATGCAGATAGATTAATAGTTCTCAAATCATTTTATGACACAACCTTGATGTATATACCGTTACCACCCTCTCTATTTATGACATCTTCCCTTCCCATCTCCATATGGCACAATTTCCATGTACACTTATTTTTGAGAAGGGCCATACCATAGTAACACCTTCCTTTGTTTTCCCCCAAAGAGGAAGAAGATGGGGATGGGGTGGGGAAAAGGATGTGGCTATTCCATATTAATTCATTATTTTTGAAGAAGTTGTGAGCCACAGGGGAGCCTCTTGAAATTTTAGCATTTAGCTCCCAATCCCTGTGGTCTTTAAAAGTAAATAAATACGTGTTTTCCTTAGGAGAGAGAAAGCTTTTTAAGGAATTCAGTTATAGGTGTCTATTTTTACTGGGGGCTTTCCTGTTCCCTCAAGAGAAAGGGGTTTTGACGGTGATATCAGCTTGGGAAAAAATACCACTAGCTAGTCAAATTTGTCATAGGACCATAGATGTAGGACTGGAAGGAACATCAGAGATTATCTAATCCAACCCCTTGATTTTTTTATATCACATCTCCTCTCTGAGCCTCAGTTTCCACATTCATAAAATGAGGGCATTGGGCTAGATCATCTCTAAGCTCTCTGCCAGCTTGAACATTCTACATTCCTATGACTCAGGCTGGAGAGATGTCCAGGGGTAGCTATGAATGTGTTGCCTAGCTTGGAAGACCTGCAAGCAGGTATATGTAGATTCAAAAGTGTGGTTACTCTTGAGATCTATATTCAGATGTGAAGCTCTATGAAGTGGTGCATGCTTGATTATGACTGTAGTTTTAAAAACAGAGTGAAAGAAAATGAAGTCTTCAGACAAACCTAGAAGAGACATGAAACCTAAGGGATCCTAGCTCCACTGACCTCCAGAATATCTAATTCCAAGCCCTTCGATCTCTTAATGTAGGAGATGCTAGATCTTGGATTATTCTGATTATGTTTCCACAATACTCAAATTGTTTCTTTCTGGCTGCTTGCAGTATTTTCTCCTTGATCTGGGAGCTCTGGAATTTGGTGAAAATATTCCTAGATTTCTTTTTGGGATCTATTTGAAGAAGCGATCTGTGGATTCTTTCAATTTCTATTTTGCCCTGTGGTTCTAGAATATCAGGGCAGTTCTCGTTGATAATTTTTTGAAAGATGATATCTAGGCTCTTTTTTGATCATGGCTTTCAGGTAGTCCAAAAATTTTTAAATTACTTCTCCTGGATCTGTTTTCCAGGTCAGTGGCTTTTCCAATGAGATATTTCACATTGTCTTCCATTTTTTCATTCCTTTGGTTCTGTTTTATAATGTCTTGATTTCTCATAAAGTCACTAGCTTCCACTTGCTCCAGTCTAATTTTTAAGGTAGTATTTTCTTCAGTGGTCTTTTGGACCTCCTTTTCCATTTGGGTATTCTGCCTTTCAAGGCATTCTTCTCCTCATTGGCTTTTTGGAGCTCTTTTGCCATTTGAGTTAGTCTATTTTTTAAGGTGTTATTTTCTTCAGTATTTTTGTGGGTCTCCTTTAGGAAGTCATTGACTTGTTTTTCATGGTTTTCTTGCATCCTTCTCCTTTCTCTTCCCTATTTTTCCTCTACTTCTCTAACTTGCTTTTCCAAATCCTTTTTGAGCTCTTCCATGACCTGAGACCAGTTCGTGTTTTTCTTGGAGGCTTTTGTTGTAGGCTCTTTGACTTTGTTGACTTCTTCTGGCTGTATGTTTTGGTCTTCTTTGTCACCAAAGAAAGATTCCAGAGTCTGAGACTGAATCTGGGTGCATTTTCGCTGCCTGGCCATGTTCCCAGACAACTTACTTGACCCTTGAGTTTTTTGGCCAGGTATGACTGCTTGTAGAGTAGAGTACTTTGTTCCAAGCTTGAGGGGATGTGCTGTTGTTTTCAGAGCTATTTCTATACAGCCAGCTCTGCCACACCAGCACTCTTCCTTCCCCAAGAACCCCCAACCCGGACTGGACTCAGATCTTCAGCAGGCTCTGCACTCCTGCTCTGATCCGCCACTTAATTCCTCCCACCAGGTAGGCCTGGGTCCTGAAGCAACTGCAGTTGTAGTTCTATAGCTGCCCCACCTCCGCTGCCCCGGGGCGGTGGCTGAACCACAAACTCTATCACCCTGTCCCCAGCAGCTTTTCCCACTAACCTGCTCTGTTGTCTTTGGTTGTTGTGGGTTGAGAAGTCTAGTGACTGCCGCAGCTCACTGATTCAGGGCACTAGTGCCTGCTCCACCCGGCTCCTGGTCTTCTTGGTCCACACGGCCCACGCTGGGCTCTGCTCCACTCCCAGCTCTGTGCGCAATAGACCTCACCCAGCAACCATCCAGGCTGTCCTGGGCCAGAGCCCTGCTTCCCTCTGCTATTTTGTGGGTTCTGCTGTTCTAGAATTGGTTCAGAGCCATTTTTATGGGTTTTTGGAGGGACTTGGTGGGGAGCTCATGCTACTCCCTGCTTTCCAGCCACCATCTTGGCTCTGCCTTGCTGAAACCCCAGGGATCTTTGCTTATTATTACTTCTTCTGCTTATTTTTAGCTCTACCTTATCTAATCGCCTCATAAAACTTCTCTCCTTATTTTGGATGCTTATTTATTTGTTTGCATGGTAGTTATTAAGTTTATTTAAAAATTAATAAATGGTGTGTGAAGAGGAAGACAGGTGTAGTAAATGTATGTGTGTTTATATACATATATATGCATACCCTTATAATAATAGTAAATGTGTCAATATCACTATGCTATAATTATCCCCATTTAGGAGATGAGAAAACTGAGGCTGAGACAGATAAAGTGACTTACCAAGGGCCACAAAGTTATTTAAGTATCTGAGTCAGGATTGAAAGTGATGTTTTTCTTGATTCTACGTCCAGTTCTCTATCCATTGCAACACCTAGCTGACTTTCACAGATCATACAGAGTTGATCAAATACATAGTCTGACATTATGAGTGCATGTCCTTCCTGAATGAGAGATTTCTAAATTCAAAATAAACCTTTAAAAATATATATATTTATTTATTTATTCATCTTAAATGTTAATAAGAATAGGGCTGCAGGAGGATGTACCTTACTGTGGTGTGGCTTTATTGTGCCTTCTTTGCTTCTATTTATTAATAAGAAAAGAGGGGAAGCTGACAAAATTTCTTTTTTTTAATTTAAATACATTTATTTACTTATTCATGGAATAAAACAAGCATTTCCATAACATAGTACAACAAAAAGATGATTGCACATGAAACCACCAAATGCCGTTTTTTTTTTTCAAAATACTTCCAGATCATTCTAATAGGCTAGGAAAGAAGAAAAATGCTACAGTATTACAAATCACTAAGTCTGACTCACTCAAAACTCGTCTCCTAAAAGGCTGCTCTTCCCCCCTCTGCTCTCTCCTCCATTTGACAAATGCTCCCTGCTCGGACATGAGGAAGGGAGAGAACAATTCATTTCTGGAGCAGACTATGAAGTAATGTTGGATTGGGTTTGCACGCTTCCTTGTGGCAAGTGTGAGAATAACACCCCAAACACTGCAGCCTCAGGAGATACAAAATCCAGTAGAGATGATACAGGGAATCTCAGAGATGGAAGAGAAGTCAAAGGGAAGCTAGTCCACCTCCTACCTGAAGGGGGAGCCCTTTACATAGCATCTGTTACAGATGGTCATTCAACCTTCCCCTTCCCTTTGAAGACCTCCAGTAACAGGGAAATGTCACTTCCCAAAGCAGCCCAATCTGAAACAGTAATTAGGACAACTGTCCTAAGAAGCTGCTCTTTATATTCAGGTAAAATCTGCTTCTCTGACATGCTGGAAATAAGTAAAATGTCTAATCCCTCTTCCACATGAGAACCTTTAAAACATCTGTAGACAATTCTCTTCCACTCTCCTCCCTCCTGTCTCCCACTAGCCGTCTCTCCTCTAGGTGAAACAATCCCAGCTCCTCCAAACAGTCTTTATATATCATGATTTCATGTTCCTTCACCATCTTGGTCTCTTCCTTCTGGCCATGTTCAAGTTCATTAATGCCCTTCCTAAAATACAGGGTCAAGATAGAACACAATACTCAAGATATTGGGTGACAAAAGGCATAGGACAGCAGGACTATGCTTCCCCACTCCCACCCCTGACTCAGAACATGATACTTCTGCTAATGCAACCTAGGTTTGAATTAGCTCTTTGGCTGCCATGACCCACTGTTGAAATGTACTGACCTTGTCATCCTCAGGTCTCTTATAAATGAGCCACTCTAATTCAATTTCATTCAATTCAACAAACAGTTAATCAACCTAATGAGCAGAGAAACATTGAATCTTACCAGGGACCAGAGACATCATCAACTTCTATGGCTCCACTTAATGAGCAGAGAACAAGAATGGAAGATGGTCAAGGAACTGCAATAGGGATTTATACTTGTTCTCATTGGTGAAAATAACTACCTATATTAAAGACCACCACCTCATGACAGATTTCCTGTAACAGCCCCTTAACTTTGCCTTTCTTTATATCCTCAGAGCTTAGTACGGTGCTTAGCACATAGTAAGCACTTAATAAATGTTTATTGATTTACTGACTGATTCTACACCTCCAGCCCTTCCTTATAGCCTCTGATCCATCCTTCATAGTAGACTCAGACTTACCTTCCTATAACATTTTCATGAAGTTACCCTCTTGTTTGTGTTTATGTATTTATATTATTCTCTTTATACTTGTATGTGTATATATCCTTCATCTCACCCTCATTAGAATGCGAGTTCCTTGAATGCAAGAATTCTTTCATTCACTGCATTCACCCTCTCTTTCTCTCCTCTCCAATTCCTGTCCTCATACTAGGGATCTTCAACACACATACTGATACTCTGTCAAACACCTTAACCTCTCAATTTCTCATTTCCTAAGAATGACTTTTCCACTCCATATCAGCTCCACACAGAGTTGGTCACACCCTTGATCCTGTCATCACCCCCAAGTGTTCTATTTCTACTTCCACATTCGTGAACTCTGAAATTTCCTTATCTGATCATAATCTGTAGTCATGCGACTTCTCCCTTTTCCTTACAACCCCAAATTCTGATCTTTATCTTTACCATCCTAAGCAACTCCTCTACCCCCTCAGTTCTATCTTAGACCATAACTCCCACACTGGCTACATTCCTTCACTTTCCCATCCTTGAACAAGGCAATCCATTTCCAGGCTCTAGACCTTCTCACTAGCTGTCCCCCATGCTTGCAATTCTCTCCTCTCCTCTTTGACTCCTGGCTTGCCTGGCTTCTTCCAAGTCCCACCTAAAATCCCACCAGAATTCAACATGAAACCTTTCTGACCACACCCCCCCCCCACCTTAGTGCTAGTGCCTTTCCTCTGCTGATTATCTCCAATTTATCTTTTATCTGTCTTGTTTGGGCATAGTCGCATGTTGTCTCCCTCATTAGATCATGGGTACCTATAGAACTGCTCCTGTGACCAGCCTTTCTTCTGCCTTTCTTAATATCCCCAGCACTTAGCAGAATGCCTGACACATAGTAAGCTTGTTGACTGATGGATTACTAGCCTCATAATTGGTTTCAATGCTTCAAGTCTCAGACCACTCCAATCCACCACAAATGTTCCAAAGGGATTTTCCTAAAGCACAGTTCTGACCGTGTTACATGCATAGCAAATAAACCATAGTGGTTCCTTTTCTAGGAGCAAATATAAACTCTGTTGTTTGGGATTTAAAGCCCTTTACAGCCTGACCCCAATTTACCTTTCCAGTCCATCACTCCCCTTCCCATTGCCTGCTGCTCAACTTGTTCAGCTAAACTAGCCTTCTTACCATTTTATATATATAATACTCCATTCCCCATCTCTGTGACTTGTACAGACTCTCCCTCATGCCAGGAATGCATTCCCTTCTCACTATGATTTCTTAGAATTCCTAGTTTCCTTCAAGACTCTGCTTAAGGGGCAGTTAGGTGGCACAGTGGGTAGGTCACTGGTTCTAGAATCAGGAGGACCTGAGTTCAAATCTTCCCTTAGACACTTATTAACTTTTTCATCCTGGACGAGTCACTTAGGCCTGATTGCCTCAAAAAAAAAGTCTGGCTTATGGGAGAAGGCCAAATGACCATCCTTTTATTAATTATTCACTATCCATAATTAATAAAATGATTAATTACCCAGAAAAAAGGCTCTACTCAAATACCACCTTTTACTGGAAAGCTTTCCTGATTCTCCCACCTCTGAATGCCCTCCCCACCAAAATCAGCTGGTGTCTATTGTGTATGTATACTTACTTATGTGTCTATTAGTCTCCTGATAGAATATAAGTTTGTTGAGGGCAGGCATGATTTCATTTATCCTTAATGCCCAACACAGTGCCTGGTACATAGTAGGTGCTTAATAAATGCTTGTTGATTGATTCATCCATTAAAAGTGTTTTGTAAATTTTAAAGTACTATATAACCATGACCTCTTGTTACTAATACTTTAGCTACTAAAGTGGCCTTCTAACAGTTCACAAAGCCGAATCCTCTTACCCTGGCCTCACAACACTGTCTTGGAAGAATGGTCTGAACTGTGGGAACTCAGAAGTTCTAGAGTTTTCCTCACTGCATGTTTCAGGGGGAACTTTCATATGTTCCTTCCTCCTCATGTAGGTGAAATTCCCTCGGTGTTGCAGGGTACAGTAATGCTTGCTCCCCATTACGTCTGGCTGAATGTACTATGAATTAAGTATACCTATGCTGATGTCTCTATTGAAATCTGTAGCTGTGTTATTCTGTCATCAGACCTGAGTCTCAACTCTGTCATTAATCAGGTTTTGGGTAAGTCAGTAAACCTCTCTATAAAAAGGAATGGGGAGCCCCAAACTAGTACTCTCTTGACTAAACCAAAGCAGATGGTTCCTTTGCACTAGAAAGTCCCCATGAAGGATGTCACACAGGGCTGAGTAGGGTGGTTGGTCAACCACAGTTCCTGGTGACACGTGAGGCTTTTAAAAAGGGTGTTTTGTAACCCTTGAAAAAGTAAGAAGAAAAAAATGCCGATGTAAATTGTATTAATACTACATTTTAAAAATAACATTGTGTCTTTTAAAAGATTAAGAATCACATTGTAATTGAGTATTATCTAACCAACCAGCTGCAGAAAAAGAAAAAACAAAGCACAAGGTACTGTTCTGGGCCTTATTCTAGCCAAGATTTTAATTATCAGCTCAGATGAAGAAATGATTATATAATTCTAAGATTTTTGGATAATCTGAAAGAGGGGGCCTCAAATAGTTTTTGAATAGCAGAAGTGAGATCCAGAAAGAATTTTATTGGAGAAAACAATGGACTGAACCCAATACGATGAACTTAATAGAGATATATCTGGGATTTAAAAAAAAAAAAACTGTATAAGCTCAGGGTTGGGGAGACCCAGCTAGACAGCAGGTCATATGACTAGAAAGTTTTTGTGGTTCACAAGCTCCAAATGAGTCACAAGTGTGATGTGGCAGTCAGAACCAAGCTAATGCAATCTTGTTGTTCAGTTCGGTCCAATTCTTCTTGACCCTGTGGACCATAGCATGCTAATAAATGGGCAAAGATACTGGAGTGGTTTGCCATTTCCTTCTCCAGTGGATTAAGGCAAACAGAGTTTAAGTGACTTATTTAGAGTCACACATTAAGTATGTGTCTGAAGCCACATTTGAATTCAGGTCTTCCTGACTCAAGTCCCAACACTGCATCCCCACTGTAATTGACTCTATAGAACCAATAGCAAGAGAAGAAACACCTTACTGTGTGCTCTGCCCTGGACCAACCACATCAGGAGTATTGTACTCAGCTCTGAGTGACTTTGTAGTGCCTAGCATGGAGCAGTCATTGAATCAGTTTTTTTGTTTTGTTTTGTTTTTTTGTTTTGTTTTGTTTTTTATCGAAGAGCATTGACAAAGTGGAATGGATCTAAAGGAGAGATAGGGAGAGGAAGAAGACTGGAAACTATAATACATGAGAATTTGTGAAAGGAACTAAATTGGAGATGTTTAGTCTAGACTAGAGAAGACTGTGGTGGGGGATGATATAACAGCAAGCACCCTGACACACCCAGAATGGCCTGCTGGCACAGGTTCTTTGATCTGCTTTTCTTAAAGGAAAGGCAATTTTAAGGGGGTCAAAACAATCTTACTTTAACTACATTCAGTAGTTCAGGGGGAAGGTCAGCACTCTGAACATGGAGAAAATACAAACAGAGAAAACACAAGCAGAGAAATTAACACAAAGATCAACGGACAGGGCTCTGATCAAAGTAATACAACCACCTACATATACCACCAGATGGGAGAGCTCAAATACATCTGAGTAGTTGGGGAGGAGGGGTTCTGAACAAATGACTACTCAGAGGCTACTCCCTGTTCAGGAAATCAAAAGGTCCTTGTCATGAGCAAGCCCCCAAAGCAAAATCTCACCTCAGAATATATATACACACTTCTTAGAGCCAGAAGGCATCACAACCTACCTTACCTGACTCAGTGCCTAATTAGCTTTGTACCAAAAGGTGTGAAAACCTTCCTATAAGCAAGCCTCCCCCTAAGCAAGCTCCTCCCCCAATGGGCTTTATGTGACTCTGGATGTATCACAGCTGTGATTGAACTTGTGGTCACATAGGCCTATTAATGGATGGGGAAGATCTTCCTATTCCATTAACGTTACAGATGGGGACACATCATCACTGCCTTTAAATATCTGAAGAATTGCCATGCAGAGTGACTGGACCTATTCTGCTTGGCCCAGAGGGCAGAATTAAGATTAATAATGGGAGCTACAGGGAAGAAATTGTCAGTTTTCAATTAAATTCAATAAATATTTATCAGCACAGTTAGCGGAACTATGAATTCTAAGTGGGTCCACTACAAATTCATATTACACCTCAACTGGGTACTCATTGCTGCTCAGCAATCCCCTTATCAACTCACTCTCCCACTTTCCACAGTGGCTTTTCCAAACCTTTTTCCTCCTTCCTTAAACCTCCCAGGGCTTTTACTCCCCTAATTCTCCCAACTGAAAGAATACTTCATATTTTACAAAAAAAAAATTGAGGCAATTCGCCATGAATTCCTTCTTTCCCCCTCTTCCTCATCTGCTATCACTCAAGTGCCTTTGTCCATTTTTTCCTCCTTCGTTCCAGTCTCACATGATGAAGTTATTTTATTCCTTAAGAAGGCTAAACACTCTACGTAGTCAAAAGATCCCATTCTATCCCATCTCCTCCAAAAGAATGGCCTCTCTGTCATTCCCATTCTTTCGTTTATTTTCAATCTCTCTCTCTCTCATCTACCAGCTTATTCCCTAGTGCCTACAAGCATGCCTTGCCTTTCCCATCCTGCAAAAACTCACTTGATTCTTCCATCCCCACTATTGTCATATTTTTTCTGCCCTTTGTAGCCAAACTCCTGAAAAGTTCATCTATAGTAGGTATCTCTGCCTTCTCCCACTCTCTTCCAATCCAGCTTCTAACCTTATCATTTCACTGAAACTGCTCTCTCCATAGTTACTAATGATCTCTTAGCCTTTTCTCAATCCTCATCCTTCTTCACCTTTCTGCAACTTTTGACACTGTAGATCACTCTCTTCCTCAATATTCTCTTCTCTCTAGGTTTTTGAGACACCACCTACCTGACCACTCTTCAGTCTCTTTTTTGGGATCCTCATTCAGATCATACCCTCTAGCCATAGGTAACCCACAGGGCTCTGTCCTGGGCCCTCTTTTCTTCTCTTTCTATGCTACTTCACTTGGTGATAGTACCAGTTCCCATGGATTAAATTACCCTCTCTATGGTGATGATTCTCAAATCGACTTACCCTGCCCTAAACTCTCTGCTGATCTCCAATCTCACATCCCCAACTGCCTTTCAGACATCTCTAACTGGATGTCCAGTAGTCATACTAAATGCAACATGTCTAAAACCAAACTCATTATGTTGTTGTTTGGTCACTTTTTAGTTGCATCTGACTCTTCATAACCCTATCTATTTTGGTTTTCTTGGCAAAGATATTGGATGGGTTTGCCATTTCATTCTAGTTCATTTTACAGATGAGAAAACTGAGGTAAACTTACCCAGGATCATACAGCTCTAGTAAGTGTCTAAGGCGAAATTTGAACTCAGGAAGATGAGTCTTTCTGTCTTCAGGCCTGATACTCTATCCACTGCGCCACCTAGCCACATATTTCCCCCTAAATATCCCCTTTCTACCATCCCTATTATTTAGAGAGCAGCACCATCTTCCCAGTCCCTCAGACTCACAACCTAGGAGTCATTCTGTACTCTTCGCTATCTCTCCCCGCTTCCCGCATATCCAAGCTGTTGCCAAGGTCTGTCAATTTCACCTCTGCACCATCTCTTTGCACTCACCTCCTTCTCTCCTTTGACATGGCTACCACCCTAATGCAGACTTTAGCACCTCAAATCTACTGGTTGTTATGCCTGCCTCATCTCTCTCCACTCCAATTCACCCTCCATTCATCCACTAAAGTGATTTTTCTAAAGCACAAGTCTGATCATTTCACATATGAATGGCTGGGTAAAAGGATTTCTCTCTCTCTCTCTCTCTCTCTCTCTCTCTCTCTCTCTCACACACACACACACACACACACACACACACACACACACACACATCCCTACCAAATAAACTCCAGTGGCTTCCTATTGCCTCCAGGCGCAAATTTAAAATGTCTGTTTGGCATTCAAAGCCTTTCATAACTTAGCTTCCTCCTACCTTTCCAGTCTTCCTACTCCCCCTCCCCCCTCCATATTCTCCTTTGTTGTTGCTGTTTTTAAGGGGGGAAGGCAGGGTAATTGGGGTTAAGTGACTTGCCCAAGGTCCCATAGGTAGTAAGTGTGTCAAGTATCTGAGATCAGATTTGAACTTAGGTCCTCCTGAGTCCAGGGCTGGTGCTCTACTCACTGCACCACCTAGCTCCCCCTCTCCATGGTCTTCTATCCAGTGACACTGGCCCCTCGGCTGTTCCTAGAGCAAGACATTTCATCTCTCAGCTACAGGCATTTTCTCTGGCTGTCTCCCATGTGTGGAAAGCTCTCCTTCCTCCTCTCTGACTACTGTTCTTCCTGGATTCCTGTAAGTCCTAACTAAAATCTCTTCTTTTACTGGAAGCCTTCCCTGTCCACTCTTAATTATAGTGCCTCCCCTTTGTTAATCATTTCCAATTTACCCTATATATAACTTTCTTCTTATATTTTTGTTTGCATGTTGTGCAAACATTAGATTGTAAGCTCCTTGAGGGCAGGGACTGTCTTATGTCACTTTTTTTGTATTCCTGCTTCTTAGCATGTAGTAAGCATTTAATAGATGTTTACTGATCAATCGATTTATTGATTGAACAAGCAGAATGGGAGAAAGTAACGAGGGATGGAGTTTTATCCCCAGAGAGCCAGATAAGTTTGTAACAGATGGGACTCCTCATCCCACTCATATAAACACTGAAGACCCAGATTTTTGATTGAATCCATCAAAAGTATAAATTAGGCATAAACAAGTAATTTCATCCATTTTGGAGAGAGTAAAGTGCCTGTCATCTGAGCACCAGCCTCATCACCAGAAAGTTGGTCCCAGTGTGCATAATGTTCTAGGTCACAGCCATCTAAGAAGACTTTTTACTAAGTCATAAAGGGGTTTAGGCCTGAGTTGATGAAGAGGATGTCAACCATTATCAATGAAATCCCACATCCTCTCAAGTATTAGAATATATTTTGTTTAATGTGTGATTTTAGGGGCAGCTAGGTGGTTCAGTGGATAGAGTACTGCCCTGGAATCAGGAGGACTAGAGTTCAAATTCAGCTGTAGACATTTACTAGCTATGTGACCCTAGGCAAGTTACTTAACCCTTGATTGCCTCCTGAAAGAAAAATAAATGAGTGATTTTGGTGGGAAAGTGGGAGGAGGGATTGACATGATTTATTTGGTATAAGGAACTCTGATGAGGAAATACTCTTTACCAATGCAGATTAGCTTAAACTGTGAAACATGTAGTCTTAAAGCATTCCCTGGGGAAGTAAACAATTAAGTGACTTGGCTACAGTTACTTGTGCCACAAGCAGCACTTGAACCCAGGCTCCTGATTCTTGTTTGTTTGTTAATTTTTTTTAAATTTTCAATTCCAAATTCTCTCCCTTCCTCTAGCCTCTCCCCCACCCACTGAGAAGGCAAGTAATATGATACCCATTATACATATGAAGTCAAGTAAAACATATTTCCACATTAGCCATTTGCAGGGGGTGGGGGGAGGCAAGAAAAATAAAATAAAAAATTATATTTTTGTTACATGATCCTTTTTCTTGAACCACTTTGGACTAACAGACCTACTAGTGGTATTGCTGAATCAAAGAGTATGCACAGTTTTACATACAGCCCTTTGGGCATAATTCCAAATTGTTCTCCAGAATGGTTGGACCAGTTTGCAGCTCCACTAACTGTGTATTAGTGTCCTTATTCATCCCCTCCAACATTGGTCATTTTCCTTTCCTGTTACATTAGCTAATCTGATGGGTGCGAGGTGATACCTCATGTTAGAAACAGGGTTCAATCACTCCCTTAAGAAACAAAACTTAAACTGAAGTGAGTGAAGGAAGCGTTTATTTACAATCCTCACAAGAATTGGGGGTATGATACCCCAAAAGGGACACACACACCACACAGAAGTCAAACTGAGCCTTTTACAGGGTTAATCATTCCTGCTCCATCCCTCCAGAGATTGGTCCCAGCTCTTCCGGGTTACAATCTTTCTAGCCTACCCGCCACACATTCCTCCCACCCTGAACATGAGTTGCATGTTCAAAAAATGGAATCTATGCATGGGCGTGTAAGTTAATATGTATGAAAGTTATTAGGCATATGTAGATGCAAGAGAACTTTGTTCCTCTCAGGCTTTGAGGAGTTGTCACATCCCAGCCTCTAGTCCCTGTTTCAGACAGGATGTACCCTAACCATAAATTGAGTAAGGGGAAGCTCAAGGTCCCAGTGTTTCCCCCACATAGTGCTATGGAAGCAGAACAATGAAATTTCTTTCTCACACCTCAGAATTGTTTTGATTTGTGTTTCTCCGATTGCTGGTGATTTAGAGAATTTTGATATGACTATTGATAGCTTTGATTTTTTTCTTCTGAAAACTGCCTGTACACATCCTTTAACCATTTGTCAAGTGAGAAATGGCTCTTATTTTTGCAAATTTGGTTCAGTTCACTATATATTTGAGAAATGAGCCCCTTATCAGAGAAACTTGATACAAAATTTTCCCCCAGTTTCCTACTTTCCTTCTAATTTGGGTTTCAGTGGTTTTGTTTGTGCAAAGCCTTTTTAATATCCATTTTACCTCTTGTGATCCTCTCTATTTCTTGTTTGGTCATAAACTCTTTCCTTATTCATAGATTTAACTGGTAATCTTTTACACACTCCCTAATTTGCTTACGATATCACCCTTTTGGTCTAAATCACATACTATTTGGAGCTTATCTTCATATACAGTGTGAGATGTTGGTCTATGCCTACCTAGCTTTGCTTTCTAGGTTCCTGACTCTTAAGCTAGCTCTCTTTCCACTAAGTCAAATTGCCTCTCATCACTTTCCAAATTTAATTGAAAATATGGATAACTTGAGTGGGGCAAGGGGGGGATATTTAGGACTTAAAGAGATAATCCTCAGCTATCTGAAAAATTCACTTACATGGGAAATATCACTTGACAAAAGATACTAGACAAAGGTCTTAATATTTTAAGATTTAGAGCTAGAAAGACCCTAGGGAGACCAACTTATCCAAAGCCCTTATTTTTATAAGTGCAGAAACTGACCTCAGGGAAGTGGGTGCTCCTCAGCTCTCAATCTAAAGATCACTTCACTCTTCCTTCTTTCACTCTAGAGCTGATAATAGACTTCTCCATGATCTATCTAAATCATCATCACATAATTGCCATTGGCTCTTAGAAACTCTCATCAAGTCGATTCCAAGCAGTTTTATTGTTTGAAAAGGCATCTTCTTCACTTTCAGGGTGACTTTGTTAGGCACCTAGAATCAGTCTTGTAGCTGCAAGGGATCTTAGAAATTTAGTCCTTCACCTGCCACATGAAGCTACATCTCAGGTATTATCATTATCCCCATTTTATAGATGAGCCTTAGAGAGGTTTATAGCTGGAAGGAACCTTTGAGCTTTCTAGTTCACCCTTTCCTATTTTATAGATGTGTTGCAACAATTCGGCTAGCAGCTGTTGTGGGGGTAAGAGACCAACACAAGCCCAACAACAATGCTGCCAGAATGGGTTCTTTTGATCTGCTCTACTAAGGAAAGTAACATTAAGGGGTTGACAATCTTACTTTAATCCAATATATACATATAAACTCATTTAGTTCAGGAGGACAAGCCAGCAACCTGAACTTCAGAGCAAATACAAACAAATTACAAAGATACATTATAAACAGACCAAATATAATACATAGTTACCAAGAAGGCATCAACATCTGGGTTCACAAGCTGGAGGGCTCTTAACTACAGCTGCCCAGAGTCTCCACATCAACTCTTCTCCAACAGTGAGAGCCTCCAAGCAAATAACTCTGTTCTCTCTTTTTATACAGTCTTTGGACATCATCAAATATCATCTGAGGAACCAGAACTTAGTCGCATACTATTGGCATACTATATGTCTTAGCAACTCCCCTTAGGGCCCTGGGGGCTTCACGCCCACATCTGATTAGCACCTAGTAATTAGGGCTTTGGGCCTGGGGCTTTGCACCTAGTGAGATTAAATCAAAGAGACTTAATTAATTTATCATTCTAAAACAGTAAGAAAGTCCCACCTTAGTTACCAATGCAAGATGAAGGACTGATGCCAAGGAAGGTCCAGTGATTTACCTACTGCCATGCTGCTAGTAAGTGTCTGAGATAGCTTTTGACCCACATTTGACTAACTCTAAGTTCTATGCTCTAATCATCACATTTAAAGATCATTTATCAGTCGATAATGTAAATGTAGCCCTGTCATAGTCCTACATGAGCTTATTCCTCCTAAAAATTTTCTCCTTTCTATTAAGGATGTCACCATTCCTTCCCAGCCTCCCACTCACCTAGGAGGGTAATCTCAGTTATCCTTGATATCTTCCTCTCCCTCACATGGTCTCACCTCCTACCCTATATCCA
Organism: Trichosurus vulpecula; assembly: GCF_011100635.1. Lineage (NCBI taxonomy): Eukaryota > Metazoa > Chordata > Mammalia > Diprotodontia > Phalangeridae > Trichosurus > Trichosurus vulpecula. Next base: position 389,210,408 of record NC_050575.1, read on the forward strand.
ATCAGTTTCCAGGTCCTGCTATTATATCTATACATCTCTGTTAAATCCTTCTTCTTTACCATTCATCCACACAACCACTATCCTGGTTCAAGCTCTCATCACCTCTTACCTGATCTTTTGTAACAGCCTCCCACTGAATCTACTCCTAGACTCTCCATCTTCAGCATGGCTGCCAAAGGACTCTTCCTAGGGTCCAGACTTGCTTGGGTCTGATCATGTAACTCCCTTGCTTAGGAGGCTATATATAATATAATATAATATAATATAATATAATATATATAATATAATATAATATAATATAATATATATATATTACTCCCTCATCATGCGGGCCATATTCCAACCAAATTGGACTGTTAGCTATACCTGAATCTGACATGCTATTCCCTGTCTCAGTCATTATTTTTATATGTCTAGAATACATACATCCCCTCCTCCTGTTTCTGACTCTGAATCCTTCATTTTCTTCAAGGCACAGCAGAGGGAGGAGCCACTTTCTCTGTGAAGCCTTTTTCCCAGCTTCCCCCTCACTTCCCCCACCTTGTTAGTTCTCTCTTCTTAAATTACCTTGTATTTATAATTTGTGCAGAGGCTGTATTCTTAGCATCCCACCCCCAAGCCCAGCAGAATGTAGTAAATTCCTAGACAGTGGATAGTTTAGGTTTTGTTTTTTGTATTCTCAGTCCTTTGTATATAATGGGCATTTAATGTGCTGCTCCACTGTTTTAAAACCAATTTAATTCGAAGTGAGTAGAAAAAAAAAACTTTTTTTTCAAAGGAGTGGGATCCTTGGGGTTGGAGACAGCTAAATAAATTGTAATACATGAATAGAATGGAATATTATTACACCCAGAGAAATAATGAATTCAGAGAAGCTCAGGAAAACTTAGGCGAATTGATACAGAGAGAAGCAAACAGAAACAAGAAAACAGTAGTTAAATGAGCATAGCAACTCAAATGGAAAGGGAAAAAAGGAAACTGAATGTTATATAAATATAAACACCAAGCTTGACCCTACCTCCAAGAAGAGAAGAAATGCTCATTCCTCCTTTCTTTGCAGAAGTGAGGAACTATGGGTGTGGGATATTGCACTTACTGTGTGGCTCAGGTTGATGTACTGGTTAGTTTTGCTGAACGTTTCCTTTTCTGTTTTTGTTATTAATTTTGTTAGGGATGGGAGGGGAGTGGGGAAGGAATAAATTGTGAAATGAATGTGTGTGCAAAACAAATAATTTCAATAAAAAGACCACACACACACACACACACACACACACACACATGCACACAGGCATGCTGGGCTCTTCCAGGAAAAGTCTGTTTTTGAACTGTGGAGAGTTGTTCTAGAAGCCCCTGGCCAGAACGGCTGAAGCACAGTACACTCTGAACTGGGAGCGCAGGAACGGAGACATCCAACTCCCATGCGCTGGACTGCCAGAACACCATGGGTGGGAAACCTACTTAATATTAAAGAGGTGTGTTCCTTTTAGCTCTGTGCACCCAGGAGAGGAAGATGGGACTAAGACACCGAGTTGAGGGCACCACAAAGCTGACACAAAGTGTGTCGGGCACTGTGTGAATGTACAAAACTGAAGGAATTGCAAAATGCTTGGAAATGACCCAGAGAGCAAGGGCAGCACTGCTGCTGAGGGGCTCTAGAGTGGGTCAGGTCCAGGGTTCTTTCTCCTCCATTGTTCTCTCTTCTCATTTTCAATTCCCTCTCTCCAGCCTGCTTCGTTCTTCCTCTCTCTTCTTTCTCTTCTTTTTCATTCCATTCCTTTTAATTCTCATTTTTCTCCATTCCTATTTTCCTCCCTTCTCTCACTTTCTCTTTCCCCTCTCACACTCTCTCCTCTCTCAATAAAACAACCAATTTAACAAAAATTTACTAAGCTTCACACTATATGCAGGACACTGTGCTATGAACTTGGGATACAAATGCAAAACTGAAAATTCGGGTCCTCAAGGACTTTGTGCTTAAAATGGTTTGTAAACCATAACCCACTATGTAAATGTAAGTGTTAGCTGTTGTTATTATTATGGTAGTCCCAAGGACATCAAAGAATAGTTCCCTAAAGGAAGCCCCTACTGTGTTCAGGCACTACACTGGGTGATATCCAACAGTCCCTATCTCATGGAGCAGTCTAGTAGAGGGAAAAGCCATGCTCAGCTACACAACTTCACCCAAATGCAGAATAAAAACCTAAGTGAAGTTGACAGAGGGAGGTTTTCTCAGTAGCCTCATAGATTTCAGATCTTAGAGGCCATTTACTCCAGTGGCTTCATTTTACAGATCAGGAAACTGAGTCCCAGGGAGGCTGCAACTGGCTTAAAGTCACTAGGGAAGTGACAGAGAAAATCTCGATGTGCAGCTTCCCTGCTTTCAAATCCAGTGCTCTTCCTTGTATCCTCTAGTCTCTTGGGTGCCAATTTCCACATGAAGCCTTTCTTTATCCCCTGAACACACAGCAGGATCCTTCTCATAACCACCTTTAATTCAATTTGTACAGATCACGTAGTTTTATGTATGCATGTTGTCTTCTAGTGACTCCCTATGGCCTCCAGGAGCAAATACAAAACATTCTGATTGACATTCAAAGTCCTTCAATAACCTAACCCCCTCTCACCTTTCCCCCAACATATACTCTTTAATCTAGTGTCACTGGCCTCCTGGCTGTTCCAGGAACAAGAAATTCCACCTTTTAGCTCAAGGCATTTTCTCCGCTGGTCCTCGAAGCCTGCAATGCCCTCCCTCTCCTTCCTTTGCTCTGACTACTGACTTCCCTGACTGCCTTTAAGTCCTAACTAGAATTCCTTCTTTTACTGGAAGTCTTTCCCAACTACTCTTACTTCTCATGCCTTCTATTATTTCCTATTTATCCTGTACGTAGTTTGTATATATTCGTTTGCATGTTGTCTCCCCCATTAGGTTTTATGTTCCTTTTGCCTCTTTTTGTATCCCCAACCTCAGCACTAAATAAATGTTTATTGATTCTCCAATAAGACTAGGCTCTCAGGGCTATTTCACTTAATCCAGGTATCCAGCACACAGCACTTAAATGCTTACTAGATGCAATGCCTTAGGCACATAAGGAAGTGCCATAGAATTGTCAAGGCAGGTCTTAAGGGTTTAAGGCTTCCGATTAAACAGCTTTTGATGGTTGAACACCCTGTCCTCCCAGATACAGCCTCCTCTTCTAAGTTTCCTCTTGGCTCTTTTCCTACCTGCCTGATCTCTTGCTTTTCCTTCTCATTGGCTGAATCGTCATTCATATCACATTCCCATGAGTGTATCGAAAGATCCTGATCTAGGCTGTCTTCTCTCCTCATTCTCTCACTGGGTGACTGCTTTTGATCCCATAGGTTCCATATTTTCTGTGCAAATGACTCCCAGATTGATATATCCAGCTCTAGTCTCTCCCTAGAGTTGAAGACCCATCCAATTTCCTGAAGCAACCACACTCAGAATGGAGTTCATCCTTTTTTTTTTTTAAATCCCTTTTCCTGACTTCTCTACTTCTGTTTAGGTACCACCATTCCTTCAGTCACTAAGGTTTTATATGCATTGTTTCCTCATGGGAGGGAGCTCTGTGGCCCAGTAGAGCTGGTCCTGGAGTCAGGAATAAATGAGTTGAAATGTGCCCTCAGATACTTATTTACCTGTTCTACCCTGTAGGTGACCTGGGCAAGTCACTTAACCTCTGTCTGTCTCAATATCATCTGTAAAATGGGTATAAATAATAGTACCTATCTCCCAAGGTGATTGTAAAGCTCAAATGAGATACTATTTGTAAAGTGCCTAGCATAGTGCTGTAAAGGCAATCAGTAAATGAGAAGCTCTTTCCCACCCATTTGAATAGGCTTGGGAGGGGGGGACTCTTGGGGTCCTAGGGGGAGTGGCTAAGACTGGAGCCAATGGTCAGCGCCTGAGTTCTGGTCACTCAGATGACATTCTAGTCGAGTGGATGATGGCTGGTGACTATATAAAAGTAGAGAACACAGCTTGGAGATTGAGATGTAGTGGAGGCAGGAGAAAGAGGAAGAGGTGGTGGCAGTGGCGGCGGCAGCATTAGTGGTGGCAGCAGGTGCTACTGAATGCAGGACTGACCCTCATGCAGACTGGAGAGTGCTGAGCAAGGGCTTGAGGCCAGTGGGTAATCTTCTTTCTGGAGGGCCCTAGCATTGGGAGGAAGCACCAGTATGGCTTAGCTTCCTGCCATAATATTTTTCTGTGACCTCCTGGTCACTGTTGTGAGATGGGCACATCGTTTTGGAAGGTTCTTGCCAGGATATCGAATTGGGGACACTGTTCCATGGGTCTGCTACTGTGGAGCTTGAATAAATGCTTTAACTCCTCTGCCTTCTATTTAGAGAATTCCTTATATCCTGCAATTCTGGACCATTCAGACATATTCATGATTTTCTTTGAAATCATGAATTCTGCCTTAATGATATATCTGGCGATGAGGATGGGATCGCTATGTATAGGATCTCTATTTAGAAGCAGAAGAACTTCAGAGGAGGAGATGAATATCCCAGGGTGGGAGGGTCCATTTTATTCCTCCCTAGCAAAGCTAGTACTCTATGAAAACTGGGAACCAAGGCCACAGAGAGGAGATCCCAGGGATTTGGATAGATGTTTACAAGAGGTTAGAATTCAATCAGGGGCATTACAATCTAGGCAAAGCTGGATAGTTTTGTCAATCTACCAGCTAGTATATGAAAGATTGAGATTAAGTGAAAGAAATGGGGGCACTCCTACGCCACGGCAAGATGGGGAATCTCAGACAGCAGGAGAACAAATTGTTGCTCAAGAGTCTACTGACTCAAATGAGAATTTTTCCATTAATGTGGCTAGGAGCAACAGGAGGCCAAATAGGCCAACAGTGCATTTCAACTCAGCCCAGGTCGAGCCTGACTGCCTGCTTTGTCCTTGCCATGGTGGCAGGGGAAGGGAGTAGAGAGAAAATGAGACAATGTCAGGGGCTGAGGCACAAAGCGCTGCTAGAGTTCAGCATGTCCCTTGCATAGAGAATGAGAGATGGTCAAATACTCAGACAGATGTTGGTCCCATACAAGAGAGGAGGACAAAAACCCCAGGTGACAATTCAGTTATGACGGAAATTCTGGAAGATTATTCACAGCAAGAGATCACATACATTTTGAGTGGATTCACCCAAAGAATGGGAGAATCATTAATACCTTGAATGGTAAGACTCAGTGATCAAGGGGCTGGTGGAATATCAGTAGATAGGGTGGATTATATGAGATTTGTAGGTATCAGCCAGGATCCTGTAGTTCAGCAAGTATTTAGGGAATAACATCAGCAGGACTAATCTATTGGTTTTGGCCACTGAGGGATGTAATAAGAAATATGCTACTGATTCTATGTGGCCCACTGGGAATAAACATTGGTATTCACTTAGAGACTGTATCATAAAACTAAAGGAGGAGGTAATGAAGACTGCTATCATGACAAGAACTGCAAATACATATTACAATGATCCCTTGGGAGTCCCTCATAGGAATTTAATAGTCAGGACAGCTCCTCCTGCTTATAAACACCTAATTTTGACTGTTACTTGGGGAAATAGGGAGCCATCTTTCAGTGGTGATAGATAAGATTTCACAGTTAAGTGACTTAGGAGACCAGGGAAGGGATGGATCTCCCTGAGAGAGGAGAGTGAATAGCCAGCAAATTTGATGCCAAAATAGAGTGACAAGAAAAGAAATGTTCACTGCTTTATTGAGAGCAAGAGTAGACTTTGAAATGATAGACGGCATCCCAACCAATGAATTGTACAGAATGTACTGAGATAAAGGACTTGATAACAGACAAAATAGGGAAATAAGAACTGCTCCTGTAGATGCTACAGACCCTGAACCCTCATACCCAAGTGAGTCGCATATTAGGGAATACTAGGAAACAGGCCAAGCCCCAGTCCAAATTAAGGAAATACACAGGTTGGATTGCAGACCCCACATTAACTTGACCATATATTGGAAAAATGGGTCAAGTGTGGTAACTAGGGCATTAATAGATACTGGGGCAGAGGCCACCCTTACCTATGGAAATCCAGACAAGTTCAGGCATGGAGCTCCTATTACCATCACAGGATTAGGAGGGGCTGAAATATCAACCAGACAAGTTAAATTGATGATGAAAATTGGACAATTGCCCAAGAAAGAATATACTGTGGTTATTGTGCTGATTCCTGAATATATCATTGGAATAGATGTACTGAAGGGTATGACCTTGAATTTACTTGAAGGGAAATACCAATTTACTGTGAGGAAAATAGGCGTTAATGCAGCTTAAGTGGGGAAAATAAAGATGGATCCAATTACTTTGCCTGAACCTTCTGAAGTAATTACTTTGAGGCAATATCGTGTGCCAGGTGGGCAAGATGAAATTTCCAGTACTATAAAAGAATATGTTGAAGCGGGAGTGTTAGTCCCTACAATCACTCAATGGAACAACATCTGGCCAGTTCGAAAGTCAGATGGAACGTGGAGGATGATGGTAGATTATAGACAGCTGAACAAAGTGACTTCTCCTCTGTATGCTGCTGTTCCAGACACTGTTACTTTAATAGAGAGAATATAGAAACATGAAGGGACTTGGTAAGCTGTTATTGATTTGGCCAATGCCTTCTTTACAATCCCAATAGACCCCAAGAAATGGGACCAGTTTGCTTTTACTTGGCAAGGCTGACAGTATACATTTACATGCCTGCCACAAGGATATCTTCATAGCCCAACTATTTGCCACAGGATTGTAGCTGAGAATTTAGATGAATTAAAGTTACCTGGTATACAGTTTACCCACTACATAGATGATACATCATGATACAGGGAGATACAGGGAGAAAATATAAAAGAAGTGGAGAAGAGTTTGACACTATTAATTGACCATATGAAAAGCAAAGGATAGGAAATTAATCCTGCAAAGGTTCAAGGGCCAGCTCAAACTGTAAAATTTTGGGGGATGCAGTGGAGTAAAGGACAGCGAGAAATTCTTCCTCAAGCTTGACAAAAAATCCAGGATTTTCCCACCCCTACTAATAAGAAAGAGGCCCAAAAGTTCATGGGGCTATTTGGTTATTGGAGACACCACATCCCACACTTGAGACAGATTTTGAAACCCATGTATAAAGTCACCAGGAAGAAATATGAATTTGATTGGGGACTTGAACAAAGTAGAGCTTTTGAGGAAGCAAAGCCTGCTATACAATTAGCCCTGGATCTATGGCCTATGCAAAATGGGCCAGTGGAATTACAAGTGACTGTGCAAGATGACTATGTGAATTGGAGTTTATGGCAAAAACAACAAAGCCAAAGTGTATCTTTAGGATTTTGGTCAAGGAAACTACCTTCATCAGGAATGCTATACACACCTTTTGAGAAGCAGCTGTTAGCTGCATATTGGGCTTTGGTAGAAACTGAGCAACTGACTCTGGGTCATGAAGTGGTATTAAGGCCTGGAATTCCAATTAGAACTTGGGTAATGAGTACCCCAGCTTCCCACAGAATTAGACACGTGCAAGAGGCAAGCATAATCAAATGGAAGTGGTATATTCAGAATAGGTCGAGAGCAGGCAAAAGTGGAGTTTCTGCTCTGCATGAATCTTTGGCTAACATTGACACTGAGGAGAATGAAAAAACCCCTGAACCTAAGCAACAGCTGGTACCACCCTTAACGAAATGGAATAATGGATATGATGGACTACAAGGAACAGAAGAAACATGCTTGGTTTACTGATGGAACAGCAAAATATTTGGGACACAAGAGACACTGGAAAGCAGTAACCTACTACCCCTGTACTAGGCGAACTCTGGAAAGTTCTGGGATAGGTGGAAGTAGCCAATATGCTGAACTGATGGCAGTACATCAAGCCATCAAGACAGAGAAAGGAGGATAGTGTCATATATTTACTGACTCATCGGCAGTAGCTAATGGATTAGCTATGTGGATGCCCATATGGAAGAATCAGAATTGGGAGAGTCATGGCAAACAAGTTTGGGGTAAAGAGTTATGGGGAGATATATGGGATATGTCTCTGGTTACAAATTTGTCAGTTTTTCACGTCGATGCTCATGCGACCCTGACCACACCAGAATGTGAGCACATGCACATGCGGATCGGCTAGCAAAGATTGCTACTGAATGTATTGTCCCTACTCCGACCCCAACTGATGACCCAACCTTAGCAAAATGGGTTGCCAGACAGCCAGCCATTTAGGGGTCCAGGCCACCCATCAATGGGCACAGGATCGAGGTATTAGTATCTGTCATGCATTGCTAAAACAAATAACTGAGGAGTGTTGTATATACCAATTAGAAAAAGAATGAACTGTTCCTAGGATAGTAACCAGAAAAATAGCAAGGGGAAAAGTTCCAGCCCAGATTTGGCAGATAGATTATATTGGACCACTACCCCAAGATAAGGGATGTAAATATATATGTACATGTGTCAACACCTATTCAGGTGTACTAGTGGCTTGTCTTTATAAGGATGCAACTCAGAAAAACACCTGTAAAACCCTAGATATTGTAAGTTTATACTATGGAACCCCGATGCAGATTTAAAGTGACAATGGGTCACATTTCAAGGGTAGTGAAATGAAAAGATATTGTGTATTGAATAATATAGAGTGGATATATCATATTCCATATTATCTACAAGCATCTGGGCTAATTGAAAGAATGAATGGATTGTTGAAAGAACAGCTAAGAAAACTAAGCTCTAATAATTTGTATCCATATTGGAAGGATAATTTGTCTATTGCCTTACGTAATTTGAACAATAGGCCCTTAGGAGGGAGTACACCTCTAGCCAGATTGATGACCCCAAATCTGCAGATGTGAAAACAGCAAACACATGACATCCAAAATATTGAATTTTGGACTGTGAGGGAAGATGTCCCACCACCATGCCCAAGAACGCCTGGTTTGGCAGGATACGATTTACATTGCATAGAGAATTTTAGGTTGAATAGGAAAGAGATAAGAAAAACCTCTACTTGGGTATGTATGAGAATCCCCAGGAATCATTTTGGATGGATATTACCTAAACCAGGATTAGCAGCTCACGGAGTACATGTATTGGCTAGAGTGATAGATTCTAATTATCAAAGAGAAATTGTTGTGACACTCCAGAATTTGGGTAAAAAACCTGTACAATTTTTTAGAAATAATAGGATGGTCCAAGTGATTATTATCCCCTGTGAAAAAATACCATTTGTGAAAACTGACCCTCCTTCCAAACTAACACTCAGAGGATAGGAAGGCTTTGGTTCTACTGATGGAATAAAATTGGGAGCTAAGGTATGGGTAAAACAGGTGCCAGATGATGTTCCAAAGGCTGCAGAAGTCATAGCCCATGGGAAGGACAATACTGTAACAGTTGTTTATTCAGGGGAAGATAATTACTGAATCATACCCTTGAACCATATATTTTACCATGAATAGGCCTATAATAATAGATTCATGGACTCCAGAAGTATGGCTGATGCTGATAAATGCCACAAGCCAGTCGGAGGGAAGGTGATTTTGTGTGATTAACGGATGAAAGTTTGTATCTGGGGAAAAGGCCTTGAGGGCAATCCTAGTCTCCAGGTAGGATGGGACCCTTCTAGCTTAGTTTCCTTATTGTATTCCCTTTGAAAAGAAACATTTCCTACCTGAGTTAGGCTATGAGATCAAATTTTTCCATAATTGGAGTCTCAACCAGAATGGGGATGATTTTACTTGAATAGCCCATACTTGCCTACTCTTTTGTTCTTTGTTTTGGTTAACTTTGTTGCTAGTTCTGTCTCCTTTAGGCTTAAGTACACTAAGTACCCTACACTTTCAGATGACTGCCTAAGCACCTAGCATTCCTGGCTTGCTTGCTAAAGCTTGCTAAAGAACTGACCTCTCGAATGGGACTCTTGGTCTCTTGGGGCAGGGACAGCTCTGCGTCCAATTTCAGCAAGAAGAAGCTATGGAAAATGAGACCTTCACCCCTTACCCCAAGATTTTGAGCCCCATTCGTTCGGGGGGAGGCGGGGAATGGTGATATTGTTCTGTGTACTTATTTTGTATTATCCTTGTTCTATTGTTTTATTGTTACGGTATTATTGACACCAGTTTCCCATTGACCTATGTAATGGATACAAAGATCTAGGGGCCGACAAGTGAGCCATGTGGCCACTCTGACGATGAGATATTATGTTAAGTATTTTGCAAATGTGATGTGTTCATTCCGAGGGGATTCTATTGTACTTGGAAAAAAAAAAGGGAGAGAAAAAGACTTTGTACCTATTTAGACACAAGTTGCCTACGTAATGGACATGAAAGATCTTGTGGCTGAATGTGAAGGCAATCAGTAAATGAGAAGATCTTTCCTGCCAATTTGAATAGGCTTCAGGGGGGCTTTTGGGGTCCTGGGGGAATGGCTAAGACTGGAGCCGATGGTTGGCGCCTGAGTTCTGGTCACTCAGATGACATTCTAGTGGAGGGGATGACGTCTGGAGACTATACAAAAGGAAACACAGCTTGAAGATTGAGATGTAGTGGAGGCAGGAGAAAGAGGAAGCGGTGGCAGCAGGCACTACTGAATACAGGACTGACCCTCATGCAGACTGGAGAGTGCTGAGCAAGGGCTTGAGGCCAGTGGGTAATCTTACTGGAGGGCCCTAGCTTTTGGTGGGGGGGGGGGGGGGGGGGGGCGGGAAAGCACTAGTATGGCTTGGCTTGCTACCATAATATTTTCCTGGTCACTGTTGTGACATAGGCATATTGGTTTTGGAAGGTTCTTGCCAGGATATCAAATTGGGGACACTGTTCCATGGGTCTGTTACTGTGGAGCTTGAATAAATGCTTTAACTCCTCTGCCTTCTACTTAGAGAATTTCTTATATCCTGCAATTCTGGACCATTCAGGCATATTCATGATTTTCTTTGAAATCATGAATTCCTCCTTAATGATGTATCAGTGCCTGGAACATAACAGGGGTTTAATAAATGGTTATTTCCTTCCTTCCTTATTTCCTTTCCTTTAGTCGGTTTTTCAATCCGTCTGACTCTTTGTTACCTCATTTGGGTTTGGGGGGCAAAGATACTGTGTCCTTTCTTTCTCCAACTCATTTTACATCGGAGCAAACTGAGGCAAACTGGGTTAAGTGACTTGCCCAGGGTGACACAGTTAAGAGTCTGAGCTGACAAAGAACTCTTCCTGATTCCAGGTCCAGCAATCTATCCACTTCGCTACCTAGCTGCCCAATTGTTAATAAGCATTTATTAAGCACCGCCTATGTGCCAACAAAAATAAACAAGCTCTCCATAATCTGACATCTCTTTTCAGTCTTCTGACATTCTTCCCCTTCTTCTCCTTCACCCACGGGGCTCGGCGATGGCTTGCGGGAGACCACAGGCACATTTGGCACTCCATTTTCCACGTCCAAGCTTTTGCACAGGAGTTACCTCCTCTTGGACTCCTCTACAGCTCAAATGCTGTCTTCTTCATCAGACTTAGGCTCTTCTTGGTCTCCCTCTGCTGCTTGGGACCACCCCCCCCCACACCCCCGCCCTCTATTCCCCAAAGCTACATTGTATCTTCTTCATGTGCCTGCCTACCTGTGCACACCTTAGACGTTAAGTTCTTTGAGGGCAGGAGCTGTTTCGTCTTTGTCCTTGTCTCTCAAGCGCGCAGAATAATGGCTAAAACCTAGCACGTATGTAATAAATTCTTACGATATGCCTCCATTTAATCTTCCCCCATCCTTCTCTTCCCCCAGCAAAGGCTCCTGTCGCCCTTTGCAGCAAGACCTCACGGTGGAAGCACCAGAGCCGGTCTCTTTAAGCGCGGCACGCACGGCACGCACAGCACGCAGGGCACGCACGGCAGGGCGCGGCGCGGAGAGAGGAGGGGGCGGAGCCGCCCGGCCCGGGCCTGGGAGAGAAGGAGGGAGGAGGGAAGCCCGCTCTCTGGAGAGAGGAGGTCGCGGCCTGATGACGTCGCACAATGGCCGGCCCCCGCGGGTAGTGGAGCCCGTTTGTTCCGCCCGCGTCGCCCCGAAGCCGAAGCCGGAGCCGGAACCGGAGCCGAAGCAGCCAAGGTCTGTGAGGAGCGGAAAGATCGGGAAGACGTCTCTCCGCGCCGCCGTCCCCCCTCCCCCGCCCCGTCCCCCTCCTCTCCTCCGCGGCCGCCCTCGCGCTGAGGTGAGGAGCGGGCGCCGGGGGCTGGGCGGCGGTGGCGGCGCAGGCCCGGCCTGGGCTGGAGGCCGCGCCAGGGGCCGGCCAGGGGGCGGTGGCCCTGGAGGAGAGGCCGGGCCGCGCGCTGGGGCCTCGGAGACGGGGAGGGGGGGAGGGGTTCGAGCGCTTCAGGGCTCGTGGCTCCCCCGGCGCGCGCGAGAGTGTGTGCGCGTGCGCGCGTGGGGCGTGGGGGGGGGGCGGGGGGAGGGCTCAGGTTCTACTCCCGGCTCCGTGGGGGAGCGGCGCGCGCGGGGGGATGCGGCCCCAAAGCACGCGCGATCCAGCTTCCTTACCACCCCCGGAGGGCGGGCCTCTGGCGGCCGGCCCCTCGGGACCCTCGCTGCGCAGGGTCTGGCCGGCGGGGACTGGCCGCCTGTGGGGTCGCTCCCTGAGCCTGCCTGGCCTTTCCGGAGCTGTCACGGATCGTGGGCCCGAGATTTACCTGGCCCGTGCTGACCGACCACCAAGGCCAGCAGCCCCGGTCCACGAGGGGTTCCCTGCGCAGAAAGTTGTGGCGTGAGAAACTTTTGGGTGGGAAGTGCCCAGAATTTGCTGTCTGTCCTCGCCGGAGCGTGTCTTCTGGCTGTGCTCCGGGCCACACTTGCACCTATTAGAAGGGGAAGAGGACAGCGTAAATTCCAAGTTTGATTCTGTTTGATTAGGAAAATGGAAACAAACTGAGAGGGTTATTGATTGCCTCGCGGTAACTGTAGCAATGATAGGGACAGTATAAAGGTTTCTGCTCTTGTGCTTATTTTCTGTTAGTAGCAGAGCTAACACTGAAAACCTAGACTTTGCTACATGCATTTGTCCACTGTGATTTGTTGTGGAGAGTGGAAGTTTATCATATAAACCTTTAAAAATACTCCTAAAGCAGTTTAAGGTTTACAAAGAACTGGAAGTCTTAATGCAAATGTTATTTCCCTGTTACAGATGAGAAAACAGGCTTCTAAGAGGTTAGATTGTTGATCTCTAAACCTCCCATTGTCCAGTCAAGTCGTGCATTTATTAAGCGCTTACTATGTGTCAGGAACTGTACTAATTTCGGAGAATTTTACATTTTTTTAATAGAAGAAGAGAGCCTCCTTGTGTGTGCGTTTGTGAGTGCATGCCATCTTGTGACATAGCATTGGTTTTCTTTCTGACTAGCAAGCCTTAAGTTCTTTTTCAGTGATTTAGCCCTTTCTCTAACAAGGGGATTGGGATTACTCTACCCCCATCCCCTCTGGAAGATTGGGGTACATAGATAAACCTTGACCATCAAGTCTTTTATCTTTAAGTTGTTGATAGCCAGTTTCCTGGAGTAGGGATGTGTCCCTAGCCTTTAGGTGGTAATCTGTAACAGTATCGCTGCTCCAGAAAAGGTGCAGTAAAGTCTTGCCTGTGATCAGAGTAGTTTTTGACTTTACATTTTAACAATTTTTGATTGTTAAAACATGAATGACTGCCCTAGGATTCATTGGGGGAGCCATAGCTCAATAAGTCTTATAGTAAATTGGAGGGAAATTAATTAATAAAAATGCTCTGTCACCAACCATACTGAGTTTCCTTCTGGGAGAGTTCACCTTGTGGGTAGCTCTCCTTTGTGGTCTCCAAGTTATGGCTGTAAAGTAAGAATGCTTTAAAAATTAAATTTAAAAAAATACAGCCAAATGAACATTGACCTTCAAACAAGTCACTTTGGGAAGCTACATACTTATTCCGATAATGCTGTTATTGGGCAAAAAATTTTAAGGAGTCTTTTTTGCTTTCAAAGCCTTTACAAGCAATGGAAGAATACCAAGGTATTTATAGTAGCACTTGTTTTTTGACTAAAAATACTATTACCCAGTTTCATCTCTCAGGTATTCATTAGACTTGACTTGAGATTGCTTGCTTTTTACTCTTTCTGAACTCAAATTGTTCCCCAAAGGATAAAGACTTGCAACTATTGAATATATTTGAAAATACTGTCATATACTCTGAAAGAGAAGTTTTTTTTAAATGGGTTTAAGTAAAACCATTATTAAAATCTTCTTTTGCCTTATCAATGAGCTGTATTTGTTGGAATAAACATGTGGCCTTTCAGGGTGACTATGTATTTTTGTTTACATAATTTAGATAGAAAAACTAAATCAAATTATTTCTCTAGTTGATGATGTGGAGGTTGTATTGCATTCTTGAAAGTTGTGCCATCAGAGCACAAAGGTCTGACAGATCCTAACAAAATTTTGAGTAGGGGACTGGCAATGGAGTTGTTTGAGGACCAGTCTTGCTCAGTGAAGTCTCATCACTAGAACCCTAATGGGGTGATGAATTTATTTGGCCCCAATAATTTCATTAATGTAGTTTCTGTAGGTATGCAGTTGTTATAGATTTTCTATGGAGGGAGTAGCCACATTGCTGAATCATGAATCTCAAAATTTTGCTTCTTAAAAATCGATCTCATCATTTCAGTCATATCTCACATGTCATGGGCAATTCCTTAAATGTCTGAACACAGTCCTGAAGAATAGGCTCTAAACCCTGATATGAATTCATGATCATAGGATAGTATTATTAGTTCATCTAAGAAGACAAAATTGGTCAAAATTGTCAGAAGTCAGCTAAGACTTTTGTTCAGAAAGTGTCTCATTTGTTGAACTAAAGTAAACCAAGTTTTTCTATGCTAGTCCTTTCTATAGTGGTAGAGTGTTAAATCTGGAAGGAGCTATAGAGATCACCTATTTTGGGCCTTTTGTAGTACAAATGAGCAAACTGAGACCCAGAGACATTTTAAGAGAATGTATGTGAAATCATCATGAAAACCATAAAGTTCTGTGTAGCTATAAAGTGGTGGTTATTGTCAGTATTCTTTTTAGCGACTTAAAGTCATACAAGTAGTGACAGAATTGAAGAACCCTGATCTTCTGACAGATAGTCCAGGACTCCTCACTAAACCATATTGGTATAAACTGGTCTGAAGCTTCTGTCAGATGCCTGTGGATTCATAAAGCTAGAAAGGGCTCAAGGCCTCATGATCCAACTCCCTCATTTTACAGACAGAGAAACTAGGACCTGGGGAAGTTAAGTGACTGGCCCAAAGTTTACAAAGATAGCAAGTAGCGATAATGAGTTATGAACCTAGGTTCTGTGACTCTAGAACCCAGTGCTCTTTCCCTTATGTTACTTTTCTTTTATGTTATAATGGCTTTCAAACTGCTTACTGTTGTGTTGAAAAAGGTTTCAGACCTTTTAAAACCATTTATCTTTATAAAAGACGCTTAACTAGTGTAACGCCACAGACTTAAATTTTGCTAGTCTTACAAGGGAAGGCAAAGCTGGCTGCCCCTAGTGAAGGCTTCCTCCTGAGAGTAGTAGGTGTGCTTAGTGCTTTTTATTGCTCTGGCACATTCTTATGAGCACATGAAAGCTTGTCTTCAGCCTTGGAGAGTATAGGAAATGGAATTTGGGGAGTTCTTTTAAGTAACTTCTCTTCCAACATGCTAAAGTAGAACTTAAAAATCAAATTTATGAGGGAACTTCCACAACCCTAACATGCTTAATTTTTTATAATTTTAAAAAAAATATGTATGTCTTTGTGTCTGTTTGCTACTGATCTTAGCCCTTTGATCAGCATTTTAATAATTTTCAAGGTATGGATAGAACGCTTATTAAATTTGAAGATAAAGCTGGAAGGGATAGCTTGTATGTTGAACAGGAATCAGGATCCAAAAAGAGACTGGGTAATTGTTTGTCGAAGATGTTGTAGAGGGAATTCATGTCCAAGTGTAGATTGGAATAGATAATCCTGAGGTTTTATAAGAAACAGTTTCACAAGAATAAAAATGGAGGCAGCATTTCCTGTGGAATGGGAGGTTGATTTTAGTTGGTTGCATCTTCTGGATCGTTTTTATTAGACTCTTCTAGTCTAGCACCACTTATAATCTCAGCACCATTCCTTGAGCTTAAAGTAAACCCTTATGTTTATTTTGAAAAAATAAGCTGTTGCATAAGGGGAACTGCAGTAAGACATAAGTGGACGCTTGATTGTATATGTGTCTTTTCTGGTATTATGTAGCTCTTTGAGGGTAAGAGATGTTTTATGTTTTTTTTGGTAGCCCCCTGACATATAGTAGGCACTTGATAAATGCTTCTTGATGAATCAACCAATATTGAAAGAGCATAATTCAGAAGAAATGTCCCAATACTGTTAACATAGGCAGTCCCCAACTTAGGAATGGGTTGTGTTCCACAAGATTGTTTTTGGCCAGTTGTTTGGAACTTGAAATACAGCATTTTCCATAGAAACAGTTTTTATAAATGGTGCTTAGGTTTCCAAGGTAGTCCCCAAAAGTCTCTTTAATATATAGCATGACTGAACTATATAATATGTAAGATTCCCTGAACTTTTTGAGTGTCTCTGAAACTTGTGCAAATAATAGGGAATAGGATATAGCAGCAAGAAGGTGTGGGGCATTCTAGGTTGGAGCTTTGCTGATACTTACAAAATAGGGGAGAAGGTTGGGTGAAGACCAAAATCTATGGAAATGAGATGTTACTCCTGGTGGCAGAAGTGGAAGCTGTCATCCAGAAGGCAAGTAGAGTTTTGATGGCAATAACCTTTTCAAAGTTTAGTGTTTGCAAATTGGGAACGACCTATGATGTTCTTTTCATATAGGAAGGACATAGCAAGTTTTAAAATGAACTTTATTCGGTTTACTTGCAAGCACTTTTCTCGGATTGGTTAAGAATAATTCAAAGTCAGAAAGGCATTTATTTCTGCATTTTATCATTTAAGGTCTAAATGTAAAATGCAGTTGGTTCTTTATCTCATTAAATTTAAACCAGATTAGCATGCTTTGTAATGAATTATTTATATATGTGAAGGTCTCGAAGTAGACTATGATAGTTTGGGGCACATAAGAGCTTTGAATAAGAGTATATGTCACATGATTGAATCATAACTGAAGATTAGACTAGATCAGGGTTAGACCAGAGAGTAACCTTTAAAATCCAACTGTGGTTCGTATTTAGCAGACATATGCAGGAGTTATCTGCAGCCCATCAGGTGCAAGGTTTTTAACTATAGTTTCAGTTGGAACTTAATTTTGAAGATAAATTTGCCTTCGTAGGCAGTCCATGAAATCTGGTATCTGTTCGTTTCTTGTGAGGTAGTAGCATAGATAAGACATTCTTTTGAGGATTATCTAAATTCATAGCATAGAGTACTAAAGGCTCTTTTATTGTAACCAAGCAGCCAGTGCAAAAGTGGCACTCGAGTGTATAGTATGTTAATATTATCCCTTCACTTAGACTTGAAAAATGAGATTTTCACCTTGTTATAGGTGACTGCTGACCTTTTGGCAGCTATTGTTAATTGATGTCAACCCCTATTCCCACTTGACTCAGGAGGAGGAAGTAAGAAGTGTCTGCAGAAGGACCAAAATTCTTGTTCTCCTTGGCACAGAGGGTCAATTTTTTCCTTCCACCTTTATTCACATGTTTAGAGCAGCATGAAGCATGAAATTCAAGCGATTGCTTTGCAAAAAGAAAAAGATCCTCGGTTTTCTCTCCTTCCCTTTCCCATTCAAGGCTGCATTTCCCTTTCCATGATAGTGTTGAACAGTTTGTAGAATGAGATGTGGGTCACTTTGCTATGTCTGTTTTCTTTTTAGTAACTTCAGATGGGTGAGAAACCAAGTGCCCCATGTTTTCTGTTAATGGCTCATACATATCTCTTGCTCTTAACCTTCTCTTTGTTTTCTTCCTTTTATTCTGGCTGGCTGGCCAGTTTCTGCAAACAAGTCAGGGGATAAAGGATTGACCTTGAAATCAGGAAGACTTGGGTTCAAGTACTGTTTTTGACACATACTAACCATGTGTTGCCGCCAAGCAACTGTCTAAGACTCTTTAAGTTACAGAGTTGCCTAACTTCATTGATGGAGGGAGTTTATACTACTGAATTTGCTACATAGCTGAAATCCCAGGTTCTAAACAAATACATCTTAAAGTAAATTTCCATGACAGGTCCCTCACAGAGAGTTTTTTCATTTGTTAAAACAATAAATTCATTGTCAGAGTTGTGACTTTGGAGGAATGAATTTCTGAACTTTGACTCTACTTCTATATGCATTTAAACATGTTTTACTTTTGAAAAGAGTGAGCCCCAAAGAATTTCTACCCAAACCAGTAAGCACTGGATGGTTGGTAGTCTTTAATTCAGTGTACATTTTCTTTGCCCTGGATCACTAAGATAATAGTGTGCTTGTGATATTACTATCCAGTTTCATTATTGAGATTGTGGCAGAGAGAAAAAATCCCTCAGAGGTGGGAGGATTTGTATGAGGCTGTGTTAGAAGGGGGTGGTAGGCCATGGAGGGCATAGCCTGAAATAAGTTTTGCAGGTAGTCCTATTCAGGGAAAGACTGAGGTAGAATTCTACCAGGCTGTGAGGTTAGCTGCATTGTGTTGTATTGAAATGCACATTGAATTTAGAGTAAAAAAGACCTGGGTTCAAATGTGACTACTAATTGGGGGATGGTGTGTGGGGAGGGGGTGGAATTGAGAAATAACCTATCCCTGAATAATACCATGTGACTTTTGGACAAGCCATTTCCCATATCTGACTCTCCTGGTCTTCGCCTGTCATTTGAGGGGGTTGGACTAGATAATCTCTAAAGTCTCTTTCAGCTCTAAATCCTGTGATGCTGTGAATGTAGCCAGTGTGTACATCCCTGTAGATTTCAGAGGACTGCATGAAAACTGCTCAGTGTTTTTTCTGCCACCAACATGCAGAATGAAATTAGTAAATGTCAGCCATCTTGCCCTGCATTTAAAAACAGGAGAAGGAAGAACAAAGTACCCTCCTAAAGCATCTGAGTGGGATACCAGCATGTGTGCACTTTATAATTAAATCTGGAGTAGTAAAAATAGACTTGAATATCTTCTGAAATAGAGCAGAATGAGACTGTCAGCATCATGTAAGCACAGCTCTCGTAATATGGAGAATTTTCTACCAGAAGTTCTTCTCTACAGGTGAATATACCCATTGGCAGCTTATTTCAAAGTCATGAGTCACAATTTTGGTGGGAAGGAAGGAGTCCCTCATTGTAGATATGATAATGTCCACTCAATTACCTGACAATACAAAAATGGCCTAAAATATTGTAATGAATTATGGTCTCCCTTAGTAATTCCTTTAGTTCATAGCTTTCTAAATCTTTGCTTCTGTGGGCATCTTTTGTATGACAAGTGCTCTTCTACTTTTGGAGCATAAAGTGATGCAGATAAATCCATCCCTTCCGGTGGATAGAGTGGTCCCAGGTCATAAAATGGACCACTAGTGCCCACTATCTATTATCCTAACTTATTTTTAATAGGTATTCTGATCTGGGTGGATGTTAACACAGTACCTATACATGAAAAGTGACAGGCAGCAACGTGGACACCCTTTGAAATGCATGCTGAGAGTTGTTAAAGAACTGTCTACAATTTTTCTGCTTTAGGCCCCTAAGGTTAACTCTAAAGCCAAGGTAGGTTTGTGGCTTACAATCTGGTATCACTGGTTACCATGTGGAGGCCATCTTTAATTTGAAAAGTAACATGTCACCTAAAATTGCATTGTTGTCTCCTATAGCAAAGAGCTTGTTGACTTTTTTTCTTAATAACTGCTAGAATGGGGTGGGGGTGGGGGGGATCCTGTGTCAAAATTTGTAACATTGAGATGTTGCCTTAAATTGCATTTGTATTTAGGGGAAGGTAGAGTTTAGGGAGGTAGTATGCTGAGGATATGGAGGATCTTACCCATTTGGCATATTTCACTTAAATTGTCATTGCTAAAAATCTCTTAAGTTGTTTATAAATATCACATTAATTTATGATTTTTAATTGAACCTATATGATTTTAAAGTTATTGTATATTTTCTTTTGGAATGGTACAGTAGTAAGAGTTCTAGATTTTGTGCCAAAGGAGTTGAGTTCAAATCCTGGCTATGCCACTTACTACCTATGTAAGCTTGGGCAAGTCATTTAACCTCTGGGCTGAGCTCAGTCCCCTTATCTGTAAAATAAGGGGATTCTGAGGTCCCTTTCAGCTCTAAATATATGATCCTAGGGAGCATAGCATCTGTAGTCTGGAGAATAAGAGTCTAAATTATAGAGAATATTTGTTCAGGATAAAACCAAATGAAGGAAAGACACATATACCTCTTCCCTCCCCTTTGAGCCAGTAGAACTAGGAAATGAGATATATTTCCCAGTTTGTGTTGAATTTGGTAAATGTATATGTTTCTCTTTCTTTTGTAGACCAGAGGATACTGATGGATGTGTGTGAGAGTCCTGATCGAGATCCTGGATCTCCAGAGGAAGAGCAGCAAGAGCTCTCAGATGATGATATTCTGAAAGAAAGTGGGTCTGATCGGGAGTTGGATGGAGAGGGTGGGAGGGGCACTGATTTGGAGGAAGAAGAAGAAGATGCAGCAAGGGCACTGAGTCAGGGTGAAGAGGAAAATCATTCAGATGAGGAGGACCGATTAAGTGAAACCAAATCTCAGGACTCTGATAATAATGATCAGAGCAGAGATCTTAAGAACTCCCCATGTCAGGAGGAGGAGGAGGAAGAGGAGGAGGAGGAGGAGGAAGATAGGACAAATGATCTTCGAGACGAAGCCTCTTCAGTCACTAGAGAACTGGATGAACATGAATTAGATTATGATGAGGAGGTTCCTGAGGAACCAACAACTACTGCTCAAGAGGATGAGGCTGAGAAGGCTGGTGGAGAAGATGAGGATGAGAAAGGAGAAGGTCTTCCAGAGGAAGAAGAGAAATCCAATGGTAAAAATGGGGAGGAAAAAGAGCACCTGGAATCTCTGAAGGAGAAAAAAAAAGAAGAAGATGATGGAGAGATAGATGATGGAGAGATTGATGTAAGTAATAGCCTTGAAAACTAACATAAATTTAACTAAAGGAAAAAAACGAGATTTTCTACTCACTTGGCATAAATTTTTGCTTGTACACACATATTACTCTGCTGCCCAGTGTCATTAATTGATGATCTGAAAACATGACATTAGGCAAAAAGGCATGGGGAAAACAATTCCACAGAATGTTATAAAAAAAAGTGATTATCTGGATTTCATGATTCTATAAGGTTTGGTATAACACATGTCATGATTATAGTGTCCTAATGATGCCATTACAAAATGATATTGGTCCAGGAAATATTATAAAGGATGTTCCTGGACTAGGCAGTTGGGTAATCATAAGCATGACTTGGTGCTTGTTGGATTGTATGATTGAACTGAAAATAAATGACCATGGATCAGTTTTGTTCATAGTGCCTTGCTTAGTAAACTTCACTGATCATTACCACTTTTGCCATACAATAAAAACAGGAAGGAAAATGCCTTGAAACTCAAATTTAACTAATTTACTACTTGTTGGATTTGGCTAAAGGCTAGTCAAGGAAAGAGAATAAAGTTAATCATTTAAAGTGTCAGTTTTAGACTATCCGATTTTCTGTTTTTTAATGAGGACCAAGTTGTTTTGATAATTCTTGCTTGTTTTGGTTTATAGATATTAAATTAACCTTAACATGGATAAGGAAATTTAATTGTTCTAACATGGTATTCACATCTCATGAGCCTCTAGCAACAGATTTGATGTTCCAAAGATTGCTGTGTTTTTGAGAGGGGGTTAAGGGAAGACAGAGACAGAGAGATTCTTGGAAACCAGGAAGCATTGTGGTGCATTGGGAAAGCATTGGCTCTAGAGGCAGAGGATCCAGCCCTCTTTTCCAGAACCATTTTCTTCTTCTCCCAGACCCTACAACACACTAGTCCAGCAGGAACAGTCAGAATGCTCCTTGCTCCCCGTTTTCAGATTCTGCCTCTTCCATTTTCAGTCAGCACCTCCTCCTTTAAAGTCCATTCTATCCAACTATGTCACCCAACCTGTAGCCTGGTGGCAGTTATATAGTCACTGGTCATACTCTTCTTTCTCATGGAATTTTATGACTGACTGACTTTCAACCCCAGATTACTGCTCTTGTACTAAGGGACTTCAACAATACATGTTGATATTTTTTCAAACTCTCTAACCTCCTAGGACCTCAAGCTCCTCAACTCTGTTTACCATTCCATCTCATCCACACACAGACGATCACACTCTTGCTCTCACAGCCATCCAAAAACTCTAAAATTCCTTTATCCAATCATAACTACCTGGCATTCCACGTTTCACTTTCCCTTACTCCTGTACTTTCCTAGGCTGTGACTTCTGTATTTGCTACACTTTTTCCTCCCTATTTGATCTTCTACTCCCAAATTCCTTGTTCCCTTGTCTTATCACTACTCCTGCCTTCCCACATATCCATCCTAGATTACTCCGGTTGTACACCACCTTTTCTTCTATTCACCAGGCATTGAAGGTAGCTGAAAGAAATCATTCAGTCTTGCTCACTGGGTCTACTACAAATTTGTGAGCTAATGTCAACTGGGCCCTCATTTTACTTCTTCCTAATTGAATCTGTATGACACATCTTGTAGCAACTATTCCAAAACCTCTCTTCTCAAGCATTCCCTACCACCTTCTTTCCCACTGCTTACAGTTGAGACTCTCAAAAATGGAGGCCATTAGGAGCTCCTTTTCTTTTCTCTCACAACCTCCTAACATTGCCCATTCTTTTCTCATTTTCTGTGATCTCTGATGGTCCCTTGAGTCACCCAGGCTGACTCTTTGCTCTCATCCCCTCCTGTGTTCCCCAGAGGTTATCCCCATAATCATTCATTCCCTTTTTCTAACTGTAAATTTGTCCCTCTCTGTTTCCTTTTTTGCTGCCTATAAATACTCCCAGGTATCCTCATCCTTAAAACACACACACCAAAAAAAAAATCCAAAACACCCCACTATCATTTAACCCTATCATTCTCTTAAACTGTTGTCACATTTTCTTTCCCTTTTGCAGCTAAGCTCCTAGAAGAAGCTGTTAGAGTAGGTGCTTTAATTTCCTTTTTTCTCATTCTCCAGCCATTTTCCATTTGACTTTACTGAATTGAAGTTAATCAATTACAAAATTATCAATAATTACCTAATCTAATGGCCTTTTCCTAGTTGTTATTCTTTTTGACTTCTCCATAGCATTTTACATTCTTAACCTACTCTCCAAGATCTCTCTCCTCTCTAGGGTTTCATAGCACTCCTTTCTTTTAGTTCTCTTACCTTTCTTGACTAATCAGACTCTTGCTAGATCACCATCCTTATCATGCCTCCTAATTGTGGATGTACCTCTAACCCTCTGTCTTTGGTGCTCTTCTCTTTGAAATCTCTGTTAGTGACCCCATCAGCTTCCATGTTTTTAATTATCATCTCTTTGCAAATGACTCCCAGGTTCTGTATATCCATCTCTAAGCTCTCTCAGCTACAGTCCTACATTTCAAACTGGCTGTACTGCAGGAATCTCAACAAGTCCAACACAAATCATTATCTTTCCCCCTACCCTAACCCAATGCTTACACAGAGGTCGGAAGAAGTACAAGAACATTCTCAAGGTCTCTGAAGAACTTTAGTATCAGTTGTGAGACATGGGAGATGCTGGCATAGGGCTGCCCCCCATGGCATAACCACATCAGAAAAGATGCTGTGCCTCAGTAGCACAAAGGGAGTGTGAGATGGGCAAATCTAGAGACATCTCCATCCCAAATGTTCAAACAGACTATTGTGCCTGACCTGTGGTAGAGTATTGGACTCATCAGCCACAGTCGAACACACTGTACCTTGACCCGAACGCTGTGGTATCAATCCTAACCCACTCCTCTTCTGATTTCCCTATTTCTATCCATAGTAGAGATAACTAGAAGTGGAATAGTGGGCCCGGAGTCAGGAAGACTTGAAGTCAAATCTGTTCTCATACTTCGTAGCTGTGTGGTCCTGGGCAAGTCACTCAACCTCTGTTTCAGTTTGCTCACCTCTAAAATGGGTGTCATAATAGCACCAACCACCCAGAGTTGTTGTGAGAAAATGTTGTGAGAAGTGCAAAGCACTTAGCACACAGTGCCTGGCATGTAATAAGGGTTTAATAAATGCTTATTCCCTTATTGTCCCTCCAATTACCCAAGTCTCCCACCTTGGTGATATTCTTAGCTACTATGCTACATTCCAGTTAGATGTCAAATCTTGTCTTTTATACCTTCACAAGATCTCTTGCATTTATCTCCTTCTCTCCCCTTGTGTGACCACCACAGCAGTTCTGTCCCTTATTACCTGTTACCTGGGCCATCACAGTGGCCTCCTCATTTTAAAGCCTCTCCTTGCCTCACGCCACTTCCCTAACACATAGCTGCCAAAGTGACTTTCCTAAAATGCTGGTCTGATCGTGTTAGTTCCCCTGTTCAGTCAACTCTTGTGGCTCGTTATTACATCTGGAGCCTCTTAGCCCCCAGCTCCCACTTTCCTTTCAAACCTTTCTAGCACTCATTTGCATTTGGCCCAGCCAAACAGCTTTCCATTGTCTGTCTCCTCACCTTAGCAGTGACTTTCTTCTGTGTCAGGAATATGTTGTCTTTACCATCACCACTTAGCAAGCCCCCTTATTCTGAAGACTCAGCTCTAGTGCCACCTGTAGCGATCCTTTGCTGATTGGCCGCTGGCTGCTGTGGCCTCCCCCTCGTTACTTGGTATCACTTTTTTCTGTAGCTTGTATGCATCAACACATGTTTTAATTAAGCATCATGTGCCAGCCATGAATTGTGTTCTCTCTCCCAATAGAATATAAGCATCTTTCAGTAAGGGGCTGTTTTATTTTTATCTCGGGTATCTCCCAATGTCTGGCACAGAGTTAATTTGTTGGTTGATTCAGATCTTTGCTCAGCGACACTGTGTGTGTGATTTTGGATTAATCACTCAGGGTCCTTGCATTGTCCTACAGTTTTCTCATCTGTAAAAGAAGATTGATTTAGGTCAGGCCTGCGCAGTTGCAGCCCATGGGCTACTTACGTCTGTTTGGCACACCAAAAAATTTTGGGCAGCCTGTGAAAAATGTAGAGGAAAACATCCTTTGTATATAGAGGAAATCCTTTGGCATGCTGCAAGTGGCCAAGAGGGCCTCAAGTTGTGCAGTCCTAATCTAGGTGAATTCTGAGGTCTATTCCAACTCTAAATCTATAATCCTATGATTCCCTACTGAAGGAATTCCAAGTATGGTAAAACCCCAAGTAAAAGGAATATCAAAAAAATGGGATGTTCTTGTCCATTCGAATTGGTTAACCACAAGCCCTTTATGTTATAACCCACATTGAAAATCTTTCTAAAATGTAACAGTGTTCTTTCTTGGTATAGTAGGAAACAAATGTGAATTTTTTAAGACTAAGATATAATCTGGAATTTTTTAAAAAATTATTTCTTAAGTGGCATTCTGTTGCTGCTATTCATCCATTTAACTGGTTAGGGCAAAGTACTAATTGTGCTGTATTGTTTCCTTTCACTCCCATTTTAGGACCAGTTTTCTTTAAAGAGCAAAATAAAATCCTCTTCCACAAACATAGACCCTAATCCTACTTAGCCCATTCATAATGTATTCAGGGGTAATCAGATGGGGTGGTATGGATAGCTCATTAAGAGTTCTTACCATGATGAGAAAACATATCCTGAGATAGTATTATATGAAGGATCAAATATTCTTTTATTTTTTTTCTTTTTTGTGTCCTGGTCTTTTAAGTCTTGTGTCCAATAGTAAACTTAACCTGTATCAATTGTTAGGGTATTGGTCCCTCTCAGTTCTATTTTCATTGATATTTATTCATATATTTTCTTTTTCAAATTGCCAATATTGACTTTTCATTCCTCTCTAATGTCCTGTTCAGCCCACTCGATACCACTTTAGTGGTTGAGAATAAGTGGAAAACTGGTATGAAATCTTTAATTGTTTGACACAGGCCCCTGTACTTAAAAACTGGGAAATACTTTTGTTTTTGAATGGCATAGTGACTTTTCATATTTATTACAAAAAGCAATGAACATTTTTACATTGTGATATAAGTCAATTGTCCTGAGTTTTCTAAATTAAGGGGAAAAAATCTGCTGCTTGAGTTATTTTGAAAAAGAAATTAGAACATACTTATAGCATCCAGGAAGGTTGGTTTAGTTAGCAGTCATCTCATTTAAATCTTTTTGAGAATAAAATAGAATAGGGATTTCATTACCAAAGGAGATCTTGACTTGTTACTTCATTGTTTTCTTCATCTCAGCATCCAGAACAACCAGAAGCGTTTGTTACATGTGTTAACTCTAGAAAGTTACTTGAATTGGTCTTATCTTTTTTCAACTTACCAGGACTTTCTGTTGTGGTGACATATATATCCAGCTATTTTTCCTTTTAAACTATAGGTTATTGTGGCAGTTAAGCTGATCTCTTCCCTTCCCTCCCCCCATCACTTTTATAGTCTTTGCTTTACTTTCCTTGATTATTATGGCACCATAATTCATACATTAAATCCCTTGAACATGTTTTACTTGAACAAACATTTTTAACTAAAGCTTTGCATCACTCATGTTTTGCCATGATAAGATTTTCTTTAGTTACAAATATATCTACCATCATCAGAGATGAAACTATTCTTACGAGTTTTTTAGATAATTATTTATAGCAAACTCTTAGATTATTTTGATTGCAAGGTAAAGGGACAAAGAAATCACTCACACTTAATCCGTAAATGAAACTAATTTTAATTAAGGGTTTGAGGATCCTGATCCAGCCAGGACAGCATTCTTTCTTTGATGGGGATGCCACAGGACATAATGTAGCATGACAGGGTCAAATTCTTTGACATCTACTCTTTTAGGATCTCTCTAGATTTCCAATGGCTCTATCATCTTTATAGGCAAATTATCCATGAATTTATCTAAACCTTTTTAAATATATTCCATATTTTCAAGTCAGGTAAAGTTTCATAAATTTGTGGTCTGCTTTGTGATTTAGAACATTTTATTTGTCCCAAGCTTGCCACTTAGTGATGACTAACATTTATGTAGCATTTTAAGGTTTGTAAAACACTTTGCACATATTATCTCATTTGATCCTCACAATAACTCTATGAGGTGAGGTAGGTACTGTTATTAACCCCATTTTGTGGGAAACTGAGGCAGAGAGAAATTGTGCAGTAAAGACTTTCCCAGGGTCACCTGCTTGTGAGTGAGTGAGGCTGGATGTGAAATGTTTCTGAGAGGCATCTTTTAGTATTCTGGGATTCATGAACGAGCCCATTTTTACCTTCACTATTTCATTTATGATTTTGTGACCTTCGATCACATTCAGTTTCAGTCTTTTGCTTTTCCAAATTGAAGACTTATTTTTTTAAAAAAAATCTCTCCTCATATGCCTATTAAAAAAAAACATCCTTCTGTTCATGCTAGTTGTTGTCCTTAAGATCTTCTGAAGTTCTTTGGCATATTTGTTATCAGGTTGTCTGGGTGTAATTTACTATGGTTTTGTATAAGAGCAGGAGAATATCTTGCATTTGTTATTTTTGATGATACCAGTATTTTGTTGTTCTTTTGTACACTGATTGAGCCACTAAGTAAAAATTGCATATGGTTGTTTTGTTTGGTGAAATGATCACTACTGTCCTTTATTACAGATTCTACCCCCCACTAGTTGAGTTTGCATCTGTTCTCTTTTTCCCTGCCTTTTGGTCATACTGCTCTATGGTTCTGCTGCCTGGTAGATAATTACCAGGTTATGAGAAGCAGGTACCTGCTTGAAAGACTGAACTTGAATAATCTACAAACTAAATGTAGATAAATTGGCCTTTAAGTAATTTAAAAATTGGCTGTTTTATTTAGGTGTCCTTTTTCCTATGTTTCAAGCACATTGTAAGACATATTGGTAGAAAATGACAGTGCACTTTAATCTTCTACAACTTAGAAGAATATTGAATTAATTATTTGTTTACCAGAAAACTCAACTAGTTATACTATGTTTTTTGATCTCATTAGAATTTTCAGGTCACTTCTTATTGGTCTTTGGTCTTAACAGCATTTGTCATATTAGTCATTTCTAGAAATTATTGTCCTCTATAATGTGTGTGTGTGTGTGTGTGTGTGTGTGTGTGTGTGTGTGTAAAGAGATAGTGTGAGTACACATGTGCTTTCCATGTGCTAGGCACTGTGCTAAGGGCTGTTACAAATATCTCATTTGATATTCACAACCACCTGTGAGGTAGGTTCTATTATGACCCCTGTTTTACAGTTGAGAGAACAGAATGACTTGCCCAAGGGCACAAAGCTAGTAAAATATGGGGCCACATTTGAACTTAGGTCTTCTTGACTCTAGGCCTGGCCCTCTGTCTACTGGGCCACCTAGTTGTCTGTAATTTTATTATCTGTGCTTGACCTTCCAAGACTAACAGGAAGAGTCAAGCATCTATGAACCTTTTAAAAGACGTTTTTTCTTCTGTGAACAAAGGAAAAAAGAAATCCTCTTTTGAGGTTACTCTTTGTAATTTTAGTGAATTGACTTTGTTACAGTTTCTTAAGGGAATATATTGAAAGTTTTTCAACATATTGTTCATCCTCACTGCCTAACCATCTTCAGTTAGATTGACTTTGATATTAGATCATCTCATCAGGGTTTTGGTGTAATGATCACCTAATTTTATGAGAGAATCTTTTTTTAAAAGGGCTAAATGGAAAATGGGAGAAGAACAAGGCTTTAAATTGCTATATCAGGATGAACTTGATGCTTCCGTAAAAATTAAAGAAATCAATCTACCAACTTCCTTAGGAAAGATTGGCCTTAGAAATCTTTCATTTGTTTAAATAAGGTTTTCCTAATCTTTTCAAAACCAATTTGTGCTTAGAATTTACTCTTAGAAAATATAAAAAATTAATAAGCCTACATCTTTTACCAAGTAGAAAAATAATTCTGAACAATAGTGATAATGTGACAGATTTGTATTATCTGCTTGACAGAAGTTCTTCCCTCAGTGGAGCAGAGGAATGTCTTATTTTCAAGATAGACAAAATAGTACAGATATTTCTATTTCACTACTTGGACAGATGCAAAGAGAGCTCATCCACATTCTCTCATCCTGTATGATTCTTCTATCTAGTTCAGTCTTTTCATAAAACCTCTGAAGAAGATCTGCCCAACCCGGGCAGGAACAAACATTTACTAAGAGCCTTCTATGTGCCAGATACTGTGCTAAGTGCTTTACAAATACTATCTCATGCTATCAACATGTAAAAGCCTTTTCTCTGTGTGTTTTATGTCTGTTTGACTTTCATTCTCTCTATAATGAGCTAGCTTCCTTTTCTCATGCATGTCATGGATAATGGCTTTCACTCTACTTGTCATATGCAAGTCCTCATTGGCGATATGCTGTAGCCTACTAATACTCATTATGCAGTTAAGAATCAAATCAGAAAAAATGTTTATGCTTTTAAAATGTACCCCATTACCAATTAAACTCATGATAATGATACTTGTACTGCCTACCTCAGAGTTGTGAGGAACATGCTGTGCAGACCCAAAGTGGACTAAATTGTAAAGTACAAAAACTTGTTAGTCATTTGCCTGACAGGCCAAATTTTCTCATGTTACAAATTTAAATTGGGGAGGGAGGTGAGGTTAGCTTGTTTTTTTAAGCTTGACCTAAGATTCTTAGGTGAATATCAGGGGCTCCCCTACCAGTATAGATCAGCAACTTATCTGTAACCTCAGTAGGCTTAGAGAGTAGCTTGGGCAACTGAAAGATCAAATGATTTGCCCATAGTCATGCAGCTGGTATGTGTCAGAAGTAGGTTTTTTGACTCTTGGCCAGCCTGCTTCTCACCCGTGATTACTGAAGAGAAAATAGCTAAGGTTTACAGCAGCTGGTTTTTACACATCTAGATTCATGACAGTGGCACCTCGTCAGGTTGTCATCAGAATTCTATTATTTCATCTTATTTTCTGTTTCAGGACGATGATCTGGAAGAAGGAGAAGTGAAGGATCCTAGTGATAGGAAGGTGAGGCCTCGTCCCACCTGCCGATTCTTTATGAAAGGTAATTGTATATTAAGTCAGATGGCTTGAAACCACCATTTGTAAAGCCTGTTGTATCCCCAGGAATTGAAAGTGACTTGTAGTCATTGTTGAGAGCAGGACAGTATCGAATACACTGGAACCTTACAAAAATTGATATTCTCGGGGTCTATGCTGTGAATCTTTTTATAATCTTATGTGTCTTGATACCACACCCCTTTGTGCCCATATCCAATCCCCATGGGAACTTGAATGATCATTGATAAAATAAGTGGTTATATAATAACCACCATGCAATTGACAGTAAGGAAATTATCGTAACCCTAGGATCTTATTTGAAAATTTTTTGTTTAAAAAAATTGCTTCTTATAAGGAAAGGTGAATAAGGCCCCCTTTACAAGGCCAGATTCTGAAGGTATTATCTTTGATCATGTCCCACCTCTGCAAGGTGGGTTCCCCCTTTCAACAGGATGCAACAGAAACGTTCTCGGCGAGGATTTCCAAGTGGAGCAGCCCTCAGAAAGAAACGGTGATCTTTCTTCTCTATGAAATGAACAGTATGACTCTAGGTGGAACATCAGGTGGAAGTTTGATAAGATCTTAATCTTTCAAATCTGGACTAACACCTGTTTTCTTCTCTTTTATCTTCTATTTTTATCTTGAAACTTGCTTTAAGATACTACAGGGAGAGATTTTAGGTTTGGATTTGTGTGTATTATTTTTGGTTGTTTTTCATATGGAAAGGCTTTTTGTTCATGATTCAGAAACTTAATTGTGAGAAATGAATTTGTTTAGCAGGCTGCCTGGCATATCCTGTTCTTTTCATCATTTTATTTGCTTTGTTCTTATTTGTTGTTTCCTACCAGGGTTGTAAAGTGTTATATTTTTTTTCTCTTCCACTCATTTCAAACTGTTCTCTTGGCTTCCTTTTTTTGCATTGGTTAATGCCAGACACTTATCTCTGTCTTAAGGTCAAAGTTCATATTTACCTAATTGCAAATAGTGATTTGATCTTGATCTAATTGCTATCCCCAAAACAAATAGTCATGTCATGATTTAAACTTGATTGATCTCTTTTGCATGTGGGGAACTTGAAGTAGACTGCAATAAAGTATGTATAGCTTAAGAATTTTGAATAAGAAAATTGCTCCAAAGAAAACTTTGGAATCATTATGGAAGGTAGAACTAGAAGACATCCAAATTCCTAAATTCAATTCTAAAATTACCATTATCTGCTCCTTCTGAAATGACTTCTCACTGACCAGGCTCCTTACAACTTTAAGTTATTTTTAACTTAATGCAGAGGATTAATCCATAGGTTATAACTTCATTTCATCTTAGTCCAATATCTGATTCAGTTTAACTAGTTAGCAGCTAACTAGTTAAAAGTTATGCTGTAATCTATTCATGTTTGGTATAGTACTACCCTCAGTCCTCTGGCTTTAATAGAAGTCTTATTTCCTGGCAGGATCAACCATCTATGATACAAATAAATAAGGGAGAATAGATTTTGAATGGAGAGTCAAGAATTGTTGAGAAATCCTTACACTTCAGGCAAGAAAATTGCATATAAGATAAGATGGTGAATGAATAGCAGTTCATTTAGGAAGAAGTGGCCCCTATGTTAGTTTTAGGAGACCAAAGAACTAACCACATAAAAGCATTGTGAAGTCTGAGACTGTTTAACATAAAGACACAGAATAATCCTATATAGCTTAATATTTTCTAAAGGTATTATAGCACAGAACAATAATTGATATTCATAATGGTGGCCTGAGTTATTGAGAAAAGTTTGTTATATTCAGCATACTCTCTTTAAGAAAGCTGGGAAGTGTATGATGTATTTTGGAAAAATAAATGACTGAAATAAATTTATTTCTTAGAAAGGGTAAGCTTCAATCATTTGGAAAATTTCATTCCCTAAAAAATGCAGATGAGGTATTACTGTGTATTCAGATACAAATTAGGCATTCTCAAGGATAGGATCATGAGCGCAAAGGAACTTCAGAGATCTTCAAGTCTACTTACCTTATTCTGCTTGCCCAGCTACTCAACAAAGGTCTACAATTTACAGTCAAGTTAGTTATGTAGTTCTATGAAATAGTTACCTAGTTTGGTAAATGACCATCCTAAGTAAAAGTAAACAAAATAGCATGGAAAATGATTTGTAAATATTTACAAAATACTTCATACTTAAACATAACCTCACTTCACATATGCTCTATTTTTTTTTAATTTAAGACATTAGTGAATTGAACATTTTTTTAAAACTTGCATTATCATATTTTAGGCTTTTAATTCACACTCCTTGTAGAAAGTGGACCAATTCCATTCATTGTATTGGTTCTTTCTTAGAGTACACATTGGTTGTATAAAAGTGTAGTCTTGGAGTTGAATTCTTCACTGTATGCATTCCTAAAGATATCAGAATCTTTGACTATTGCAATGTCTTCCTGTTAATTGAGACAATGAACAGGATGGAAAATGGTTGTTGAAAACTAAATTATATATTTGTTTTATTTATGTCATATTTTCCGGCTTACCATCAAAGAAAGCTAAACAACAGGACATATGAAATGTATGGTTTCGTTTTAGCAGCTTCTATAATTGTTCTTTTGATCTTTATTACTTAATGTTTTATAAAAAAAATCAACTTTTTCTCATTGAGGCTTAATGGAGGAAAAGTGGGAAATGGGGACAAGAGTTAAACTAATTAGATGCAGTTGCACTAAAGAATCAAAGAAAAAAAATAGTTAAAATTCTAGTTTACATCTTTTTGCAGTATACACTTTGAAAATTTTAGATTGGTAGAGAATTATGTCATATATCATAGGAAGTATCGCAGTGGAAACATTTAATAACTAACTGTAGTAACTGATTAAAATACTGGTAGTGTTTAGGTAGTTTTTTTTTTCTTTTCCTTTTTTTAAAATAAGCCGCTTAAGTTGTTTTTGGATTTTTTAAATATTATTTAAAACTAACTTCTTAGGATCTCTACCTCTTATTATTTAAAAAGTCTAAAGTGTGACCAGATCAGCGCCAGTCTAGCCACTTTTTCACAGTAGTCTCCATTTGTAGAATTTGACTCTGTTTTACCAGAGTGAAAGCATACTTTATGCTTCCCTGAATTTTTTTGCTTCTGACTCAGTGATAAAGTAGGATTTTTTTTTAAATACTCCTGAGCTGATTTCTGATGTTACAAGCCACTTACGCAAATCATTTTGCTTCCTTGCATCAGGGCCATCTTTATTCTCATTACTTTTTGCAGCTTACAGAAGCTGGCAGTTATGGGTTAAATGTGCCTAGCACTCTGCTGAAGCAGGAGAGATGAGGTACCTTTCTTCCAGATTATTGCGTATAGGTGGATCCTCATACCTTTGTCTGCCCAGTTTCCCTTTGGCAAGGGCACGTGTGTTTTATTTTTTCCCCTCTTCTCTTCACTGCCCTTAGCAGCTTAGCACAGTGCCTAATACTTAATAAATGCATTTTAACCTTACTGCTCCTATTGAAGGTATATTTTTAGTATATTTTTCATATTTTTTATTTTTAGTATATTATTCATGTACTCAGTTTCTCATACATGTAATTCAGTCCTTATATAATAATACTTAAACATCTTCAGACCAAATTTATGAGTAAGAGCTAGTTTGTAAGAACTTAAATTATTTTTTAAAAAAGATGGATGTCTGAGTTAATTGTGCTGTTTTCAGTTGAAGGTTCATACTAGTATCTGTAGTTCCATATAGGAAAATCAATTTGAGCTCCAACTGATATGCCTTAACTAAAAAGGAAGGCATACTTATTGTCCCTGTCTTTAGAATTTATGAAGTGCTGTACAGTATCTTGAATTTCTTTATCCTGTATAGATCTGTTTCCTAGAATACTCATTGGTTATAGTAAGGTTAGTAGTAAGGTTGGTAGTAAGATTAAAAAAAACCAGCTGTGGCCAAATCCTTACCTGATTTTATGTTTTTATAGGTCATTGTACTTGGGGGATGAATTGTAGGTTTATCCATCCTGGAGTGAATGACAAAGGAAACTATTCTTTAATCACAAAACCAGATCCTTTTCCACCCAATGGTGCACCACCTGTTGGACCTCATCCATTGATGCCTGCCAATCCTTGGGTATGAACTTCTCTTTTCATCAAAGCCTTGTACATTTGGTGGGTATGGGGTGGGGTTAAATTTCAATCTTAAAATGTTCTGATACCAACTGAATGAGAAATTCTGAGATTCATTGACTGGTGACTTCTCTGGTTGTAAGAAGGCATTTTTGCAGCCTTAGGTAATGTTTTTCAAATGTATGTTTTCTGTGTCAGCGGTCCTAGACATCTGATTTATCAAGGTGGCAGCTTGGATACAGTTTGGTTGACTTAAGTCTATATTTGTCATCTCTACTTTTTGACATCTAATAAAATGTTAATTTTTTTGGTCAATCTTTTAATAGGGTGGACCAGTTGTTGATGAAATTCTGCCTCCACCACCTCCAGAACCCCCAACAGAGAGTGCCTGGGAGAGAGGACTCCGGCATGCAAAGGAGGTAAAAGGACAGCAGAAAACCTGAAAAGAAAAATACAGTCTTCTTCATTGCCTAAAATTCATTATTAGCATTTATCTGATCCAGAGAGAATGAAATGAAACACAGTAAAGCCACTGGGAATTATTTTCACACTTCTGTGGACTCATGCTATCCGAATTTGGAGTCAGAGGACCTGGGTTCGAATCCTGCTTCTGCTGCTTACTACCTGTTTGTCACTTCCCTCCCCTCTTCAGGCCTCAGTTTACCCATCTATAAAATATGGGGTTGGACTAGATGATCTTGAAGGTTCTTCCCAGTTCTAAATACTGTAGTCCTTATTGTATCTTTTATTGTTTTAAGGGAAGCGTAAATAAATAGTATATCCCTAAGTTTTATAAACTTTATAATCCATCCTCTGGGAAGGATACCCTGCAACCTCCATAGAAGAGGAGACTGGATCTACTTATTATTTTAAAGGCAATAGGGTACGGTAGGAAGAGCAAAGGTCTTGAAATCGAAAGATCTGAATCCCAGCTCAAATGCTAGCTGCGAGACTGACTTGTTTAAGTCACTTCATCTATCTGTGCCTCAGTTTCCTCATCTACAAAATGGAAATCATAATAGAATGTCTTATTAGGTTATAAGGAAAGTATTTGAACTTTAAGGCGCTATATAAATGAATTCTCACTGGTTTTATGTTTGGTTGAAATTGAAACCAAATCCAGTAATTGTCAGGTGCTTTGTGCAAGTATGTATTAGAAGGTTTAACCTGCTCTTAAACCAAATTTCTTAGTAGAGAAATTTTCACAAAATGCATTTGACCCAAAAGTCTGTGACTGCAGCCTTCCTTAACCTTCAACGGCTAGGAATCATCCCTTCCTTAACTTCCATAAAATTCTTCACAGTCTTTGTATAGATAAAATGTTACCCCCCTCTTGGATGTGACCTCATTTCTGGAAAAACTTAATGATGAACAAATTAGTCGCTGCGTTTTTCTACCCTCTATATATCCCTTTTATTTATTTTTCTGTCTTTCCTTCTCACCTCCCCCCCCCCCAAAAAAAATTTTTTTTTCTAAACCTTGAGTGACCTTAACAATTATGTTGAATTATGTTGACACTTAGCAATTGTTTTGAATAGTTAAGTCTTATCCTTATTGTTATGAGCCTTTTGTCTCCCATTCTACCTCTCTCTTCACCTCCATGCTTTTGGCTGCTTGAATTTTTCAGTCTCTTGACTCAATCCCAGAACTATTTGTGGGTAATGGTAGGATCAATCCCTGTTGGAATATAAGTTAAATCCATAGCTATGTTTGGTGCACCTGGCTTGAGGGCTGGATGCAACTCCAGTGGTTTAATGAAGAACTTGATTTGCTTATTTGCTCTAAAAACCAGTAGCATTTAGGATCATGGGATCTAGATCTGGAAAGGCCTTTAAAGATCAAATCTAAACCCCTCATTTTACAAATGAAGAAACTGAGTCCCAGAGATTTGTGATTTTGTTGGATAGCTTTCTGTGCTTTGATTCTTTCACAAAGTTATAGGCATCATTTTTTTTTTTAATTATCTCCACCATCATGCAGCTTCTGCCTGACTGCTGTGTTAATTTTAGCATCCTTCCCATTTAGGGTCTCTGGGAGTGCTAGATGCCAAACCAGAATACAGTGACTGCAAATTTTTCCCCTTTCCCCTCCCTCTTCCCCCCATCCTCAGTTATTGTGATAGTATTTTCTTTTTAAATGATTTATATGTCATTTATTCTTGTAATGATAGGTATTAAAAAAGGCAACCATTCGAAAAGAACAGGAGCCTGATTTTGAAGAAAAAAGGTTTACAGTGACCATTGGAGAAGATGAACGGGAATTTGACAAAGAAAATGAATTTTTCAGAGAATGGAATTATCGGATTACTAGAGATGTCAGAGATACAGCGTAAGAAGTGGAACCATTTTTTCTTTAATGATTTGTGGGAGGGCAATGCCAGTGTATCTTTCTGTTAATCTCAGAACTCTTTGGTAGTTATTTGGAAAAGGAATTGCTTCCCTTTTTTTTTTTTTTTTTTGAGGTGTCTGCTTATCTGAAAAACACCTGTGCAGTAGACAAGAAGCTGGTAGGTGTAAGTTCATGTATTTGCCTAGAGTATATTGGCATCCCTGAAACAGCTTCTGGCTATATATTAGCAATTGGCTTTTCTTTTATTCAGATTCTGATAAGTAATTATTGGGGCTTTGTGCTATGGTAGGTGTCCCCTTAACAAGCCATCTGGTGTTCCCGTCAAGTCTGAGAGCATATCTTGTAATTGCTCCAGGAGCCTTGTGATCCTTTCTGCTTCCCTCAGCCTTGTATGGGTACATCAGGAAACAGGAAATCTGTAGAGCTCGACACAAAAACACAGAAGGCACAGAGAGCCTTGACTTGGGGGTTGGGTTACAGATCCCACTGCCAACCAACACTACTGCCTTTGTTTCTCTTCACCATGTTGCTAGAAACTTTGATTATAGCAGCATGCCTTTGGCAGCAAAAAGCTGTTTTTGTAGTCTAGTGGGGTCACAGCTTTTTCCCTGTAATTTTATTATTTGTATCACCTTTCACACGTAAAAACACCTTAAAGCCAGGTTTCTACCAAAGAAAATCATTTTAGTTCATTCTAGTTACTTGGCATAAACTAAAATGTTTTTGACAGTCCAAATTGGTTTGTCATCATTTCACAGGTGTAGTTAGTCACTTTTTACTCTTGGTCATGGAAAAACTCATCATGTATCAACCTGAATTGTATTTATGAATTTAAATGAAAATGAAAACTTAGTGATGAATGGGACAGTCTAGGATTCAATCATATAACTTTAACTGACCCTTGATTTCTTAAGTATATTTTGAAATGCTACTATAGGCAAACATGGTCTCAGAATATCCCTTAATATTCTGTTTTCAAAGAAAACTCAGCACCAAAATTCAATCCTATCATTGCCCTTTTAATGGCTGAGGCAGAGGTGGAAATGAAACTTTTTATACCTGGTACATCGTAGGTTCTTAGGTACTCTCTAAATGAATAAAAGATAGTATTGCCTAGGTCTCCTTTTGCTCTTAGAAGAGAGAGGTAAACTGTTAGTTTCACCAGATAGGGTAGAAACATACCTTCTAGAAAGGAATAAACCCAAAGTCAAAGTGTCAGGGTTTTAAAGACCTGTGTAGATGAAGCATTTTGCTAATAAAAAGACTATTCTATTTGGGTCCAGTGAATTAGAGCTTGGAATTTTTCTGGATCATACTTTGTCTCTTCTACAAAGAAAATAAATGCTATAGATTGTTCATTTGGGTTTTATGGCATAATAGGGGGAAGGATTCAAATGGTTAGTCACAACTTATTTCCCAAGGAGTAAATATCCAAAGATTGGTTCACAAATCTGGACATGTTTTGTAAAAGAAAAGGGGCAAAAGGTGGGAGGATAGAAATTTAGTACAACAGAAAGCGTAATGGACCTATGAAGGGGCAGCCATTATTTTAAACCTCCTCATCTACTGTTTATCTTTTGTCTTTTCCATTATTAATGATCTGTCAGCTCCCCAGGCCTGATGGAGCAGAGATGCAATAAAATTTCTTGTTAAACATAATTCCCATAACTGCTCTTCATGATGATAATATAAATTATTTTTATGTATGTAGCATTTTAAGGGTTACAGAAATGCTTTCCCCACCACAGCCCTGTGAGGTATATCAGTACTGACATCATTACCCTGTTTTACAGATAAGATAACTGAGATTCAGAGATAAGCATCTTACCCAAAGCCACAGTGTCCTAGCCACAATTCCTTGATCCCCTCACTTCAAGCCAAGTGCTCTGTACCATGTTGTGTCCAGTGACCATGTAGTAGTTGGCAAACATTATGAAACTATGTATGTATGTTTGTATATACACATATACTCCTGACGGGAACAGGAGCACATACGACATAACACTCTAGAGTAAAAATAATAAATATGTTGGGGCCATATGGTGGGGCTTTTTTTGCTAAATAATTTAAGATTTTAAAAATTACTTGGAAAATGGAGAGAATACTATTCACTTGAATAAACCATTCTAAATTGATGGCTTTTCAACCTGTCTGACAAGGACAGCTAATTAATAGTGGAAGGTAATAGTATAGACACAGGCCTTCCATGTATAAAATGCCACCTTGATTCTTGAACATCAGATTTAAGGTACCATTAGCAGAAGTATCCTAAGATTAAAAAAGTACACAGACCAAAAAGTGATGTAATCTGAGTTTTCATGTTGATATCATGGCCATTTTTAAGTTTAAGATCTCTTGTTTATTTAATAAGCTCCCATGTATTCATTTATCTCTGTACTTTTAAATCAGTATATTCAGTTTGAAACTCTTGCCTGAGCAAAAATCTCACGTCACTCATCACTTTCTGGACATTTTCAACTGGGAATCTCCCACCTCTCAGCAGTACCTCAAACCCCCTTGTCCAAAAAAGATTCCTTGGTTCAAATACTAGCTTTGTGATCTTGGGCAAATGACTTAACCTCTATGAGTCTTAGCTTCTTTATCACTGAAATTGCTGATAATATTAACCTCATAAAATCTGGAGGCTTAAATGAAATAGTTTACATAAGGTGCTTTGCAAACATTAAAGTATAATTTAAAATATCCATTATTAATATTATTATAAATATGCTTCTCCTCCAGACTTTGCTATTTCTCTAAAGTGCACCACCATCCTAATCAACCTGGTTCATCTCTCTATAGAGAACTTCCTTTATTCTCTCATAACTTCATATCCAGTTGATTATTAAGTCTTACCTATTTTATCTCTGATTTCTATAATGGCCATACCCTATCCAGTGACATGGTTACCACCCTAGTTTAGGCCCCCATCACCTTTTGCCTGGACTATGGCAGCAGCTTCCTTGTTGGTTTCTCAGCTTCCAGGTGTTCCCCTCTCCAAACCATCCTACACAAAGCTGCCAAAATAATTTCCTTAAAGCACATGTCATCCCCTGCTTGAGTCTCCAGTGGCTACCTGTTGCCTCTAGAGTAAAGTAACAAACTCTTTAGCTTGACATTGAAAGCCCTTCATAGTCTGGGTCCAGCCTACCATTTCAGATTATTTCATATTACTCCCCTTCACACATACTTTTTCCATGGAGTCAAACAGACATATATGCTCTTCTTTGAAGTTGGCATTCCATCTCCTTTCTTCATGTTTCTGTACAGGCTATCCCATGTGCCTGGAATGCACTTCATATCTTAAAAGCCCTAACTTCTTCAAGGTTCAATTTGGGTGCTACCTTCTCTAGGAACCCTTTAATGATTCCCCTATTAGTGCTCTTCCTCCATTTAAATGGTTATATTTATTTGAGTAAAGGCGGTATTTCCTGCCCCCTCACCTGCTAGAATGTGAGCAGCTTCTACATTAAGGGATCGAAGTGCTTGGAATATGATATTCTGGAGGTCAGTGAAGGTAGGATTAAAACCAAGAATCACCTACCCAGCAAAACTGAGTATCATGCTCCAAGGCAAAATATGGACTTTCAATAAAATAGAGGACTTTCAAGCTTTCTCAGTGAAAAGACCAGAGTTGAATAGAAAATTTGACTTTCAAACACAAGAATCAAGAGAAGCATGAAAAGGTAAACAAGAAAGAGAAATCATAAGGAACTTACTGAAGTGGAACTACTGTTTTGTTTACATTCCTACATGGAAAGATGATGTGTATAATTCATGAGACCTCAGTGTTAGAGTAGCTGAAGGGAATATATACATATATATGTGTATATATATACATATATGTGTATATATATATCTGTAGACAGAGGGCACAGGGTGAGTTGAATATGAAGGGATGATATCTAAAAAAAAAATAAAGGATGAGAGGAATGGGGTAAATTATCTTGCATAAAAGTGGCAAGAAAAAGCAGTTCTGGTGGGAGGGAAGAGGAGTCAGGTAAGGGAGAATGAGTGAATCTTGCTCTCATTGATTTGACCTAGGAGGGAATAACATACACACTCAATTGGGTATCTTAGCCCACAGGAAAGGAGGAGGAAGGAGATAAAAAAAAAGGGGGGATGATAGGAGTGGGGGGAGGATAGAAATGGGGAGGAAATTTGTAATTGACACTCTTGTGAAAATTAATGCTGAAAACTAAAAACATTAAATAAATAAATAATGATTTAGAAGAAAAAAAAAAGTTGATTGTAGCCAGGATTATGAAAGATGTATTGGAATGGGAGAGGAGTAGAACAGGAAGTTCTGTCAGGAAGATACTGCAGTAATTTAGGTGGTTGGAAATACAGTAGTTTTGAGCATTGCCTGCTTCAGAACTGCAGGGGAAATAACATTCTGAGACAATTTAGTCAAAGGAAAATGATTTCTTCTTTCGTTAAATTTTCCAGAAATTAAACACAATTTTCTCCCATGAGGATTATTTTAGTGAAAGGAATTTCTTTTCTATAAGATCATAATCCTAATTTACAGCTATAGTACTTGTATTGAACACAAGGCATAGTTTAGCTTTACCTTAAAGGGAGAGACTTCCTTGTATACTTAGCTCTAAAACGTCTGTCTTAAGTTAAGAACTGTGTGTAAGCATAGTAGATGATGTTTGAAACAAATTAGAAATCGCACAGTGGGTAAATAGCATTTAAAAACAGGCACCATGGACACAAATGAAAGTATGTAGAATAAATTGGAAGAACATAAGTAAATAAATAAGTAACTACTTAAAATAAATAAATAAATAAATGACATGTTTGCTGAGGTGGGTTGTTCATCCAAGATGGATCAAAGGGTTTGTTTTTTTTTTTAAATGGGCCCTGAGGATGGAAGCAAAACTTCCAAGCTGGATTTTCAGTTTGGATTCTCTCTAATGTCCATCAACTTTTCCCTCAAATAAATCTTTTGAAGATAGTGCTACATTACACCTAGAAGACTTTTTATCTTTTGGTGAGGCAAGCTCCAGAAAAATAATCAAAGATGGCTAAATAGGTTATTTTCTACTTAAGGAATTTTTAACTTTATGGCATATTTCTTTATAGCAAATATATAGCTAGTTTTACTAGCTGATGTGTTATGGTTCCATTTTACTTAAGCAGGGTGGCTGCTTTCTGGTTAGTAAACTTGTCTATTGCTACCATAGAGAAATGAATGAGAAATTGTAAGAAATTGAAACTTTGTGAAGTTTTAGGTTTATTTCCAGTTTGTAATCAAGCACTTAGAGGCATTAAGGTTTCATTTTAGGAGTTCATGTCTAAATTGGGCAACTGATGCCATTTCCCGTTGCTTGTATAGGTAATAGAAATTGCCAGTAACTAAAATTTCCTGATACCTGTTTGAGTTTTTCTAGGTCTTGAGCAGGTAGCAAGTTTTTGCAAGTGAGTGAATCATTTGGGTTGTTGTAAAACCAAAGCTGTTCTTTCTTCTTCTATCTCCTCTAGTTGTCATACTTCCTTCTGTTCTTACTTATTAAAACTTCTTGAAGACTTGTATTCACTGAATGGGCGTTACCACACTCAAAGTGAGAACCTGAAAACACCTTAGCCTGAAAGGGCCAGGTCTCACAGTGCTTCCTGGGTCATCTCCAGTCGTCCTGGTGAATATCAGGCCACTGGACCCAGATGGCTCTGGAGGAGAAAGTGAGGCTGATGACCTTGCACAGCCTCACTCAAATCAAAGTCAAGTCATCATTTCCCTGATGTCATGGTCCTCTTTGAGAATGAAGGACAAACACAATTAGTCTGTTTGAATGGCATAAGCCATTCAAACATTGCCTGTGGCTTCTTATTTAGAAAAACTTTGATATCTTTCTTGTCACTTCTCCTAGATTTTTAAGCTTCATCACCAGTATTGATTCTTGATTCTTTTCATCAAATATATGAGTGATTGTTGTGTTCTAAGCATTGTGCTGTTTGCTTCTCAGATAAAGTATCTGAAGGTATCCCTGCTCTCAAGAGTTGACAGGCTATCAGGAGATACATAATGGGAGGTAAAATGTGATCAGAAGAAAAGGATGGGTCTGATTCTGTGCTGTGAAAAAACTTGAGGGAGATATTTCTTGCAGTTGAGTAGGGACTGAGAAAGCCTTCATGGAATGACTCCTCAGTTGGGTCTTGAAGGAGGAGAAACTTTCTTCCTATTGTCTTATCACCAGTGGATTATGAAAAGAGATCTGGAAAGTTAGGTTGGTGCCAGCTTTCATCAGGTCCTGGAGGGTTGGAACGGGATTTAGTGTTATCCTATACACACTTGGGAAACCATTAAAGTTTATCATTATTATTATTGTGGTGGTGGTGATTAAAGCCCAAGCTCCAAGTATTAGGAAGATTACCCTGGCAGTGGTTAAAAGGGCAAGGTAGAGAAGTAAAAATGCTTGGTGCCATAATTAGGAGACTATTATATTTCAGGATGAGGGCTTGTGTTGCAGTGGTTGTTTTGGGAGGATTGCATTTGCAAGATCACAGAAGAGGGAGAATTAGCAGTATTTGACAGAAGCAAATAGATGGCAGTGTTAGGGGAAAGATGGGGGAGGTGGAGGTCAAAGAGTCAAAAGATTCTTTAAGGTTTCAGGCCTAGGTTACTGAGGCAATAATGGTGCTATCCAGTGTAGTGTAAAAGACTAGAGTTCTGGAAAGATGTCAGAACAGAATACAGATTTTGAAGTCATCTAAAATGAGATAATTAAAGCCATGCGAATAAATAAGAACACTAAGCAACAGTTGAAGATAAGATTCTCCTCTTCTCTCTCCCCATCTCCCTTCCTCTAATTGTAAAGGGGGAAAAGGATTACTGGATCGCAGATCTTTAAGATTGTAGTCAACTGACTGAAAATCAAAAATGAATGTTAAAAAATGAATAAAAAGTTTTCCATGACTTCACATGTATAATTTTTGCCTGCCTTCTCAAAGGGTAAGGAAAAGGTTGGCGGGAGGGAGAGAATTTGGAAATGGAAATTTTAAAAACATAAATTATTAAGTATATGAAAGATCCTACTTAATTAAGAAGATCCTATGCAGTTTATGTCCAGGCTCATCTGAATTTCCACTTACAGAAGCCTTCCTTGATTATTCCAGTCATGTTGATTCAGTTTTCTAGCTCTAAGTGCTTTTCATCCATACTATATACTGGGCACCATATTATAGACTTTGTTAATATCAGATTGTTTTATATGTATGTTGCTAATCTCTCCAGTTAAATGTAGACATTTTGTGGTTAGGGTTCATAATTTCATTTCTCTCTCCTATAGCACATAGCATAATTAGGCACTGTAGGTTCTGAGTAGATACTTGTTTATTCATAATGTTGTATGCAGATTTTTTCCTCCGTTCTACAGGTA
This sequence comes from Trichosurus vulpecula, assembly GCF_011100635.1. Lineage (NCBI taxonomy): Eukaryota > Metazoa > Chordata > Mammalia > Diprotodontia > Phalangeridae > Trichosurus > Trichosurus vulpecula. Next base: position 389,254,475 of record NC_050575.1, read on the forward strand.
GAATTTATAATCTTTTTTTTTCTTCAGACTTGAACCTTATTCAGATCCTTATTATGATTATGAAATAGAACGGTTTTGGCGTGGTGGACAATATGAGAACTTCAGAGTGCAATACACAGAAACTGAACCATATCATAATTATCGAGTAAGTATGAGTCAGATTTCAAAAATAGACTATACGTTTCTAAACTTCCTTTTTGTATGTTGTGAGTTTTTATTTTTCCTTAAATTTAAGTCTTTTTTTTTTAAATAAGATTTGCATGAATTTTGTTGTCAGAGTGTCCAAATTATCATAGCTAAAATGAATGTCCAGGATTTCTACTTAATTAAAATTCGTTCAGACCTTTCCAATCCTGGAGTTGGGGTGGTTACTACAAAGTACTAAATACTATTGATGTATAAATTATCATTCATTCTCATCTTAAAATAGTCAGTTTGTAGATCTGAATTGTGACCACTTTTTTGTTGGGGTAAGTTGGGTACTTAAAGCTGCATTTCTTATATTTTAAAAGCTTTATATGTATTCAACTCGTTTAGATTGGTTTTCCCTGCCGATTGTGAATAACTAGTCTGTGGCTAGGTACTTGCAGGTTGTTCATAATTCATCCATCACCTTGAATTGTGATATGCCTAGCAGACGCTAGAACCATTGCTATTATCAGATAGATTATCCTCACTAGTGTGACTTATGAGACATTATTACAAAATAGTGGGCTTTCAAAACGAAAGTTAGAACACATAATAAAAGTCATTCTGATTTGGCCTGATGGCTACATCAGAAAGGGATATCCTTAGTATAAGGGAGGAAGTCTGCTGGTTCTCTTTCTTCTTGTCCCAGTTGTAGGGGCTGGATGCTCTTCTGCAATGGGGATAAAGTCCATGTTTTAGGGATCAGAAGGAGCCACAGAGCTACCTCTCATTTGTAAAAAGATGAATGGCCATGGTAATGAAGTGCAGGCTCTGAGGCAGGGTATTGCCACAAGGCAATGCAAAGCCAGTTCCTTTCACTGCTGTAGTCATTTGGAGTTCAAAGTGAGGGAGCACTTCATCATGGTTCTTGTACTACAATAAACTTGAACATTTCAGAATAAGAATTGAGAAAAGTCTATTCCAGAGGGCTGGAGAGTATTTGTTGGACTGAATTCAATCCTCAAGCTTTACTTAGACAACTCTGGTTTAGTATTGAATTCCTTAACATTGTACCGAGCAACAGCTTCATTGTTTCCTATTTTCTCAGATGAAACTTTGAAATTTAATTACCATTTGAAACTATAAACTTTGTTTCTTTCATAATCAAGGAAGTAAATATGTTTAAATAGTTGTGTTGTACATTTTTTTTTAACTTAGGAGAGGGAAAGGGAGCGAGAGAGAGAAAATAGACAGAGAGAACGGGAACGGGAACGTGAGAGAGACCGAGAAAGGGAACGGCGGCAAAGGGAGAGAGAGCGAGAGAGAGAAAGAGAACGGGACAAAGAACGCCAGCGAAGGAAAGAAGAATGGGAACGAGAACGAGCCAAGAGAGATGAAAAGGACAGGCAGCACAGAGACCGGGACAGAGAAAAAGAGCGAGAAAAAGAAAAGGAAAAACCAAAACCCAGATCGCCTCAACCACCAAGGTAGGATATTTCCCAAGTACTTTGGGTGTAGGGGCAGGTGAGGGTTAGTATTTGTCAACTGCTCCAGTAAATTTGATGTTCCAGATGAGGCAGTCACTCATTTCTCTTTTGTGTGCCCTGGGAGAAAATATTGTTTTATTCTTTTTGAACACTACGTGGTGCTGGAGGAGATTAAAATACACTACCTTTACAATTTTGTTTTTTAAGTGGGGGAGTCTTTAACATAAGAGTAATTTGGCATTTCATTTTTTTTTTTTATCACTAAAGGACTTGTAGCTGGTCCAGGAAATTTTTTTTTAGGCCCCCATTCTCTAAGTTTTTGTGCCGTTTATATGGTAGTGTCTTCATATACAATGACCAGTATAACCTGATGATTACTTTCCCAGCCAGTCCTCTAGGACTTATCCCTTCCAACTTGAGAGGCTATGATCCTTTATTTGCTTACTTGAATAGGAAAATAGACTGTATGTATCAAGTAATGGATTTTTAAAATTAGTGTATTGGTGTGTTTTTTGTATTGTTTTAAAAACACTTTGAAGTCTAAAGGTGCTACATAAAGATACTTTTATGATACATTAAAACTCAAAGGTGTGATCATAAAATAGCTTGTAATTACATAGTATTGAAGGCAATATTCATGTAACTTCCTGGGGGAGAAATTATAAGTAGGTCATAATAGAACATATTTGGGCTGATGTCTGAGGACTCAGTAGATTTCCCCAACAAATATTGAAATTTGTCACCCTTGAAGCTTTTCCTGATTCATCTACCAGCTGTTCTCCCTTCTCCTTTCTAAAACTATTATTGTCATTACCCTCTTTGTATCTCATGATAAGATTTGGGGACCTAAAATTAGTTTGTGAGGAATAATTTGAAAACTCCTAGATTGTAATGATTATCAAAGTGCTAGATTTGGAGTGAGACCTGGGTTCACACATCCCACTTTGGATACTTGCTATGGTGAGCTTGGAGCAGCTAGCTGGTGTAATGGATAGAGCACTGGGCTTCGAATCAGAAAGATTCATCATCATGAGTTCAAATCCAATCTCAGACACTTACTAGCTGTGTGACTCTGAGCAAGAGACTTAACCCTGTTTGCCTCAGTTTCCTCATTTGTTAAGTGAGCTGGAGAAGGAAGTATCTTTGCCAAGAATACCCAAATGGGGGTCACAAAGTCAGACATGATTGAAATGACTAAATAACATCAAAAATGGTGAGCTTATGGTCAAAGTACTTCATCTGAATTTCCTCTTCTGCAAAATAAGAAAAACATACTTCCTGCCTCACAAAACTGTTAAAAGGAAAGTGCCACACTAATGGAACCTCTTTCTGAGTGACAGAAATGAGGGATAATGGGCCTAAATGAATGCTATTATCTTTTAAGTTTAGCTATGCAAAGTTGAAGCCTAACTATTTTCTAAATGCTTCAGTAAGGTAAATATAGGACTTGGAGCATGAAATAGAATTGGGCAAGGAACTAGGAGGGACATAGAGAAATACAAAGAGGGAGTACAGAAGTGGAGGGGGACTCTTTGTTGAGCAGAGTGTCCTAAAAGTTTTTAAAATGAGAGAATTAGTTAAATTTGATTGTAAAAACTACATTTTCTTTTAAAATTCCTAGTGTGTCTACCATTTGAGAACTAAATCTTATACTATCGATTTTAAATAATATGCATAGAAGTTGAATAATGATGAATTTTTTTTTTTTTTACTGGTTTATAATTTTTATTTTTTTAATTGAACAGCTTATAACAGTTAATGTGACAATATTTATATCAGGTAATATGATATTTATAATAGTTAAAATTATATAATACGAAGACCAAATATTAAATATTTGTCATCTCTATTAAGGACCTTGCAGGTAGTGTTTCCGTACCCTTCTTCCTCTAACAGTACAAAGAGATTATCAGACTAGTTAATCATCACATTAGGAGGCTCAGGGGATAAGATCTGGAAAAAGAGGAAGAGGACAGAAAAAAATAAGCAGGATAGCAGCAAGCCCAAGAAGCTAGGAAGTCGATGAATGGAGTCAATGACTAAGCAGAAGGAGGCCCACATAGGGTCCCCTCTCTGTTTGAAGGGGGAGGATAGAACAGGAGGGCTCTAAGCATGAATACTACCTGCCTCCAAGCCTTGCTGTTTGCTTTTTCATCATACCTAAGGTTTGCCCATTAGTGAGATTAATTGAGACACAGGTAGGAGCCTATTCCTTTCTTTTGACTGAAAGAGTCCCACGGTATGTATTTAAGAAGACATGGTTTTTAGAACATTGTTCTAGATAATCTCCAAATTTCTTAACAGTTCTTACATTCTAAGATTCTAGCTAACATTCTAGTTAGACTTAAGAGGTTTTTTTTTATTTTTTTTTTTGTTTTTTTTTTTAATGCAATTTATTTATTTAACATATTTGGTTTTCAGCATTGATTTTCACAACAGTTTGAATTACAAATTTTCTCCCCATTTCTGCCCTCCCCCCCCACTCCAAGATGGCGTGTATTCTGGTTGCCCTGTTCCCCAGTCAGCCCTCCCCTCTATCACCCCCCTCCCCTCTCATCCCCTTTTCCCTTCCTTTCTTGTAGGGCAAGATAAATTTCTACGCCCCATTGCCTGTGTATCTTATTTTTTAGTTGCATACAAAAAGTTTTTATGTTTTTGAACATCTGATTTTAAAACTTTGAGTTCCAAATTCCCTTCCCTCTTCCCTTCCCACCCACCCTCCCTAAGAAGTTGAGCAATTCAACCTAGGCCACACATGTATTATTATGTATAACCCTTCCACAATATTCATGTTGTGAAAGGCTAACTACATTTTGCTCCTTCCCAACCCATCCCGCTTTATTGAATTTTCTTCCTTGACCCTGTCCCCTTTCCAAAGTGTTTGTTTTGATTACCTCCACCCCCATCTGCCCTCCACTCCATCATCCCCCTGCCTTTTATTTTTTTTTTTTTATCTTCCTCCCTCTTCTTTCCTGTGGGGTAAGATACCCAACTGAGTATGTATGGTATTCCCCCTCAGGCCAAATCTGATGAGAGCAAGGTTCACTCATTCCCCCCTCACCTGCCCACTCCCCTCCTCTCCTAGAACTGCTTCCTCTTGCCACCTTTATGGGAGATAATCCACCCCATTCTATCTCTCCCTATCTCCCTCTCTCAGTAAGTTACTCTCTCATCCCTTAATTTCATTTTATTTCTTTTAGCTATCTTCCCTTCATCCTCAACTCACCCTGTGTCTGCTCTCTTTCTTTTACATATATATATATATACACATACATACACATACATACATATACACATAGATACATGCATACATACACATTCACTTATATATATACATACACATATATATATGCATATATATATATGCATATTCCCTTCAACTACCCTAATACTGAGGTCTCATGAATCATACTCATCATCTTTCCATGTAGGAATGTAAACAAAACAGTTCAACTTTAGTAAGTCCCTTGCAATTTCCGTTTCTTGATTACTTTTTCATGCTTCTCTTGATTCTTGTGTTTGAAAGTCAAATTTTCTATTCAGTTCTGGTCTTTTCACTGAGAAAGCTTGAAAGTCCTCCATTTTATTGAAAGTCCATATTTTGCCTTGGAACATGATACTCAGTTTTGCTGGGTAGGTGATTCTAGGTTTTAATCCTAGCTCCATTGACCTCCGGAATATCGCATTCCACGCCCTTCGATCTCTTAATGTAGAAGCTGCCAGGTCTTGGGTTATTCTGATTGGGTTTCCACAATATTCAAATTGTTTCTTTCTGGCTGCTTGCAGTATTTTCTCCTTGATCTGGGAGCTCTGGAATTTGGCAACAATATTCCTAGGAGATTTCTTTTTGGGATCTATTTGCGGAGGCGATCGATGGATTCTTTCAATTTCTATTTTGCCCTGTGGCTCTAGAATATCAGGGCAGTTCTCCTTGATAATTTCCTGAAAGATGGTATCTAGGCTCTTTTTTGATCATGGCTTTCAGGTAGTCCAATAATTTTTAAATTATCTCTCCTGGATCTATTTTCCAGGTCAGTGGTTTTTCCAAGGAGATATTTCACATTGTCTTCCATTTTTTCATTCCTCTGGTTCTGTTTTATAATATCCTGATTTCTCATAAAGTCACTAGCTTCCACTTGCTCCAATCTAATTTTTAAAGTAGTATTTTCTTCAGTGGTCTTTTGGACCTCCTTTTCCATTTGGCTAATTCTGCCTTTCAAGGAATTCTTCTCCTCATTGGCTTTTTGGAGCTCTTTTGCCATTTGAGTTAGTCTATTTTGTAAGGTGTTGTTTTCTTCAGTGTATTTTTCAGTATTTTTTTGGGTCTCCTTTAGCAAGTCATTGACTTGTTTTTCATGGTTTTCTCGCATCCTTCTTATTTCTCTTCCCAATTTTTCCTCTACTTCTCTAACTTGCTTTTCCAAATCCTTTTTGAGTTCTTCTATGGTCTGGGGCCAGTTCATGTTTTTCTTGGAGGCTTTGGTTGTAGGCTCTATGACTTTGCTGTCTTCTTTAGGCTGTATGTTTTGGTCTTCTTTGTCACCAAAGAAAGAATCCAAAGTCTGAGACTGAATCTGGGCGCGTTTTCGCGTCCTGGCCATATTCCCAACCAACTAACTTGACCCTTGAGCTTTTCAGTGGGGTATGACTGCTTGTAGATTACAGAGTTCTATGTTCTACGTTTGGGGGGGAGGTGCCAGCTCTGTCAGAGCCGCACTCCTCCTTCCCCAAGAACCCCCAGTCCAGACTGGGCTCAGATCTTCGGCAGGCTGTGCACCCCTGCTGTGATCCGCCACTTAATTCCCCCCACCAGGTGGGCCTGGAGCCGGAAGTAACAACAGCTGTAGCTGCCCCACCTCCGCTGCCCCCGGGGCTGGAAGCCGAACCGCGAACTCCTTCCACTCCCGCAGCTTTTCCCACTAACCTTCTCCGCAGTCTTTGGTGTTTGTGGGTCGAGGGGTCTGGTAACTGCTCACGTATTCAGGGCGCTAGGGCCCCCTCCGCCCGGCTTCCGGTCTGGATCGTCCACGCTGCTCAGGCTGGGCTCTGCTCCACTCCGTTCCCAGCTCCCAGCTCCCAGCTCCGTGTGGAATAGAGCTCACCCAGAGACCATCCGGGCTGTCCTGGGCTGGAGCCCTGCCTCCCTCCGCTGTTCTGTGGGTTCTGCCGTTCTAGAATTGGTTCAGAGCCATTTTTATAGGTTTTTGGAGGGACTCGGGTACGGAGCTCACTCTAGTCCGTGCTTACCAGCTGCCATCTTGGCTCCGCCCCCCTGATGAATTTTTTTGTAGGAAAAATTACTGAGTTGAGGCTTCCTGACTTGTGGCAATTTAAATCAGATCTTCTTTATAGAAAGATTTGTAGTGACTTTTACTTGCTGTTCTAACCTTTTTTTAAGAAATCAACTACCATTTATTAAGCACCTAGTATGTATGCTAGGTACTGCCAGAGGTGTTGGAATATAAAGACAGAGGTGAAACAGACTGTGGCCCTTAAGAAATTAAATTATGTCATTAGTGACAACATGTATACGTATAAGTACATACAAAACAAATGTTTTATGGGGGAATGAGCATAAAGAAAGGCTGAATGTAGAAGGTTATTGTTGAGCTGAGGCTTGATGGAAACTGAGGATTCTGGGAGGCAAAAAGGAGCAAAGAATGCCTTCTAGTCTTGAGACTAGCCAAGGCAAAGGTGGGAAACGGAGTGCTGGCTGTGAGGTACTAGGCCTTTGGGGGTACAGAGGGGAGTAATGTGTAAGAAGACAAGAAAGGCTGGCTGATAGCAAATTGTGAGGTTGTGTTTAAGTGACAAATAGAGAAGTTTCTCTTTGACCCTGGAGTTAATTGGGGAGCCAGTGGAATCTGAAAAGGGGAATGACCTGTGCTTTAGGAAAGTCACTAGGGCAGCTCTATGGAGTATAGATTGGAGTGGGAAGAACTTGAGGCAAGAAGTGGATTGGAGCTAGTTGTTTGGGGGGAACTAAATGAGCATGAGGGCTGGCTAGTAGAGAGAAGAGAATGAAAGCAAGGCCTATTGTAAAGGTGAAAGGGCAACTGTTTGGACTTTTGGAGTGAGGAGTTGAGGATGACACTGGGGTTGTCATCCTGAGTGACTGGAAGAATGAATGGTTCCCTCTAGAAACAAAAAGAGTTTGGGAAATTGATTCATTTTGGAGAAAGATAATGAATTCTGTTTTGGACTCTGAGTTGGAGGTATCTTTGAGATATCCAGTTTGAACTGTCCAATAGGCAGTGGGATATAAGGGATATTTAGATCTAAGAGTCACTGGCATAGCACTTAGGAGATGATGAAATAAGAAGGCAGAAAAAGAAGAGAAGGGGGCCCAATAGGGCCTTATGGTGCACCCTCAGTAAGGGGGCACAATATGGATAGTCATCCATCCAAGCAGACTGAGAGAGAGCAGCCAGAGAGGAGTCACAAAAGAGACAGTATCCAGGAGCAGGAGGTCATCAGCAATGTCAGTGCGTTGGAGAGATCAAGAAAGATGACAATTGAGAAAAGGCCATCAGATTTAGCAGGTTGGAGATTGCTGGTGACTCTGGAGAGAGCACTTTCAGTTGTGATGAGTGCAAGGAATTGAGAAGGGAGTGAGAGGAGGAGGAGTAGAGGCAGAGCATGGAGAGAGATTTTTCTAGGAGTTCGGCTGAGAAAGAAGGGGAAAGATGGATGGCTCTAAGACAGTGATAACACTGCTTGTTATAACTTGAAGATAATACTATTCAATGGTATCCTTTTTTAAATTATTTTTTTCAATTAACAATCATTTACTTATCTCCCTCTCACTTTGTTGTCCTCCTCCCATCCCCACTCCAACCCCCAGGGATGGAATCAAAATCCCTGCAACAAGTACACAGTCAAGCAGAACAAATCCTCACATTGACCATGTCCAGAAATACGTGTCTTACTCTGCATATCTAGTCTGTCACCTCAGGAGGGAGGCAGCATCATGAGTCATGGTTGATTATTGCATTGGTCAGAGTTCTTAGCCTTTCAAAATGTACATTTTTACAATGTTGATGTTATAGTATAAATTATTCTGGTTCTGCTCACTTGACTGCATCATTTCAAAGTGAGGTTCAAGTAACATCTAGTTCCCCCTACCCTTTCATCATTTGTATAGGCTTTTATTTATGTTCCTTGATTATATGGGAAAATAAGTTCATCGCTCCTATTTTTCTCCTTTCTTTCTTATTGTATGCTTCCCCCCTTCTACTTCCCCTTTCCTGTTTGCAAGATCATCACAACATAACACAAATTAATCCCAGGACAACCATCTTATTGTACTCTGTCTATGATCCCAGAGAACATTACACATCTCAGGATGCTTTTATCATTTCTCTCCCCATTAGAATGCAAACACTTCATCCTTATTGGTTATTTGTATTCTTCTTACTCTTGTGTTTGTAGTTCAAAGTTTCTACTCAACAATAGTCTTTTATCAGGAATGCTTGGAAGTCCTTTTTCATTAACGGCCCATTTTAGCCCCTATAGGATTACATTCTGTTTTCCTGGGCAAGTTATTCTTGGTTATAAGCTTTTGCCTTTGTTTTCTGTATTTTTTACTCCTTTGTAATGGTAGCTGCTAAATCTTGTGAGAGTCTGACTGTAGTTCCTCAATACTTGAACTCTTTTTCTCTGGCTACTTAACAGTATTTTTTCTTTGATCGTGACACTCTGGATTTTGTCTATGATGTTCCTGCAAATTTTCATTTTCAGATTTCTTTCAGGAGGTTACTGGTGGGAGGTAGTCTTTGAAGAATAGACTCCCATTGATAAACCTGTTATTTGTGACTTACCTTATCTGTCCTGTTTTAATCTTCGTCTGGTACTTTCTACCAAAGTGTGATCAAGCGCTTTAGTTCACTGGCTCTCTTGCCAGCTATTTAGACAGACAGTTATAGATTCTGGGAGTCAGATGAGGTATAGATAGGAATGTTGACTCATGCGCCTCTTGCTGTGTATCCTTTCTCCCTAGTCTATTCAAAATTTTCTCATCACCTCCTAGACATAAAAATAGCTCGCCTAATTCATTGTGAATTGGCAGACCACCAACTGGTATTTTGCCTGAATTTACTTCAATGGCATGATGCCAATGTATTGGGCTCAGAGACAGAAGAGTAAACTTGATGGATGTCCAAGCCTTCTATTTTTCAGGTCCAAGCAAAAAACTAATAAATGTTCAGTCCTAGAATTGTGGATGAATTCTACAAACATTCAAGGTGGTTTCTAACATCACTAGGGTTTGTACATTACGATAGAAGACTTCTTGAAATCAGTTGATGTTTTTCCCAGTCCATAACTTAGGTTTACCATTATCTGTATACCTCACTTTACTCACTAGGCATCTTCCATATTTAAACATGAATGTTTTAGGAGAGCCTCCTACTTAAGGGAACACTAGGATGACAAAACCTTTTGTAATTTAAAAAAAATTCACCTTCTAGTTTGATTTTTTTTTTGGTTAACATTTTCATAAATAGTAAAAACTCTATTAATTTAGACTTCATTAATTTGTGGTAACTTAGAAGCTAATTCAAATTTAACTTTTGCGTGTCCTATGAAAAAATAACTCGAAAGGCCCAGAAGTTTAACTGCTGAGTTTCTGTTACTAGTTTGTTATTAAAAGCTTTTTTATGATGTTCCCCTTCCCTTAAAAAATGTGGCATTTCCAATTTGGCTTTTTTTTTTTTTTTTTTGGAGACCCAATTTGGCTTTCCAAGTTAGAAGGATTTTTTAAAAACTTCTGGACCACTGTGTATTCCATTATATTCATATTTAAAATTCTTTTATTAAGAATTCTTTTTACCACTTTTGAATAGAAGAATGGAAATAGAACCCATTCCATTTTTGAATTTACCAAGAGCATGAATTTTAACATTAAATGTCCTAATGACGTTATCATGATACATGGGCAGATGGTTTAGTTACATAATCTCCTAGGAGACTTGGATCAGCTACTTTCAGTTTTGTGTCCATGCCTTCCTGAATTATCAGTAGAGTCTTGTGGGGTTTTTTTTATACATCCAGATTTTCAGAATTAAGACTGCAAGCTTAATAGAAATACTGGCAAGTCTAGTCCTGGCTCTGCCACAAATTAGTGCTCTGTGACCTTGATCGAGGTTGCTTAGATTTTCTGGAACTTGTCTACAAAATGATGGATAGAACTGTTTGACCACTGATGTCCCTCCTGGCCAAAACCCTACAACCTGCACCTGCAGGCTGTGTTCTGTTAATTATCTGTTACATTCTCTTAACATTGATTATTGGTAAGATTGTTCCATATGCTGAAAGCCACATCTCATTGGTGCTAAAAAGGCTTTAAAATCTTAGAACCTATTACCCTAATTTAGCTGAATCCTTTATTCTTGAAGAACTAGAGTTTCAGCTAGACCAACATTTCCAAAAGTGGCCTTCCTTTGGCCATCCAGGTGTAACAGTAAATTTATCTTTATTTTAATCATGGACTTTTATTAAGAAATTTTTTATTATGAACAAACGTAAACATTTCAGTGTGAAAAAGAGGATTCATTTGAAACTTTGGGTCTCTACTAGAGCAGTAACTTTGTGTAAGGTATCCCATTTCTGTTGCAAACATGTCTTTCTAATCACCCTTCCAGGATAAGTTAAACTTCTCAAAGTTCTCTGACATGTAGGAATTTTGATTGCTACTATGATTAAAGAATTTTTTCACATTCTTTTCATCTACAAAGAGGAGAGTTATATCCCCAAAAAAAATAAAATTGGAATAAGTGTAAGGATTTTGTCAGATACCAATTAGCCTCTGTTAACACAGCTTTATCCAAGTATTTCCTGTGGTGGCATCTCAGAATATCCAAGAATCCTAGCATTCACTAGTACCATCCTGAACTCACCTCTTCTTTGTTTCCAGACATTAAAAGGATAAATGATATATTGTGGCAACATGTTAGAGAATATGCACCATAAATATTATTTTCAAAATCACAATTTACTTTAAACCAAATAGATTCTTTCATGCAAGCTCTAAACCAGCTCTAAACCTTTTAAATCACAAAACTTCTATCTCTTAATCTCTAGTAGGTAAACTCCTGACATGTGAGAGGAACACACATGCAAAATATAAATAGATTGTATACTCCTCTGCTTTGAAGCATTAGCTCCAGACATTAACTCCATTAGCATTGGAGTTAACCCTCCAGTAGAGGGCAGGTATAAAGAAAGTATGAACCTGATAATGTACTGCCTTGTCTCTTGTCCAAAGATCAGCCTAAGTTAAGTTTGGAGAAACTGATCACAAGATTGGCTGCAGGTAGTGAAATTTTTTACCTTAGCAATTCTTGAAACCCACCTAAATGATTAGAAATCTTATCCTCTCCATCAATGAAAGAGCACCCAGAATGAAATCACAGATCCTTAAGATAAGAAGATATCAGAAATATCACTAAAGAAGTCTAAGGTGGGGATAAGTCAGTAAGTGTTCCTGTGAACCAGAGATTCTTCACCTAGGATCCCTGAACTTTTTTTTTAATATTTTGATCACTTTATTTCACTCTTAATTGGCTTACTTTTCAATCCTTTCTATTTTAGTTTGTGCATTTTAAAACCTCTCCACCCATAAAATTCTAAGAAGAGGTCCATAGGTTTTGATGGACTGCCAAAGGGGTCCATGACTCAAAAAAGCTTTACTCTAAAACATTCGCTATAATCTGACCCTCATTTTTCCTAGTTTTTGATATATCCTCCCTACTTGGAATATTTTTTCTTGTTGTTCATTCGTTTCAGTTGTGTCTGACTCTTCGTGACCCCATTTTGAGTTTTCTTGGCAAAGATACTGAAGTGGTTTGCCATTTCCTTCTCCACCTAATTTTACAGATAAGGAAACTGAGGCAAACAGACTTGCCCAGAGCCACACAGCAAGTATCTGAGGCAGAGTTGAACTCAGGAAGATGATCTTCCTGACTCCAGGCCCAGCACTCTATCCACTGCGCCACTTAACTGCCCCACTCGGAATATTGATTTTAGGGCAATTCTCATTTTCCTCCTTCTACACTCTTTTACTAGTTCTTTTTCCCTTCCCTGATTGCTCTGCTCTAGGATGTAGCTGGTAAGTTCATAATGTTTGTACTTCCACTTTGAGAATATTTTTTTTTCCTTTGAGGGGAGAAGGGAAGGCAAGGGGGTTAAGTGACTTGCCCAAGGTCACACAGCTAGTAAATGTGTCACGTATCTGAGGCTAGATTTGAAGTCAGGTCCTCCTAACTCCAGGGCTGGTGCTGTACTCACTGTGCCACCTAGCTGCCCTAACTTTGAGAATTTCTTTTTTTTTTTTTTGAGAATTTCTTATTGCCATTTTCTCATATTGCCCAGTATTTACTTCCAACTTATTCTTTAATTATTTTACTAAAAAACAAGATTTGAACATCAGTACAACCATGTTTACATTTTAAATTATTATCAACATATAAAGTAACAACTTTTCAGTCTCTTTAAGTTTTAATCAGGATACTTTGTGCAGTCTTCTGCCTTTTTCATTTTGTGATACTTAATAAGTCTTTGTTTCTTTGTATTACTTATAATTTATTCTATCTGTTATTTAGCAAAAGATTTCAGTCACAGAGGTCCACGTGACCTTAATGTAATCCTCCACTCCTTACTGTCACTCATTTCACATATCAAACAGCTAAATCTTGCTGTTTCTACCTCTGTAGTATCTTCCACATGCATACCCTTCTCTCCTTCCATATTGCTGCCATCCTAGTTCAAGTCCTCATCATCTGTAGCCTAAACTATTGCAGTAGCTTCCTAATTGGTCTCCCTGCCTCAAGCCTTTCCCCAGTCTAAGCCATTCTCCACACCAGAGTGTTTTTCCTGAAGTGTAGTTGTCATCATGTCACAGTAAACTCCCCTGGATTCCAGTTACCTTAAACATATCAAACATAAATTCATTTGTTTGGCATTCAGTGTTCTTCACAACCTGCCACCACTTTCCAGCCTTATTATACCTTATTCCCCTCCATCCATGTACTCAATTTTACAACCAAACTGGGCTTCTTGCCTGGCACAGAATAGCCACCTAATAAATGCTTGCTAACTTGACTTGCTGAGATAAGACACTTCATCTTCCATCTCCATTCCCTTTGTATTGACTGTCCCTGGTGCTTCTCACCCCTCCCCTCTTAGAACCCCTGCTTTCCTTCAAGAATCAAGCTCCACTTTCTACCTGAGAACTTTTCAGATTCTCCTGAATGTTGGTATCTTCACATGCCCCCAGTTACCTTGTATGTATTTTGCACATAATATACCTATATACATTGATGTGTAAATTAATGCAGAAAAAAATTATTGGCATGCAAGTTAACCTTAGAATTTTTTGCTTCTTTAAAAATATTTTAATGTTCATTATGTTCTCCTTTTGCTCCATTCACTTTGCTTCACATGATTTGGCATTGAGCCCACAAGATTTTGACATGTTCTTTAATTATTCATCATGAGATCACACTTACCACATGGAATATTAAGCATACCTTCTACAAACAGTTCATTTTTCCAGGTCCAACAGGTTAAATCAACCAAGTTCACAGACAGCTGAATTGTCTTTCTCTCTATCTCTTGGATAAATTTGTACCATAATTTAGTATTCCCTCAGTGGGGACAAGACTTCCAGGGTCACTGGAAATTTTTTTTAAAAGTCCCCCAAACATGTTTTGGAGTGATTGTTTTATAGTCTGATGAAGATACCCAATCTTACCTACTCACCTGGACTTTTTCTGACAATAGTTTTGTCATAGCCTTGAATGAAAAGGAAGGTGAGTTTCATCAGTAAAATTTACCTTTTCTCAATCTTGAGTACTTTAGCTTTAATGTTGTTTTGCCTATGACAAGAGTTTTTTTCTTCACAGGAACAGTTAGCAGCTATTTGTTTTTAAATTATTCTTGCTGCCTGTTCATGCAACTTCAGGAAGCCTGTACTAGACAGCAGAGGAATCAGTAACAACCCTTCCATTTGCCAGGTCCCTCTGAATGTCTTTGCCTGTTTTCAGAGGATTAATTAGGTTTTTGTGCATCAACAGTTTCAGTTCTTGGTGATATTTTCCATTTTCAGCCTCACTTTGCTTTGAGCTTCAGGGCAGCTGATACTATTTTGTTGTGAGTTTGAATGATTTTGGAAAAGCTTAATTAACTTCCTCATCCCAGCAGCTGCTACACTATCTATAACAAGTCATTGAAGTATATGCGTTTTTAAAGCTACAATTTTTGCATATGTCCTTTGAATAATATCCATTCTTAAAAACCAAACCAAAGAGAGCAGTGAAGTGTGTGTATATCACAAAATCATGAAATAATCATGAGCTCAACTAATAAAACTAACGAAAGCCAATTCAATCAAATTTCTGAGAAGTTGCTTACTATGGTGCAGGGGTTCTCAAACTTTCTGTTTTCAGGACCCCTTTACACTCATAAAAACTATAAGTCATCTCCCCTCCCAAGAGTTTTTGTTTATATGGGATATACCTATTGATATTTGCTATAGTAGAAATCAATCAGTAAATTAAGTGCTTATTGTGTATCAGACACTGCACAGTGCTGAGGAGACAGAGAAAGACAAAAGACAGTACTTGATCTCAGGGAGCTCACAATCTGTTTTGAGGGAGACGACATGCAAGCAATTATTTATAAGCAAGCTATATACGGGAAACATGGAAAATAATCAACATAGAGCATGCACTAGAATTATGTGAGATAAGGAAAGGCTTCTGGTAGATGGTGAGATTTTAGCTGATACTTTGGAAATAAGCCAGGGATATCAGGGAAAGTAGAAGGGAAAGCAGAAGATCCCCCAAAAGAGTCTTGGAGACCCCAAAGCACCTTTGGAATCATACTTTGAGAAGAACTAGTAAAGTGGATAGAGTGCTAGATTTGGAATCAGTAAGACTTATCTTTGCATGTACCTGAATTTAACCTAGTTATAAAATAGGGCTAATGACTGAGTCCTGCTACTAATCCATTTGAACTAATATTACCATCTTTCCTGCAAAAATGTTTTATTTCACTTTTGAATTTTTCTTTTTTTTCCCCAAATCTTGACATTCTTTTTCTTTAGATTCCTTGGAAAGAGCCTCTTCCTAATTTTCTTTTAAAAGGCTTTGCTATATTCAGTTGTCTGTAACTTTGCCAGCTTCCACCCTATTCCATTTATTACCCTGAATTTTACTTAGGGAATTAAATGAATTTTGGATTTTGTCACTGGATTTGTGCTGGACTCCTTGAGTAGTAAATGAGCTAAAGGCTAACTCATTGTAGGCCTCATTGTAGGGGTATGGTGTTTGTTTCTTGAGGTTTATTTTAATTACATAAACACACCAGTTCAAGAATAAGAAATTTACACATGACTCCATAGATGCTATAAATGCACTAAGGACTATGCAATAAGTGGAATGTCCCGGACCTCCCACTCCATTTCTTCATTTAATTACACTTAGTTTTCTCTAATGATCCAAGTGATGAGGGATTGCTTAAAATTAAACTTCCCCTTCCCCCATGTCTTTGTTTTTATTTTTTAATACAATGTTCAATCTTTTATAGCAAAATCAATCCACTGAGTATGCCATTACATGGGGAACTACATACATACATTAAAACTGTTAAGTTGTGGTAAAAATCTGTGCTTTCTTTGATTTAAAACTTCAAGGGCTTTCCCATTTCAGAATTTTATGGCCTTTGCAAAGTACTTATGTACTGAAGTACTTAGAGTATTAGGTGTTATACCATTTCAGGATCTCAAGGACAGCTCAGGTTGGGGACCTGTTAGCTTTCTGTATTCAAAAAGTGTTATGATCTAGGGCAAAGTCTGCTCACTGACCTAATTTGAGTTCTGCAAACTCCTGACCCTGGTTTAGTTCTGATCGATATGCCTATCAGCTTGTCCCTGGTTGGAATTTTCCAATAGATTTCTGCAGTGAGTAGAGCACCGGCTCTGGAGTCAGGAGGACCTGAGTTCAAATCCAGCCTCAGACACTTGACACACTTACTAACTGTGTGACCTTGGGCAAGTCACTTAACCCCAATTGCCCTGCCCCCCCCCCCCAAAAAAAAAAAACCCAACAACGTGAACAAACTATAGGCTCCCCTTTGGTCTAGCATTCCTGCCTTAGTCATTCTACTTCAGGGTTCATCCTGTCCAACCAATTCAGTATCTGTCTGACTGTGTTATTGTTGAATCCATACCTCTCTATATTCTCCAGAATGATAGTATAAACTACTTTAACACAAGTTTGGCTAAAATCAGGGTAAATTGTGTCCACGTCATTCATTTCATCTATTAGTTTACTTACCTCATCAAAAAAGGGAAATTACATAGTCTGACTTGACCTGGGTTGTTGTTTATTTAAAACATTTTATTTTCAGCTAATATGAATTTTTCCAGGAATCAAAATCAAACTTACTGGTCTAAGGTTTGCAGCCTCTAACTCTGTTTTCTTTCTTTTATTGAAAATTGGGAACAGCATTTGTTTTTCTCCAATTTTGTGGTTCTTTTGTTTTCCATGATCTTTCAGATGTCACTGAAAGTGGCTCACTGATCACATATCTGCCAATTCTTTAAAGACCCAAGGATGTAATTCACTTGGGCCAGGTGACTTGAAGTCATCAAGTAAATTAGATATACTCCCTTCCAATCTCTTACTTGGCTATCAACTTGTTTTGTGATTTTAGGGTAAAGGTTAATTGTCTTCAGATAAAACAGAAATGAAGTAAGAATTGAATAGCTCTACCTTCTCTCTTTTGTCAGTTATCTCAAACATCCTAAGCAAAGATCCTATCCTGTCTTTGATCCTCTTCCTCCCAGTATAGCTAAGAAAAAACCAAAACGCTTTTTATTGTCTTTAGCTCACTTTTGAACTTTCACTTTTCTGACATTTTTTTTAAAGACCATTATTTTGAGGACCAAGCTACTTTCTGCTTTTAAAATATCAGTTGGTTGATTGGTTCCATGTGCATTTACGTTAGTCTCACCAAACAAATCCTTTGTGTCTTTGGAATTTTATTCTTGAGTACATCCCATCCTTCCTAGGCTGACTTCCCCTAAAGCATTTTAGACCAAAGGATTTTAGATTAGGATTTTAGACCTTTCCTCTGGACTATTTGAAATGTGCTTTCGTAAAATCTTGGATTCATGTCAGACCATGCCCAGGTTTCTTCTCCTTTATTACAAACTTTAGAATGGAATTGACATTTCCCCCTAAGGTTTCTATCATTTCCACCCCAGAAACCATTTCCTCCCTGTTAGCGAGAATCAGATCCAGAATATTATTTTCCTTTGTTGATTCCTCTGCCTTTTAAAGGATGAAATCATCACCAAATCAAGATGTTATTAGCTACTCTGCCTTTGAAAGGGAGAACTTGAACAGATTTCTGGATGATTAAAATTGTCTGTCTCTATTATGTCATGACTCTGTTTCCCAAACTTTTTCTTATCTATTTACTTTTTCTGTTTAGGTGGTCTGTAGTATTCTCCGATGGCAAAATTACTTTTGTTTTTCCCTCTTTTAACTTTCACCCAAATATCCTCAGTCATGTTTCCCAACCCTATGGTTCCTGAATTTCCTCACATCAGTAGATCTTAATACAATGTTATGCCATTTCCTCCTTTACCTGTCCTTTTTCTTTCATATTCATCATCCAGATTTCTCCTCCATGAAAGTTCCTTTCTTCTTTGTCTTCCTTTCCCAGAAAGGGAAGCCCTAGTAAGGGCTCACCCTAGCCAAAAGAAAGAGCAGCATGGCTATTTTGGATGAGTTTAGGGTCATCAACTACAAGTCTTCTAGTGAGATAGAGGACCACCAGGCCTTACTATCTCTCCTAACACTTTGTCCTTAAATCCTCTGAGCATTACTCTCTGCCCTGCCCCAGCACCCTTAACACTTTTCAGGCCTTTCCATCTGCCCTGCAGCTGAAGTCTTTTATATATGTTGTCTCCCCTAACTGGAGTGTGAGTTCCTTGAGCCACACCGTCTCCTTTTTTCTGTTTGTATCCTAAGTGTTTAGCACAGTGTTTGGCATAAAGGAAGCATTTAATAAATGTTTTTGTATTTATTCATTCATTCAAGTTAAGCATTAGGCTAATGCCTAAATGGTAGGGGCTGACTCATGTGTGAAAGTAGATAAAAGATACGTCAAGTACATTTTTCCATAATGTAAGATAAATGGTAGAATAGACTTAATTCAGTAGTATCCCCATAATAAAACCCTTTAAACATATAAAAATAATGCCCTATACTATCCATATGTAAGAAAAGTACAAAGCAAATAGAGCCTAGCATTATGTTCATTTCTTTTATGGATATGTTAAGTGCCTATTATAGATAATATATCTACAAGGAAATGGAATATGAAACAAAGATAAATAAGATATTGCCTGTCCTCAAGAGGTTTTTGGTAGCATAACTATTCATGGCTCAAAAAATGTGATCTGCCACTAAAATTGATACTGTTTCTCTTTGATATCTAGATCTAAAAGCATTTTTGATGTTTTTTGGAATTATTTTTAAAAGGATTAGCACTGGATAGCAGTTGTCAGGATATGCTACAAAGATGAATTCTTGAATGATAACATGTTTGCTACTTTCTTGAAGTTGTCTGCCCTTAAGAATAAAGATGCTACTTGGCTATCTCTGCCAATAGAAAATCCAGTACCTCTTCAGTTGCTTGTCGTCAAAATCCCAATTCTCATGTTGTTGGTAAGAGTGCTTGGAGTATATCCAGAATTTCGTGTAATGCAACTATGTGAGAAGACGACTGTGTACAAATATTTTCTGGGCTCCACACTGCTACTATTGAAGCAGCCAATTCGTTTGGATTCCAAATAGTTTTATCCACAGAGTAGGTGGGAAATTCTTGCTGATGTGAAAATGTTGACTCTATAAAGGATTGTAGACAACCTGGATTAACCAGTCTGTCTGCAATCTAAAATAGTCTCTTTGGACTTGACTGATCATGGAGACAAACCAAAGCTCTTTTCACCTTTCCTCCTATCACAGCATAGAGTTTTAAATTTTAGGACCAATCACAGGAAGAGCAAAGAGCCCCCCTACCTTCTCTAATTCCCATCTTTTTTCCCCTACCTTTGCTATTAGTATTTAGCAGAACTGAAATACTCTTTAATGATTGAGGCAAATTCTGATTATGAAACACAAACTTTCTGTTTCGGCTAAGATGAAAATCCCAGAAGAAAAAAGGTGAAAGAACCTTTTAAATGGCCTCTCAGAATAGAATTACCTGGTTTTTCATTTCCTTCCTTTACTACTTTAATATGTAGGACATGGTTACATAGCAATGGTTCAGGGACTATAGCTGAGATAAGAGAAATTTTAAGTCTTGATTTTGGTGACAATGTGTACTTAGGTTAATTCAGGAATTTTGTGTCCCCAGAGTACTGGCATAATGCTAAGCACTTGACAGGAACTGAAAAAATACTTGTTGACTAATTAAGCAAATCCCATCACTGCCATTAGTAAAAGAATGTCCCAAAAGCAAAAAATGAAACACTAATCATCTTTGTTCTGATCATTTGTCCCACTGACTAACTTCATCTGATAAGATATTATGTAAATTATTATCTTAGAACTTTTTCCTTAGGGGTTTATAACCATTAGCTTTGCAAAATCCCAAACTGTTATTCTTAGCATTGTAGTACTACCTAGCTCTGTCAGAATATATTTATTATCCTGGGGTCTAAGCAAAAAAAAGAAGTCATACTTTCTAGGCATCCACCCTTCCTCAAATATTATGCCCCAGCCGCATCTTTGATTGTAAGAACTAATTTAGTCAGCTAAACCTGTTTGTCAGGACATTCAGTTGGAGAACAGTTCAATCCCTCAGAGCTTCCTGCCACAAGAAACAGAGTGCTCGTGGTGGACTCACATCTGAGATTTGCTTTCATCAAATTATTTTTCATTATTGTCAGCTTGGCCAGCCATTGTCCAAAGTTCATTACAATTTACAAGTCAGCATTGGTTACGTGGATTAGTTTACATTTAGGGGCCTTGTAGAATATCTTTTCCTTATCACTCTTACTACCCCTGAATCTTACTTCCTATGTTCGTGGTTCTTTATGAACCTTTATGTTTCCTAGTTGCTTTTTTAATAATTTTTTCAGGATTTCTCAGGTTTCATGGTTTAGCTAGGTTATTTATTTCTTGTTGAACCAGTAAAACTTATCTCTTTAAGTTCGTACTCTATATTTTAAAATTTGTAGGGCTGGATCTTTAATTTTATAGACAGACTTTTATTTCGTTGAGTTAGAGGAGATAGGGAATCCTGTACCACTTTGCTCAATGGAAGGAATGAATCTCCCTTTAAAAGATAATTTTCCCCCAAGAGACAGTACCTCTTTGCTTCTAGATATCTTTGTCTTTTATTTACAAAATTGGCCTCTGACCAAAAAGTTAGGTGATAAATTGGGTAGAAGATAGAGATAGAGTACTCTTGTAGCTTTGGAATATCAGTCTCATATGATACCAGGAGAACTCTGTTCTTTATTAAAATTGGCATGTGTGTGTTTTCAGCCGTCAACCTGAGCCACCAAAGAAGGAAACCACATCAGCTGGCCCACAGGTGAAAAGGGCAGATGAATGGAAGGATCCTTGGCGACGATCTAAGTCCCCTAAGAAGAAACTTGGCGTATCAGTTTCTCCGAGCCGTGCACGGAGGCGTCGAAAAACATCTGCCTCATCAGCATCTGCATCCAATTCCTCCAGGTAAAAAGAGCACTTTAGGATACAAGGCATTATTATTCCTGAATTATCTTCTTTAGATATTTTGGTTTATTGTTATTAACAGCAGCTATGTTTTCATTTTGGACTGGTTTTTATTGTGAGTGAAACTTTCATGAAGTTGTTTGCCAGTTAAACTAGGACATAAAAGGCGAGAATTGACTTCCAAATGCACAAAAGTTGTGAAGAACATCTGAGGTGATTTTGTGGATTAAATGAAAGTAATAGCCACCTAGAATCTCTCTTGCGAGGCTACCAAAAACCAATGGGTCTCCTGCCCCTTTAAGGCCAGTCTTTGACAGCTGGTAAAAGTTCAGTGTGTTGGAGAATAGTAATCTTAAATGCTTTCTATGAGAAAGCATCTGAAATTCTAAGTCTAGATTTTTGTTTGGGCAGGGTGGTAGGGAGAGAGAGAGAGAGATGAGAGGACAATGACAAGGTATGCACAATGCCAGAAGAAAAAAAAAGTGTAAAAATTGTAAAATTGTTTTTAAAAAATTTGTAAAAATGGATTTGACTGAGTTGTGCCCATAAAAATCTCTAAATGGAAGATGGGGTACATTCTTTTTGGGGAGAACACAATGCTGTTCAAAACTGAAAGTTAACAAAGTTAAGTAACCAAATATTCTTAAGTTGATGAAATGACTTTTCCTCTCCTTCTTTTATCAGGTCATCTTCTCGTTCATCATCATACTCTGGTTCTGGCTCCTCTCGATCCCGATCCAGGTCCTCATCCTACAGCTCCTATTCTAGTCGGTCTTCTAGACACAGCTCATTCTCAGGCAGCAGATCCAGGTATACTTTCTTTGGCCAGTGCTCTCCAGCGTTACTGCCTCCCTGCTCTTCTGGAAAAAGAGATGGAAGCGGGTCAAAGGCAATCTGTGGACTTTGTGTTGAACGACTTTGTTTTTATACAATTTTCAGTTGGGGCCTTGGTTACTTACAGTTTGGGGTCCTCTTTCCCCATGTACCCTCGCAACAGAGGCAGTCAACCAGGGTACTTCTTTAATAATTCCTAAATTCCGGTCAAGGTAGTTTGCTCTCCATGGAGGGTCTCTGTCTCCTTGTCTCAGGTAGGTAGGCTATATTCTTCTGCTAAATGTTTGATTGCTTTGAAATGATTTGTGATAACTATAAAATGTTGAATGCTATGTTTTAAAAGTTATTAATATGCCCTAAGACCAAATGGGATAGATTGCAATTGTTATAACTTTTGATAAATGAAATGGAAATGAAGACATAAGTTGTTATTCTAGAAATACCAATATCAATATGTTTTCCTAGTATACTAGAATTGAGCTTAAGCCCATCAAAAAAAATAAGGGGCTATATAGTCAATGAATTGGCCTACTGCACATACAGTTTGGGGCTTCTCCAACCACCAAAATGTAATCCATAGTTACTAAAGGTTGGAAAAAGTTTAGACAGCTCCCTCCTTTGGAACTGTTGGTTTTTGTATTTTCAAAATTGTTAGATTCTGTTAAGAATTTTACTTAGTCCTTTGTTTTCATTTGCTTGTAAGTCAGAATTGAATGAAACTTCTTAATTGGACTACATTCACCAGATGTTTACAGTTCTGTACCAAGGGTGGGAAACCTGTGGCCTCAAGGCCACATGTGGCCGTCTAGGTCCTTGGGTTTGGCTTTTTGACTGAGTCCAAGTTTTACAGAACAAATGCTTTTATTAAGGGGATTTGTTCTGTGAGGTTTGGATTCAGTCAGTCGCACTTAAGGACCTAGAGGGTCACATGTGGCCTCAAGGCCTCAGGTTCCCCACCCTTGCTCTATACATCTTTCCCCTTTGTACTTCTACTTTTTTACTTTTTCCATCTGCCTCAACTCTTTACAGATCATCTCAGCCTTCACCCAACTGCATCCTTCCATGTACACATTGACCACCCTCTCTTTCACAGTAGCCCCCAAAGATTCTGACACTGGCTCATTCTTTGCTAACATGGATTGCTTATGTTTCTATATTCAGCATACTCTCCTTTTCATCTTTATTTATGTAACTAATCACAGTCTGTCCAGGTTTGGAGAAGATTGACTAACAGTAGGAAGGGCATCTAGAATCATTGATTTAGAGTTAGAAAGTACCTTAGAGGCCATTTAGGCAAACTCCTTCATTTACTGGTGAGGAACCTAAGGCCTGGAGAATTTAAGTAACTTGCCCCAGTTTACACAGCAGCAAGTGTCAGACACAGAAATTGAACACTGGTCTTCTGGCTATAAACCCAGCCCTTTTCCCTCTTGACTACATGGGTGGGTTGGACTACTCACACAGACAGCTTCTCTTTTAGGTTCTACTCTAGCCTGGGAACTAGATGAGTTTCATTATGGTTCTATTATCAGAAATGTTTGCCTCACCCTTATGTTTAGTAACTGCAATATTCTTCTCTCAGCTAAAGCCCATTAAGCAGCATGTATAAAACAGTTTAACGTTAGCTTTTGAAGGGATGATGCTTTTCCCTTTCCTCATTGTTTCATTGGGAAGCTTTATTACTGGACATTGTTATTGTAATAAAGCCTTTAACTATCTCAATTCTGATTGATATACGATTCCTATAGTAATTGTAGAGCAAGAAAATTCTAGCAGATTTCCTTACTAACATAAGGAATGTAACTTTGCACAGAAAAATAATTTGTATAAGTAAAGAGTTTAACAGAGCTGTTACACTTGTCAAACATTTTTGGATACCTGCTATGAACTGAATGCTCTTCTAGGTATTTTTGGATAAGAAAGTGGATCCAAGAATTAGAAAATATAGCCTGTGCCCTCATGGATCTCAAAGTGAGATTCATACAACATACAACATTTATATGTGGGAAAAAGACTCAAAATGACTTTTCCAGGTCATCTAGTATGTTAGAATAATATGTTATATCCGTATAGTGTGTTGTCATTTTTATGTCACTTTCACAGCATTCTCATTTGATTGTCCCAAGCACTCTTCAAGGTAAACATAGCAAGTACCCATCTCCCTACTTTACAAAAGAAAAAACCCTGGTTCAAAAAAGTGGCTTGCTTTGAGGTCACCTCACTAATAATTGATGGAGCCAGGAGAACCTAGTATACTATGAGTGGTTCTACTCACTGGTGAACCTCGAGCATTGACCAAAATGTCATACAAATGAAAAATAAATGATGAGTATAGACCTGGTACATAGGAATAATGAAATTGTAGTTAACTCAGGTAATATTTTAACCCAGGAAATACTTCCTCAGGAAAGTAAGTAAGGAATAATAGGAAAGTCTTTGTTGGAATGATGAGGATTTGGCTTATTGGCACATGCAAAGACAGTGATAGAAACCAGCAAGCTATGTGCTGAGGATGATTTACTTGAGAAATTAAATTTAATAGAAGGCCTTGAAGATCTGACAGAGGAATTGAAGGAAAACAATACTGTTGGTGATGATAGGTAAAGCCAGAGAAATACATTTGGAAGTAATTATGTGCAGGCAGCACATACTTAGACCATAAGAACAGAGGAGCTTCCTTTTTCCTGATTAGTTCAGGCAGAATACATTTTGTGGGAGGACAGAATTGGAAGTATGTAATTTGGAAGCTGTATCCCAGCTCCTCAATCCAATTTTAATTACAATTAAAACTACTTAAACCTCTGTGTCAGAACTGATTTTATTTGTAAACTTAAGTCCCATGATTTAAACATTAAATTTTTAGCAATTAACAAAATTAAGTTCTGTGCCTTTCAAGAAAAATGCTACTGATTGTTTCCCAGACAATCGATGGCAACTTTAAAGAGCCTGGTCCAGCCTTAATTATCAGAGGGAAAGTTTCAAGAATGATGGGTGATTCTTCATTCCCTCTTTCCCCTTTCTCTCCTTAATTCATCATTTAAAAAAAAAAAGTAATACAAGCACATTAGACATTTGCTTCATTGATGACATAAGTATTATTAATCACTTACCTGTTATGATTGTTTTGTTTTGATATCTTCTTTGGGCTCTTTAGTACTCACTCACTAGTTTGTGTGGCTCCCACTCTAGGAAATGACTATTGAGTGACCCTCAGAAGTATTGACTGATCCTCAGACTTCCGATATATCTTCAGCTTAACCACTCATCTCACCCTTTCTTTATTCTGACATCCCCATTTGCTTATGGAATACTTCTAGATGAATAATCTGCTAATACCTGAAACTTATCTTGTCAAAACAGAGTTTGACATTTTCCTGGAATTACTAGTTTTCCAGATATTTTCCCTGTTTCCCACTCTCCACATGCTAAAATAATCTTTTAACACTGTTTTTTTCTCATATCCCTCCCTTATCGAAAAGCCATTATGTCATGGTGGGAAAGTGATGCATTTGGAGTAATAGGACTTGCATTCAAATTCCTTCTTTGCCCCTTTACTACCTTTGTGACCTCTTATTTTCTAGAGAGGTCTCAGTTTCCTCATCTGTAAAATTTGGGCAATGGAATGGATGAGTTTTAAGGCTCCTTTCAGCTCTGCCCATCCTCCTGTTCCTAGATTTGAGCAAATCCAAGTACCTCATCTGAGCCTTCGATGCTTTTTCATGCCCCATGCCCCTCCCCCTTCACTAGTCTAAGTTTTGCACTTTAGCTGGATGATCTCTTACAAAAAATAGCTGTTCTCACAGTTGTGCCATGACACATGTCATTCTCGTGGCCTCAGCCATTTGTATCTTTCCAAATCCGATACAAAACTCACATCCATTCATTTATTGAACAGATGGTTATTTGGGGGCACACAAAGCGCTAAAGATACAAATATCAAGACCACAGAGGTCATCTGATTCAAACCCCTTGTTTACAGAGAAGGAAACTGGGAAGTGACCCCCTCATGGTCACACAAGGGGTAAGTGGCAATGGTGGGATTTGAATCTGAGCCTCTGAACTTTAAAACCAGGTTTTTGGTTTTTTTTTTTTTCCCACTGTGCCACACATTACTGTTTCCACCTTGGGGGAAAATCACATACACAAATAATTGTGGAGAGGAAGAGGAGTATGAAGTAGAGATCCCTTTGTCCCAGAGAGAAGCTGGTTAGGCGAGCCTTCAATGAAAAGGTAGGAACCAGACTTGAGCTTGAAAAAAGAGGAGAGTTTGGGGGAGGAATCAGGAGGTAGAGTGGGACTATGGTAGAGAGCACTGGATTTGGAACCTGAGTTCAAATCCCTGCTCTGTCACCTAAGACCTTTGTGACTTTGGGCAAATTACTTCCCTCTGTGGGCTTCCATGACCTTGTCTATGAAATGAGAGCCTTGGAATAGATGAGCTTAAAGCTCCTCTCTAGCTCTAAATGGATTATCATTTGTGTATTAAAAGGAGGACTCAGAGAATCCAAATGGTCTAGATATGGCTATTGTGGGACAAGGCTGGGAACATAGGTTAGAGCTAAATTGTGTCAGTCTTTAAAAAGCCAAGTTTATTCTTTATTCAGTAAATAGGGAGAGATTCTCACTTCTTTCAATTTCTCCTCAATGAAATAAATCTTTTGGCATCTGATTTCTTATAGAAATGTAGGTTTGTGTATTTAAGATGAAGATACTCAGTATTTAAAGCCAACTAACAGGGTTTTTGCTTTGTTTTTCTTTTTGAATCTTTTTGAGGAGTGACATCAGAATAATACATTAAGATTTCTTGGGTTGGTGTTGGAAATGGAATGAAGAAGAGATGGACTAGAGGCAACAAAGACCACTTAGAATATTATTACAGTAAATTAGGCTAGAAGAGACAAAGGCATTTGTAGCAGGAAGTCAGAGGAAGGGAAGGATTCAGAAGATATTTAAACTCAGTGTGAAAGAGAGAGGAATTTTAGTCAAATAATGACTCTGCCGTAGGTCCTTCCATGTTTAAATACCTAACTCTTCACTCTTCTGCTCTATATCTCTTCATTCCTTCCATATTCATCTATTTTCATGGCACTACTGATCTTAAGTGCTTTTAGGTGTTTGTGTTATATTTCTGTGTTCTCTCCCCATATTACCAGTACATTTTAAACTCCATAAGCACAGGGTTCTCATCTTTAACAATTATTTCTATGCCTACTACCATAAAGCTCAGTATTTGCATTCCATTGAATGTCATTAACTGATTTTTATCCTTGATATATTCCTTGTAGTTCTTCTACTTTAATTTTAGGGCACATTAAAGAGAAAAAACAGAAAACAAAAGTGAATTACATTGTGGAAGGAGATTTATGAAATTCTTCTAACTACTGATAATAATTAGTATACTTCCATAAGTCTAGCCTAAATGCTTCAGCAAAATGTTAACTCCTCATATGATCTAACATTCTGCAAGGTGTATAGTGTAATAACTATTTCAACAATTGTGCTTTTTGAATTGTGTATACTTATGCCATGCTTGTCCCTGATAGCCATTCCATATTGTTTATTTCCCAGGTCTCGGTCTTTTTCATCTTCCCCTTCTCCATCGCCAACACCATCCCCACACAAACCTTCTATAAAAACTAAAGGAGAGCCTGCTCCACCTGCTGGAAAAGGGTGAGTTTGGAGGAATTTAAATGTGTCCTTATTCAACTAATTTTTTTTTAATGTGTTTGAGATTATGGAAGGAAATTCACAAAAAATGAAAATCTTATAAAATGGAGTTCTGTTAAGTATTTGTGACTGATGGCAGAACGTCAGGTGACAGGATAAACAAGAAAGTAAATGTAAAGTGGCCACTTTCTGTAATAAAATGCTTTGTTTGAGTAAATTCCTGTGTTCAGATAGGTGAAAACAGGAAAGTAAATCTTTTATGTTTATGCAGCAGTTTATATCATTTAGTACCCCCTAAGTTGGCAAATAGGTTTTCCTTGACAGAGAATTTTCCTCCAGCTTAGATTCCTCCTGAAGATTAGTTAGTAATGAATAACCTACTCCTTGTTCTCAAGTACTTTGTCCACTCTAAAGTGCCACAGAAATATTAGTTGCTGTTGCTGCTATAAAAAGCCAAAGGCAGTATTGGAGAGATTCTCACTTTTTTCAATTTCTCCTAGATGAAATAAAATCTTTTGGCATTTGATTTCTTATAGAAATGCAGATTTGTGTATTTAAAATGAAGATACTCAGTATTTAAAGGCAACTAACGGAGTTTTTTTGTTGTTTTGTTTCGTTTTTCTCATGGTGCTTCATGTTTTTCAATTTTGCTGCAAGTGTCAAAAGGCAGGTTTGATTATCCAAGGAAGGCATCCTTGCTTATAAATTAACATGTTTAGAACCACAACTTTTTCATGTTTTATTTTATACTAGGTTTAGATTGCTTTTAGCAAAACTAGATCCTGGGAGTTCCCAGCTAAGTTTTATTTACTCTGGGCAAATCATTTGAAGAAACTAAGACATAGAGAAATTACCTGTAAATGAAAATGATCAAACTGACCTATCAAATATGAAATATAGTTAATTATGAACAGTTTGAGAGGATGTGTAGCTTAGTGGGTAGAGAGCCAGCCTTGAAACCAAGAAGACTAGGCTCAAGACACACCTTGATACACACTGTCACTCATCTTGGGCAGGTTATTTAACCTTTCAGTATTCTAAGCAACTGTCTAAGCCAGAGATTCCTTGTCTGAGATCAGTGACACTTTTTTTAATATGTCAGTAACTGTATTTAGATGGAATTTGCTTCCTTTGTTATCCTGTGTATTTTAAAACATTATGAGAAGTGGGTCAACAGATTTCACCAGACAGCCATAGGACTCCATGACACAAAAAGAGGTTAGGGACCCCTCCTTCATGCCTATACCCCACACCGAAGATAGCTACACTACTTGCCTCCATTTCCCCATGCAGGTGGGCACATTCTATGTAGTTTGTAGGCTTATAGCAAGGGTCTTAACCCTTCTTGTGTATCATGGACCCCTCTGACTGCCTGGTGATATTTGTGGATCTCTTCTCAGAATAATGTTTTTAAATAAATGCATAAAGTAAAATGCACAGGATTACTAAAGAAACCAAAACTATATGTAATTACGAAAACTTGTTCCAGAAAGAGTCGTCTGCCTTCAGTGCCTCCATTTCCACAGTCCCTTGCAGGCTGGTTTTAGTCCCAAACTCTATACTGAAACTGTTCTCTCTTGGTTGCCACAATTCTTCTAATTTGATTTTCCTTTTTGATGCATTGCAACTTCTCACAAATACACCTCCTCCTCTTCTCCTCTGACACTGCTATCACCCTGATGCAGGCACTCATCACCTTACACGTTGATTATTGCAGCAGGATGCTGATGCATCTGCCTGCCGCCCCAGGCTATCCTCCATTCAACCACTAAGGTGATTTTCCTAAAAGTCAGATCTGATCATGTCACCCCTCTACTCACTAGATTCTAGTGGCTTCTTACAAGACACTTTTAGGATCAAATACAAAAAAGCTCTGTTTGGCATTCAAAGCCTTTGATAATCTAGTTCGCTTCTACCTTCTTCTTACACCTTACCCTCTAGGACATGCTTTTCTATCCTCTGTCACTGGCCTCCAAGCTATTCCTCAAACGAGGCACTCCATCTCCTGACCCTGGGCATTTCCTCTAGATGTGCGCTGCCTCCTCATCTCCTGTACCTGTTGACTTCTTCTGTTTTCCTTTAAGTCCCAACTGAAATCCACCTTCTACAAGGAGCCTTTCCCAATCCCTCTTAATTCTAGTGCCTTCTTTCTCTTAGTTATCCCTTTTTATCCTGTTTATAGGTTTGGTTTTTTTTTTCGTAATTGTTTGCTCATTTTCTCCCCCATTGGATTATGAGCTTCTCAAGTGCAGGGACTCTCTTTTGCCTCTTTTTGTATTGCCAGTGCTTAGCACAGTGCCTGGCACATAAGCAATGGCACTTAACAAATGTTTATTGACTGAGTGACTAACTTGCCTTCTTTGGTTTCTATGACGCTATTCTTTATGATTCTCCTACTACCTCCCAATATTTATTTGTGATTCCTTGGTTGGCTCCTCATTCACATCTTTAAACATGTTGTCTTTGGTCCTCTTCTCTCTACTCTCGACCTCTTCCCTGTGCAAATGACTTCCGAGTCTGTAGTTTCAGCCTCAGTTTCACTCTTTCCCATCTATCCTTTAAACACTCTGTTACATACCTTCATTTCTTACTATTTTAATGGTTTTCATGCCCCTGGTCTCCTTTTTTCTAATACATCCTTCATGCTAGAGTAATCTTCCTAATTTAGCACTCACCTGCATTATTCTTGCTTAGGTGTTATTAGTAACACTCCATTGCCCCCAGGGGAAAAAAAAGTAAACTTCTGATCTAAGCATTCAAGGCCTTTGATAGTCTGGCTACAACCTACTTTTCTAGCCTTATCTCCCAATAATCCTATATGTTCCAATTAAACCACCAAACTACTCTTTCTCCATTATTATCTCCCTTGTGAGGCCTTTCCCCCCAGTACTGCCTTTACCTTCACCTATACCCTTCACATTGGTCCTAAAAAGGGTGTTGGAATACCCTTGTTCCCTGTTACCACAAACAGACCCTTCCTCTACCATTATCATTCAGTTACCTCTCTTCTGGTTAAGTTCATCATAATGAAATCTATCACCCAATCCAGATCTTGGTGGTCCACAGTCGTTATCCCTCCTTTCTCAAGAAGTTTAGTACCTGGCTCATAATACTCCATATATACTAGCCTGGAGTCATTCTCCCTTCTTTCTCAGAGAGGTCAGTACTGGTTCCCAGTAATCTCCATTCCAACTCCTTCCCTTACAAACACCTTGGCCTCTCTGTTCCTTAATCTCCTAAACTCTCATAATCTACCACTTACCTAACCCCAAATTATTGATTGTGATGACAAGATGAAAGATGTAGTCATGCCTTTGATCTTGCCATCATGATCAATAATTCTAAAATTCCTTCATCTAATCATAACCTACAATTCCACCTCTACCTATAACTCATTCCTCTTAAATCAGTTCTTTGTCCTTATGACCTCTAGTCTCTCCCTTCTCCATTCACTTCTTTCTCAATCATCCCTTCTCTGCTCTAACTTCCCTTCACAATCTTCGTCCTATAGTTAATCAGTTCAATATTATACTGTCTCCTGCTCAAGTTCCTTGTTACCCTTGTCCCATAGATGTCCACACCTTGCCATGAACCAACTCTTGATTACTCCTATGTTGTGCTACCTCTGCTTCTTTTCACCTGCTGCTGAATAGAGAAAAAGGAAATTTTTCAACTAGACTAACTGGGTCCATTACAATTTTATTATCTAATCTCAACAGCCCTTACTGTAGCAAAGCAATTTTTTTTACTCCTCTGTAACCTCTTCTCTCCTCAAGCTTCCAACATCAACTACTCTGCCCCCACACTCTCAGCTCATATTTTATTGAGAAAATAGAGGTCATTTGCCAATGAGTTCCCTCTTCCTCCCTTCTCTGCATCATCCTTCTTTCCCTCCTTTATTCCTATCTCTGAAGAATTGACCCTTCTCACCAGCCTCAGCCTCTCTATCTGTATCTTTGATCATATTCCCTTCTTACTCTATCATAGTGCCTTCACAATCATCTCCTTGTCCCTGTTTACTAATTTCTTCCCTATTACCTATAAATGTATGCAGATCTCTCCTAGAATTAAAAATTATTCACTTGCCCTTATTCTCTCAAGCTGTCATCCTTTATTTCTCTTTCTTTCTTCTTTCAGTCTCCTATAAAAAGCTGTTCTCATTACCTTCACTTCCTTGCTTCTCATTTACTTCTCAGTACTTTGCAATCTGGATTTCAAACTCATCACTCTACTGATAACTGTTCTCTCCAGAGTTACCAGTAATCTCTTAATTTCCAAATCTGATGACCTTTTCTCAATTCATCCTTCTTGACATCTCTTCCTTATTTGACATTACTGACCATCCTTTCCTTCTGTTATTCTTGGTTCCCTCTCAACCTTTCTGACCACTTCTTTTAGTATCATCATCTAAATTGCATCCCTTAACTGTGGGTGTGACTCAAAGCTCTGACCTGGACCTCTTCTTTCAAAATCTATTTCTTGGTGACCCCCAACATTTCTTGTGCAGATTGACACAAGATATCATGACCCGTGACTTTATCCTAAGCAAATGACTTCTAGATGTCAACATCAAGCCCTAGTCTGTCTCTGAGCTCCAGTCCTGTATTACCACCTGCCTATTGGACTTTCCAAACCACATGTCCAATAGACATCTCAAAACAGCTCATTCCCATATCCTACCTTCCCCCCCACCTCCCCAGGCACCTCTTCCTATTTTCCCTTTTCATTTTGGTCACCACCATCCTTCCAGACATCCAGATTTACAACCTAGAATCGTCCTCAATTCTTCACTCTCCTTACCCACGCATAAACAAGTCTTGTCATTGTTTACCTCCACAGTATCTCTCACGTCTATTCCCTTATCTCTATTTAATCAGCCACCACCCTTAACTAGTTCAAGTCCCTGTCATCTTTCATCTTGCCTCCCTCAAGTCTTTCCCCTCTCCAGTCCATCTTGCCATACAGCTACCAAAATTATATTGTTAAAGCACAGCTCTGACCATGTCACCTACCCATTTGTAAGCTCCCTTGGTTCTTCATAGACTCTGGATGCAAATGAACATTGTTTGGTGTCTAAAACTTTTCACAGCCTGCCTCTGATCTACTTTTCTAGCCTTCTTACATATGACTTCTCCTTCACACAGTCTCTGGCTTCCCACTGTTTCTTACACATAACACTGCATTTCCAGTCTTTGTGCCTAAATGCAGCCTGGCCTCTATCCTGAAATACTCTCCATCTTCACCTCTGCTCCTTAGAATTCCTAGTTAGGGGAGACTACCTGCCAAGATACACACAGGAACTATATGAACCCAGTTACAGAGCGTTCTTTCTACAAATAAAGACAGATCTAAATAATTGAAGAAATATTAATTGCTCATGGGTAGTCTGAGCCAATATAATAAAAATTGCAATAGTACCTAAATTAATTTTTTATTCATGCCATATCAATCAGACTACTAAAGGATTGCTTTACAGAGTTAGAAAAAACAATTAAAAATTCATTTGGAAGAACCAGTGGTCAAGAATGTCAGCAGAGGGGCAGCCAGATGGGACAGTGAGTAGAGCACCAGCCCTAGAGTCAGGAGGACCTGAGTTCAAATTCGGCCTCAGACACCTGACACATGTAGTAGCTGTGTGACCTTGGGCAAGTCACTTAACCCCAATTGCCCTGCCTTCCCCCCTCAAAAAAAAAAAAAGTCAGCAGAATCAGTGTAAAAAACATGGAAAAGGAAGAAGGCCTAGAATTTCAGATCTCAAACTATACTACGGAGCTATAAGCATCAAAGCAGTTTGGTCCTGGGTAAGAAATGATCAGATTAGGTACACAGCATACAGAAGCAAACAAGCACAATAAACTCAAAGATCTGAGATTTGGGGGCAAAAACTCACTCTTTGACAAAAAACTATTGGAAAAACTGAAAAATGTTTTGGTAGAAACTAGGTATAGACCAACATCTCACACTGAATACCAAGATAAGGACCAGATGAGTATGTTATTTAGACATAAAATGTGGCCTCACAAGCAAATTAGAGGAATGTGGAACAAATGACCTGTCAGACTTGTGGATAAGGGGAGGTTCACAGAAGGTAAAATAGGCAATTTATAGGCAATTAATAAAATTAAAAAGTTTGCACACACGCGCGCGCGCGCGCACACACACACACACCCCAAATAGAGCTAAAATTAAAAGAAGCAGGAAATGGGGGGGGGGTGGCGTCTTTGCAGCAAATTGCTCTGATAAAGGCCTCCTTTCCAAATAAATTGAGTCAAATAAGAGCCATTCCCCAATTGATAAATGGTTTTCAAAGGCTGTAAATCGGCAATTTCAGAGGATGAAATCTAAGTTATCAAAAGCCCTATGAAAGAAATGCTCAAGATGCAAATTTAAACAACTCATGTTCACACTCATGTCAGCAAAGGTGATAAAAATGAAAAATGTCAGAGGGGCCATTGGAAAAACAGATATTTGAATGCATTTTTGGTGAAGTTGTGAACTGGTCTAGCCATTATGGAAAGAAGTTTGGAACTAAGTCACAAATCCCCAGGAGGTCACAGAGAGAAACAAAGTTTCATACATACTAGACTAGTTTGAGCATCACTCTCCAAACAGAAATGGTACATCCAAACTGTGTGAGTGCTCAGGAGCATGGTGCAGATACCACTGAGGCTGTGGGGTCAGTCCCCATGGAGACCTTCAGTCTTTAAAGTTTTATGATAACCTGGAAAGACCCACATGATATGATGCTGAGTGAGGGGTGCAGAACCGGGAGAACATTGTACACAACCATAGACACATTGCTTCTGTGATGACTTACTTTGATAGACTTGGCTCTTCTCAACAATACAAGGTTCAAAGACAGCTCCAAAGGACTCATGATGGAAAGAGCTATTTACACCCAGAGAACTAATTATGGAGTCTGAATGCAGATTCATTCCATTGGTCATAATTCTTCTTTACAACTTGACTGTTGTGTAAATAAGTTTAATGAGAAGGTATATGTAGAACATATATCAGATTCCATGTCTTGGGACAGAGCAAGGAGGGGAGGGAGGGGAAGAAAATTTGGAACTCAAAAATGTGGAACTGGGTGTTGTAAACTAAAAATAAAAAATCTAAAAATTTTTTTTAAAAAGTTTTATGGTATCTTTTGTTTCTACATCACTTTCAGTTATGTTAGAGCCATTGTATGTATTGTTCTTCTGATTCTCTTTATTTCACTCTGAGTTATTTTACTCTCCATTCATATAAATAATTTCCATGTTTCTCTGAATTACTTAGATCCATCATTTCTTTTTTGGACTTAAAATCTGTGATTTTATGGAAATAGGAGTCTTCTAGTGAGGAGACTCCCTCCCCCAATTCAGGTCAGCCACTCTTCTGCTACTTAGTCTTAGGATCATAAATTTAGAGCTGGATGGACCCTCCCAAGTCCAGTCCCCTCTGAAGCCTAAAGAGTCATGGTCACACAGCTAGTAAGTAGCAAAAGCTAGTCCTTTGACTTCAAATTCAGAGCACTTTACACTGTACTGCTGTCTCCCCCAGATCATTGCATGGGATACTACTGAGAGCGGGCATGTCTTACCTAGTCCCAGAGCTCTTATGAACCCAGGTTTTCCTGATGCTAAGGCTAGCTCTATCCATTAGACACACTGCCTTATCATGTGGTACTGAGACTAGTATAGCATATATTGAAACTTTGTTTCTGTCTTTGCTCTCCTGGGGATTTATGCCCAGAAGTGGGATTGCTTTGTTAGTTTAAAACAGCTTGATCACTTTTTTCATATAATTTTTATTTTTTCCAAAATGGTTGAAATTCATAGTTCTACCAACCATGTATAAGCACTGACTTGATTTTTGAGAGGCGGTATGGCAGAGTAGAAAAGGCTGTGGTCCAAGAGTCAGAACTGAGTTTTAGTACCAAGTCATACTGACCGGCTTTCTGTATAGCCTATGACAAGCCAGGAAACTGCTTCCTATACCTAGAGGCAGCTGTAAAATGAAGGCTAGGTCAGCTCTAACCTCCTTTCCAGCCCCAGTATTCTCTGGTCTTAATCTACTACCAGCATGCTCTTGTGGAATTATTTAAACTATCTTAATAAACCGTTCTCATTGGAGTCTTCAAAAAACAATCAATGTTACTCATTTGACTTCTTAATCACAGGGAGAAACACAGTCTAAAGTTCCTAAAATAGTTTTGTTCTTCCCTCCTCAAATAAAGGGGTGATGGGTAGAATATCTTCAAAGTGATAGGAAAGTTCATGGACACATTGTGTCACTAATATATAATGTTACATTTAAATGAAGCAATGAAACTTTTGAATTGTTGTGTTTTTTGTCATACCTAACTCTGGGTGTGACTACATTTGGAAATTTTGTTCAGAGCAAAATCTCTGGTGCTGACAATACCCATATTTAATTTTTATTTCTTAGAGAGAAGTCTCTGAAAAAGCCAGCCCCACCTCCAGCCCCCCCACAGTCCACCAAAACCATCACACCTGCACCAGAGCCAACCAAACCAGGAGATAACAGAGAAGCAAGAAGGAAGGACCGCCAAACGAGAACCCCACCCCGGAGGTGAGATCATTGTGCTCTCCTCGTGGTCACTACGGTTTCTGAATGCTGTGCATGAGCAGTCCCAAAGTGACCTCTAACATAAATCAGGAGATGGTATAGTCCAGAATCCAGAAGCAGAGTAACGGAGAGGAGATTAAATCAGAGTTCCTGAACAAGTAAGATCTAGTCTTCCCACAAACAAAAGTAATTTGCTAAATTGGCAATCCTGTCTAGTAGAGTGTCCCACTGGACTTGGAAGCAAGAGGCCTGGGTTTTAGTTCCTATTTCACCATGGACTAGCTTTGTGACCTTGGTCAAGTCCTTAACTTCCCTGAACTTCAGTGTCTGTCTGTAAAATGATAATAACTACTTTGCCTGTATTCCAAGGTGGTTGTGGAAATTAAATGAAATCATGCATATCAAAGTTCTTTGAAAACTAAAATTTAAAAGGATACATACTTTATCCCCATTATTACTATTGCCGTTTATCATCATTATTATTGCTTAGAGCATGGTGCTAATGCTGCCAAGATTGAAGGTTTAGTCTCTAGACAGGCCTTGTCATCTTGCTTTTTACTACTAAAAATAGTGTTCTATGTTCACAGGTTCAACATGTGGAATTGAACATGTAGCAAAATAGGGACCAGTAGGGTCTCTTTCCATCTAATAACTTCTGTCTCATTCCATGGAAACACGTTTAATGTGGTGATAGACCATGTGAGAATGGTCAGTATCTCTTCAGAATTGGCATGAGCTGTTTCTTTCCATAAAGAAAATGGAGTCATAATGGGCCCTCAACTTAACATGTAAAAAGAAGTTTATTAGTCTGAACCGAGGGTTGGAGCTGTTTATCTCTAAGTCAGTAGTTCCATCATAGTGGAGGGAAATTGGCCTTGTCCCCGATCCATTGACATTGATTCTAACAGGATGTCTGATTGTGTTGCAGGCGGACCATCAGCGGCAGCATCAGCGGCAGCGCCAGTAGCTATAGCGGATCTAGTTCCCGATCCAGGTCATTGTCAAGATCTCTCTCTAGGTCCCATTCCCGATCAACTTCTGCCTCTATTTCTCCCTCCCCATCAGGGTCCAGGAAGTCCCGGTAAGAAGTTAAGCCAAGTGTTAGCTTCCTTCTCCCTGAGGTATTCTGGGACCAATTACTAGTAAATCCTGTAAGTTTGAAAATTATCATGAAGGGGAGTTGGAAGGCTGCCACACTGTTAGAAAACAGTTCTGAACCTCAGTCTTAATTTTTAAAAAGAAAATTTGCAGACATAATTCTACTCATTCTGGAGATGAGTAATATTCTAAGTGAATATATATCTAGCACAGGAAGGAAGTACTTTTATATTTATGAAGAAAAACTAGAAAATTTAGACTGATAGTTGATGTCCTATACTTCTCCCTGAAACACTTGGGTTAAATTGCCAGATCTGATCTCATGTCTCCAGTAGGAGAAAGACCCAGGAGAGTTGGTACCTTCTCTGTGTCCAGCAAAGGCCAGTAGAAAGATGGGTGGAGGCAAGCCATCTGAAACTACACTATTGAGTTCCAGAAAGTTTCTTATCCAAGTCTCTCCGTGTGGAAAGTTGATAGCTTGCAATGTGAGACCTTGAGAATCAGAACCTTTAAGGAAACTCTTCATTGAAAATTGGAAAGAGACACTTAGAAGAAAGATAATAGAAAGAAGTTCTGTGAAGCATTTTAATAACCTGTTGTAAGGGTCACTGGGAGGAAGAGACCAAACCATAATGGGTTTGAGTGACTTGACCATCAGTAAAATAAAAATACTGCTAAATGTGCAGGCAGTGGGGCAGCCTATGCTTTCTTACCTAAACTTTTCTTCATTGGCCTGGGCATATAGCCTTTTTTTAGTGTGGTTCTTTCCCCTTCCCCATACCTATTTATTGACGGTCTTAGGAAATCCAGGTAGGTATTTTCTTTGGAAAGATATAAAACATATTTAACACCACCACTACCACTTTTTTAAACTTATGTGTCTGTTATAATAGTTTAATATTTCTTTTAAATACCCATTTGTGCCTTTCAATTACATGTTTATCAGGTTTGATTCTCATTTCATGAAATTTTAGAGCTGAGAGGGACTTTAAAAATCATCTAGTCCAACTCATTTCACAGATGAGGAAAGTGGGGACCAGAGAGAGGGTGGTAACTTGATTTGTGAACTGTTTTCATACTAGATGAGAAACTAAGGGGTATCCAAGGTAACCTTTCCCAAAGTTGATAGGAGTTCAGTTTTTACTTCAAATTGACTTATGTTTTGAAATGAAATGCCCCTGACCTAGCTTTTCATTTTTCTGTAGGTTAGTCATCTTTCCTTGTTTTGCATATTTCGGTTTACCAGAGTAGGACCTCTTTCGTTCAAGATTAGTAGGCAGTGCATGCAAACACACCGGGTTTTGGTCATTTCCTTCTGTTAACTGGACAGGGAATCCTTTTAGTCAAGTGATAGAAGGTTCTGTTATCTCTGAATCCCACAGTTCTGAACACATATATCCCTTAGAAAATAACAATGAGAAATAGGAGTGCTGTTGAGTAGTCATTTGACTGGTGGGCACTTAATAAACGTTTATAACTTTTGATAAGTAAACATTTATTAAGGCCAGCTATGTTTCAGGCACGGTGCTGAATGCTGAGGATACAAGAAAAGGTAAAACATCCTGCTCTTAAGGGAGCTCACAGTCTAATGAAGGAGACACCATGTAAACAACTACATAAAAACAAGATAAATTAGAAATAATCAATAATCAACAAAGGGAAGGCATTAGAAATAAGGGGGACTCAGAAAGGCTTCCTGTAGAAGGAGGGATTTGGGCTGGGACTTTTGAAAGAAGCCAGGGTAGTTAGGAAGAGATGAGAAGAGAGAGACAGCTGGTGAAAATGCCCAGAATCCTAGAGATGAAGGGTTTTGTTCAAGGAACACCAGGGAGGCCAGTATCACTGGCTCACAAAGTACAGAGTGGGAGGTTAAGGTATAAGAATATTAGAGGTGGGGGGGGAGGCGGGGTTGACAAATAATGATAGACTTTGAATACCAAATGGAGAATTATATATTTGATGGTAGAGGTAATAGGGAGCCACTGGAGTTTATTGAGTGGAGGTGGGATGGGGTGGTTGACTTGATCAGACCTGCATTTTAATATCACTTTGACAGCTAAGTGCAGGATGGACTGGAGTGGGGAGAGACTTGAGGCAGAGGGAGCAACCATCAGGCCTTTGCAGTAGTCCAACATGAAGTAATGAGGGCCTGCTCCAAGATGGTGACAGTGTCAGAGGAGAAAAGAGATATTTCAAAGGTGAAAAAGACAGGCCTTGGCAACAAGGATTTGGGGGGGAATGGGAGGTGGGGAGTGAGATTAAGGAGTAAACACCTAGAGCCTCTGTGACTGGGAAGATGGTGGTAACCTTAGGAGGTTTGGGGGAAAGTTGATGAGTTCAGTTTTGGACATGTTAAGCTTAAGAGGCCTGCAGGTGATCACTTTGAAATGTCTGATAGGTAGGTGTCCGCAGGAAGGTGAGAGCTGGATGAGCAGATTAGAGAATGTTTAGCTAGAGGTGATAATTAAATCCATGGGAGCTGATGAGGTTACCAGGTGAAGTACTATAGATCCAGAAGAAAAGGATGGAGCCCTGTGGGACACCTTTGGTTAGAGGGTTGTGATCTGAAGGAGGATCCAGCTAAAGAGACTGGGGAGTGGTCAGTCAGAGGTAAGAGAACCAGGAGAGAGGGCTGTCCTGAAAGCCTAGAGAGAAGAAAGTATCAAGGAGAGTGATCACCAAGATCAAAGGCTGCAGAGAGGTCAAGGAGAATGAGGATTGAGGAAAGACCATTGGATTAACAACTAAGAGATTGCCAATAACTTTGGGGAGAGCCATTTCAGAGGAACGAAGAGGTCAGAAACCTGGCTACTGGAAGTAAAGGGAGAGGGAAATGGAGACCCCTGTTGGAGATGGCTTCTCGAGCGCTTCAGCCACAGCAGGGTGAAGTAAGGCCCAGCAGCTCACAGTGGGGAGTGAGCCAAGGGAGTTCAAGAAGAGGGCCACCTGGGCATATCGGTCCCCAGTAGGGAAGCATCCAGTCTCCACCTGTACACCCCCCTCCTTACTTTCCCCTTCCTACCTCACTGTCCTGCAATCCAGTGTCTCTTTGGTGGTGCATGGACTTCTGTGTATGTTTCAGGTCCCTGAGTGTGAGCAGCGTCTCCTCTGTCTCCAGTGCCACCTCGAGCAGCAGTTCTGTCCGCAGCGCTGATTCAGAAGACATGTATGCTGATCTGGCCAGTCCCGTTTCCTCGGCCAGTTCCCGGTCTCCCACCCCCGCCCAGCCGAAGAAAGAGAAAGGTAAAGCATCTGGTTCTTTTGTGCTGGTTTATCTTCTGAGGGGATCGGACATCCCTAGAGAGTGTGCCTCACTGCTTTCCAAGTATCCAGGAAAATGAGTGTATCTCAGGCTCAGTCAGGAAATCGGGGTTGGGGAAGGGATATAATAGGACATAATTGTAATATAGAAAGAAAAAGCTTCAGTAAAACTTTCATTTAAAAAAGAAAGAAAAACAGTGCACTTAGAACAACATAGTAGGGACACGGGCTCATAAAAAGTTTGTGACACGAAAATTTAAGAGTGTAGTAGTATATGCTTAAAAGGTTGATAAAACTGCCCGGTATACATCTCTGTTTGGTTGTGAAAAGGAATGACCATAGGGACGTTTCAGCCTAGCCTTAAGTGGGTCTCTCCTTTATTTACTTCACTTACATAAGGTAGGTAATACACAATAACTTTGGGACCTCAATGTCATTCATTCTCCATGGCAGACCTTCATGGTGAATCTTGACCCATAATAAAGAGTGTCACTTTTTTTCTTACCAGTTTTTCTGCCATTTCCATAAGTCTGGAATAGAAAACACTACAAAACATGGCCTGTGTCGATAAATATGAATATAAATATAAATATAAACTTACATGGGGGGAGGGGACGGTGAGGGAGAGATGGTCTGCTTCGGGCCAAAATCCAGTCTTCTTTGTGTAAACTCACAGCACTATATACACATCTCACGTAGAGATGTACGCACACACTGGGCATGAGAGGCATCTCTCTGTGCTCTGTCTGTAACCTCCCTGCTCACTAGACAAGAGCCTGCCTCTCCTGAAGTGACTCCCTGCACTGGCTCTCAGGCCTTCTGGGCCAGGCCTGTGATTGCAGAGCGCCTGGTGAGGAAGCCTGAGCAGCGCATGGTCTCGAGAGAGTCGTTAAATAACTGACTCGTCCAGGGCCACGTCACCCGTGTGGGGTCAGAGGCTGGACCGGAGGCTCAGTGTCTGTTATCTCGAGTCACCTCTCAGTTATGACCCCCCCCCCCCCAAGCCCCCCCTCCCCACCTCTAGGGCCTCGGCCACAGGCTGCCCATAGTGTAGGTACTTTGTAGCTAACAAACCATTCCGTCTGCACATTTGTACTGTTCATCTGCACGTGCACATTGTGTGTGTTTGATGCTGTTAATGATGTTACCCCAAAAGAAGAGATTACGGTAGGTGATGGTGACAATTTCTCATTTAACAGG
Organism: Trichosurus vulpecula; assembly: GCF_011100635.1. Classification (NCBI taxonomy): domain Eukaryota; kingdom Metazoa; phylum Chordata; class Mammalia; order Diprotodontia; family Phalangeridae; genus Trichosurus; species Trichosurus vulpecula. The sequence continues at coordinate 389,296,482 of NC_050575.1, forward strand.
AAAGTCTAAAAAAGAAGACAGTGTTAAAGAAGAGAAGCGGAAAAGGGAGGCGCCCACACAGCCCCCCAAGTCCACAAAGCCTCCAGCCGGCAGCAAATCATCCCAGCAGCCCCCCCCTCCCCAGCAAGTGCTCCCACCGCAGCCTCAGCAAGGAGGGTTCAGTGCGCATAAGGAGATCAAGCTGACGTTATTGAATAAGGTAAGACCATGGAGCGAGGGCGTTAGGCCAGCTAACTCAGCTATTGCTCATCTGCTCGTGGGGGGACAAATGAAGAAGAGGACTGTGAGCAGCAGGGAACTTCCCTAGTGAGCCCGGCTGAGCGAGAGTCACAGCCCTGCTGCTAGCAGGGAGAACGGAAACCCATCAAGGGGACAAGAAAGGGCTTCCATGCCCTTGACCTTGGGCTCTTAGGGTGGTTTTAGTGCTGCCACTTGCTGGGACAATTTTAGAAAGTGGAGAATGTACCAAGAGGATGATTTTATGTTGGTCATGAGACTTGGAAATTCCCAGGGAGTTCCATGTAGAGTTGGCCAAGTCACTCCACAGCTAAGTGTACTGACTACAGGGGAAAAGTGAGAAATTGATTGAAATAAATAAATGCTCTATGAGAACAGGGCTGTGAATTATCTTTGTAGTTTGTGGATATGCTACCACATTGACTATTGGAAAGACTCAAGCTCCCTAAAAGTCATTGAAATACAGAGTAAGGAAACGTTTAACCTCTTCTCAAGGATAACATCTTCTAAAAAAACCTCTGAATTCTCCTGGAGCTCCTCCTACCATTCCTGGGCTCCACCACTCATGTCACATCCAGTATCTTCTGGCTTTGAAAAGACCTGGATCCAAGTTCCACCTTTGACCTAGACTGGCTGAGTGACCCTGGGCAACTCTCAGATGGCAGTGGTGTACAAATTACCTGGTACTGGGAATGATTGTGATGTCTTCATTTTGTGAAAGCAGAGGTCTTACATGTAGGCTGCTCTGACATAATGTCTGCCCTGGACAAGATGAAGCTGGTTTTCTCCACCTTTACTTAGTTTTCTGTTCTGGGCCCTACATGCCATGCCATACACACATTTCATTGCTCCCTTGGGTTGTTTTTAATTCTATGACTTTAAGAATAGAAATGTGGAAAAGTTGGAGCTTTTAATAAAAGCACATCCTTGGATGGCTGTTAGAGACAGCATAATAGCTGTTAATGTGAAGAAGACAGACCTTTCATTGATCTTCAAGCCCACAATGAAACAGCATCAGGCACCCTGAAGCTCAAAGCAAAGTGAGGCTGAGAATGGGAAATACCACCAAGAACTGAAACTGCTGATGCACAAAATCCTAATTAATCCTCTGAAAACAGGCGAAGACCTTCAGAGGGACCTGGCAGATGGAAGGGTTATTACTGATTCCTCTGCTGTCTAGCACAGGCTCAGGCAGCAAGAATAATTTAAAAACAAATAGCTGCTAACCGTTCCTGTGAAGAAATACCTCTTATCATGGGCAAAACAACATAAAAGCTGGAGTGCTTGAGATTGAGAAAAGGTAGCTTTTACTGATGAAACTCACTTTTTCATTTATGGCCATGCTGAAACTATTGTCAAAACCAAATCCAGGTGAGTAGGCAGATGAAGGCATCTCCTCAGACTATAAAACACCCATTCCAAAACCCCTTTGGGGGACTTTTTTTAATCTCCAGTGAGTCTGGAAGTCTTGTCCCCATTGAGGGAATGATGGTCTCTGAACAGCAGAATTATTCCAGAATTACAGAAATCCACAAATATAGATGGAATACGTCCAACATGACCTTGCACTGTGCCCCATTTCACAAAGGATTAATACAAATATCCAAGAAAAAGAGATAAATATGCTTCAGTGCCTTATTTAAACCTCATTGTCTTATAATCAAAGCTAGACTTGAAAAAAGGAACTATTTATCAAAAGTGTGCTTAATATCCGATTTTTTGTGCAGAATTAAAATATATACATCAGAATCTTGTGAATTCAGTGCCATATCACTTAAAACAAGGAATTGCTGCAAAAGGAGGACAAATACATATTTTTAAAGATGTAAGAGTCTGTAGGCCTTATCGTATGTCAAATTTAATTAGTTTGTATGCCATGGTATAAACTGCTAAGCAGCTGCTCAGTCTGATTCAGTAGAGTAGGGAGCTCCCATGAACAATGAGATCGCAGGTCCAGTCCAAAACCAGAAGCTCTGTGCTACACTTTGAAAGCTGTTCGTGTCTGTCATGCACCAGTAATTTAGGTACTAATTAAATCGAGCAAATAGCTTTGTGTTCCAGTACCAAAAGAATAATTCCTTTATAATACCCTCTTGAAATAGGGAATATTTTGTGATTCTTTCCAGTGTGTTTAAAGGTAGGGGAACAAAGAACCACAGAGGCTCAGTAATTGACTGAGTCCATTGAAGACGGGGAGTGGCCATGCTGGGTAGTATTGCCCTGAATAGAAGGCAGCTTCGTTACTTGATACTACCATGTTTCTTTTTCTTTGTCTTTTTTTTCTTTTTTAATTTGGTCTTACCCAAAGTTTCTCTGCAGTCTTTGGCTTTATTTCCTGTCTTATTTTAGGCAGCTGATAAAGGAAGCAGGAAGAGATACGAACCATCAGACAAGGATAGACAAACTTCTCCTCCAGCAAAACGAGCTAACCTCTCTCCTGAAAGAGGTAAGAAATTACCACATTGTCATTTTAATGTTGAGGAGAAAACTTTTCTAGGAGCAACTGTCTAGTCTTGGCACAACCTTGACTTTTTCACTATCACTCTGCAAAAATGTAAGAGCCAGGCTTATAATAAAAGCTCAAAAATGTGCTGCCTCCCAGCCCTGCAGGCAAGTTATTTATGGATATAACAACTGGAACAGCTACTACATTAAATTACATACCTCAGCTTCCATTCCCAAAGATTTGTTGTAATTTCTCTTCTTTTAGTCTTGACTTTTAAAGGAAACATCTAAGATCTCTCCGCTTCTATCTACCGAAAGTGGGCAACAGATTGCCTAGATAGGCTACGATGATAGAGGCTGGTGAACGTATGATTGCAGTTAAAGGTAGAGAGAGGGATCAAGACTAATTAAACAACAAGTCTTTTTATACTGCTCCCTCCACTGCCCTCTCACTGTGAGACTACCAGTAGTGTTCATCCTCTGGGCTGTCCTCAGCACTGGGTGCTCAGAAAAGAGACCCAAGAAAGAAATGGTCCCTGCTCTGGAGGAGGTGGAGGCATGGGGAGTAGGCACAGCAAACAGCTATAGACATGATTCTAGAGCACTAACCTGGAGGATCAAGAAAGGCTTCCTGAAGGAGGGAGCACATGAGCCTGGGGAGCCTAAGGGATTCTAAGCATATAGGGAACATCTGGGCAAAGGCATGAATTCAGGAAACAATAGCCTTGTCCTACAGCATTTGTGTATGCTCAGTGCTAGGCGCTGGGCATGCAGATTAAAAGGTGAGACAGTCCCTGCCCTCAGGAAAAAGATTTGCTTACTGATTCCCTTCGAAGGGCGGCTAGATGACACAGCAGAGAGAATATCAGGCATTAGGTCAGAAAAACTCATCTTCCTGAATTCAAATCTGGCCTTATCACTAGCTGTGTGACCCTGGGTGAGTCACTTTAAACCCTGTTTACCTCAGTTTGCTCATCTGTAAAATGAGCTGGAGAAGGAAATGGCAAACCCCTCCAGTATCTTTGCTGAGAAAATGACACTCTTTTTAAATTTTATTCATTTTTAGCTTTCAGCATTCACTTCCATAAGATTTTGAGTTCTTCTCATACTCATGCAAATCTGGCACCCGCCAGAAGACACTACACCCCTGGCCACCCACTTCAATACTAGGTGGACCCTCTCTCATGTTCCCTAACGTACTGGACCAGCAGGAAGAATAGACATATTCTTTGCTCTTCGCTGCCCCTTCTAAACCTTGCCTTACCTGCTGTCAGTGACCGTTTCTCCTTTGAGGTCCACTCCATCTGGGTGTATTGTCCTATCTAGATCTACGTTGCACAGTGGGTAGAATGGCGGTCCTGGAGTCAGGAAGACCTGAGTTCAAATCTAGCCCCATAGCTGTGTGAACTTGGACAAGTCACTTAACCTCTGTTTTGGTCTTTTATTTGTAAAGTTCTTAGCATAGTGTCTGGGACATAGTAGTCTTAATAAATGCTTGTTCCCTCTTCTTCCTCTTGTCCCTCTCTACCTTTTCTTTGCCTATTGTCATTCACACCTTACCAAATTCTAGCCATTGCCTCCACCATTTATTTGTCTCCTCACTCTTACCTATGTACTACCAGGCACCACAACTTTGCCAACTGGGTCTACTACAAATTTGTTTCATGATCTCAGGTGGGCCCTCACTGCTGTAATCTCCTTTGGTTGATTCACTGTCATGTACTCCCCATAGTGGCTGTTGCAAATCTCATCTTCTCTCCTTAAGCCACCACTTCCTTCCTGTCCTCCTCAGCAGAGAACCTCACCTGCTTTTCTGGGGAAATCAAGATTGTTCACTGTGAGAATCCTCTTCTCATCTCATACTTTAAAAGCTCCTTTTGCTTTTGTTCCCCTCTCTGAGAAAGAAGAGGTACTTCTTTCCAGTGCTATTCCCTTTACTTGCGCCCTTGATCCCTTCTTCTGCCCTCTCCTGTCTTCTCTAAGAGCTTGTTGCTTCAATCACAATAGCCCTTAATCTGATAGATCCTGGATTCATGTAAAAATGAGATTGCCAAGAGAGAATGTATCAAAAGAATCCAAGAGTAGGGCCTTGGCAGATATGTATGTTTAGGTGGAAGAGATGGATAATCCAGCGAATTAGACTAAGGAATGTTCAGAAAGGTGGAAGAACCAGTAGCAGTGTCACAGAATGAGAGTATCCAGGAAGAAGGGGGTGGTCGACAGTGTCCAAAGTTTCAGAGAGCTTATGTAAGATACAGATTAAGAAGAGGGATGGCAACTGAAAGATCATGGGTAATCTTGGAGAGAGTAGTTTAGTTGAGTGGTGGTGTCAGAAGGTAGATAAATAGAAGCTAGAATTAAAAGTTAGTGGAAGACAAAGGAAAAAATGGGTTTCTCTAGGTTCGTTGGCCTTAGGAAGGAGAAGGAACACACATAGTCCTTCTCTCTAATCAAAGACTGGAGGAAATGTGGGCATGATATCATTGGGAGGTGAGAGGAAAGAAAAAGGAGCTTTTTTTAAAAAGCCTTTCTTTTTTCAGTCAAGGTTGAAGTGAGGTCCTCGATCGAGAGGGAAGGAGTAGAGGTGCTCTGGGAGAGTTGGAGGAGAAAAAGGAAGTTTGGAACAGCCATTGTGGTGGGTGGGAGAGAGAACTAATTTAGGGAAGGGGAAGGGTCGTTTCTCTGTAGAGTAAGAACTCAGTTGAGATTAGGTAACAGATTTGTAGTGATGATTGATGTCTTGTTCTTCCTTCACCCATACTTCCAGGGTGGTGGTTTGACAAGATGCGAACAGCGGCATTGGGACAAGGGCTAAGAAATTCAAATTGAGATTGTGAAAGGAGGAAATAAGGCTAGAGCTAGAATGACATGGAAGGAGGATTAGGAAGAGTGAGGCAGCAGAGAGGAGAAGCTGGGCTTGCATAGAATGTTTTCAGTTCCAGAGTTTCAAGATAGAACACTTAGGGGTAATGGTTAAATTCAGGTCATGACCATCCATCCCTGTGGATAGGTGAGGGGGGGGGGGCAGGTAGAGGCCATGAGAGGTGAGAAAGTTGATGTCTACTCAAACACTCTAGCCTCCCAGTTCTTCAAAGACTAAGGGAAACATTTAAATATGACAAATAAATAGATGAGTATGTATTTTGAAATCTCTGAGGTGTAAGTGAGTGTTGGAGATTGAGATGAAAAAGAAAATCACGAAATAGGGACCAAACGCCTTGAGAGACAGGGAGAATGATCAGCAGCCAGTAAATGATTGCAGCCAGAATAGGGATAGGATAGATAGACAGGGAGAGGGAACTTCAAAGGGGAGAGGGGGGAGATGGCTAAGCAGTGCTGGAAGAGGGAGGCTCTGGAAGTGTCTGGGGTTATGGCTGCTGCTGCTGCTCCTCCTAACAATGGAACATTAGAGTACGCACAACTAGTACTCCAGAGGGTGAGCTAGGGGCTGGAAGAGCACAAAAGAAAGAGGTCTGAGATGAAGGGAAATGTATTCATTATAGGATGGGGTTTCCAGCAGGCCACAGTGGAAGGGAAGCATGTGACAGTTTGTATGGCTTGGAGAGAAAAGTCCTCCATTGGTTCCTAGGTTCGTTTAGAAATTAGGCGAGGAGCCATTTTGCTTAAGGAAAATAAAATGATCTGGAGTGTAACTAGGACTTTTCCTTAGAAGTAAGCTAAGCCTCACATGCTGTGCCACTGACATAACTCCAATTTGTCATATTCTTTAAGATTATCTTCAGTACATAATGTGACTATTGGAGGCTGAAGGGATCCTGGCAAATCATGGGATGAAAAAATAACTCCTTTTCTCCTTTTATTCCAGGTTCTCGTGATAGGAAACCAGGTGGGAGAATTTCTTCTCCCAAACAGGAACGCCAGAGAGGACAGAACCCCAAACCACCTCTCACTCAACCAGATAGGTGAGTCCCCTCTCCTGTCTTCCTCGACAGATTTATATGGTGGCTCCACTACTAATGTAAGGGAAGCTAGAACCTCACCTGTTGTGGGTTCATAAAAGAGCAAAGGAGTCTTGACTAAGCAGTAAGGAGTCCTGGCTTAAGAATGCTTTAGTCCCTCAGGGATTCTGTTCCCCCTAGTATAGATGATAACCTTTGTGCCTTAACAAATCCCCCAGACAGTCTGTGGCCAGATAGCTCACTGCCCTATGACCAATGTGGAGATAAACATCCCTGAGCTTAGCTTTCATCCTCAGTCAGAGGTCCATGCCCAAAGCTTTGCCAGCCTGAGCCTGTGCTCCCTAGCATAAACCCATCAAGGAGCTCTTTATTATCTGTATTAAAAGGCAAAAGGGAGATTATGAATAATATCCACTGATAAACTAGAAACCTTATTTTAGTTAAGTTTAACTTTTTGCTTAACCAAATATGTCCTTAGTCCTGTTAACAAACAGACCAACTGACCTGAGTTTTGCCTCCTCCCCCAGTAAAGTTTCTGGTAAGCAGCAAATAGCTAAAGGCCCGTTGCCAATCAGTCAGTAAAGGTTTATTGACCAGAAAAAGGGAACCTAAAGAAGTGATAGCCCCAGAGATTCTGCAGGTTCCCCACCTGTAAAACAGCTCTGAATAATTCACCTCAATGTCCATCTTTGCATACTGCTTCCATTGCAAGAGAGGCAGGCAGGTTAACAGTAGCCTCTTGTGACTTCCATTCAGAAAATAGATCTTTATTGTAGCTCTTAGATTCTAATACTTTAGTGATGGTGTCACCTGACTGAAAAGTGTACTTGTCTATCAAACTGTCAAACATACATGAAAGGAGGGATGAAGAGATGAAACCCGGGAACAAAGGAAGCTAGATAGACAAACACAGACACAGAGAGCCCTCTGTCTTCCTTGGTAACTTCTGTCAGAGGAGCTTCCTGCCCCTTCCCCAGCCAACCTGGAAAAGCTAGAACCTGCGACTGCCTGATTGGGGGGAAGGGTTCCCAACTTAGTTTTCAGTGGAAATAATGACATTTAACATTTTAGAATCAAGTCTCTTGAGGGCGAAGGGAATGAATGGAGAGTTCAGATTAGACCTCAACAGAGACTGCCGACTGATTGAATAGTGTTTGTGTCAGGACTCAGCAAGAGTTCGCTCCTCTCCTAGCCTTACTAGTCCAGCTGTGGCCTAAAGGAAGGGGCTGGTGAGGAGTTGGTCCATTCAGTCCATTGGGTGCCACAAGGCTAGTCCAGAAGCCACTCTCCAAATGCACGGTTGCCATAAAGGCAATGAGAAGAACTCAGTATCACAGATGCTTCTGACCCTTTAGCTTTTCAGGCATTATTTCATGCAGCTCCTCCCATCCAGCTTTTCCCTTTTACACCCTTGCATAGGAATCAGGGTGGGGAGGAGAGCCACCCAGGCCAGGCTAGTGGGTTATGTCCACTCTTCAGCCCCTTTCTCTCTCTTCCTTTCCAGGAAACGCCAGCTATCCCCACAGTCCAAGAGTTCAAGCAAAGTCACCAGTGTGCCCGGCAAAGCCTCTGACGGGGGCCCAGCCACAGCCGGTGCCAAATCCGGCAAGTCCAGCACACTATCAAGACGGGAAGAGCTCTTGAAGCAGCTGAAGGCCGTGGAAGATGCCATTGCTCGGAAGCGGGCCAAAATCCCTGGGAAAGTATAGCTCCCGGCCCAGCCTGCATAGACTCTTACATGTTTTTATAAATAGCGTAAGCGCAGCCATTTTGGATTGTGCAGTTAATGTCTTATTTTGGCTGCAGTTCTTTTTTAAAATTAAAAAAAAAAAAGAAAAAAAGTTTCTCAGCTGGAAAAGAAGCCGCCCGTATAATGAAGATGACTCTGATTCCCAGCTGCTTCCCAGCGACATTGAGGATCAGTCCCTTTCTTCCCAGAGGCAGACCAAGCCAACACTGAGGCGGAGGCACATGCAGCAGCATTTTCAATGTAAATTATAAACCCTGGACTCCTAATTCCAGCCTCATTGGATACTCTCTCTCTCTCTCTCTTCCCCCCCTCCCCCCCATACCCTCTTTTTCTTTTTTCCTCCTCTTCCTCCGCCCACCCTTCTTTGCTAGCCACGAGTTGTGTTCTAGTTAGCCTTGCTGTGTGTTGTGTCTTCAGCAATACAGTTCTATTCCCTGTGTAACAAGAAAAGCGAATACTTCTGTGAACTACTGGCAACATCTTCCCCTCCCTTGCCCCATCCCCAGGATCAAAAATATATATATAGATATAGATATATATATATTCTTGACTAAAGTCTGATTGGGAAATATTTCCTGTCTTTTATTTTAAGCATCAGATTGTTTTAGTTGATTAAAAAAAGAAAAAAAAAAACAAGGGTATCGTTGGGGCGTCTGTCTAATGAGGAGGGTCTTTTTTTGAGGGGGTCTCCTAAAATAAAATATTTTGATAAACAGTTCTTCCTGCCCTTTTAGTCATGTCTGCGTGTGTTGGAGTGACTCTTCTCCCATTCCCCATTCTCACCTTTGGATTTCCTCACCCACACAACCAGCAAATTGACAATTTAAGGAATAGAAGTCATAGACTCCATTTGTCCTAGTTTAACAATAGCTTGAGCTTACAGAGCACTTTTCTTTCAGGTCTGTCCTCTTGATGAAAATACAGATGAGGTACAGTGAGATTGGAACTATACGTCAAAGCCTCACTGTACAGATTCAAAACTAAAACCGGGGTGGCCGGACTCCTGGGTAACACGACCCCAACTCCCATCTCTGCGGGTTCCCTTGAGAGCAGTCTCTTACCTTATTCCCTGACTTGTCATACTTGTGACTCTTGTTAAAGTTGAAATTGACTGAACTCTGCAGAGGGAACCTGCGCGTGGCATTCATCTGCTAACCTGTAAAGAGAGAGCCGAAGAGGTCTCATCTGGACAATCACTGGGATGTGGCAAACCGTTGGTACCCCTTCAGGGCCAGTTACACCTTCCCTGCAGATTTGTGGTTGTAGGTCAGGAGGGAAGACTTCTGTTTCTACATGCCATGTGTGAGTAACCTTGGGGCCATGGAAGGAAATTAATCTGCTGAAGTTATGCTGGTGTCGACGTGGAAGTGCCTTAAATCAAGAAGCCAGCTCTCTTGGCTCTGTTGAGTGACCTCAGTTTGCTCAAGGTCAACTCTCATCCAAGCTCACCTTCAAAATAAAAGGATGCTGAGCTCAGAACAGTCATTTGCCAGACTCTAAGGGAAAGGTGTGTAGTATTAAGACATCAATTAAATTGTAATATTTGGCTAATTTGCCCCAAAAGCATAGTTCCCCAGATGACATGTCATCAGAGGGACCACAGCCCAATGGCTTATTTTCTCACTCCTTCAGTTTCTCCCTTTCTGATTTTTCTCACACAGCCCTGAGGTCATGATGATAGCATTAGAATATTAAACATGGAAGTTGGGAATCGGTTTGCTTTTCCTATGTTTATGTTTGTGTGTATCAAGTTGATTATGTTTTCTAATTTTTGTCCTTATCATCCAGTCGGGTAACTCACAGTTTATATAGTCCTTTAAGGCTTGTATAACCTATGATGTAGGTAATGCAAGTATTATTTTCATAATTTTAACAGATAACCTCAGAGAGGTTAAATTACTTGCTTATGGTCTCACACCTAATAAGTGTCAGAGCTGGGGATTTGAACCCAGGTTTCCTAACTTAAAGTCCAGAATTTGTTCTGCCATAGTATACCACCTAGGATGTTGAGGATAAGATTAATTAGTACAATCCAAAGCAGTAAGTAACCAGATCCTAACTGTATTTGGATACTTAAAGGTTTATTTAATTTACTGCCAGACCAAAGCTGGACTTCTGTTTGGAAGATGGGAAACATTTTTCACCAGATGAAACGTGAGTTCACAAGAACCAAGCTAAGGTAGTTTGTGGTAGTTTGGGTAGTTTGTGAATGTTCCTTAGTTCCACAGGATTGAATCCTAATGACCTGTTTTGTCAGCAAAGGAAGGGACCCTAGAGACCATCTACTTAAACTAGTACTGCTTTTCCTGTGAAGAAACTCAAGCTTAGAATGAGGAAGCCATACTTTCTGGTGAACTGGGCTTCAAATATCAATCCAATGTGGGAAAAACGAACTGTCTAAAATACTGGTGAATCCTTTCAGTTCACTTTGCTTGGTAAACCGAGTCTATTCAAAGGCTACTGTGTGGACACAGTTTTTAAGGCTGGCACTGAGTTCTCTTCAACCAGACTTGGGGCAGAAGTTGCAAAGAGAAATTTAGGCGTAATAGAAGAGAAAACTTCATAAAAATTAGAACTGTCTGAAAGTAAAGTGGTTAGCTTCCCCCGAAGGTTGGAGGTTCTTTTGTCATGGAGGTCTTCAATAAGTAGTAGAAGAAACTTTTTCAGGTATAGGTCAGACCAGATGACCTCTGAAATGATGTGTGATGCTTCCAATGAAACTACCAAAGGAATTGGACAGGACATTTAATAAGAATTCACGTTTTCCAGCATCTCATTTGATCCAGCAACTCTGTGAGGTAGATAGTAGACAGGTAGACAGATATTTAATCTCTTATTGATGAAGGAATTTTGTCTATAATCAGGTCTTCACTTTCCAAAACCAAGCATCTTTCCACTATAATAATAGCCCTCTCTCCTTTGGGAAAAGGAATGTGTCCTGATTGTTTAATGCTAATCAGAAGCAGAGACTAGTTGCCTTTTTCTGGCAAAATGAGAGCAGAAAGGCTTACAAAATAGAATCCTACATCTGGGAACCAGAACAAACCTTCCTGATTATCTGGATGTGGAATCAGATACTTAGAATGCCAGAGCTCAGAACCTTAGAACTCAATTGGCCCAACACCCTCATCATATAGATGAAGGGAATTGACCTTCCAAGCAGCTTCAGCTAGGTCATGGCAGAGCTGAGGCTAGCAGCCATACTGCCCAATTCCCAGTACAGGCTCTTGCTCAGTCCCCCCACCCCTCACAATACCGTTGACCACGGGTCACCAGAGGCTAGCTGTCCAAGCTCTGCATGTTGTGGAGGATTGTGAACTGATCTAACCCAACCCCCTTCATTTTTTACAGATGAATGATGGCCCTTTGGAAGGCACTCAAAAGAAATGTTTTCAGCAGAAAGCACCAGCCCTGGCCTTTTGAGGATCACCTATAATTCTTGCCATAAAGCACGTAGTTGCCTTTGCTCCAGTAACAGACCCCTTTCACAATCTATAAACAGTCCTTGCTATTTTGCTGTCCAAAACAAAATGTACGGTGGCAAGAAAACTGGCCTTAAGGTCAGAAAGATCCAAAATCTGGTCCTGCTTCTGATCTGACCCCGAGCAAAACAACTTCTCTGGGCTCTATTTGGTTTCCTCATTTGTGAGATGGAGGTAATCGTGATATCTAATACTGCCTACCTCAGAGGGTTGTATCAAGTCAACTGATGTATTCAAAAGTGATCTTTAAACACCAAATCACATAAATGTAAGTTATTAATGTGGGTGAACATGGAAGGGCATGTGAAGAATATAGAATAAGAACATTGAGCATGTTCTAAGTAAATAATAAAAGCATAATATCTGTGTTACAGGCGACTGGAGTTTGGGGGTGAAGAACAAAGGGATGACATTCCACACACACACACACACACACACACACACACCCCACCATATTAACCCAGGGATGCTTTGTACCCTGAGTTAGAAAGAAGGATCATAGAACAACGAATAGGGTTGTAAGGAGCCCAGAGTTCTCTGGGGGAATTCCCCTCATTTTACACTTTGAGGATCCTGAGAGCCAGCACTTTGCCCAAGGTCACACATCTCTGGGGCTGAGGGGCTGAGCTGGAACTCAAACTCTGGCTGAGGATGCGAGCAGCAGTCTGGACGGAAAGAGAGAAGACTTGATGAGGAAGAATCACAGAGAGGCCACAGCGAAAGGAGCACAGGATCCGAGGTGTGGAACCCAGGTTTAAATCCTGGCACTGCTGACTCACTACTGGTGGGACTGAGTAAGCAGTCTGATTTCTCCAGACTCAATTAGCTCTTCTGTAAAATAGGGTTGGGGAAGAAGATTGGACTAGGTATCTCAGGTCAGTCACTAAGCATTTATTAAGCACCTCCTGTGTACTAGGCACTGTGCTAAGTGCAGGATTAAGGTCCTCAGTTCTATTAATAACTTGCTCTGACAGAAAAAAAAAAAAAAAGAAAAGCCATCCCAGGGCCTGCCAGAACCTACAAGGAGGCAGGGAAGGACCAGGTGTGAAAATCTTTGAAAACCTTAAAGCATTATATAAATACGAGTTCTCATTGGGCAAATTATTTAGCTGCTCAAAGACTCAGTTTCTTCATTTGTCAAATAATAATAGGTGTTTGTCCATTAGTGAGGATGTACGTGAACATGTAATCCTGAAGAACTCTGTGAACGTAAGCTACAATTGTTCATGTGGGCAACTGTGTTAAGGGAATACGACCAGAAGACATGGCAGGCAGCAGACTGGATGAACAGAATAAAGGGCTGAAATGGATCAAAGGTTTCTCTGAGGTCTCTTGTTGCCCACTAAAGGAGGATATTGGATGCAGGTGTTGGGGTGTGGTGACAGGGAACAGAGAGGAGCAGCTTCCAAAGGATTTTGGAATCCAGGTATTTTCTGATATGGAACCTCGGGGACCCAAAGGTAGCTCTGTGAGCACCATCTGTGGACATGATAACTGTACCCAAAGTAGTGAATGGCCCTCACCCTGTCGGCCCCTCTTGCAGTTCTTTTATGCTGTTACACACTTGTGCGTGTTTTATCTCCCCTTCCCCCAACTAAATTGTAAGCTGAGGACAGGAACCGTATCTTAATTATCATTGTAATTGTAAAATGGTTGTTCAAGGAATAAATGGTCACCCTAAGGGGTCACCCCATTATCTCAAGGTATATTATGAAATTATCAAGAAATTCTCAGAGCAAAATTCATTTTACTCCCCCCCCCTCCTTTTTTTGAGGAATGTATACATTTCCATACAACTCAAAGCAGAAAGAAAGGGAACGTAATAGAAACAGTGATCCTGGATGTTGACACTTCCAAAACTCTTCGAAATCATTGACCTAGGGCTTTAGTGTAAAGACAGCATCTTAAGATGCTTAGGTGATGTGATTCAGCAATTGCTGAGCAGCAGCTCATCATAAAATTCTAAAGACGCATTAAGGATGGTGACAGTGGAAGGAGACCAACAGGGTTGAGAAATGCTGTGTTCTCATAGAAAGAGCCTCAGGCTTCCATTGGACTCCGGTCAAAGGTGAGGAATTTGGGATGGAATGCCATGGAGAAGGGAGGTAGTGGCTCTTCCGTTGAGCCGTCCTAGGTAATCATTTAAAATGGTGAGGTACTCTCTTGATCCAGAGAACCCCACAAAATCATGCAAGTCAAGGGGTTCAAATCTCCGGGTCCACTTCAAGAACACCCGTGAAACAGCCCAAGCTATCAAGGGCATGCATATCCGAAAAGCTACCAAGTATTTGAAAGATGTCACATTGAAGAAACAATGTGTTCCCTTCCGTCGGTATAATGGTGGAGTTGGCAGGTGTGCCCAGGCTAAGCAGTGGGGTTGGACACAGGGTCGCTGGCCCAAAAAGAGTGCTGAATTCTTGCTGCATATGCTTAAAAATGCAGAGAGTAATGCAGAACTGAAGGGTTTGGATGTGGATTCTCTTGTCATTGAGCATATCCAGGTTAACAAGGCTCCCAAAATGCGACGGCGTACTTATAGGGCTCATGGTCGAATCAACCCATACATGAGTTCTCCTTGCCATATTGAGATGATACTCACTGAAAAGGAACAAATTGTTCCTAAACCAGAAGAGGAGGTTGCTCAAAAGAAAAAGATATCCCAGAAGAAACTGAAGAAACAAAAGCTTATGGCACGGGAGTAAATAATGAAATTAGAGTGCAAATAAAAAGCGAAATGAAAACAAAAAAAAAAAAGGGAGGTAGTGGGGAGGTAGCCAGGAAGATCACCAGAGGACCCTCCTCATTGCCCTACACTCCGTCAAAATGTGAATGAATAGTAGCATTTCATTAGAAGCTAGGAGTCCACAGGGGTTGGGCTTACTGTGCAGAGCTTTGGTTGTGTGATAAGAGAAAAGACAAGTGAGAAATGTCTGTGAGATCAAGACTGGACATTGCATCGATCTGTTTTTTCAGTGCTTTCCTAAATGACTGTGGTCATTGTGTAAATTGTTCTCTTGAGTCTGCTTCTCTATCAGTTCATAGACGTTTTCCCAAATTCTTCATATTCATAATTTCTTTTGAACCAATAACACTCCCTTACATTAGATACAATTTGTTCAGCCATTTCCCAATCGGTGAGCACCTACTGTTTCCAGTTTCTTGTTACAAGTGCTACTATAAATATCTGTACACATGAGACCTTTCCTTTTGATGCCACAGCTTTCCTAATGTGCTGTAACCTCATTTAGGGCAGGCGCAATTGTGACTTTTCAGAAATGTTTTTCTGTCGTATCATCACTGGGACAATATTAGTGTTAAATCTTTCAAATTTTCATTTAATCCTCACAATTTCCAGGTGAGATAGGCAAAGCTAAGATCTGGCCTCACAATCAACCGCCCATTTGCATTCGAGACTTTTCATATTAATCCCCTTCCACACTCAACCTGAGCCTGTAGAGATGACGATAAATACCAGCTTCCTTGGCTATTGTAAGACTCAAGAGATAACGTAGGTAAAGCGTTATGTGCCATATTGAGGTCATTTATTATTGCTATTATCTCTTTCTCTCTTCCTGTCTCTCCTTCCTCCGTGTCCCTCCCTCTCCTCCTCTCTCTCCCCCTCTGCCTTCACCTCTTTCCTTCCTCTGTGTCTCTCCCTCTTTCTTCGCTCCTCCTTTCTCTGCCTCCTTCTGTCTCTGTCTCTGCTTTTCTCCCTCCCTCCGTGTCTCCCCACCTATCCCTCTCTCCACCCACCTGGTGACAGTCCCGGAACAGGAGTGGTGGCCGCGCCTCGCACTGGAGGGGCCAGCAGTGCGCGCTGCTAGGTGGGGCCCCTGGCTCGGGGCCCTCGCTATCTGGGGCGTCGGAGGAAGTCGCTTCGGTTTTCCGAGGGCCGGGGCTGCCCGGAGTCAATGGCCAGACCCATTTCCCGCCCTTCGGGCTGCTAGGTGGCGGCGGGCTCAAGTCTTTGCTCGCGGGCTCTTTCCAGTCTTGCCCAACCTGGGACTTCTGCCGTTTGCCCCAGCCCGGGGCTGCCCCGAAGTAGTTCCCTCCCAGCCCGGAGGTCACACGGCCCCCGGCCTCCCCTCTCCGTACCCAGCTTCCGTGCCATCTCCACCTACCCCCACCCCCGGGATGCTCAACCTAGAGGCCCTAGACCTTAATTCCAGTCCGGATCCAGGCTTCCTCTCTTCAAGTCTTAGTTTCCTCCTATGTAAAATAAAGCTGGTATTTGTCCTACTTGTCCACAGGGTGCTTGCTGCATGGCAAGCCCTTTCTAAAACTTCTAAAAATTGCTATTGTAATTATCCCCACCCTCTGCCATCAGCCCTTCTTTCTCCTTCTATCCCCTGCCTGCTCTGCTTAACCCCCAAAGAGGAGTCCCATTTTCCCAAGAGAGCAGTGCAGAGAGCTTAGAGCCGAATTTTCCCCTGCCCCCTTCTGCTGCTCAGGTCACAGACTCCAAGGAATCCAGGCCAACCAGGGATCTTTCCCCTTCCCAACTGCTAGCAGTCTTCTTGGGTCTGACTCTTGGGCCCAGACCTCCTTGGGCAGACAGGTGGCAATGGCCTTCTTTTGGAAAGGGCCGGGGTCAGAGAAACGAACTTGGGAGCAGCCACATCCCTCAGGTCACACCAGCACTTGCCCACTAAGTTGGCCAGTTTCCTGGACCTAAGAAAAAAAAGGATTCGGGGGGAGCTCTTCTCTCAGTGAGGGGAACTGTCCATTCTGGCCAGTGACCTCAAGTCAGCCTCATAGATGCTGCTGTGCAGTGAGTCAGAAAGAATGTTATTGTTTGTTTTTTACAAACTAGCAAAGGCAGATGGAGAGATTAACGACTTGTCCGGTGGGTTAGTGTCGGCCAAGAGCCCAAGGCAAGTGGCGGCCATCCCTTTGACCTTGTACTTTGCCATCAGGAGGACAAAGATGTTGCGGAGCAGGGAAGAGAAGATGGAATTTGGAATCAGATTATCTGGGCATGAGGCCAGACTCAGAGTCACTTCCTAGTAGGATAACGTTGGCTAAGGCTCTCAAGTCCCTTTCCTTCTGGATTTCTGTTTCCTCATTTATAAAGTGAAGGAATTGGCTCTCCAAGAGCTAATCCAACTCTAACTGTTTATGATTCGGACTTGTACAGCCTGTCAATGACTCAGAGAGCTGTTGTGTGAGAATCTTCAGAAAGATCAACAAAAACAAAACAAAACAATAAAAGACACGTGAAGCCAAAACCCTCCTCTGCTACATCATCAGGGCAAAGTGATGGAAATAGCTTTCCCCAGTTTCCACACATACACACCCTTTGTATGGCCCTGAGCCTGATTTTACCAGGGTACAAGTGCCAGGGCGGAAGACAGTAAAAGAAGCCCAGACTTTTGACCCACTCAGCATTCCCTTGGACATGGACCAGCTCTAGGGACAGCCCCTCCTAGGAATCCAGTGGTGCTCCCAACACGTGTTGCTAAATTTACGTCAGTCTCAAGCAGACACACCCCTTTGTTGTTCAGTCATGTCTGACTCTCCGTGACCCCATCTGGGGTTTTTGTGGCAAAGGTACCAGAGTGGTCTGCCATTTCTTTCTTCAGCTCATTGTACAGATAGGAAACTGAGGCAAACAGGGTGAAGTGACTTGCCTAGGGTCACATACCTCATTGACCATCTTTAATTAGATCCCTTGCAGTATGTTGATTTTAAGAGAGTTCGGAAATGCACTAATTTGGTGTTGTCATATCTATTGCATGCTGCCTATGTGGTCTTGGGGAAGTCATTTCCCCATTATAATTCATCTATAAAAGGAGGGGAATAATTCTCTAACGACATCTGCAGTGCTAACATCCTAAATTCTAATGCACCATGTTCTAAAGTTCCTTCCAACATGAATATTTCATGTCCAACAAACAGTAAAAACACCATATCTGGGTTTGAACCCTAGTCCTGCTACTTCCTACTTTTGTGACTTTATGTAATTCTCTTCCTCTCTCTTAGCTCCAGTTTCCTTGTCTGTAATATGAGAGGGGAAGTAGACTAAGTCACCTAAGACTCTACACTTGATGATCTTGGTCAAAACTTTTGCCTGTGAGACACCTAGATTTTGGCCCCTTTACCCTGCCTCTATCTATATATCCAATAGCAAGGTGAGTGATAACTA
Source organism: Trichosurus vulpecula (assembly GCF_011100635.1). Lineage (NCBI taxonomy): Eukaryota > Metazoa > Chordata > Mammalia > Diprotodontia > Phalangeridae > Trichosurus > Trichosurus vulpecula. The sequence continues at coordinate 389,314,461 of NC_050575.1, forward strand.
GTAGCCTTGCTCTGTTGGGGATACTAAAGCTGATGGAGTCCAAATCTGTGCAGCAGGGAGTTCAGAAGACTAAGATTGGCTTAAAAGAGGGAAAGACGTCCAGCTAGGGGTAGGTCTATCCCTAAGTGTACTGACTACCTGCCAGGTTTCACTGGAAAGATCTTCTGCAAAGATGTCATCTAAGAGGAAATGATTAAGCAGGAAGAGAAAGGAGAAGAGGTGACTTGTCCAACAAATCCTGGAATCACCAGGCATTGCATTTCACCTTGCAGCTTGAAATTATCAGAACCTCAGAGCTGGAAGGGATCTGGGAGGCCATCCATCTAGTTCAACCTGTATGTGACCAACTATTCTACAACATCCTTTAGTGATGGTAAACCCATCCCTCCCTCCAGAGGCAGTCCACCTGGGCACAGCTCTGAGTCGGAAACCTTACGGCCAGCCTAAATCTGCTTCCATGCCACTTTCTAAAGTGAATCCTTCTTCCACAGAACAGCCCTACAAATATTTGAAGGTTAGTTCTTATGTTCCCCAGTTCCTTCAGAGGATCCTTAGGTGGGATTTATTTCAAGATCTGCCACCATCCTGGCTCACCTTCTCTGGACTCTCTCCAAAACAAAAGATTCAAGATTTGGTCTGATCAGGGCAGAGGACCACATTTCCTTATTCAGGACACTGCTTGTCTTAAAGCAGCCTAAACTCACCCTTCTTTCTGCTTTCCTCTTGCACTGCCAACACTTCTAGAGGTCGTCCAAAAAGCCCCAGATCACTTTCCCACAAACCGTTGTCTAGCTATGTTTCCCCAATTATGTGCCCGTGAAGTTGACTTTTAGAGCCCAAGTGTTAAGATTTTGCACTTATTCTCATTAAGTTTCATCTTCTTAGATCTAACCCAACATTCTATCACGTAGAAATGAAAAGCTTGTACATGATCCCATGTGTTTTAAGCTTGTGGAACTTGTTATAAACTGAAACTATTAATAGCTCATAGAGTATCAGAGCTTTAAGGAAACTTAGAAATCAACAAGTTCAAAATCTTTCCAGTCTAACCATCTATGAGGCAGGTAGGTGGCACAGTGGGTAGAGCACTGGACCTGAGTTCAAATATGACCTCAGACATTTCCTGGCTATTTGACTTTGGGCGAGCCACTTAGCTTCTGTCTGCCTCAGTTTGCTTATTTGTAAAATGGGGATAATAAGCATCTACCTCCCAGGGTTGATGTAAGGATCAAATGAGATACTATTTGTAAAGTGCTTTTCAAATCTTAAAATACTATGTAAAAGTTAGCTATTAGTCCCAATCTAGTTAAAAAAAAAAAACAACTAAAAGTGAGGTGACTTTTCAAAGTCACAGACCATAGAAAGTTTAGATAAATTAATGGAATGTGCAACAAATGGGAAATAGGTGGACAGAATTGTGATATATGAACACAATGGAGTGTTATGAGAAATATATAAGAAATGACAACTATGAAGAATACAAAGAAATGTGGAAATACTTGTACAAAAGGGTGCAGCACAAAGAGGGAAGAATCAAAGCAGCCATTTGGGGCCAACAATTCTGAAAAGCAAGATGGAAAAAAAGTGACTGAGATAATCTATGCCCTTTGACCCAAGACAACTATGTAAAAAAAAAAAAACCTGGAATCACCCAAGGCAACTATGTTAAAAAAAAATTTTTTTTAATTCCCTCCACCAAAAAAAAAAAAATACACAGAAGAAAAAGACTTCTGAAACAGAGTTTGTAACAAACAAGTTTTTTCTTGTCTTCATTTCGTTAAAGTTAAAATTCACTTTAACAAATCAAAAGTAGTTTGGAGTTGATGGTTTATTATATGATTTTTGAACATTTTTATTAGTTCATTTTAATATCATTTATATCATTTATAATTCTCCAATCACCATGAATGAATGAATGAATTCGTTAATGACAGTCTAAGAAACAAAATTAGATCATACTTTCAGAGTTATACTTTCTGAGGGCAATCTCTTCTTCCTGCTCCTGTCCCCAGCCTACTATCCGTGTTAAAGCAAGAACCCTGGGCTGGAGGGAGGTTGGGTCTGACCAAAGAGAGCCAATTCTGATATTTTTATGCTCCTTGTATTCTATCCTAGGAGAATTTGAAAATCATAAAGACGCAGGGAAGACGAAACAAATAAATAACTTGTATACTTTACCATCTATCATCTATAAAATACGTTCATTTTGATGCTTTCTTTTGATCCTAACAAGACACTTGTGATGTAGTGTAGTATCAATTAAGGTGGGACTTTCTTACTGTTTTAAAATGATTAATTAAGCGTCTTTGATTGCGCCTTACTAGGTGCAAAGCCCCAGGCCCAAACTCCTATCTACTAGGTGCTTAAGCCTATGTGGGCACAAAGCCCTCAGGGTCCTTAGGGGAGTTGCTAAGACCAGAGCCAATAGTAGGAGCCTGAGTTCCGGTGGCTCAGATGACGGTTGATGATGACTAAAGAGGGTATAAAAAGCTAGAACAGAGCTATTTACGAGGGCTCTCACTCTCGGCGGAGTGCTGATGTGGAGACTCTGGGCAGCTGTAGTTAAGAGCCCTCCAGCTTGTAAACCCGGATGTTTGGACTTTGTTAGACTCTGGTAACTATGCATTGAGATTTGAATCATACAAGGTCTATCTGTTGATGTTTGTAATTTGTATTTGCTCTGAAGTTCAGGGTGCTGGCTTTTTCCTCCGAACTAAGTGAATGATATTTGTATGCTGGATTAAAGTAAGATTGTTAACCCCTTAACATTGCTTTCCTTAGTAAAGCAGATCAAAAGAACCTGTGTTGGCAGCTTTCGGTGTGCTGGTTGTTGGTGGGTCTTACGCCCCTTCAGCAGTTGCTAGCAGATTGTTGCAACGTGTAGGCAGGGCAGAAATGAGTATTTCCATTTGATGGATGAGGAAACTGAGGCACAGAGATGACTTATTTGAAGCACCACAGGACTGAATGAGCATTGGGGATAAGAGGGAGAAATATACTTAATTCTTGTCTTCTCTACATTTCCTTTTCCCTCTCATCTTTTTCTCTCCTTTATTTTTTCTCCTTTTTTTCTTCCTTTATTCTTTCCCTATTCTCCTATCACTCTCTTCATCATCTTAAGCCTCAGGATACCAACTCTCCTTCATGTTACAGATGAATTCCAGGCAAACTGAGTTCCAGAAACATTACTTGAGTTTATTTTATTTTGAATTTTTTATTGACATCTTTTCTTATATCACCTCTTCTAAAAATAGCCCTCTCTATTCCTCTTCCCAAAAGATCACTTCCTTGTAATAAGAATGTTTTTTAAAACAGTGGTTCAACAAAACCAACCAACAAATTGACTTGGAATATCAAAGCCTATACATCTCCACCTTTTCAAGGGCCAAGCTTCTTGGTCATTATAATTATCTCACATTCAAGTTTGGTTTTTTGTTCTTTATATTTACATCATTGGAGTCATTGTATAGATTGGGTTCTTTTTACAATTCTGTTTAATGCATTCTGCGCTGGTTCACTTACACTAGTACTTGTCTCTCATGTCTGTTGTTGTTCAGGTGTTTCAGTTGCATCCAACTCTTTGTAATCCTATTTGGGGTTTTCTTGGCAAAGATACTGGAATGGTTTACCATTACCTTCCCTGGTGCATTAAGGCAAATCGAAGTTAAGTAACTTGCTCAAGATCACACAACTGAGTGACTGATGCCACATTTGAACTCAGGTCTTTCTGACTCCAGACCCAGCACTTTTTACCCATTGTGCCACCTAGCTGCCCCTATTCCTTCTTTTTTTTGAGACACAAGATATCCATTTATTATAAAACAAGAGATTTGTAAATTATTTACATGATGAAACAAAAGATTTCCGAACTTCAGTGGAATGGGCAACTTCCGCGTCATTAGTGGTTTCAGTCCACGTATTTCCCCAGAATGTCACTATCTCTAAATAAGAAATAGTCCTTGTCTTCTATAACTACTTTGGTTCCACCATATTCTGGAAGAACTTTATCCCCAACTTTGACACCAAATGGTTGAATTTCTCCACTCTTTCCTTTAATTCCTGATCCAACAGCTACTACCATTGCATGTAATATTTTTCCTTGAGATTTTTCTGGAAGCATAATACCTCCTTTGGTAACAGCCTCAGCTTCACTCCTTTCAACCAAACCTCGGTCAAGGAGGGGAAGAAACTTTCTAAAAGCTTGCCCCGCCATGGCTCCCACAGTGCCCCACAGCTGTTGCTCTAGCTCAGCGTTCCCTCCGTCCCTCGCTGGGCACCAGTAAACTCGCAGCACCCCCCACCCCCACCCCCATTCCTTCTTACAGCGCAGTAACACCCCAAGATGTTCGCGTACCGCGAGGAGTCAAGCCATTCCCCACTGAATGGACATCGATTTTGTTTCCGGTTCTTAGATAATACTAAAAGCACTGCTCTGAATATTTTGTTGCATATGGGACTGTCTATCTTTGATTTCCTTGGGTTAGATGCCCAGAAGTGAAATCTTTGGGTTCAGGATTGGGGCATCTTGTCACTTTTTTAAAAACAATACTATTCCAGGATGGCTGGCCCAGCTGTCTTTCTGCGGCACCTCCAACACTGGCTGGTTCCATTGTTTGTCACCCTTTGCAGTAAGACCTCAGAGTTGTTCTGATGTGCATCTCTTATTAATATTTCAGAATGAGCTTTAAGATGACTTTGTTTGCAATTCTCCTTTTGAGAACTGTTTATTCATAGCTTTTGAGTCCAAGCTCATCTTAACAATGGATAATTAATGGCTGGAAAGCATGGGAAGGGGAGTATTTAGTTTCCAAAAATAGCCCAACTTGCTCCCTATGATTCCTTTGGGGTAACCAATGTCTTTGCTTCCAGGCACCAAAAAGACTGAATGGATTTTGAGAGTAATAGGGAAAAGTCTCTTTTATGCTTGTTTTACTTTCTCCCTCATTTTTTCTCTACTTCTTTAGTCTTTCCCTATTTTGTCCTTTACTGTTTTCCTGATCTCAAATGTCCCTCTACCACTTTTCTTTCATTTTTGGTGTTGCAAAACCCATTTAGGGTTTTCTTGGCAAAGATATTGCAGTGGTTTGCCATTTCCTTCTCCAGCTCATTTTACAGATAAGGAAACTGAGGCTAACAGGGCTAAGTGACTTGCCCAAGGCCACACAGCTAGCAAGTATCCGAAGCCAGATTTAAACTCTGGTCTTTCTGACTTGATGCCCAGCACTATGTCCACTTTGCCACCTTTATTTTACAGGTGAACAAACCAAGGCCCAGTAAGATTATTAATCCATGACTTTCCCAAGGGCACGCTGATTATAAATTGTAAAATTAGATTTCAACTCAGATCCTCTGAGTCCAAATCCATTGTTCTTTCCCTAATACTGTTCTTCTGAGCTCTGAAATCCCCTGATGCTATGATCTTGGTGAAGGATTGGTCAACAGCTTAACCCATTTGTCTTTTTAAAGAGGATGGGTGGGGCAGGTGGGTGGCACAGTGAATAGAGCACTGGCCCTGGAGTCAGGAGGACCTGCATTCAAATCCAGACTCAGGCACTTGACACTAGTTGTGTGACCTTGTGCAAGTCATGTAACCCCAATTCCCTTGCTTTCCCCCTTCCAAAAAAAAATAAAAATAAAGAGGGTGGGTGAAGCTGGTAGTATCTTAAGCCAGGCCTGGGTGCTGAGGGAAAGTATATTATATTCACTAGATGTCCACCCATTCCACCATTCATTCTTTTCCTAGCATTTGGGACCTCTTCTTTTCCTCTTTCAGTATCCAGGTTCTGTCTCCTCTCATACCTCTATCAAATCTTGCTCTGGGAGCCTTCATTCACACGAAGGTTCAAACAGGGTTTAACAGTCCATTCCTGGGGGAAGGTGATGGAATAGAAGATAGTGGGATTCAGAAGTCTAAAAGAGCTCAGAAGTTATGCAATAAAGGCCCTCTCTTTACAGATAGGGAAACTGAGACCAAGGGCACAGGTGGATGAATCGGAATTTGAAGGCAGATCCTCCAAATCCAAACTCAGCAATCTTCTGACTATCCTACACCAATAAGAAGTAAAGCTTTAGATGAAAGAGGTAATCGAGGTAAATCAAGGAGCATTTCTTAAGTTCCTGTTGTGTTCTCACTGTGTTAAGAAGGGGAGGGGGGTAGGATACAAACAAAGGTGAAAGTATATTCCCTGCCCTCAAGCACCTTACAACCTCTAACAGAGCTGACAATGTTCAAACAGCTGTGTACAAACAAGATATGGACAAGATAAATTGGAGCTAATCTCAGAAAGCAGGGCTAAGATTAAGGATGACTGGAATACACAAGTGGGATTTGAAGGAAGCCAAGGAAGTCCAGAGCCAGAGAGGAGGAGGGAAAGAATTTTTCAGGCATGGAGCAACCTGGGACAATTGGATTGCTGAGTTCAAGGAACAGCAAAGAGGCCATTGTCTCTGGATGAAAGACTGAGAGGGGGTGGGGAATGAGAAGACTGGAAAGGTAGGAAGGGAGCCAGGTTTTGCTGAAAATCCAAACAGGATTTTTTTTTCTACACCTGATCTTAGCCTTTAATAGACCAAGAAGCTATTCAAACAGGTTTTTATTCTTGCTCCAGGATGTAAGAAGTCACTGGTGACCAGCAATAGGATAGAGTTTTAATGGCAGAATTGATGAGTCAATTGGTGGAAAAGATTGAGGAGAGGGGGCTGGGAGAGGGGTGGGTGCCTAACCTGCCTCCTCCAGGCAACGAGTTGCCTTTTCAGTTGAATTCAACACTAATCTGGGAGTCAGGAGGCCTAGCTTTCGGGCTGGAATCAGGACAGTTCTGTGGCATTCAGGATGGTCCATAATTTGAGATCACCCTCTTGTCTTATCTAACACTACCTGATTCCTTTACCTTGTGACCAAATTGGACAACTGAGTGTACCCCTAACCTTTCTTGCCTCCAAATCCTTGGTTATGACATTCCCTATGCCTAGAATGTTCTCTATCTTCCTCCTAGCTATACAATAACAATAATAAGGCAGGTAGGAGGCACAGTGGATAGAGGGCTGGACATGGAGTCAGGAACTCTACCCGAGTTCAGATCTAGCCCTCAGACACTAGCTGTGCGACCTTGGACAAGGTTTGCCTGTTTGCTCAGTTTCCTCACCTGTAAAATGTGCTGGAGAAGGAAATGGCAAGCCATTCCAGTATCTCTGCCAAGAAAACCCCAGATGGGGTCACCAAGAGTCAGATACGACTGAAATGATGAGACAACAACAACACATAATAATAATAGCCAGTATTCATGTAGCACTTTAAGGCATGCAGAGCACTTTATACATATTAGCTCGTTGAATCCTCATGATAACCTTGTGAAGTAGATACTATTTTATCCTCACTTCACAGGTGGAGGAAACTGAGGTAGAGAGGTTTTGACTAGCCCAGGCATCACACTGCTGAGGCTGCATTTAAATTCAGGTCTTCTGGACTCCAGGTCTAACATGCTACCCACTGCACTACCTAGCTGCTTTCAACACCTAGCCATTCATTAATGCCCAATTCAAATGCCAGGTACCTCCATAAACCCTTCCCTGACATTCTTTAGCAATAGTCTCTTCTCCTCCTCCTGCTCCCCCCCACGTAATACTTTATCCACATCTCTCTAACGCACCTACTGTGTACGATTTTGCATGATAGTTTTATGTGGCTGGGTATGTGTCATATCACCCTACAAGACTATAAGCTCCATGAGGGCAGGAACCATGTCTTAGCAACATTTTCTACCCCTCCCAGAATGCAACGTAGTGTTCTGTACATTGCAGGCACTTTCTAGATGTTGGTTGAAGTATACTTAATTGAACTCTGGGACCAGTTTTCTTCTTTGTGAAATGAAGAGATTGCATTAGATGATCCCTTTCAGCTCTTAATATATTATGACTCTGTGAACAGATTAATGTTTTGCTGAGACCCATCCTTGTGCTCAGCTTCAGGTTCTGTAGGATATCCAAAATGAGCCCTGCCCTCAAAGAGCTTCTCAGAGTCAAGCTTAGGATGTGAATGGGGAAAACACTATGTGCACCTCAGCGTGAGGGGCTCAGTCTTCATGCAGCCTTTGCACCATGAATTCCCATCCTCTTAAAAAGAGAGCCGGAGGAAGAAGGAAAGGTGGAGTGGAGGGAGTGAACAGGAGTCATACACCCCATTTTGCTGATAGGAAAGTAGGGCTCAAGGAATCAGAAGGCGAACCCTGAATTCCTGCTTTCCCTGCCCAATGCTACTTCCTTATGGATCCTTGTAGCCTGGCTGCAGAAAGCAAGGTAGGAGTTAAAAATATCACTGGTACTGTCAGAAAGTCATTTACCCTCTATGTGGGAAATGGATGAGCATGGGGAAGGGAAGAGGAGGTACAGATTTGGGGAAGGGGGAAAAGAGGATATGGCTTGTGAAGGATACAAGAAAAAGAACTCGTGGAGAGGTGTGGTTGAGGAAAATGGTTTGGGGGTTAGGAGCATGGGTAAATGTGTTTCTAGATAATATATTCGGGGAAATGGGTTTCTAAAAAGGGTAAATTGTGGGAAATAAGTTTGGGATTTGGAGAAGGAGACATTAGGCTGAGGTTTGGGGCTGGAGGGTTTGTAGAAAGTAGCTAAAGGGAAATGGGTTTGAGGTGGAAAGAGACATGAGATGAATTGGGGAAGGGGGAATGAGGGATAGACTGGATACTGGGGAAGATGGGATTATGGAGAGGGTAGGAGTAAAACACATTTGGGGAGGGGCAGCAGAGGAGAGGGCAGCAGATCAGGCTTGTGGAATGACCTCAAGAAGAAAACTGGATAGAGCCCTTCAAAAACCTTCTAGGTTAAAGTGACACTCGAAATTTGATCCCTCTGGGAAGCCCCCCCACCCCCGGCCTCCCCATGCTTGAAGGCCAGATCATTGTTGGGAGGAGAAAATACTGGGCCATGACACTTCCTTGCAAAGGAGGAAGAGCAGGGCATTAAGAATGGAATGTTTTCCCCTGGAGTTTCCAGAGGTGTGTTCCGCCCTCTTTGCCAGAGTATAAAACTAGCTGAGCCAAACATGAAATCAGAAACGTCCAAATAGACCCCTTGACAGGTGCCTGCTGTGGGACTAGAAAGGACCAAGAAGAAGTCTCTATTTCTTCCTCCTATGCCAGTGAAGTCCCCTGTCATGGTAAGAGCATCAGTGCCTAGTGTGGGTGGCACCTTGGCTGCTCACCAGCTAAAGATATGTTACTGGTTGAGCCAGCCCTCATTGATGAGATGGGAGGGATGGAGTTAGGGACAATGGAATCTGGACCTCCCGGGAGTAGCAACATGATCTAGAGGAAGAAAGAACCTCCAGGTCTGAAACGAAGATTCCTCTTTCCCTTCCCCTCTGCTTTTTTTTTTTGGGGGGGGGGGAGGGAAAGCAGGGCAATTGGGGTTAAGTGACTTGCCCAAGGTCACACAGCTAGTAAGTGTGTCAAGGGTCTGAGGCTGGATTTGAACTCAGGTCCTCCTGACTCCAGGGCTGGCACTCTACTCACTGTGCCACCTAGCTTGTCCCTCTACTCTTACTTCTGCAGTGGCTTAGATTCTGTTCATGGATTTGGGTGCCCCTGCTTTGCCCTAAATAAAATTGGAGCAATAATTTCCAGCTCATCTTGGTGGTTAGGATGTGTTTGGGGAGAGGGGAAATTGAAGGAATTTGAACCTGTGAAGGGGAGCAGAAGGGATAGGTATAGGGAAGGAGCTTATGGAAGGGGGTGAGTGGATAGACTTTTGTTTATTTCTTTGGTTGAGTTTACCCAAAAAGGTTCAGAGCAGGGATTCTTAACCTGGTGTCCATAGACCCCTTTGGATATAATCCAGGGGGTCTGAGAATTCGGATGGGGAAAATACAGAATATATTTCAATATAATTGGTTTCCTGTTTGATCCTGTGTATTTTATTTTATGCATTTAAAAACCTTATTTTAAAAAGACAATGGGCCCCACCAGATTGCCACACCAGTCCATGACACAAAAGAGGTCAAGAAGTCCTGGGCTAGAGGGTCATGGTGACTTTGAAACTAGGGAGCCCCTCCAGTCCTAAAAGAAGGGGGAAAATGAACCTCTCCCCGGTGGATGAAGGTGCCCTGCCTCCCAAAGGTTCAAACATCCCTGCTAGCTAAGTTGGCAGACTTTCCTGGGGCCCGTCAGAAGGTCAAGTAAGTTCCCCATCAAACAAAGAGTCCCCCTCTTATATTCCCCTTCTCCCAAACCTGTCTCCATCAGATCGCTGCCTGGGTTCTCCTCCTCCTCTTTCCTGCCTGCTTCTCCCGCCACCCACCCTGGCTGCCCTCGGGAACTTCGAGTCTTCACCAACGCTGCTACCCTCCCGAGGAGCTGTCCCACAACCAGCTTCCCCTCCACCTGATAGGCGTGGGTGCCCGGTCTGCCCGCTCCCTGCCTGCTACACTGGTGGCCAGCCTGGAGGCTGGGAGCCTAGCAAGGACACGGAGACATCAGCGCCACAAGGAGTCCCGATGTTCAGCTCTCCAGCTTGAAAATGTGTACGAAGCCGAGGTCCATCAGCGATCCCTCTCACCGTGGAAATACCGGTAAGCCCCACAGACAGCAAAGAGCATGGAGATCCGTAGGCTAGGGGCTCAAATAAGCTCCACACATTTGCATAGGTGAAATCAGGCTCCCAGAAGTGTAAAAAATGACCTTTGAGCTGGAAGTGTCTGAGCTGAAGGAACCTTAGAATGAACGTGCAAAACCGTAGAGATCCTACAGGGGGACCTAGAGGGGGAAAGGGATTTGCTACCTCATTGACAACAGAGCCAGGACTGAAATCCAGGTGTTTGGACATCCAGCCGAGGGCTCTTTCACAAAATCATGTGCTGTCTGCAAGATTAAAATGGACAGCAACAGCAGCCTTGAAAGGGGGACGAATTCTCCTGAGGGGGGAGACTTAAGAGATGTGGAAGGAGAGCGGGGTGGAGGGAAGGAGTGATGGGGAAGGAGAGTATGTATTAGTTGGATGGAGTTTTCTTTTTAGTAGCTGGTAGTCACCTGCTTCTCTTCTGCCTGTCCCGTACATGAGGCTCTGCCCAATCCCCTCAGTAGCCAATAATCTGATTGATTTTAATTGGGGTAGGGATGAAGAAGAGTTCAAAATTATTGCCTACAAAAGGTTTTGGGATATTCGCTGTGGAGAGAGGGGAACAGAAATTGAGACTTCAGGCAAAATTGTAAAATAGATGAAATGTCTTTTTGGGATCATCCCACATTCCTTTCCTCCTTTCTTTGTGCTCTCAGCCTACCCTTTATCATCATAGTTGTTTGTGGCAATGGGGGTTGTGACTTGCCCAGGGTCACACATCTATTAAGTCATTGAGGTCACATTTGAACTCAGGTCCTCTGACTCCAGAGCTGGTGCTCTATCCGCTGTGCCACCTAGCTGCCCCTCACCTTAGTTGTTAACGGCAGACATGGACTTAGGGGTGTTCTGTCTGCCCAGGGGTATTTGCCTTTCGATGATCACTATGAGCACTTTCTTCACAACAGCTTTGTGAGGTTGTTCATTAGGTTGTGAGCTCTTTGAGGACAGGGACAGTCTTTTGCCTCTTTTTGTATCGTTAGCACAGTGCCTGACATGTCATAGGCATTCAATAAATGCTCATTCACTTCTTTGTCTTACAGAATTAACTCAGATGAGAACCGCTACCCCCAAAAGCTAGCCTTTGCAGAGTGTCTGTGCAAAGGCTGTATCGACATGAAATCAGGTCGGGAGACATCTTCACTCAACTCAGTTGAACTGTATCAGAGAGTGCTGGTCCTCCACCGAAAGCCCTGTGCTTTGAAGGGAGATACTCAAGTGACCCCAGGGGCCTTCACCTTCGAGATAGAGTACATCAACGTCCCTGTGGGCTGTACCTGTGTCCTGCCCCGGTCTGGCTAAGAAGGAGTGACCAGCAGGAGCTGGTACGCTCACTCCTCAGTCCTCTTGGTTCAACCATTAACCTTCTGTTTAATACACCCTTCAATTATGCATCACTTGCCCAGCTCCAGGATGTGACTTGATCCATAAAGCAGACTGGAATGGTGGGGAAAACCCTTTGTTTGGAATCAATAGACCTGCGTTTGAATCTTGGCTCACTACTGACTTATGTGACCTTGGGCAAGTCAGTTAACTTCTTTGGGCCTCAGCTTCCCTAACTGTAAAATAAGAGGATTGAATTAGACAACCTCGAGGGTCCATTCTAGTTCTGAGTCCTGTGAGCCTCTGAACCCAGACAAAGGACAGTATCCAGGGGAGTCCTTACCCCAGCCAAGACAAGAAACCTCCTTCTTCCCTATGGATTTCTCCAAGGTTTCTCCAGTGCCGGACAGATGGATATGCTTGACCCACAATTATTTATTATTGGTGCCTCTATCCTCTTTTGGTCCTGATTGCTAGCCCCTGCTGACTTTCTGTTGGCCTTTGAATTTAAGGTTCCCCAAGACTCCCTTCACTGTACACCTGCTGGGTCCAGTGCTGCTGGCAGGGCTGGCCCTTCCCCAGGACGAGTGGAGAACACAGGCTTATCCATAGCTGCTGGCTCATTTTCTATGAGGTCCTTCATTCTCATGCCTGGTGGGAGGGATGTTGTGGGTAGGAGTGGGGAGGTTATGTTTTTAATGATGTAGTCATGGAGTTAAATGAAACCTGGGTTTTTAATCCAGATTTGGTAATTAGTATCCCCTGGAAAAGTCATTCAACTCTCTGATTCTCAGTTTTCCCATCTGTAAATTGGGGACAATACTTCTTGTACCACCTTCCTCACAAAGTTGCTATAAGGAAAGCCCTTTGTAAGCCCTGAAGCTTGTAAGTTATTTTATAATTATAATTATTATTATTTTTAAGCCCCATGGGCTGTCTTTTGGTGGGTTCCTTCTTGGAATACAACCTTCCATGTGCCATTTTTTTCTCCTCCTCTCCCAAGACTGCCTGTGTTCAGTGCTGGGGCCCTTTCGTTGGGCAGGCCATCAGGCTGCCCCACAGGGCAGAAGCCTTGGGGTTCAGTGGGCTACTGTAGAGGACAAAAGGGTGGATTTTATTGGCCACATCAACCCACTTGTTCTCTGTCAGCTCTGGAAGGCTGCAATCTGAGAAGCCATTCACTGAAGGTTGTATTTACAGAAGCATTGTGGCTATGTGCATATGTATGTATGTATCTATATATTTATTAATTATTTATATCAAATAGCTTTGTGGTTGCATTATCTCTTTGCAGTTGGTCTCTCCTAGGGAAACTGTATCAGTTTTTCTGACCATTTGTATCTGGAAGATCTCTTTGATTTTCTGTTGCCGTAATTTGAAAAGTCCAAGGTTGATGAACAGGGACCAGTAAGGGAAGAATTAACCCTTTGAAAGCCTTCTCTCCAAATACCTCTCCTCCGATGAAGTTAGTTGTCAGGCTTCGGCTGTGGGGAGAGAGGCCTGTGTGGGGCAGGAAAAGTAGCCTGCCACGGTTCTGACTCAGAGCCAGGGGCTCTTTCTTTCATTGGGACTATCAGGTCCTTTTGGAGACATTTTCCTTTTTCAGGTTGCTCATTTGAACCTCAAAGGCAGTACTCGATTTTGTGAAAAGACCCCTAGGCTGGGTGTTAGGACACCCGGCCCAACTAGTAACAAAGTATAGGTTGGGAGAGGCCCAGGAACAAGGCTTCAGTGAGGTTTTAATCTTCCCTTGGAATTCCACTTTTTATTCACTCTCTTACCCCCATCTCCTAATTATAATTATCTGTGGCAAGAACCACCTAGGATTTATGGGGTTTGTGTGTGTGTGTGTGTCTGTTTTAAAGGCTATACAGGAAGTCATTGATTTCTAATCTAAATATGTTCTAGAAATGACTTTGTCCTCACAGACTATGACTTCTCCATGACTTCATTGTGCTCTGATGCGTTACATATGTTTTATGTATATACACACATATATTCACAAGCACATACATATATATATATTAGATTCATTTTTAGAGTCCCATGATATATTAAATCTTCCTCTCTCCCTCCCTCATTCTCCTGCCTTTCCTCCTTTCTCAATGATGGGTCCAGGAAGATGGAGACCACAGCTGCACCTGTCTTTAGTGGCCCAGCTCAGGTTCCAAGCTCCACAAGACAGAAAAACATAACTTGACTTGGGGCCTAGTCAATGAGAGTATCCTTATCTAGCTGTGATCCTAGGACGGACTTTAGACCCTGGGCTTCTGGGCCAGAGGCCAGTAGGGTGTTGTCAGGCCTTCGTAAAAATTCAATGAAAGTTGTAAGATGCTTCTTATTCATCCATGTGACAGGTTAGATCGGGCATCTGAGGTAAGGCCCCAAGGGTCAGGTGTCACCTTTGAGCCTCTGCTTCTTAGCACAGCTGGTTCAGAGGTAATTAAAGGTTATACTGTGGATTTTATTGATTCCCTCAGAGGAGAGCCCTGGCTTCTTCTTGGGCACAATTTTGTCATGTTTTAGATGGAAAGCAAAGCCAAGGGCAGGGAATGAAAGGGGGGCGTGGAGTAGAGGAGGACAGCATAATTTATTTAAATTATTGTTATCCCCAGATGTTGTATTTTTGTTTCCACAAAAAATAAAGTTGCATTTGGAAATAAAGTTTGTCTTTCATTTAGAGCTTTTCCGTTCAAAGCGCCTGGTCTGTAGCTGGTGCCCATCTAATGGGATCCCCAGTGAGGACTGATTGAAAGAATCTAGCACAGTAATTTGTGCACATGGTGGACACTCAATAAATGCTTGTTGAATGTGGAATGAATGGATTGGAGAAGCTGAGCATGGGGAAGAGAACAACTGGGGGGACAACAGAGGGGTCTTCAAGAATCTGAAGGGCCCTCCAGAGAGCAGAACTAGGAATGATGTGGGGATGTTACCAAGAGAGAAATTTAGGATTGTTTGGGTATAAACATCCCGACAATTAGAGCTCTCCATAACTGGGAAGGCTTTCCCAGTTACCTCTATGCCTTACCACCTGCCCCCAAGCAACCATTTTAACCCCCTCCTCCCACAACAAAACCTTGGGCTCTGCCCCCTGGCACACCAGGCACACATGTGGGTGAATTTTTTGCCCCATCTTGCCTCAAACCAAGCCTAGAATCTTCTACTTCCCAGACATTTCCACACCAAGGCATTGATCCTGTATGCCTCTACCTCTTCCTAGATTCCCTTAATTTTTTTTTCCCATTATAATGAAAGTTTCTTGAACACAGGGACCGTCTTGTTTGTTTGTATTTGCATACCTAGAGCTTAGCACAGTGCCTAGCACATCATAAGAGCTGAATAAATGCTCTATCTACCTGTCTGTCTACCTGTCAATCTATCTGTCCATCTATCTATCATCTCTCTACCTGTCTGTCTATCCATCTGTCTGTCTACCCATCCATCCATCTGTCTATCTGTCTACCTGTCAGTCTATCTACCTACCTACCTGTCTGTCTATCTACGCATCTATCTATCTATCTACTGGGTTTCCTCTCCTTGGAGATCTTTGAGCACAAACTAGATGACTCCTCTTCAACTATGTTGAAGTGGGGATTCTTTCTTTTCTTTTTTTAATTCAAAATCTGAGATCACATCATTTTTTGTTTTGTTTCTTGTTTTGTTTTTCCTTAATAGTATTTCATTTTTTCCAATTACATGAAAAGATAGTTTTCAACATTCACTTTTATAAGATTTTGAGTTCCAGATTTTTTTCTCCCTCCCTCCCTCCTCTCCCCGCTCCTCACGATGACATGCAATCTGATATAGGCTATACATATACAATCACATTGAACACATTTCCACATTAGTCATGTTGTGAAGGAAGAATCTGAACAAAAGGGAAAAACCACAAAAAAGAAAAAAAAAAGAAAATAGTGTGCTTCGATATGCATTCAGACTCCACAGTTCTTTCTCTGGATGTGGATAATATATTCCATTGAGTCTTTTGGAATTGTCTTAGATCATCATATTGCTGAGAAGAGCTAAGTCTACCAGAGTTGGCCATTGCACAGTATTGTTGCTACTGTATACAATGTTCTCCTGGTTCTGCTCCCCTCATTCAGCATCAGTTCATGTAAGTCTTTCCAGGTTTTTTTGAAATCTGCCTGCTCATCATTTCTATAGCACAATAATATTCCACTACATTCATATACCACAACTTGTTCAGCCACTCCCCAATTAATGGGCATCCCCTCAATTTCTAATTCTTTGCCACCACGAAAAGAGCTGCTATAAATATTTTTGGGTATGTGGGGCCTTTCCCTTTTTTATGATTTCTTTGGGATACAAACCTAGTAGTGGTATTGCTGGACGAAAGGGTATGCATAGTTTTATAGCCCTTTGGGCATAGTTCCAAATTGCTCTCCAGAATGGTTGGATCAGTTCACAACTCCACCAACAGTGTATTAGTGTTCCAATTTTCCCACATCTTCTCCAATGTTAATCATTTTCCTGTTTGTTGTATTAGTCAATCTGATAGTTGTGAGGTGGTACCTCAGAATTGTTTTACTTTTGCATTTCTCTAATCAATAGTGGTTTAGAGCATTTTTTATATGACTGTAGAGAGATTTAATTTCTTCATCCAAAACCTGTCTGTTCATATCCTTTGACCATTTATCAATCAGGGAATTATTTTTATGCTTACAAATTTGACTCAGTTCTCTATATATTTTAGAAATGAAGCCCTTGGGACAACTAGGTGGCACAGTGAGTAGAACACAGGCCTTGGAGTCAGGAGGACCTGAGTTCAAATCTGCCCTCAGATACTTTGACACACTTGCTAGCTGTGTGACATGGGGGAAGTCACTTAACCCCAATTATCCTGCCTTCAGCCCTCCAAAAAATTTTTTTTAAACTATAAAAAAAGAAAGAAATGAGGCCTTCATCAGATACCCTAGCTGTAAAATTGTTTCTCTACTTTCTGCTTCCCTTCTAATCTTGGTTGCATTGGCTTTGTTTGTGCAAAAACCCTTTTTAGTTTAATCAAAACTATCCATATTGCATTTTGTAATGTTCTTTATTTCCTGTTTGGTCATAAATTCTTCTGTTCCCCACAGGTCTGACAGGTAAACTATTCCTTGATCTCCTAATTTGTTTATGATATCACCCTTTATATCTAAATCATGTACCATTTTGACCTTCTTTTGGTATACGGTGTAAAATGTTGGTCTATGTCTAGTTTGGGGACTTTTTTTCTGGTAGGAGCTGCACTAGAATGCCTTCAAGATTGTATTGCTCTCCCCTACCAAGATCCGGGAGCAGCACCAGCAGCAAGACCTGGTCAGGCCCCAATCTACATGCAGTTCATTCAGTGTCCAGAGCAAGAACCAAGGCACAGAGGGTAATGTCATACTTAGAGAGCTCTGTAAGGATGGCCCAACCCTCAGCCTAGCTTCCTCTCAATACACAAGGATAATGTTGCAATCAGTCCATAGACCCTTGTAATAAAGAGCCAAAGGCCCCTAGTAATAACAGTTTATGATCAGAGGAGGGAAGAAATGTCTGTTTTTACGACACACCCTGGGGTTTTCCCACTCCTTCATCTCTGCTCACAGCTTTCCTGGGGCTCTCCCCCATATTTCCACCTGTTGAAATCCTGCCTGTCTATTAAAGTTCAGTACAGGTGCTATTTCCTCTGTAAAATCTTCCCTCTGACTGAGCTGTAAAGGACCTCCTCTCACCTGAACTTTGTCTGAACCTTCCTGAAAGTCATTAATCACATCCTGTCTCGTGTAGTGGTAATGTTTGTGGGTCTTTGATGGGTGAACCTTTCTTATCATTCTAGGAATGTGGGTTCTCCACCACTTCCTGGAGTCTTTTTGCCAGGCCAATGAGGACCCTTTCTCTATTTTCAGCTTCCCTTCACCCATTACAGTATGTGCTCGAGAACAGAAATTGTCTGCTTGTACTTGTATCTCCAGTGCTTAGCATGGTACCTAGCACATAAGGAGTCCTAAATAAATGTGCTCTCTCTCTCTCTCTCTCTCTCGTTCAATCATTTTAATCATGTCTGACTCTTCATGACCCCATTTGGAGTTTTCTTGGCAGATACTAGAGTGGTTTGATATTTCCTATCTATCCATACATCTATTTATCTATCGATCTATCTACCTACCCATCCATTTATCCATCCATCCATCCATCATTCCATCTACCTATCCATCCATCCATCTATACAGTCATCTCTGTGTCATTCATCCATCTGTATCTATCCATCAGCCTACTTCATCTTTCTAGACATCCATCCATCTGTCTTCTCTCCTCCAATGGAAAGAACCTCCTCGAGGACAGGTATCAGACTTTACACATTTTTTTTGTATCCACATAACACAGGACCCATTGTGTCTTCTCCCACCATGGGAAAACTTTGAGATGAAGCATGGGAGAGGAGCACAAGGAAAACTGGATTTCTCATGTCCTGCCTTTCTCCACAGTATGGTTTCATCATTTGCACTGAATTTCAAGAACATATGACACTTAAAAACCAAATGAAAGCAGTCTGCAACCCTGGAAAGGACTCTAGAAAATATGCAAAGACCCCTCCCTCTTCCTGTACCACCCACCATGCCTATTTGAGGAAGAAAGACACATGAGCTTTTACCGTGCTGCATTTATTACAAAATATATATTGCAACTGGAAACTGTGACCAAGGATGAAGACAGACGGGAAATAGGCCAGGCTCTGCCCCCGGGGCCAAACAACCTGCTAGGAGGTTCTCCATCCCAAGTAACAAGGGTGCCTGTCTTTGATGTCTTTTGCCCTCTGGTGGTCATTTGTGGGAGTACATGGTGGTGGTGGGAGCTAGTCTCTGCTAGACTGGAGGGTGGGGGTGGGGCCATACCCAATCAAGGGTCCCAGGCCAGGCTCAGGGTCTCCTTACACGACCTCATCAGTCACTGGAACTGGGTTCACCTGGGGGCCCCCAGAGGGCCCTGCGGCTTCTTCTTCAGGCTGCTTCTTCCGGACCTCGGCGGGGGGCCGAGGTGGGGGGTTGCTGGGTGGCTGCTTGATGGTAGCCCCCACCTGGAGTCGTTCCTTGGGCTTCTGCTCAATGGGCCTCCACTCTTCTCCCCGGATTGCAGCCTAAAGAAGGAGAACCAGGGATGGGTGTGTTGGTCTAGGGGTGGGGGTGGTTTGTCCATCAACTGGCAGGAACAGAGGAGCTGCCAATTAGAAGCAGCATCCTCCCCTCCTCCCCACCTGCCCTGATTCCACTAGCTCCCAACCTCTACTCCAGGATTACTCTAGTTCCCTCTTAGGGACACTTCCTGCCTACGGGCTTTTTCCCCATATATCTGGAGGCCTCCACTACACGTCACTAAGTCCTTTCACTCACTTACTATACATATCTTTACACATCTAGTTATTTGCATTTTCTCTTCTCTATTAAAATGTGAGCTTTTTGAGAACAGAGACCGTATTTTTGCCCTTCTTTGCATCCCTGGCATCTAGTGCAGCATTTGTCATACAGCAGGCATTTAATAAATGTTTATTGACTGATAGACTGAATGACCTTTGGGACACAAGTGTGGAGCAGGAGAAAGCCAGACCTGGAGTCAAGACCTGCCTCTGTGACCCTGGACAAGTCTGTTCCCCATATGGCCAATTTCCTCATTTGTAAAATGAAGAGTTGGGACTATTTACAGGTTGTCTTTCCCTATTAGACTGTGAGCCTCTTGAAGGCAGACACTGGTTTTGCCTTTTGCCAGCACTTCACACCAAGCCTGGCACATAGTAGGTGCTTAATAAATGCTGATCGAAATACGTGTAAAGTTAAGCAACTTTGAAAGACTTAGGAACTATGATCGACATAATGATCAACCACAATTCCAAAAGAGTCATGATGGACTCAGATTGAAGCATGTTCCTTCCTTTCTTCCTTTCCTTCCTTCCTTCCCTTCTTGACATGGCTAATGAGGGAATTTGCCTTCGTGCCTTTATATTTGCTAACAGGTTTTGTTTCTCCTGCCTTCTCAATGGGCAGGGGAGTGATCAGGGAAAGGGAGAGAACTTGGACCTGAAAGTACATGGATTTTTTTTAAAACAATGCTTGTTGGCTGTATGACTGTGGGATAGCCCCAGGAGCGGAAGGTGGGGGTGAGACAGCATTGACTGTCAGACTCCTGCTCTCTTCGACACAGGCCATGAGCCCCCAGGTTATTGAGGGACCTATCCAAGCCTCAGTTTCATCCTCTGTAAAACGGGTATACTAGTAATTAAACTTCCCTGCTTTGTGGGGTGGTTGCTACAAAAGTAGTTTGTAAAGCTAGAACTGAAAATAAAATAAAATTGAATTTTTAAAAAGATATAAGAAAAGGAAAAATAAAAGAAAGAAGGTGGCAGCAGAGGGGCTCGTGATCAATTATTATGGTTATTACATGGCTTGCCCACCAGCAGAGGGCCATAGGCTTTGAGCTGCCTGCAACCTGACTTTGCCCTGAATCCATCACAAAACCAGCCTCTATGATCAGAGGCGCCATTCCTGACTGTCTGGCTGAGGCGAAGGGTATTGTCCATGGTTCTACAGAAGAGAGGGGCATGAACTGGCCCACACAGGAATCAAGCTGACAACCATGGCCTCAGCAGCCAGGCTTTGTCAGGAGCTAGGCAGGACACACAGCTTGTGAAAGAGACACACTGCCTTGAGGCCAATGTGCAGAATAAGGGGCTCCAGAGGGAAGGGTGCTGCCTCCTCCTCAGCCAGAAACATCTCTCTGCCCTTAGGGGCCCCTTCTCCCACTGCTGAGTTCCTCCTGGACACTTGGTTTTCAGGAAAGCCCCAGAGCAGCCGTTCTTCATTCCTTTCAAGGCTCTGCTTCTGCCTGGGCTTTGTGGCCCTGGAGGTTCCTCTTCCCACCCCTTTTCTGTTCCTTTTATGTGTCAGCTTCTCCCATTGCCACATAAGCCCCTTGAGGAAAGGGAATGTCTTTTTGCCAGTATTTGTATTCCCAGTACTTAACTCAGTGCCTGGCACACAGTAAACGCTCAATAAATGCTTGTTGACTGACTGACCTGGCCTTCCACCTGCCCTTGGAGCTCACAGGTGTCCTCGTGGGATTTAAAGCTATCAAGATCGTCACCTGGTATAATCCTCTCACTTTACAGGTGAGAAAAACTGAGCTCCAAAGAGGAGATGGATTGAATACTGTCACCGGGATATATCTTTCCCTGGAGAACATCAGACCTTTAGGGAAAAGGCAATGTGGGATAGTGGCTAGAAGAGCTGGTCTTTGAGTCCAGAAGACCTAGGTTCAAGTCCTATTTCTGATACACTGAGCCTGTGGGACACGATAGGCCCAGTCTCAGTATCCTCCCCTGGAAAATGGGAGGAAGAAATCTTTCATCTCCGAGGTAGGTCCCTTCTAAGCCCCAAATCTGATGACTCTAAGACGGGGATGTTAGAAGGGATCCAGGGCAGGGAGAAAAGGCTTCGTCTATCTGCACAAGATCTGACTCACCAGGAGATAGATCCCACTTGCAATAGCCAGACAGGCTGTGCCAAGGATGGTGGCTAATAGTACCCCTGCAGGGACCGCCAAGCTGTGGAGGGAAAAAAGAAAGGAATCACCGATGCAGAGACATCTTCAGGGATGGGCAGTAGATGGGTGATGCTGAAGAGGCTTGGTAAGAAGCGAAAGATGCTATGGGGGATTTGCTGGCTTTCTGAGGCCTCAGCTCCTCTCGCTCGTGAGGCTGCTTCATAGAATCTTAGAGTGGGAAGAGGGCACAGAGGTCATTTAGGATAACCAGTGCCTACAGAGGGAGCCTCTCTATCACCTCCCAGATGAGTGGTCATACTGCTTTCATTGTGAGACCCCCAGGAGAAGAAATTCCATACTTCCCAGGTTAGGTGACACAGGGAATAGAGACCGGAAACTGGAGTCACATAGACCTGAGTTAAAACCCAGCTTTGGGCACTTAGTGTGTGACTGCCTCTAGGCAAATCACTTAACTGCTTACTCTCTGCCTCAGTTTACCCATCTGTTAAATGTGGATAATAACAGCATCGATATCCCAGGATTGCCGTGAGGATAAACTGCGCTAATATTTGTAAAGCAATTTACAAACCTCAAAGTTCTATATAAACTCTTCAGCCAACTCTAGTTGTTAGAAAGTTGTTTTCCTTACCATGAACCACATATGCTTTTTTGATCTCGGACCAAGCAGAACAAGTCTCATTTCCCTACTGCAGGAAGACCCTTCAAGTACTTGGAGTTATCAGGTCTTATCGTCCCCAGCCTAAACATTTCCACCTGTATGGCCATGGGTCTAGCCTCAGTTTCCTCATCTGTTAAAATGAAGGAGCTGGACTAGATGGCCTCTGAGGTCCCTTCCAGTTCCAGAGCCACGATCCTTCATCCAGACCTCAGAGAGCAGAGCCTCTAGGCCCCTCACTACAGATGGACCTTTTCAGGAGCCTGGTATCCACCTTGTCAGTGTTCTTTCTAAAAGGTGGTCCACAGAACTGACCACGATCCTCTTCATGCAGAGGTTGGTTGACTCTCCCCACACCCTTCTCACCATCACTCAGGGCTCCCCAAGGCTGACGGTTAAGCATTACATTTTCCCCAAGGCAAACAAGACAACAGTGGTAGAGCTCAAACCCATACAGAAGACAAGATGAAGGAACAGTGAGGAAGAGACCCAGGCACATGTCACGAGGCAAAGGGTCAGGAACAGGTGAGCCTTGGTCTACCTGCAGGGTCAGTGCCCCAGCCCTTAAGCTGGCCACCTGGAATATGGCCTATTAGGGGAATCTCAGTCAGCATCTAAAATCAGGCAAGGAAGATGTCCTAGGATGGAAGGGGAAAGAACCCAGGAGTCCTGAACCCAGGGTTGTCCCCCCCCCCCATCACTGTCCCCACTCTGCCAGAGGTGGCCAACTTGAATTCCAACTCTCCCCGGGAAACCTGCCCTCCTCTCCAGCTTCAGGAAGGCAGGTGGTTCTCACCAGAGGTGCAGGATGGCTCGAATGTAGTAGTTTCTAGTCAAGGGCCCGAATGCCTTCACCACGGTTGTCAGGTACTTCTGACCACTGGACAAGAGAAGAAAAAAATGTCCATGCCCAACTAGTGTCACACACATGGAATGCCCCTTTCCTGGTGGCCCCCCAAAACCCTTCTTATGAGGAATTTATCAGCCAAGGGAAGCTTCCAGTGAGTGTGCTATGGAATGCCCACCTTGTGAGCTAACACTGCATCTGAAAAAATGGCCGGTGGGCCCCCCAGAGCATGGACCATCACCACCTAAGTCCTATGCTTGGAAAATGGAGTCAGACTCCCAATATATCATTTTTGAGTGCTATGTACCTAGAACTGTGCGAAATACAAGCTATGACAGTCCTTCCCTCCTGGAGCTTATCATTAATTCTGGGAACCCAGGGCTTCAGGAGTTCAAAGAAGGAAAAGATGGATGGAGATTGAAGGAGGTCAGGGGAATAAGTAAAAGAACTTCAAAGATGGGAAGAGTTTGTGTGGATAGAGGTGTGTGTGTGTGGGGGGGAGGGTGATGAAGATTGGGATAAGGGGAGGAGACTGAGGTTGCCATCTGATTTTTCCAATAATCGGGATGGGTTTGTACTGAGTCATTCTCACTCCACCATTTTTTCGACAATGAACTTCCTGACCACTTGCTGTGTGCCCAGGACTTTGGGGGATCAAAGAGGAATAAGACAAGGTCCTCTGTCCTTTATAGAGCTTTTACTCCAGTAGGGAGAACAAGAATGTTAAGGAGGAAATGGAGAGCAATAAACAACAGTATATAAGTATTGCTAATTGCCCTGATCAATACATACATTTTGAATTGATTACAGACCAGAAGTGCATTTGGGGTTTAGAGAAGGGAGTCATCACGGTGGACCAGGAGTGTTCAGAGAAGGATTCCTGAAGGAGTTGGGATCCATTGTGACCACACACAGGAATCTGTCAAATGTCCAACTTGGGCTGTTCTTCTCTGCCTGAAGTTTAACTCCCTCCTTCCTCTTCTCCCTTACCCCACTCCCAGCCATACAAACTCTATCTATCTTTCAAGACCCAGTTAAAGTTCTGTTATATCTTGGACCACCTTCAATCTCCCCCTTCCTCTCTTCTTTCTTTTAATTCCCAAAGCCCTATTCTCCCTGAAAAGATTATAAGCTCCACAAGGAAAAAAGTATTATTTTCTTGTATTTAGCACAGTGCTAGGCACTTAGGGCATAAGCACCCATTGAAGACTTGTTAAGTGGTTGGTTCCTCTTCTCCAAGCATACACATGCTCAAGGAGGAACTACTGGCTAAATCGTTAAATCTAATGTTTGCTGACAAGGAGTTGGGAGGGTCCTCAGCCCTTCCTGTCTCAGCTGGACAAAGGTGGCCCTGAAAGTCCCTAAAGATCTCACACACGACAAACAAAGGTGGGAGCTTACCATCGCTCCATGGTGGAGCCCTTTTTCCTCTTACCCCGAGGGTATTCCAGCAGGCAGATAAACACGCCAGCTACACTGGGGGATCCAAGTTAAGGAAAAATCTTCATCTTTGTGAAATGAGGGGGTCCAACCAGAGGGTCTCAGCAGTCCCTTCCAGGCCTAGATCAATGATGCTCTCAGCCTATCATCCTTATCCAGCCCAACCTACAGCCCTGCCCACCAATGGCTCTGGTGGGATTCATGGAGAGGAACCTATCTAAGGTCACAGATCCTGAAGGAGGAGCCCAGAAAGGCAAAGAGCAGGTGCAGCCTGTAACAGCAGTGTCTAGGTAGAACTTCAACCACGACCAAGGAATTCTGGCCCATTATGTGCCTAGGTGGGGATGTTCCAAAAATGAAGGCAGCATTATGATGTAGGAATTTAGAGCATAGTTTCAGAAAAACCTGAGAAGACTTTTATGAACTGATGCAAAATGAAACGAGCAGAATCAGGAGAATGATTTACAGAGGAACAGCGATATTGTCAAATAATCATCTTTGAAAGACTTAGGAACTCTGATCAACACAATGACTGACCCCAATTCCAGAGGACTCATAATGGAGCGTGCTGCCCACATCCTGAGAGAGAGCTGATGGACCCAGAGTGCACATCAAAGACTATTTTCTTTTCTTTCTTTTTTTTTGGACAAGGCTAAGGCGGAAATTTGTTTTTCATGACTATACATATTTGTAAGGTGCTTTGTCTTATCTTCTCAATGGGAAGGGAGGGAGAGGGGGAAGAAGACAACCTAGAACTGAAAATAAAATAAAACTGATTTTTTAAAAAGATATAAAAAAAGGAAAAACAAAAGAAAGAAGGTGGCAACAGAGGGGCTCATGATCAAGGCCTAGAAAGCTCCAGCTTCAGTTTTGCCATTAACTAGCTTTGTGACCTTGGGAAAGGTGTGCCCCCTCTTTGGGCCTTGATTTCTTCATCTGTGAAAGGATCCACAAAGTTGAACAAGATGATTTCAAACGTTCCTCCAGCCTGATAGTGTGTTCTAAGGTCCCTCCCAGCTCCAACATTCTGTATTCTGAAGTCCCTCCAGCCTTGGCCTTCTCTATTCTAATGATCCTCCCAGCCCTGACATGCTCTGTTCTAAGGGCCTTTCCAGCCCTGACATTCTGTGTTCTAAGGCCCTTCCCAGTCCTGACATTCTGTGTTCTAAAGGTCCTCCCAGCCCTGAAATTCTGTGTTCTAAGGGCCTTCCCAGCCCTGACATTGTGTTCTAAGGATCCTCCCAGCTCTGGCATTCTGTGTTCTAAGGGTCCTCCCAGTCCTTACGTTCTGTGTTCTAAGGGCCCTTCCCAGCCCTTACATTCTGTGTTCTAAGGGCCTTCCCAGCTCTGACATTCTGTGTTCTAAGGGTCCTCCCAGCCCTGACATTGTGTTCTAAGGATCCTCCCAGCTCTGGCATTCTGTGTTCTAAGGATCCTCCCAGCTCTGGCATTCTGTGTTCTAAGGATCCTCCCAGCCCTTACATTCTGTGTTCTAAGGCCCTTCCCAGCCCTGAAATTCTGTGTTCTAAGGGCCCTTCCCAGCCCTGACATTCTGTGTTCTAAGGCCCTCCCAGCTCTGGCATTCTGTGTTCTAAGGGTCCTCCCAGCCCTGAAATTCTGTGTTCTAAGGGCCCTTCCCAGCCCTTACATTCTGTGTTCTAAGGCCCTTCCCAGCCCTGAAATTCTGTGTTCTAAGGGCCCTTCCCAGCCCTGACATTCTGTGTTCTAAGGCCCTCCCAGCTCTGGCATTCTGTGTTCTAAGGGTCCTCCCAGTCCTTACGTTCTGTGTTCTAAGGGCCCTTCCCAGCCCTTACATTCTGTGTTCTAAGGGCCTTCCCAGCTCTGACATTCTGTGTTCTAAGGGTCCTCCCAGCCCTGACATTGTGTTCTAAGGATCCTCCCAGCTCTGGCATTCTGTGTTCTAAGGATCCTCCCAGCTCTGGCATTCTGTGTTCTAAGGATCCTCCCAGCCCTTACATTCTGTGTTCTAAGGCCCTTCCCAGCCCTGAAATTCTGTGTTCTAAGGGCCCTTCCCAGCCCTGACATTCTGTGTTCTAAGGCCCTCCCAGCTCTGGCATTCTGTGTTCTAAGGGTCCTCCCAGCCCTGAAATTCTGTGTTCTAAGGCTTTTTCTAGCTCTGGTATTATCTGATTTCTGTCTGTTACAAGCTCTGGGAAAGTTTTCACTCATCACATAAGAGTCACAAGGATCAATTCCCCTGTAGCTTTAGCACCAGGGCTGAGACGGAGAATTTGGCAAATGATCCCTGCCCCCAGTCCCCTAGCCCGACGGCCAAGGCCTCCAAGGCCAGGCATTAACAGATGCAGCTGAGGAAGGGACAGGAAGCATCACCATCTAGCGGACGGAAGAAAACCAAGGCCCCCAGCCGCTTACAAGGGACCTCACTCACAAGAGACTTTTCCTCCCTTCAGAGGGCCAAGGGTGTGTCATGGGAAAAGGGCCAGCCTGAGCTGCCAAAGAGCTCTGTGACCTCATCTGCTTGTAATTGTCTTTGTTCTGATGCTCCTTCTGCCTCTGGCATTCAATGCTCTTATGCCCAAATGCCTTTTCTAGCTTTGTTTCCTCAAAGCATTAGAGGCTAGAATTGGGCTCTTCCATACCACCTCGTCCAATGGAGGCTCAAGATGTAAAGTGACTTTGTGAGTGACTTCTAGAAACAGGATTTGAACCCAGGGCTCACTCACAGAACGGGGAGAATCCAATTTGTATCCCTTGCCTTAGAGAAGTGGTGAGAAAAGAAGCTTACAAGTCTAAAAACCCTATAGAAACGAGCATTGCTACTGTTATTATGATGATAGGATGCCCCCTTCCCCTCAGGGATTTACTTCCCACCCTTCATCAGCTTTCCTGTAATACTTGATAACAAATGAAGCTCAAAATTCAGGAATCCTTGTTGAGTTTGGGCCCAAGAATGGAGTGACAAGCAGGGTTGGGAGGCACGGTGGGGGTAGGAGAAGGATACATCGAGTAGGCACCAAACTCCCACCAGACAAACTGCCCAGCTGTTGCCACGATGCCACCAGTCAGGAGGACTGCAAAGAGAGAAAGGGAAACTGAGTCAGGATTGTGGGCAGCCTCAGGGGCCAGAACCAGTAGAAGCCATGAGATACTGGGGAGTTGTCCCCTGAACAGAAGGGGGATCCACAAGTGCCCCCTCCATCTCTTTTCCAAGCCTGGAGGGGTGGACTATGTATTTTCTATTTTATTTATCTATGCATATGTTGTTTTCCCTATAGAATGTAAGCTTCTTGGGGGCAGGGGGTGTTTCACTGTATCCCCAGTGCCTAGGGCAGTGCTTGGCACATTATAGGTGCTTAATAAAAGTTTTCTGAATTAATCAATATGAAAGCCTCTGTCTGTCTCCCTCCTCTCTCTCCCCCTCTCTCCCTCCCCCCCAACCCCCACCTCTCCTCATTCTCTTTCTCCTTCCCTTCCCTCTCTCCCCCCCTCCCTCCCTCCCTCTCTCTCTCTCTCTCTCTCTCTCTCTCTCCCTCTCTTTTCCTCTCCCCATTGCCCGTCTCTGTCTCAGCCAACCAACCAGTCTTTACAAAGCCCACTTGGGTATATCCATCCCTATAGCCTGAGGTTTGCTCCCCCTTTTGCTGATGTCTGACTTGGAAGGTGCTGATAAATCCCCTACACACACACACACACACACACACACACACACACACACACACACACACCCTTCAGAGAGGTGCTGCCCATCCCTTGGGAGCTAGCAGACTGTGTGACCTCCTAAGAACAGAGTCATAGAATCTCGGAGTTGGAAGGAACCTTGGACATCATGAAATCATTGGCTTCTGAGACCAGCAAAGCCAAGAAGCTCAGGACTTTCCCTTCTTTTTCCCGCTTCCAGGAGTCCACTCTCCTGCATTCTCTTCCCCTCTCTCACCATCCCTTCTTCCCCAGAGATCTGATCTCATGGATTTCAGTCTGACCATGAATGTCAGTGCTCATGTTCACTCTTGAAAGGGGGTTTGTAGGGAGTCATCTCTTGCCCTGTGGAAGCAGCAACTTTACCTTTCCCCATGAGAGGAATTCTCTCAGGCATCAGAGCAGGGCTTGCTGGATGAGGAGAGGGCAGAGTAGGGGCACTATCCCTTGCCCTTGAAAGCTGCCAGTTCTGTCTAACCCAGAGCTGAGAGAGAAGCCTTGGGCAGAGGGGGCTGAAACATCTCCCCCAGGAAACAGCTCTTGAGACTGGTCCTTCATTTGACAGCTAAGGAAACCGATTCCCAGAGAGGGGATGAGATCTGTCTGAAGTTCTGTGTGTAGTACGCAGCTGAGCTGGCGCTCCCTCCGGGGTCTTCTGACCTCCAATCCATAGCTCTTCACGTACATAGCAGGCAAGCGTGACTATAACATGGCGGGGAGGAGGGCATGCAGATAGAGGGAAGGACGGCTGGCGGACGGTGCTCCCAAGATGGATCTCAGCAGTTTCACAGGCTTTTCAGAGCTTGACGGAGGCCCGCCCACTCCATCGGAACTCTTGGAATTTCCCACGGGGGTCTAGCTCTAGGTCCCCCACTAACCTCCTTTCCTTCCACAACAGCTGCTATTACTCCACCATGTCCACTCACAGACTGGACAATTTACAAACCTGAGCCGAGCTTTCTTTTTGTTTGGATTTTCATCCCCAGAGCTTGGTAGACTGTCTGGCATGTAGTAAATGCTTAATAAATGCTTATGGATTGACTGACTGAACCAAAACCTCCTCAGTAGCTTCAAGGCCACAGAAGGGGCCACAACTCATAAACAGCACAGTTTTTAAAGGCCTTCAGGCAGAGACCACTCTCCCCCCATCCCCAAGCACCTCCTTCAGTGTTTGACAATCTCTATTCCAACAGGGTGGTGGAAACAGTCACGGGGCACTTGTTAACAAGCTGATTTAAATGCCACCTGAAAGGCTTTTGAGAGACAATGTTGTACAGAGATTAGAGGACTAGACTTGGAATCAAAAAGATGTATGTTCAAATCCTACTTGAAATACTTAGCAGTATGACTATGGGTAAGTCACTTACCTCTCTGGGCCTCAGTTTCCCTGTCTGTAAAAGAGGGGGGCTGGCCTTGATAGCTGCTAAGGTCTTTTCTGCCTCTTAATCTGAGGGGCCATGATAAGGTCTTTCTCCTTTTTAGCCTAAATCCATTTAGCTGTAACTTTTTTCTCTTGGCCTCCCTTTTCTATAAAGTAATTCAGGTCACCAGAAGCTGTTTGTGGATTCCATGAAGAGGAAACAGAGAACTGGCATCGTTAAGCCAGAGGCAGAGGCCTGGAGGTGACGGAAGTGGCGTCACACACCCCATAGTGAGAAGGGACCCAAGGGTGGAAAGAAAATGAATGAGGGAGGGGGCAGCTAGATGGCTCAGTGAGTAGAGAGCACCAGCCCTGGAGTCAGGGGGACCTCAAGGACCTCAGTTCAAATCCAGCCTCAGACACCTGACACTTACTAGCTGTGTGACCTTGGGCAAGTCACTTAACCCCAACTGCCTTGCCTTCCCCCCTCCAAAAAAAAAAAAGAAAATGAATGCAGATACCTTCCCACTAGAGGGACTCTCTCAAATCCTTCCTTTTGGCTCTCCCTGTTCTGGGCCAGAGGAAGAACAAGACCAAGGAAACCATAGTCTCAGCTCTTGGGATACCAGACATGACAGAAGTCTTGCCTCTAATTGATGAACTAACTGCAAATCAGAAATTCTCCTGAGTGTCTGTGTGTGTGTATATGTGTGTTTGTGTGCGTATGTGTGTTTGCGTGTGTACGTTTCCCTTGATCACAGGTTTTAGAACTGGAAGGGACCTAAAAGATCATCTGGCCTCTTTTTACAGCTTAGGAAACTGAGGCACAAAAAGGAAGACGCTAACCTAAAGCCATAGAGTTAGCATAAAGAAGAATGGGAATTTGAGCCCTGAAGGAGCAGAGTGTGAATAAAGAAGCCCTAATAATTCCTCTTCCCAGAGCCCAACAAATGGTTCCTGGACTCTTCCTAGAACTGGGGCTGCCCAAGCTCAGAATCATGGTATCAGTCTCAAGGTTGGAAGGCGCCTCAGAGCCCATCTAGTCCGCTGGTACCTGAGAAAATAATCCCCTCTGCCAGTTCCTCACCCAGCCTCTGCAGGAACCCACAGCCTCCCGAGAAGAACAAGCAGTAAACCCACTAACACCCTTCGGGGCTCTCAGAACTGAGAGGAAACAAGTAACTGCCCAGCCCCTCTCACCAGCTGCATGTGAAAAGCCTTCTGGGGCTCAAGACCAAAATCAGGCTAAGAAGCCCTTCCTCAGTCCCGTGGCCAACTTGTAGCCTGTGGGTACAAGCAGCTCCAGGAATGCAAGATGCCCAAGAGTTTGCTAACAACATCTGACCTAATTAGTGCACCATAATTAATAATATTAATTAATTATCAGTCTGATAAAGTATTATATCATTAACAGTATATTGCTACATTACATAATTATTATAAAAGAAAGATTAATTACTCTCATTTGCTACTATTAATTGCTATATTATATAATTATTATTAGAAAACTAGTAACAATAATTAATGGCACACATCTTGGCCAGAGGGCCAGCCTGGAGTTAAATCCTGTGTCTGACGCATAACTATTTGCTATTGGGACCATGTGCTCCCCCCTCCCCCCAGAACTCTGCAAAATTGTAAGTTACCGATGGATGGCTACTCTACATCAGTGAAGGGATATTCCAAAATGACACTTAAGAAATCACAAGTCTAGACAAAAACTTGGATAATGGTTTACAAAGCGCTTTTCCCCCAACCACTCTGAGGTCGGCAAGGCAAGAGTCCTCATTCTAGACCTAAGGCAACTTAGGCTCAGAGAGGGTAGGGGATTTGCCCAGGCTCACACAGCAGATGAGTAGGGCCCAAACTCCAATCTTCCCAGTCTAAGGCAGTACTCTTAACCACCTGACATCTCTGGCAATGAAGCCAAAGTCTGGGTAATGTCTGGGTCCTCTCCATAAAAGGGCTAAAATCCAAGGGGGGAACCATTAGCTGATTAGGCAGCAGGTCAATAAATATTTCTTAACTATGTACAAAGGACTATCCTAAGGTCAGGGAATACAAAATAAAAGGAAATAAAAAGGAAAGAGAGATTGGTGGTAGCAGCTCATAGTCGGAGCTGAAATGATGATACCCCACTCTTCTCAAGAAGAGGTTAAATATCAGAATCCTCATTGCCTTGGTCGAGCTCAGTCAGTGGCTAGCACTGAACCCAGAACCCTAGTCCTGTAAGAAGCAAGTGGATCATTCTGTTCCCTGGACTGCTCTTGTCTTATGGCTAAACAAACATACAAGCCCCCATTGCTGCCCCACTAACATGGAGGTTCAATATTTCCTTCTTCTCTGCAGAAAAGTGGTGGACTAGGGGTATAGAATAGCGCATATGCTGTCAGGCGCTTTCCTGTGTTGGTTTGTTATTCTTAACTGTTTTCTCTGTTATAAGGGAAGGAATGATTGTTGAGAAGTGATGCTCTTTAAAAAGCAGTAAGTGCCAAGAGAAGACTTTTTTTTTAAGGTTCCGGCTCACCAGGGGTATAAATTAAAAATCCATGCATTTAGCCCCAAAGAACAGATAGAAGATGCCTTTCCCTACTCCTTTGCAGAGGTGAGATGGACAGTAAGTGTGGAAAACTGCACATATATTCAGATTCTTTTTTGTTGCGTTTATCAGCTTTGCTCATTTTTTTCTCTTTTCTCTTTAAAAAAATTTTTTACATGGGGTTGCTCTCACGGAAAGAAGAAGGAGGAATAAAGGGGTAAAACTAAGGCAACGTAAAAACCAAAGATATCGGTACAATTTCATTTTTTTAAAAGGAAAAAAAATTCAAGGAGTCAGTCCAAACACAGAGAGATTTCAGCTCATGAAAAACTTGACCTCCCCTGACTGCTATCATTGGTTTGGGGTGGGGGGGACTCCTTGTTTTCCTCACCTCTACATTTCAGAATCTTCAAAGAGTTTTTTTCTTCCCTGGTTCACTTGCCAGGCACAGGGCCTCAGTAAGCTAAGAAATGATCATCTTTCAGAATTTTTTTAAAAAGGGGGAAAAAAGATCCAATGACCAGGCTGGCTAAGAGTCTAGTTTAAGATCCTAGAATAGTACAAAGTACAACAGAATTTACAAGCCAGAAGCCCCAGGATTCAACTCGGGTTGTGCTTCTTACTAACTGACTTTATGGCCTGGCTTTACGCCATACACTGTCTGTAAGATGGGGGGAAATGAGATTTGCATTACCCGAACAGAGGCAGCAGCTCAAAGGCTTTATAGCTGGCCGAGATCTCAGGAACCCACATTCCCAAGAAGGAACCACCCACCCACTAGATCAGACTGAAGCCCAGGTTATGCCCTGAGGAGTTAAGCAAGCCAGATTGGGCACCTTCACTTTTTCCTGCAGGGAGGGAGCCACCTGGGCTTGAAGGCAAGGTGAAGCTGGGCTGGGGGTGGTACGGAGTGGAGGTTTAGCTTTTGGGGGTGATGCTTTAACCCAATTGTCCCAAGGTTTCTCAAGTCTGAGGAGGCCGAACTGGCAAACTTTAAGGCAAGGGATCTTCCCTCCCACATTCCCTTATCCCCTCCCCTGATACCTCTCACAGGGATGGAGAAAGTCCCTTCTTGGACAGAGCAGGAGAAGGCTCCCCTCTCCAAAGGCCCCTAGGAGAGGGTGAGTGAGCACTGACATTCATACTCAGGCTCAGACTGAAATCAGTGACATCAGATCTCTGAGGAAGAGGGGAAAGTGAGAGAGGGGCAGAGAACACAGGACAGTGGACTCCTAGAAAGTGGGAGAAAGAAGGGGAAGTCCTGAGCTGCTTCTTCCTTAGCTGATCTTGAAAAGCCAATGAGTTCATGGCATCTAAGGTTCCTTCTAGCTTTGTGATCCTATGACTCTGCCTTCTTAGGGACCACACACAGCCTGCTGGCAGCATGGAGGGGAGAAGAAGGCCTGTCTCACCCTGGCCACACTGTGCGTGGACTTAGAGGACCTGAGTTCAGGTCTCACCTCTGTCTTTAATTAGCTGTGTAATCTTGAACAAGTTATTACTTCCTCAAAGCCTCAGTTTTCTCATCTGTAAAATTAGACTTACTCTCCAAAGCTCCTTCTAGTATTGAATTTTAGGCTCTTTGATCAGGTCACAAATAGCTTCTCTCTTTGCTCTGTGTGAATGTGTATACCTGTATTGAGGTGGCAGCTCATAGGATTTGGAGGTGTTTGTTTTGGGAGAAGAGTGATTGGGGAACTATAACCCAGAGAGCTGGTCGGGCCTTGGGAGGGCTGTGACTCACGCTTCCAGGCCCCTTGACCACCAGGGTATTACCCAGGACTGACTGTTAAGGGGGCCTCTGCCTCTCAGATCACAGGGGACCCTCAGGAGGCAAAGCTGAAGGCAAAAGACTCTCCTTCAGAGGGTGTCAGGGGGCAGGAGGTTGCAGGAGCAGACGGGGGCTTTCCTAGGCTTAGCAGTAGGGTGGTGACCTAGCCAGAAACCACAAGGAAGAGGAGAAAGAGAAGGTTAGGGAAGAAAAGACCATCTGAGGGAGAAAAAACCCCCACTTCTGCTTTTTACTTTCACTTCCTCAATCTAGGAGAGGCAGCTTGCTTCTGACTTGTCTTCCTGAAGTTCAGAATTAAATACGACTTGAGGGAGAGGGGGCAGAAAGGAGGGCTCACGTGATTCTTGGCTAATGGATGCTACCAGAGTCTCTGTTTTCTGTGTTTCCCTCTTGTGCCTTTACCTCTGGCCAGAACTCCAAGCTCATCTTTGCCTCCCATCCCTCCCTCCTTCCCCCTCCCCTCCCAGCCTGGTAGTGCCCCCAGCTGCCGCCTTTACCCTAGGCACATCTCCTAGCTGCAAACTATGTTAACAATCTCTGTTTCTCTCTGTCTCTCTGTCTCTCGCTTTCTCTCTCTCTCTCTCTCTCTCTCTCTCTCTCTCTCTCTCTCTCTGTCTCTGTGTCTCTCGCTTTCTCTCTCTCTCTCTCTCTCTCTCTTTCTCTCTCTCTCTCTCTCTCTCTCTCTCTCTCTCTCTCTCTCTCGCTTTCTCTCTCTCTCTCTAGCTCTCTCCCCCCTTCCCCGTTTCTCCCTTCCCCCCTTCCCCGTCCCTCTCTGTCTCCCCCCTTTCTCCCCTATATTTCATCTCTTCCCCCTCCCCCACAAAGCTCTAGACACTCACCTGCAGCCCCTCTCTCCTTCCCATCCTACTTCCAGCTCCCCCCATCCCCAGCACCCCACTCCTCCCGGCCCGGGACACTCACTCCGGGCTTCTCAAAGTTAAATTACAACCGAAAAAGTTTCCAGCCCAGGGCCGCCGGTGGGGGCGGGGAAAGAGCTGGCAGTGCCCCAGGGGGCCAGACGGGCCAAGCCGCCCCCCGCCCCCACATCGTGCCCCTGTCCCCACTCACTGAGGCCGGACGCCAGAGCCTGCTCGTTCGCCCACATGGCCCATTCGATCTGCCCCATCACGGCGGGCGGCGGCCCCCGGAGAGAGCGGGCAGCGGGAGAAGGAGGAGGAGGAGACGGTGGCTGCGGAACAGCGGCGGCGACGGCGGCGGGAGCCCGGCACTGACCCGCCCAGCGGCCGGACCCCGACTCGGCCACGCCCTGTGCCCCGCCCGGGGGCCGGCCGGGCCGCAGGGCACGGCTTCCTCCTCCTCCAGCCTTCTCTTCCTCCTCTTCGTCCTCCTCTCTCCTCCCCTCCCACCCCTTCTGCCCGCGCCCCCGACCTCCCCATCCCGACCGATCGGACCCTTGTTTAACTGGTCTCCTGGCCCCGACTCAGACCCCGGACGCT
Organism: Trichosurus vulpecula; assembly: GCF_011100635.1. Classification (NCBI taxonomy): domain Eukaryota; kingdom Metazoa; phylum Chordata; class Mammalia; order Diprotodontia; family Phalangeridae; genus Trichosurus; species Trichosurus vulpecula. The sequence goes on from NC_050575.1 coordinate 389,349,721, forward strand.
GGCTCTGCGCTGCTCTGCTCTCCAGGCTCCCCCGTCCCTGGAATGATACCAACCTCCTAACCCCCAACTTCACATTGGGCACTCCTGTGGGATAGCCTCTGCCCCTCACTCTGGGGCAGGGCATCGAGCGAATCGCCTGCTTTGGGGTCAGTTCATGGCTACTGGAACTCCCAGAGGGGGATATTCTTTCTACCACTGCAGGTGGGCACCTTTTCTGCCACTTAGAGTCTTAGAGAGTTGACTAGTTGCTCTGAGTCACACAGCCAGCCAGTGTCAGAGGCAGCACCTGAACCCAGGTCTTCCCGGTGTGAAGGCTCGCTCTGTATGTTACCCCACACTGCCATCTCGAAACAAGGGGAAACACATAAGCACCCCCACTTATGGGGAGCCCCATTCCTCTTCATTCTGGGGGGTCACTTTCAGATAAACACAGCTCTTCCCTAACAGGAACAAAGTCTTCAACTTCAGAGAAATGTTACAGGCTCTCCGTGACCTTCGCACTGTCACAGAGCCTGGATTCAAAGTCAAGGCTCCTGTCTCCCAGGCCATTGTTCTTTCTACCTCATGGGATCCCTGACTTAGAGGAAAGAAAGTCAGGAGACATAGGACTTAATTCTGGCTCTGTCAGTTACTAACGCTATGACCTGGGCTCCAGTGAACAAACTGTAAAATGGGGTAGTAATGCTTGCACTACCTGGTAGAGATAGCCCAATTCTTAGGATCTCTAGCTCCCAGGGACTTTGGGCTTTTATCTAACCCAGTCTCTTCATTTTCCGGATGAGGAATAAGGCCCCAAAGGTCAGGCCACATGGTTGTTTTGAATAACAAATAAGATAATGCCTTATAACTGGAACACCCGACCTAAGTTAAAAACGGGCTGTTCTTCAGCTAAAGAAACCAAGCATGAGATGAGGATGAGGGCTTTTCTATGCCTGGGGTGTGGGAAGTTGACCAATTTCCTGAAGAGACAGAAGAAGTACGGTAGTTCCTCTCTAGGCTACCACACATTTTATATCCTTTTTAAAATAGCCCTTCCCACCCCCAATATCCTTATAAGCAAAACAATCAATTGGCAATCATTTATAAAGTACCTACTAAGTGCCAGGCACTGTGTTGAGGGAGACGCAAAACTGAGGTGGTCCCTGCCCTTTAGGGGGTTTACATCCTACAAGGGCGAGACAACAGACAAAAATACAGGCTACAAAAAACCACCAGTAATTAGGAGTTGAAGAACTAACGACTGAGGGAATTAGGAAAGGCTTCTTGAAGTAGGTGACGTTTGAGATGAGCCTTGAAGGGGCCAGGAGAGAGAAGTAAGGGCTGAAGGCGCTCCAGACACATGGCAGCCTGTGCGGGATGGCAGCCCTCTCTCTGGAGCACTGGCCTTGCACTGCAGTGAAACAAGAGCCTCTTTGTCACACTTTCCATCCTTCCAGTGTTCTGCCCCTTACAAAGTGGGGGTGGGAAGTGTGGGGGGGAGGGGTTTCAGGAAAAACTGGCCTTAGACATAGATACCTGCGTGGCAACTCCTAAAATCAGAGAATCTGGAGAGTTTCACCTTTGCTATCTAACAGAGCTGGGCCTTTTAACTCAGGGTCCATGAACAGAATTCAGGGGGTTTGTGATTTAAGCAAATGTTTCAATAATTTTATTTCAACATAATTGGTTGTTTGATGTATGCATTCAAAAACGTCTCTGGGAAGGGGTCCATAAGGGTTTGCTAGTGTCACTCAAGTTCCTAACTGAATACCTTCCACAATCTTTGTGATTCTCTTCTTTAAATAAACAGGAGTTAGTAGAGACATTTACCCAATGCCCAGGCAGGACAGAAAGGATTAATTCTGCCCTGGTTGGAAAACCCAGTCACGCAAAGTAGCATGAGTCACATTAGTGAGAAGAGGGAGACAGTGCCCCTATTACCCCTTCTCTTTGAAGTTAATGCTTCCTTTTGTTTTATTTTGTAGTTTGTGGGTTTAGAAGACCCAACAGGGGCAATGTGGATATCTGATGAGGATGAGAAGGAACTCTAAACCAACCATAATAGTAGAACCACCAGCCACTCTTTACAACAGGAAGAGCTCAATTGTATCATTAATGGAAGATCTAGAGGGAAGTGGGTCTCTGGAGCCTCAGCCTGAACTATTGAGGGCTATGTGCAGCTGGCAAGAAAAAAAACCAGCCCAGAACCCATCCTGGAGGATGACCAGAGCCCGATTTTACTTAGCTCGTTTGTACGGCATCATTCAGGGCACTTGGGATCTTGAGGTCCTTTGCTTCTACCTTTGCAATCACTGACTCTCTCTGACCTGCAGCTCCCAGGGTGTTGGTGTTGGGGTGATAAACACTGAGCATAAGGGAAGCATCCTTTTGGAGTTCTTTTTTTGTTCACTTACATGATTACAGTACTGTTTAAATGGCAAATGTAATTGGCCGCCATAGTTAGAAAACAGAATGTATTGGATAATCGAATATTTGGCCTGGTAATCCATGGAAAGGGGGTATGGGATGACTAAATGTTGAATGGGAACACTGATAAGGCTGATCATAATCAGACCTTCCATTGGAGAGTCAGAAGGAGCTCCAGGGTCATCGTGATGAACACGAATTATCACAGTAACGTACAAACAGGGACGCTTCCCTTCAACACAACGCGAGATAAGAGAGGACACAATAGCACTTCTTTCTGGGGTGAAGTAATCGACTTCTATTTCTGGGGCGAAGCTGAACCCTGCCTCTGCTGACATCACCCATCCTCTTCCCCAAAGTCTGGTAATAATGGAAGAGAGCTCCATTCTGGGAGCCAACGGGAAGGGGCTTGTTCCTACAGAAATTTGAACACAGATCCAAAGGCAAGTCAGTTATCCTTGCAGAACCTCACGTCCCACTCAAGATTAATGCCAACAACCACCTTTTAGGTGTGTGGAGCAAGGGAGCAGATGCCCAAGGTTAACACGCCATCACTGGCTTCAAAGAAAGACCACTTGGAGATCATTTTAAATTAATCGGTTTTTTTAAAGAAAATTAAACTCATATTCAGTGGCTTCATGTTAAATTCTGGAACACCCAAGCAAAATTTGGCAAAGATTGGCCCTCCAGGCCACCGCCCCAAGAAGTACCCTCCCTCTGCGGGCTCCCGAGGGGCTGGTAGGTGGCACACTCCCATGCATTTAATACAGATCAAGAACTGTCGACAACAGTCTAGCAGAAAAGACTGATCACTTTTTTCCTCTGTGGACTTTGTTGAAGAGCAGCAAGGACGGCTTTGGAGGAAGAGTCAGAGAGGAACAAGACCCTCCACCACTGGCTCTCACAGGATCTGGTGTCACTCCTGCCCGATAGCTGTTTGGCTTGGATGGGCTATGCACAGGGCTGTCTGGGGTCCCCGCCACAAAGACACCACCTCTACAATCTGCACACGGGGGAGTGAGGTGACAGACACCATGGGAAGGACAACAACCGCCGCCTCTGCCACTAGAGGTTGGAGCAGCTGACAGTCAAGCATCCCAGTTTCCAATGCACAAGTCCTTGCTAGTGGCACCTTTGACAAAATCCCCTGCCTGACAATATTTTTCCAGTCAGGTACAGAAACTGGGAAAGCAGCCAGAGTCCTGCCAAGCCAATCCCTGATAGTATAACCAGAAGTTGCAACAATGCTCCCCATTTGGCTCCATCTCCCTGAGGTGCACGACACCTTGAGATAGTACACGCTCAGGATGCCAGCTTGGGCAGGCCATTGGGGCCCAGGAGCTGCTGCTGGGGATCTTCCAGGACCTGTGGTCCAGGCCCCACCTGTAACAGAGAAGTTCAATGCAGGATTACATGGACAGGCAAGAATTTCACTTAACTAAGCCTTTTCCCTGGGACAGGAGGGAAGGAGCAATATGGGAGGGTCAAGTTGTAAACTCTCGCCTATTCCTTCTAGGAAGAAAGATATTAGCCCAACACAAGATGGCCATTTTGGAATGTTGGCTTGGCTTGGGTCCAGTTCTCCAAATCCTTGGCCAAAACTCCTTGGGAAGTTTTTCTTCCTCCTCTGTCTTCTTTGTTCCACAGGTTCATCTGCCTGAGGTCTACTGTGGCTTCACATTTGCAGCACCTTTCCCGGCAGCAGCCTCCCACCCCCTCAGTGATGGACAGGGGAAGTCATCATGTCACATGCATGTCATGCAATTATGAACATGTGATTTGCAGAGGAAACATTGGCAATACCTGCTTTTGGGAGAAGGCAGCACCCTGGGTGTTTGTACTTCCCCTAAATTGTTACTACACCATGGCCAACTGTTTAGTGGATGGCAAGGAAGGAAAAGTGGCCTAACAGCCTTGGGGCAGGGGGAGGGAATCCATGCATAAGGAACTGGGGACCTCTGAAGGTGAGAGTAATAAATAGGATGACTATTGTGAAAAAGGTGGCCTCATCACAGGGGATGAGTATCTGGGGAAAGAGAGTGGGCCTCCTGTCCTGATCTTTGGGGGCTTCCCTGGGGATCAGGGGGAAAGCAGTTTCTAGGCATTACCTGAGTGGCAATGACATATCTGATTCCTCCAGGAGACGGCTCCACGGCCAAAGCAGATTTTAGCTCTTCTGAGAGCTCAGCAGGCTCTACTGCCAAGCCTTTCAGGAACCTAGGAGGAAAATGACCAGGAAAACATCACCCTCTTTGGAGCCAGTAGCCCCGAGGCAGCACGGATGAAGGAAATGAACAGATTTCTGCCCATTCGTGCCCATCAGTACCATTCCCCTAAGTGAGACAGGATCCTTTCAGCCAACCCATTCAGCACCCAGAGACCAGCCTCCTGGCAACACGCCTCTTGTGCTTCCTGAGTCACAGGCTATTGCTGGGATTGTTATCAGGGAGGTAGAACTTTCCAGAGCTTGTGTTCCACACACATGCCCTTCAAAAAATCTACATTTTTTTTTTAAAGTCAGTGCTTTCTATCCAAAATACAATGATTATTTGCACAACATTGTGCAGACTGGAGCCATGAACCTGAACCACATACAGCTCACTTCTATAACAAACTCCACAGGAAAATTTCAAAGCTATCCCTTTATCTTCCAAGACACTGCTTCCTTCTCTCTTCACCAACCATATACACAGAAATTAGTAAGGAGATGTGAGGAGGAAAGCCGGGAGGGGATGATGGAGACTAGGCAGTGCATGCAGAAGCACTGGCAAAGGGGCCTCCATCAAACCCCAGCTCCTTTGCTCCATCAAGAACATTTCTAAGAGTCTTCCATACTCCTAACTGTACCCCACAGTCAGAATTTGGCTCCTTGGGAGTCTTGAGTGGTGAGTGGGCTACCAAGTGACACCATTGTCCTCTCTTCCCTTCCTCCCAGACCAGCTTCCACCTAGGCTGGCACCACCACCCACTCTGCTCCTGCCGTCACCACTAGACTCCCATAACCAGAGTACTGGGAAAGCCGTGGAACAGCTCTCTTCTCTGCAAGGACAGCTGGCCTCAGGAGGCAGCATGGGCAGGGGGTGGAAACAACACGCTGGGCTGGGATGCCCACTCTCATTGCAGGCCTCTTAGGATAATCAGTGGTGGTACTGGATTCTGAGAATGCTGCCCACCATCATTAGACAAGAGAGTTCTAATGGTCCTAAAGTCATAATCCCCATCCCAAATAGCGAATTAAAGCAGGTGATGGACTCAGGGATTTTCAGTTTAACTTTCTGGTGGAAGCAGATACTATTCCTCTTTCTTCATGCCTCAACAAGTACATAACCCACAAGCCAGCCATAGCCAGCCAGGAAAAGGGAAAACAGAGGAAATGTTGATATGACTCACTTGTCTCCATTCATCTCTGGGGGGAAGATCTGTTTTATGACAGCGACAAATTCAGCCACTGTGTCTTCCAGGGTGAAGATCACGGCATTGGGACCGGCATCAAAGGTGTACGCCACCTGAAAAGCAGGACAGTGGACATGGATGTGCCTGTGACAGCCCCTCTGCTCCCAGGCCACCAGTGAGCACAAGGAACTCTCAGGCTCCCTAGGGCCTCGTCCTGAAAGCATCAGAGCCCCAACTTCCCTAAGAGAGGCCCGAGGGCCACCAAGAGAGCAAAGGGGTCTCCCTCTGCCTCTGAAGTCTAATGGCATAGGAAGGAAGCGCAGCACCAATCCACACTGTGTGAGGGGCCAAAGGGGGAGACTGAAAAGTTTACAGATCCTGATGTTTTAGAGATGGAAGAGAATCAGAGACTTCATTCCCCATCAACAGAAGGTGGAGAGGGATCCCAGAAGCCTGGCAATGGGCACGCTCTTTGGTCCTTCCACAATCTCATCCCCCCTTCCACATACACTTCTTCTCCCTTCCACCTTCCTCAGCTGTGAATGCCACACAGGGCCCTAGGGCAATGGGGCCAAACTCAGTCAGAAAGGTATTCCTGCTGGCCACCAATCCACATCTCCTGTGAGTTCAGTTGGGCGTCTGGCACCTCAGCTCACAAAGAATCAAAGGGCATCAGGTGTCAAGGTTCCACACAAGTAGCTGCCACACTTTACCTTAGTCTTGCCGTAGTGGGCATTGAAGCAGTGGACCAGGCCGATGATCTGCCGAGATGTGTCACTGAGGTAACAAATGGGAGGGAAGGTGTCCAGGCAAGTGGCATGGAATTGGTTGCTGTCCTTCATGGTTAGCTGGCCAAACCCCTCAAAGTCCCGCTCCTTGATGCACCGCACCATCTCTGCCATCCTCCCTGGCACCACAGACTCAGCCCGAAACTGCAAAGTGACAAGCCAATTTTCCAGAATCATCAGACTATCAAGGGAAAGGAAGGTGGGAAGGAACACGGATGCTGATCTGGAAGCCCATGGGTGAGGGGAGAGAAGGCTGAGGAGTTCTAGGACCATGACTCTGGCAAGGCCTGGCTGTCCATAGTGTGATCTGGGCAGGCCATCACCGACCCCTCCCACTCCATCCACCTGACATCCCCAGGGCCGAGCCTTACTTTGAGCAGAGGGCTGGTTTCTACGCTGGTCTGCATTCCAGCCGTACTGGCCACTGGTTTTCTTTCAGCACTCACCTAACCCAAGAAAGAATACATTAAGTACCACAGGGCAGCCACTTCAAGAGAGTACATCTCACAGCACTACCCAAACCAACCCTCACAGGAGCTCTGCGAGGTAATGAATGCTGTGCTACGTGCTGGAGAAAATACAGATGGACTAGAGGCCTTCTAGGAACTCAAGACAAGACTAACACGCAGGAAACAACTGCAAACAACCCAAGGCAGACTATCAGAATGCAGAAGAGTCTTGTGACCCTCTGTCCCTGCATTCCCCTGAGGCTTCCCCAGCCAAACCATCCAGAACTGCTTAGGCCACAGACCCCAAGCATCTCACGAATCCCAGAGTCTCCCAGGCCTCCTCCCAGAAGCCCAGCCTTCAGAATGGGAATCCTGTCGGCGAAGCTTTCATCTGCTCCCAAGCCAGGGCCCACTCACCACCAGAACAAGCACTCGGAGCTCTGGCCAATGGGACTCTGGTGCAACCTGCTGGGCGATGCTGTCCTTGCCATCAGGCCTTTCTCCCATGTGCCACTGCACGAAGCCACCCAACATGCTCCGGCAAGCACTGCCCGAGCCTTGCCGGGCCACTTCTGAGAGCTCACTCTCGACTCCATAGAGCTGGGCCAGAGTATAGACTATGGGCAAAGGAATGGGGAGAGAGAGAGATGAAACACGGGAGGAAAAAAGGAAGGGTGTTCAGAAAACAGCAGTATCTGTGATTAAAAGATGGTTAATGTGAGGTGGGCCTCTAGTCAGCTCCCCAGGCCCTCATAGCTTCCAGAAGCCAGGAGCTGCTGCTGATCCAGCAGACTGCCTCCCACCCCACAAGTCTCGGACCCTTCCTGGTCGGGTAGGCTGATCTGAAGACATTCATAATGGGCCCCATTTCCAATACTACTCACCGAGGCAGGCGTACCCCGCTGCTGAGGAGGCCAGGCCTGCTGCTGTGGGGAAGTCATTCACGGAGGCAATGTGCACCTTGTAGGAAAGAGGAACAGAATCGCCATCACTCCCGCTCCTCCTTTTGCGAGCTAGGCGACGGACTGTTGGGGAAGAGAGAAACGAACAAACCCCAGGGGCCGGGGCCAGGTTAGTCCTTCTGTCACTGCCTCTGAGATGGCCTTCACCTCCTCTCTCTGGAGCTTGTTAGTCAGGCTATCTTCTCATTAGTCTTAGAGCATAAACCACTGGTCTACCTTTCCTCATCTTCCCAGCTCACAGCAGAGGGCCTAGCGCAGAATGGGTACTTAATCAATGCTTGTTGGGACCGACAACAAGAGAAGGGGGACAGCCCACCCAACTCCTGGTACTACCGTGTCCTTCAAGTGCTTGTGCCAGTAACAGAAAATGAGAACTCCCAACACTTGGGAAATCAACTGATCCACAAGGATTTGCAAAAGAACCCTACATGACAGGTACTGCATTAAATCCTGGGCTACAGATACCAAGGAAAACTACCCTGACATCCTAGAACTGGAGGCTAAAACAGAAACTGAAAGAATCCACCCATCTACCCCTCCAAAGAGATCCCAAAATGAAAATTCCTAGGAATATTTTAGCCAAATTCCAAAGCTCACAGATTAAGGAAAAAAGACTGCAAGCTTCCAGAAAGAAACAATTTAAATATCATGAAGCCAGTCAAGATAACATAAGATTTAGACCTTCTATATTAAAGGATTGGAGAGCACGGAATAGGATGTTCTAAAGGACAAAGGAGCTAGGATTACAACCAAGAATCCACTTACCAAGCATAACTGAGCACAATTCTTCAGGGGGAAAAATAGAGATATAATGAAATAGAAGACTTGCAAGCATCCATGATGAAAAGACCAGATCTAAATAGAAAATATGACTTCCAAATGCAAGACTCAAGAGAAGCACAAAAAGGTAAACAGGAAAAGAGAAGTCATAAGGGATTCAATAAGATCAGACTGTTTACATTCCTACAGGGGGAGATGATACTTGTAACTCTGAAGAACACTATCATTCTTAGGGCAGTTAGAAGACATAGGCAGAGGGCACAGGTGTGAGTGGACCATGATGGGATATCTAAAAAAATAAAATTGGGGAGTGAGAAAGAAGAATGTACTGGGAGAAGGGGGAAGGGAGAGGTAGAATGGGGTAAATTATCTTACAGAAAAGGCACAAAAGAGCGTAGAGGGGAAGATGAGGGGGGTGCACTGGATAATGCTTGAACCTCACTCTCATCAGAATTGGCTCAAAGAGGGAATAACATACACACTCAATTGGGTATAGAAATCTATCTTACCCTACAGGGAAGTGGGGGGCTGACAAGAGAAAGGGTTGGGGGGACAATAGCAGGGATTGTGTATCAGGGGAGGTGGCAATCAGAATCAAAACACTTTTGAGGAGGGAATGGATGAAAGGAGAGAGAGGGAGAAGGATAAACAAGGTGGAAAGAGGATGGAGGGAAATACAGAGTTAATAATCACAACTGGAAAACTTTTTTTTACAAGCTTCTCTGATAAAGGCCTCACTTTTCAAATATATAAAAAACTGAGTCAAATTTGTAAAAATACAATTCATTCCCCAACTGATAAATGGTAAAAGCATATAAACAGGCAGTGTTCAGATGAAGAAGTCAAAGTGTTATAGCCATAAGAAAAAATATTCTAAATCATTGATTAGAGAAATTAAACCAACTCTGAAGTACCACCTCACACCTATCAGATCAGCTAATATGACAGAAAAGGAAAATGACAAATGTGGGAGATGATGTGTGAAAATTGAGACACTACAGTTTTATTGGTGGGGTTGTGAACTGGTCTAACCATTCTGGAGAGCGACCTGGAACTATGCCTAAAGGGCAACCAAACTGGGCATACCCTTTCATCTAGCAATACCACATCTAGGTGTGTATCCCAAAGAGATCATAAAAAAGGGGAAAAGACCCACATGTACAAAAATATTTCTAGCAGTTCTTTTTGTGCTGGCAAAGAATTGGAAATTGAAGGGATGCCCATCTACTGGGGAATGGCTAAACAAGTTGTGTTATATGAATGTAATGGAATACATTACATTCCATAAGAAATGACGAGAAGGACGCTTTCAGAAAACCCGGAAAGACTGATGCAAAGTGAAGTGAGGAGAACCAGGAGTATATTGTACACAGTAACAGCAATATTGTACATTGATCAGCTGCAAATGACTTGGCTATTCTCAGCAATCCAGCAATCTAGGACAATTCTGAAGGACGTATAATGAAAAATGCTGTCCACCTCCAGAGAAAGGACTAATGGAATCTGAACGCAGATCAAAGCAAACTTTTTACTTTATTTTTCTTGGTTTGAGTTTTTTTTAATTTTTGTCTTTTTGGTCTGTGTTTTCTTTCACAACATGACTCATACAGAAATATGTTTTGCATGACTATGCATGTGTAATCTCTATCAGATCGCCTGCCTTCTCAATGAGGGGGGAGGGAAAGGAAAAGACTGAATTTGGAACTCAAAATTTTCAAAAAACAAAGGTTAAAAATTGTTTTTACATGCATTTGGAAAAAAAGAAAAGAACTGGAAATTAAGGAGATGTCCATCAACTAGGGAATGGCCAAACAAATTCTGGTATATGAATGTGATGGAATATTACTGCACATGAAGAAATGGCAAAACAGATGGCTTCAGAGAAATCTTGGAAGACTTGTATGAACTAATGAAGACTGAAGTGGGCAGTACCAAGAGAACAATTTACATAATAACCACAACAGTGTAAAGAAAAACAACTAAGAAAGACCTAAAATAAGGACTCTGATCAATGCAGTGACCAACCATGTTGAGTTTATTATACGCTTAAAAGGAATAGCAAGCTATACCTAATAGAGATTCTCAGTTTCGTGTACAATCCTCTTTTTTTGTATATAGAAATGATCATTTCTGGGTGTTTGTTAACTTTAGAATAAAAATTAAAAACAAACAAAATCCATCTACGTCTCCCTTTGTATATCTGCTGACCCCCACACCTACAGCTCTGTAGCTCCCAATGATTATGTACCAAAGTAGAGATCTGAGAATCAATGAGGGTGGCGCTGGAGGTAGCCCCAACAGTGCTCAGGGTTACTCACCAAGCCTTCTGCCACCTTACTTTAAGGGAGTTAGGAAGATCAAAAGCATCATCCATCTCTTCTAATCTACTGTTTCAGCTGGAAGACCCAGGTTCATTACCACTCCCCATCCCAACAGAAAACTAGGAAAGAAGGGCATGTGGCCCAGGGCCACAGGGACCAGCTTAAGATCTCAAGCACTTACTCTCTCGAAGGCAGGACTGTAACCGTGGGTGCCCCACATCCTCCTCCTTGCCATTCAGCCAGATTCGGTCCTCTTTGAAGTCCCGGCTGATGGCTGCTGTCGTGGTGGTTTTTAACTAAGAAAGAAAAATCAGGATCACCTCAGCCTTCAGGAAATAACAAGGAATTTATGGATAGCAATGTTAATTAGAACTGAACTCATTTTCCACACATCCAAGTCCATTTTAATACCTGTTACTACCCATGATCTCCTTTTTAACCTTTTAGGGAGCCAGATGTTACCCTTATTTTTCGGTCTTTTAAGATAATAAGTGATTTCCCCCGGCCCCAAGTTCAATAAGCATTTATCAAGCCCCTACCGTGTTCAAGGAAGGTACTGTGCTAGGTATGGAATGTTCAAAGACAGAAAAAGTTCCTGCCCCTAAGAGGCTTACATTCTACCAGATCTTGCACATACTCAAAGGGATCTATGATCCTTGAGGCAGTGTGTAGAGCACTAGCCCCGGAGTCAGGAAGACCTGAGTCCAAATTCAGCCTCAAATGCTTACTAGCTGTGTGACCCTGGGAGAGTCACTTAACTCTGACTGCCTCCCCGAAAGAAAGAGAGAGAGAGATAAATGAGGCAGTGTGGCTTAAGGGATAGAAGGCAAGCCATAAAACCTGAAAGACCCAGGTTTGAGTCCCACCTCTGACACCTACTGGTCACTTAACTACAAGTTACTTACCTTCTGAGGGCCCCAGACAACTCTCTAGGACTCTTAGTTGCAGAGAAGGTTCCAGCCTGCACTAGGAGAGGACCTTGCCTCAGCTAGGGAGTGCCCTATGACAATGAATCATAGGTCTAGTCTTTAAGTAAATTTTAGAAATCAGTAAATAGTCAGAGGCAGACACACTGACCTGCCTGGGGTTGTAGGGTAGGTGGTAGAGACCCTGGACTGGGTCCAATAATCCTACCTGCCAGGCCAGGGTTCTAGTACAAATGGTTTGGGTCCCTTATTTTTTAGCACAGAAATGTTGGTCCTGTGAAATCATCCTCAAAAGAGTCCTCTGGAAGGGGTCAGAAGTCTCGAACTCCTCCAGTGGAGGCTACAGACTGGGAACACTACTGTTGCCTCTTCTCTTCCCACTCTTCCCCAGGCAAAGTCTTCCATAGTACATGGCCTTATGTGGGATCTCGGCTCCCAGCTGGGGGGGAAGTCGATTATGCATTTGTATATACCTGATTTTGGTGCAGAGTGACACTCAGTGAGGAATTGATGGGCAAAATCAGTTTTTCATCACGTTTTCCCCCTGGAAGAGTAAGCAAAGCCAGATCACTGCTGTTACTGTGCTGAGGCAGTCCAACGGCCTGCTCCTCCAAAGGCCAGTTGTGCCCCAGGCCAGTCTATCTCTTCCCAGTCCCACCCACACCCACTCACACCAACCACCAGAGAACATGGAGTTCCCAGACCAGCAAAGTCCTTCCCCTCCCTTCTGTTTCAGTAAATCTTTCAAAACCCAGTTCAAGCCCCACCCCTTTGAGAAAGCTTTGCCAGACCCCTCTGCACCAGGAACAAAAATCCAGGTGAGAATCCTTTATCTTCAACACTTCCTAATTTACCAGTCTGCTACCTTTCACTTCCATTCCCCCCAGGCCACAGGCTGCCTCTCTTTGCTCATTTAAAACTCTTCTTAGCAAAACCTTCAAAGGACCTCAGTGAAACACACTGGAGTCAGACTTCACTGCCATTTACTTCAAAAGAGCCATGACTTCAGTGGTGTGAGGACTCTCTTCATTGATGCAGACCGAATCCTCACTACACCTTAACAGACTATAATTCATGAGCTCAGTAGACACTGGTGGCCCAGCTCCAGGCAATGCCTCTATGTACCCCAGACAACAGATAGACAGTGTGCCACCAGGACCTTACTAGGAGCCTGTTCAAACTGACAATCAATAATAACAAGAGATAGTATTCAAACAGCGGCTACTATGTACCAGACACTGTGCTAAGCACTTTACGAATGTTAGTTTATTTGATGCTCACAAGCACCCTGTTGTTATCTGTTGTGCTGTTAGTTTTTACACTTGAGGAAACTGAAGCAAACAGAAGTTAAGTGACTTGTCCGAGATCATGGAGCTAGTGAGCATCTGAGGATGGATTTGAACTCAGGACCTCCTGATTCTCGTCGAGGTGCTCTAACCACTGCACCCCCAGCTGTGCCAAGATTTTGAAGACAGCCTTTGAGGCAAGAGGGAGTCACTAGTTTACTAAGGGGGTGACATGATCAGACTTGTGTTTCAGGAAGTCACCACTGAGAGGCATCTTCCTTGGAGATGGAACCTGGGTTTGAATCCTCTAGTCCTAATTAATTAGCTGTGTGATCCTTGGACAGGTCATCTGCTGCTTCGGAGCTGTTTCCTTTGTAAAATGAAGGGGCTAGGCTAGATCAGGGGTTCTTGGCCTCTCTGAGTGTCATGGACCTCTGACAATCTGGTGAAACCTATGCACCCCTTCTCGGAATATTTTGGGGTGCACATTATTTATTTATTTATTATTAGTTTTTATTAAAATATTATTTTAAGCAGTATTTATTATTTAAAAAAAGAACGCTTTAGGTGCGTATTATTATTTTTATTCTTGTTATTTAAAATGTCATTTTAAGTATTACTATTAACATAAATAATGTTTTAGGTGCATATTATTTATTATTTTAGATCACTATTTAAATGTTAAATATTATCTATTATTAGCATAAATGATATTTTAGGTGTATATTATTTATATTTGACCATTATTTAAATGTTATTTTAATATTATTTATTATTAACATAAATGTTTTAGGTGCGTGGGGTTGTGTTATTATTGACATATTATTTTATATTAACAAAACTTTAATCAAATATTAATATTTTATTATTGAACTAAAGATGTCCTTCCCTCCCCCATCTCAGAGCACAGATCTCGGGCTAAGAGCGCCTGGCCTGGATGGTCTCTAGGTTCCTTCCAGCTCCAGGGTCGGTCACCCGGACCCAAATACCTCCGGAACCCGAAACTCGGAGCCCGGCTCTCGGGGGGGGGGGGAACGTTTCCCTGGACTCCCCCTCCCCGCTCCAGCACCTCCTTCCCTACTCACAGTACTTGATGACCGCGATGTTGGTGGGGGCGGTGCAAGTGATGGCGACGAGCGGTTTCTCGGAGGCCATGGCCCAAACCGAACCCCCAACCACGCACTTGACAGCCAGCCGGACGCACTCCACTCACGGGTAGCACCGCCAGCTCATGCCCGAGCCCTGAGTGACTGGCCGGCCCACGCACCTGGAAGGCCCCGCCCCCTTCGCTCACGCGCTCCGACGCCATTGGACTGTTCGGCAGCAGCTGCTTGCACCCTGACCAATCAGATTTGGGACAGGCCCACTCCGGATTCTCACAGCCAATAGGCTTGGATCGAAAGATAGACGGGGTGTTCCGCCAGCCCCTCAGGTGGTTGCTCAGGTTCGAGTAGGCAGGCTCTGGGACCGGAAGAGAGATGCTGAACACGGGGCGCGCGATGTCGCGGCGCATGCGCGTCGCACGACTGGCTAAGTCGGTTGGGCAAGCCAGGCTTTGCTGGACCGGTCTGCCTACTTCGAGCGTGTGTTATCACAGAGACCGGTGGCCTCCCACTGGTGTGATTTGTTATAGCGGCCCGTCTTCCCTTTTAAATTTTGATTGAGCGAAACTTAATCCCAGTCCGTCGGCTACCGTAATACTAGTAACATAGCGCCCCCAAATATGAGGAAGGGGTCAATGCGCGCGAGAACTTTGGGGTTAGGATTAGTCAATAATTACTAAGCGCCTACTGTGTGCCAGGCTCTATGCTAAGCGCTGGGAATACCAAAAGAGGTACAAGGCAGTGCCTGCCCTCAAAGAGCTTACAATCCAATGGGAGAAACAACGTGGGAACATACATACAAAGCCAGCTATGCACAGGATGAATAGAAATAATTAACAGAGGGTGGACTGGAATTGAGAGGCTGGGAAAGCTTCCTGTGTAAGGTGGGCACTTGAAGGAAGCCAGGGGGGTCAGCACTCAGAGCAGAGGAGGAAGGGCACGCCAAGCACGGGAGGACCTCCAGAGAGAATACCCAGAGCTAAGAGATGAATATCTTGTTCCTGATCCAGCCAGGACGCCCGGTCTGGTTATAACACATGGAAAAGTTTTTTTTTAGCCTTTGTTTTTCATTTATTGATTTATTTGTTTTGCCAGACCTGTGATTGCCTTGTGATTTCCTTGCGATATGTGCTTAATACATAGATTGTAGATCGAGAGTATGAAGGGACCTTATAGACCCAACCCCTACATTTCTTAGAATAGCTAGCATTTATTAAGTGCCCACTATGTACCCAGCGCTTTACAAATATCTCGCTGGGAAGTAGAGGAAACTGTGGCAGAAAACCCTTAAGTGACTTGCCCAGGGTCACACAGCTAATAAATGTCTCAGGTCACATTTGAGCTCAGGTCTTCGCCCACTGCTCTCTCCTTTGCACCATTTCACTGCTTCAAAAGGAGGTCCACGGAAGTTAAAGGATTTACTTAAAATAAGAGCTATAGGTAGTATATGAACCAAGGTTCTGTGATGCCAGTTCTCTTTGATCTGGTAAATGGAGGAAGTACCCACATGAACAGAGGCACAGATTTTGGACATTCAGTTCTCTCTTTTGAAGCATTTTGCTCACAGTGTCCTAAGAATGATAGTGACAGATTCCTGGTGACTCAGATGCCTTCCCAGTGGGAAGAGTGGACAGATATGATGCCAAGAAGATTAAACTAGTATTCAGTAGTGCTGGGATCTGCTTTGGGTAAGTCCTCCCCAGCCCCTCCAGCTTAAATTGTGTACTCGATAAAATACAGGTGTTAGTTCTTTCCAGTACTGACATTCTCAAATACTGTAAGTCTTCTGGGGACAGAAATTGTTGCATTTCTTTCCTGAGGTTAGAAAATGCCATCCTTTCTTCTCCCACTATTGTTCTCCTTTGCCACTTGACTCATGAAGCTGTCAAGGTGGGAACAAGCTTTCAGGGGCAGGGAAAGAAAGCATGTGGAGTGAATTCTGGCTGGGGGCAGGAGACAATTCTTTTAGTAGTCTTGTGAAAGTATTGCGTCCACTTTTCTCTTTAGACGTTGATCAACCCAACTAATTTCCCACCGCAAGATATTGTAGTATGATACATTAATTCATTTTTACATTCTGCAAACATTTGTTAGCTCCATACCACATTCAGTACACTGTCCAAGGTACCACAAGAGCTTGTTACAAGGAAAAATAAAAATTTCTGTCTCCAGGAATTACAATTCTTTTTTTTTTTCAGAGCCTCGGGATTAGCTTAACTGACTTCTTGCATTTCCTGAATTAAAAGTTATGAAACCAATCCTTCTGCTCCTTAGGATTGAATCACAGAATCACCTCTTAGGAGGTAGATAAGAGATAGGAATTGTACCTGTGATTGCATCGGCATAGGCCAGATGAGGACGTTTCTTGTAGTAGTTCAGGTTGGCACTTTGTCTGCAAAACTTTGTTTTAGAAAGTTACCTAGGGCACTGAGAGGTTTAGGAATCTGTTCAGGGTCACATAGCCAACATGGTCAGAGGCAGGACTTAAACCCAGGTCTTCCTGGCTCTAAGGCCCAGCCCATTGAACAACAGGATAGACTTGATTAACTTGCCCATACCTAGTAAATGCAAATTTGGAGTGACATCATTTGGAGTAGAGAACTGAAGAAAGTGTAAAGTGGTTTTTTTTTAATAATTGAAGTTATGGTTAAAAAAGAGGTTGATAACAGGTATTAAACTACTGTAAAGACATGTATGCTCCCTGTATCTCTTTCTAAGTGTGGAAAAAGTTGAATTAAGAGGGTAACCTGGTCTTGGTTTCTGCAAAGATTGGCCATGCTAGACAACAAGAAACAAAATTCATTTGGGGGAGCAAAAGAATTAGGATATCAAGGGAAATAATGGGGAAAGGTAGGAAGGAAGGGGCTCTTCTAGACATCAGGCTGTATTACAAAGCAGTAATCATCAAAACTATTTAGTATTGGTTTAAAAATAGAAAAAAAAATCAATGGAAGAAACTAAACAACGAACCCTCCGACTCAGCATTCAATGAATCCCAAAATGTAAATTACACAGAAAAGAACTCCCTATTTGACAAGAATTGCAGGGAAAACTGCAAAGGAGTCTGTTTGGCTGGCTGTTGAGAGTGGGTATGGGGACACTGGAGACTGGGACAGTTGCTGGGACCATGTAAAGAAGTTCCCCCAGTGGGTCTGGACCATTCACACACCCTGATTTCAAACCAAGCACTGAATCTCTTTGGTTTTTGTTAGTTACTTGTAAAGTGCTAGTCATTGGAGCAGGAGGATTAGGATATGAACTCCTTAAAAATCTGGCATTGTTTGCTTTTTAGACAAATTCATGTAGTAGACATAGACTCCATAGATGTTTCCAACCAAAACAGGTAGTTTTTGTTCAGGTCTAAGGATGTTGGAAGATCCAAAGCTGAAGTTGCTACAGAATTCCTAATCCCTAATTGTGCTGTAGTTC
This sequence comes from Trichosurus vulpecula, assembly GCF_011100635.1. Lineage (NCBI taxonomy): Eukaryota > Metazoa > Chordata > Mammalia > Diprotodontia > Phalangeridae > Trichosurus > Trichosurus vulpecula. The sequence goes on from NC_050575.1 coordinate 389,367,564, forward strand.
CACATTTCAACAAGATTCAAAATTCTGATGATACCTTCTGTAGACAATTTTGTATCATGGTATGTGGTCTGGACTCCATTATTGCTAGAAGATGGTGTTTCAACAATCCGGCTAGCAGCTGTTGTGGGGGTGAAAGCCCAACAACAAGAATGCTACCAGCATGCTGCAAAAGCACAGGTTCTTTTGATCTGCTTAACTAAGGAAAGCTACGTGAAGGGGTTGACAAGCTTACTTTAATTCAGCATACAAATATCATTCACTTAGTTCAGGGGAAAAAGCCAGCACACTGAACTTCAGAACAAATACAAACAAAGTACAAACATCAACAGACAGACCTTGTCTGATTCAAATCCCAATACATAGTTAGCAGAGTTTAACAAAGTCCCAGCATCTGGGTTACAAGCTGGAGGGCCCTTAGCTACAGCTGCCCAGAGTCTCTGCATCAGCACACCAGCACAAGTGAGAGCCCTGGGCAAACGGCTCTGTCCTCTCTTCCTATACGGCTTCAGATGTCATCAAACATCGTCTGAATGACCAGAACTTAGGCTACTATGATTGGCTCTTGAGTTAGCCCCACCCCTTGGTACCCTGGGAGCTTCACACCCACATAGGCGTAGCACCTAATAGGGGTTTGGGCCCGGGGCTTAGCACCTAGTAAGACTCAAGAGGGCATGGATCTGGAGTTAGCACCTCCTGTTAGCCAGCCCCACCTTGAGCCCCACCCTAGTCACCAAGCCACACCCACATAGGTTCTACACCTAATAGGGGTTTGGGCCTGGGTCTCAGCACCTAGTAAGACTCAATGAAATACACTGAATTACTCAAAGGAAGCAAACCAAACTCTTCAAGGGCACTTGTTGAACTAAGTGCTAAGAGCCCATTTTGTTTACCAACACAGATGGGTAAATGGCATGCTGATATCACTTCTGAATTATGAAGGTGGAATATTAGATCCAAGTTCTGGAACTTCTTTGACAGATGGTAGAAGAGAAGATTTTAAAGGGTAACTCTACCTGGAATGACAGCTTGTATTGAACGTACACCGTAACTTTATCCAACACAGGTTAATTTCCCCATGTGTACCATTGCGTCCATGCCCAGGCTCCCAGAACACTGTATTGAGGATGTTGGATGGAGATGATCCTGATCACATTCAATGGATTTTCCAAAAGTCACTAGGGAGAGCATCACAATTTAATAGTAGGGGTATTATCTACAGGCTAACCCAAGGGGTTATAAAAAGAATCATTCCAGCTGTGGCTTCCACAAATGCTGTTATTGCACCTCTGTGTGCCCGCCGAGGTTTTTAAAATAGCCACAAGTGCATATATTCTCCTTAATAAGTAATTAGCATTTAATGTGCAAATCAAAACAACTCTTAGATACCACATCTCTCCTGTCAGATTGGCTAAAATAACAAAACAGGAAAATGATAAATGCTGGAGAGGATGTGGGAAAATTGGAACATTGTTATGTTGCTGGTGGAGTTGTGAACTGATCCAGCCATTTTGGAGAGCAATTTGGAACTATAAAAATGTTCATACCTTTTGACCCAGCAATACCACTTCTAGGCTTGTATCTCAAAGAGATCACACAAGTGGGAAGAGGACCCATATGTACAAAAATATTTATAGCAGCTCTTTTTGTGGTAGCTAAGAATTGGAAATCAAACGGATACCCATCAATTGGGGAATGGCCGAACAAGCTGTGGTATATGAAGGTAATGGAATACTATTGTGCCATAAGAAATGGGGATGATACGGACTTCATAACAACCTGGAAAAACCTACATGACATAATGCTGAGTGAGCGGAGCAGACCCAGGAGAACATTATACACAACCACAGATATATGGATTCTGTGAGGACTAACCCTGACAGACTTTGCTTGTCTCAGCAATACAAGGTGCAAAGACAATTCTAAAGGACTCACGATGGAGAATGCGATCTACATCCAGAGAAAGAACTATGAAGTATGAATGCAGATTGAGGCACACTTCATGCTAGCCTTTCCCCCCCCCCTTTTTTTTCTTTTTCTCTCTTTTGTTTTTGTTTTTGGTTTGGGTTTTTTTGTTTGTTTGTTTTTTTGGTTCTGTTTCTTCTTTCTCATGATTCATTCCATTGGTCATAATTCTTCTCCATAACTTGACTAGTGTGTAAATTAATTCAATGCGAAGTTATATGGGATTCCATGCTGTCTTGGGGAGGGAGGTGGGGAGGGAGGGAAGAAAATCTGGAACTCAAAATTATGTATAACTGAGTGTTGTAAACTAAAAATAAAAAATTAAATTAAAAAAAATTAGCATTTAATGATATAGATGGGCTGTACACATATACATTTGAAGCAAAAAGAAAGAATTGCCCAGCTAGCAGCCAGCTTCCCCAAAATATCCAGTTTCCTTCACTGGCTAAACTGCAAGAGGTTTTTGATTATTTAATTAATAATGCCTCATTACAGATGAAATCTGTAGGCATCACAGCCACATTAGTGGGAAAGAACAGAATGCTTACTTATTTACAAACACTAACTTCCACTGAAGAATGAACAAGGCCAAATCTTTCTAAGGTATTAAAAGAGTTGGGCCTTATGAATGGACAAGAGCTTGCGGTTGCTAATGTTACAACATCACAGACTGTACTGCTCAAACTTCATTTTACTACTTAAGCACAATCTCTAAAAAAATAATATGCACCTAAACACATTTCAGGAAGGGGTGCATAGGCTTCACCAGACTGTCAGGTATCCATGACATATACAGAGAGGCTAAGAACCCCTAATCTAGGAAATCTTGGAATACAATATTCCAAAAGGCAAAAAATATAGCCTTAAAACCAATAATAACTTATTATACAGAGCTGAGGATAAGCCTATATGGAAAAAAATGGATGTTTAATAGAATAGAGGACTTCCAAGCTTCTGATGAAAAGACCAGAACCAAGTATGACACTTAAAATGCAAACACACTTTGTTTCCTTTTACAATGTGGCTAATATGGAAATATATTTTGCATGATTTCACATGTATCGTTGCTATCAAATTGCTTGCTTTCTGAAGGAGTGGGGAGGGACAGGAGGGAAAGAGAGAATTTGGAACTCCAAAATTTTTAAAATGATTGTGAAAATGTTTTTACATGTAATTGGGAAATATTTAGTGAAATAATAAAATATATTAAAAATTTATGTGGTATAAAACAAAATGCAAACATAAGACTCTAAAGAAACTCAGAAAGGTAAATACATTTAAACAATTAAAAATGGGCTGTAAGATGCTGGTATGCTGATTTTCTAATCAAGGGGAAAAAAACAATTGTCCCTTCAGAACCTTATTGTCTTCAAAGAGAATTTAGAGGTCCCTGAGAAAGGAGAATGGGGACTGGTTCTATTCTGGGTATTTGAAGAAAGGAAAGAGAAGAAAGGATAAAAGAAGGAATATGTGAGTGTAGAAAGGAAGAAGGAGGGGGCAGTGAGCATCAGGTGAACCTCACCCTTACCTGAAACATACAAAGGAGTGTTGAATATACCTTGCCTCCACCCCCCTTCTCTTAGCATCATGTCAAAATACATCAAATTCAACAAGGAAATAAGCAGGGACAAGGAGGGGAGCGGTGGGGGTTAAGAGAGAGGATAATATCAGGAAGGGAATAGTCATAAGCAAAACAAACTTCCTGAACCTAAAGGGGGAAGGGGGTGGGGAAGAATTAGAATCTAAGGAGGTGTATTAGATGGCCTCTTAGACAATTGGGGAATGGCAGAACAAATTATATGTGAATGTAATAGAATATTATTGCACCATAAGATAGTATGAAATAATAAGAGATTATTTCAGAGACCCCTAGGCAGTCTGAACTGATGCAGAATGAAGTGAACAAAACCAGAAGAACATTTTATACAGTCAACAATTTTTGTAACAAAAAACAACTTCAAAAGACTTAAGAATTCTGATCAAAACCCTGACCAGCCATGTCTCCAGAGTATCTATGATAAAGCATATTGTCCATCGCCTGACAGAGAGGTGATAGACACAAGACGCAGACATACATTTTTGGATATGGCCACTGTGTGGATTTGTTTTGCTTGTTTATATTTATTTATTACAAGGGGCCATTTTCCTTTCTTATTCTTGGTTGATTGGGGGAGAAGGTTGGGGGGTATTAGCAATAGTGATGTCTCCCCCAAAAGAGAGCCATTGTAGCATTTAAAAAACATACACATGAAAGAGAAAAGAAATACAGAAAATAGCGCAGACAAGAAGGCAATTTTGCAAGTAATGTATAGAATTTATTATATACTTTCAAATAAATAGAAAATGATGGGGGAGGGAAACACTAGTAGCTGGCAGAATTACAAAAAGCCTTCTAAAAAGATGCCATTTGGGCAAGATCTTGAAGTAAACCAGGGATCCTAAGAGGCAGAGTTGAGAATGGAGCACATTTCAGATTCAGAGTATAGCCTATGCAAAGGCAGATTGATGGGAGATAGAATGTTGTATGTGAGCAATGACTTTTTTCTAGCTATTTGTATCTTCCCATCCAAGGTTACCTTGTGTCTATTGTGTATGTTTCTTTTAAATATCTACTACCTATTTAAATATCTCTTCCTTGTTAGAATGTAACCTCCTTGAGGAGAGGAACCATTTTTCTTTTGTCTTTTTATCACAGTTCCTGGTACACAGAAAGAATAAATACTTAGAATTGATTGATTGAAAGCAGCTGTTTGGCTGGATCATACAGTGTGAGAAAGAGAGTAAAATGATAAGCCTTCAAAGGTAGATTGTGGCCACATTATGAAAGATTTCAAATACCAAACAGAGACATTTGTATTTCATCCTAGAGATGATGGGAAGCCACTGGATTTTACTGAGCAGAAGAGTAACATAGACCTGTGCCATAGTAATATCACTTTGACAACTGTGAGGAAGAAGGATGGAGAAAGGAAAGGCAAGCGGTGATGAGGGCTTGAAATAAACAGAGTGGGGGCCATATGAGCAGGGAAAGGGACAGATGTGGGAGATGTCATGGAAGTATGGCAGCTGATTGGATAAGTTGGGTGAGGGAAAGTGAAGATTCAAGGATGACTCTGAGGTTTACCCAAGTGATTAGAAGGATGTTGCTGCCCTTGACAGGAATAGGGAAGTTATAAGGAAGGGTGAGTTTTGGTGAAAAGATAATAAGTTCTGTTTTGGACCGGTCCAGAGAGAATTGAGAAGTTCTGGAGAGGAGGAGAGGAGATTGGTTCCCTATAGAGAGGCCATGTGTGTGGCCAGTCCTGTCTTCTACATGTAGCAGGTGGACAGAATGGGCACCTCAAGCCAAAGGCCATTCTGCTCTCCAGGGAGGATACTGGACTAGAATTACATCTTTCTGCTCCCTTAAATATTATTGGCTTGGGTGTATGATCAGGTACAATTTAATTTCTGACCACTGTTTCAATCATTAGGGGGAAGCAAGAGGACCCCAATTCAAGGTTTGATTCCCTTCCCACCAAATGCCAATTCCGCTATACATTATCCAAATCAATAGCAAAACATAAATGAGAGAATATATACATAGGAGAATGCATACCAGACAATACAGAGCAAAGGAGCTCTTCTATTGGGAATGAGGTCAGTCAGTTCAACCAAGAGAGTTCTAGATCTCACCCAAAGGGAAAGTCTGCAGTCTCTAATGTGGCACTATGGGAATAGGGACATGATGGAGATTGCTAGCTCCTCTCACATCTTTCCAGAATTTTTCCTTCAGCAACCTAAAGTGGAGTTGGCACCATCCATCTTCCCTCTTGAAGCTGGAAGCTGGAAGCTGGAAGCCAGAAGTACCTGAAAAGACTACAGGGCCTGAAGTGACTCACAAATTGAGGAGAGCTCAAAGAACATTTGAAGACAACTTGAAGAAGCCTTAAGAGCTTTCCTTTCTTACCACCTTGCCTCTCACACAGAGCAGGACACTCATCTCCATCAATGAAGAGAGAGTCCCATAGTAATGAACTTTGGGAATGGGTTTACGTATGGGATATTCTGTTTGAAATGTCCAATAGGCAGCTGGTGATGTGAGCCTGGAACTCATGAAAGAAATGGTATAGGACCATATATGTAGATCTGTGAGTCATCTGTGAAGAGATGATGACTAAACCCATGGGAAATTATGAGTTCCCAAAAGACACTGTAGGCTAAGAAGAGAATAAGGCCAAGCCAAGGACATAGCCTTGGCATACACCCATATGGCATACCATATATAGCATATGGATAATGATCCAGTAAATGAGACTGAGAATGGGGTTACACAGGAAATAGAAGAACTGAGAGAAAATAGTGTCATGAAAACTCAAAGAGAAGAAAGTATCCAGGAATAGAAAATTATTAATGACATCAAATGTTGCAGAGAGATCAAGGATGATTGACAAAAAGCCATTGGATTTGAAAATTATGAACTCATCGGCAACTTTAGGGAGCAAGTTTCAGTTGAGTGATGAGGTCAGAAGCCAGGTTGCAAAAAGTTAAGAAGTGAGAAGAGAAGTGGAAGAAATGAGAGTAGACAGCTTTTATAGAGGTTTGACTAAAAAGGGGAGGGGGTTAATATAGAATAATAGCTTGAAGTAGGGTCAAGTAGGGGAAGACCAGGTTATTTTTGTAGATATCAAGGGAAGTAACTAGCAGAAAGGAAGGGATAACAGATTAGTGACATGGGAGATGATTGTGGGATCAATCTGCTGGTGGATCAAGGGTACATGTAGCCTTGTTGGACCTAATGAGGAGAGAGAAGAGCCACTTTTTCATCAGAGACTGGGGTGAAGGACAGAATTCTAAGATGCTGAGAGGGAGAGAAGTGGAAAATTTTGTGGGTGTCCTTATTTTTTTCAGTATAAGGCAAGAGCCTCAGTTGAGAGATTAGAAGAGAAGGTAGTCTGGGAGGCTTGCGAAAAGCTAATAGCTGTTCTGGGGAGTCCAAGAGAGAATACATTAAGGAGGGGTGAAAGGACTGTCTTTCCTACAGTAAAGACTCAGTGAAATTAGATAAGATGAATGTGTAGAGGACCCAATCAAGATGGCTTCATGACTCCCTCTCATTCCCTTCAGGAGCTGTATAAGTAGCAGCAGCAAAGGTGAGAGCAGTGGGTATGATCCAGGATTGGAATATGATAAAGCAAGGGGCAAGAGATATGGGAGTAGAGGACAATGTGATGTTGAATTAGGTAATTATGGGCAGGATTAGGAAGCTAAGAAAGCGAAGCCCAGAGCTAGGGGTCATGATAGCTTAGGACTTATTATTTGTTAGTTTGTTTTGTTTTGAAATTTTACTCATTTTCTTTCTGCCCTTAAGATCTTCTTTTTTGGTCTATCTGTTTTTATTCAAGCCTTCTGTCCTGAATTTTTGGTGTTTTGTTCTTTCTCTTGTATTATCCAGGCTCATTCTTTGGCACCTACACTTCACCCTGCTGGACAGATTCCAAACATTGGGCATGATGGGAGTACTCAGACTCCTTATATGGGAGAGTATGGGGGGTCAGCTTAGTGCAGGCCCCTGCCCATCCAGAATAAACTCCAGAGGAAGAGGAATAGCTGGTTCTTCTGTCCCCTTTTCTTTGTCTGTTGTTGACTGAGGATTACAGAAAACTACTTGGGCATCTTGCTAGCCACATCCATAAATTCTGATTTTGGATTTTTAAAGCACGCACACAAATGTATTTAGAATTTGTTTTTGCTTGGTTGGAAGAATTTCAAAGAAGTTAGAAAATAGGAAGAGGAAAACGAACAACTAAATAGTAGGTACTGGGAGCTAACTATAAGAATTAGAGATTAAGAATACCATTCCACTATGAGCACAAGAAATCTGCCCAATTCAATCTCCAATTAAATGAAACAAGCTGTATAGACAGAATACATCTGACTAGGGAATGAGAAAACAAGTCTGGAAGCCAGATTTGAGGTCCAAGGTTAGTTTGAAGAAATGAGCTTTTACATCCACCTCCAGGTCATAACGTTCAATGCAGACACAGGAGGACTGGGGTTGTTCCACGTCCTATGTTGTGCATGCCTAAATTTACCCAATTAACTGTACAATACCTCTGATTTATTGAAGAAGTTGATGGGAATTTTTGTTTGATTTGTCTTATTTATGACATCTCACTGTATTCATAAAAGAGATAAATCAGATTTGCCCCCATGATAGTTAGCATTGGCTTTAATTTTCTTAATTTTTTCACTTTCATGACAATTTGTGAACTATATTATCCAGTAGGGGGTGCCAAAATACCATTTCCCCATCTTTTTAATTGGCCAAAGGTACTTCCGTGTTCCTTAGCTCTGTATAGATCTATACCTGGAAGGGCCCTCAAAGCGCATATAGTCCAATCTCTTCACTTTACTCATGAGGAAATTGAACTTCAGGGGTCATTAGGTGATTTGCCCAGAGTTACACTGAGAATATGTATTAGAAGTGAGATTTAAACCGAGGTCCTCGGTTTTTCTACAGTAACATGCTGCCTTCCCCATTCTTTAACATTTCTCTCTTGGACCACTCAGGGAAGTTGGGATTTTTTAAAGTCTGTTTGGTGGGGAGGGGACAGGGAGTGGAGGGATTACAACTGTGGATTCAGGTCACGTGGCAGTGTACATTCTCTCCCAGTTCAATTCAACTGCTTAGTCTAATAAGCATCATTGCCTCAGTAGTTTGGTAAAGTCTACATTTTGACAAAAGTATTATTTTTCTTAGAATCAATCCAGGAACCATTTATTAAGCATCTATTAACGTTCCACTGTTGTGTTAGGGCCAGCTAAACTATGATTGCCACAAAACACATTGTAGCTGCCACACTTTTTCATAAATCATATTAAGGATATGTTTGCTATTTATGCCATCTTTCCATTTGGGAACGTAAACAAATTGATATTGCTTGCTGGAGAATGTGTACATGCATATACATTTTTATACATAGCTATATTGATAAATTGAGGCTTCACAATATTAGGATCCTTGGGAAGCTTTTCTCTCCTATCATCCAGGCTAACATTCATATATAGATAACTCAAGTGAAAGCTATAAATCCTTAAAGCTAAGGCTCCATTGTCCTTTCATCAGAGGACAACATTCCTCTTGGTGGTGGTCAAAGCTATTTAGAGATAAAGAAGATTTATTAGGATACTCTGTTGGGAGCTCTTACTAATGGATTATTCACCTGCATTCCTATCCAATTTGTTGCCTGTAGCCTATCGGTCATTTGCTTTATATCCCTAAACTGCCAAAGGTGCTCCTTGTTTTTAAAAATCCCAATACTGTTTCTTTCAGTCTAAATTAAGTAGTTTCTTGCATTTCTTTTACAGCACCCTCTTTCCTACAGATCACTGATTTCTGAATCCCAAGCAGAAATAAGAAAGATGAAAATTTTGGACTTTATGCCTGCCATCTCACCTAGCCAAATATTCTCCTAGAATCCTGGGAACTAGAAAATAAATATCCTTGAGATGTATCAGAAATCAGCTTTTCATTGTCTGGAAAGAGAAGCTCATGAGCCATCATTGGTGCTGCTACCCTTTCTAGGGTGCTACCATTTATCTCATCATGATGCTGCTACATTTATTCTGTAGATATGTATGCAATGGGTGGGATTGAGGGTACTGTCTCCCTCACTGCCACTGCTGTGTGATTGTTTCTGGCAGATCTGTGACTAGAACCCAGATCTCTTGGCTTCCAACCCATTTTAGGATGCAAACTTAACTACAAGTTATGTGGCAATGTACATTTTCCTCCCCCAACTTTTGATTACACACTTTGGATTGCCTTTTGGGTTAAACACTTGTCCAGTGGCTTTTGTGGGGAGGGGGTGTTGATGAGGAGAGTTATGATTGCATCAGGTTCAACTGTCAGTAAGTCTACTTGTTCACACTGATTACGTGAGATAATTTTCCCTAACCTTACTTTCTCTTCCCTGTCCCCCACCCAGTGAATTCCTCTTCCCCACCTTTTTCCATTCTTTTCTTAAGATCATCAAGACATAACAGAACCAGTCCCAGGCCTTTTCTAATTGGACTCCCTCTATGATGATAGGAATCAGAGGGGACACATGTATCATCCCCCCATATTTAAATGTAAACAGTTTGTCCTTTTTTTCAATCCTTTATCACTTTTAATCATGTTTACCTTTTATTTTTCTCTTTATTCTTGTGTTTGAACTTGAAAACTTCTCTTACAACTCTAGTCTTTTCATCAGAAATGTTTGGAAGTCTTCTATTTTATTAAAAATCCATTTTTAACCATGTAGCATTATACTTAGTTTCATTGGGTAAGTTATTCTTGGCTGTAGGCTCATATCCTTTGCCTTCTCAAATATCATATTCCAGGGTCTCCATTCCTTAATAATGATGGCTGATAAATTGTGTGTGATCCAGACTCTGGCTCCTTGGTACTGGAATTCTTTCTTTCTGAATGCTTGCATTTTTTTTCTTTGACTTAGAAACTCTGCATTTTGGCTATAATGTCCCTGGGTGTTTTCATGTTTGCGTTTCTTTCAAGATGTGACTGGTGGACACCAAAAGAGACACTCTACTTTGTGCTTGAGTTTTGAGGCATAACTCTGCTGTTGCCTTCTGAATTTCCTCCTTTCTCCATACACAGCCCAGGACCTCCCAGGAATGCCACTCCCCTGTACAGATCTACTTCTTACTCCATCTTGTATCTGTGACTTGAAACTAAGTAGTAGGTGACAAAGCTACCACTTGGCACCTTTCCCTGTCACAGTGACCCAATATGGGTCTTCTTTCTCAATATGGTCCTCTTCTTTCTCATATTTACAGCCTCTCCTTGGGCACTGAAATGCTCCTCATGGGATACAAGCTTCTGGCTTGACCCCCTCAGTATACATGGAGACATGTCTATCTGTCTCCTTATGCCAAAATGGGCTGGACAAATGCTTCACTGTGACTTTTTTCCCCTTGACTTCCCCATCAGTCTGGTGCATTTTCCAGGTCTGTTTGGAGAAGTTTGTGTAGGGTAGCTTGACTGTACTCTTCTTTTCACTCTGTTATCTTGACTCCTCCCTTGTGCAACTTTTTCTACAGTATCTGGAACATGGAGTACATGGAGGGGAGTAAAGTCTAAAAAGTTTGGAAAGGTGGGAAGGGACCAGGTCGTAAAAGGCTTTAAATTGCAAAAACAGGATTTTATATTTGATTCTAGAGATAAGAGATAGTCACTGATGTTTATTGAGTAGGGGAGAGGTGTGACAGTCATAGACTCTCTGAAAATCACTTTGGAACTTAAGTAGAGGATGACTTGGAGTGGGAAGAGACTTACGGCTGGGGGGCTAATTAGAAGGCTATTGATATAGTTTAGGTGAGAGGTAATGAGGGGCTGTACTATGGCCATTATTGCATATGCAGAAAGAAAGGGATGTATATGAGACTTGTTGTGAAGGTAGAAACAACAAGATTTCACAACAGATTGCATATGTAGGGTAAGTGTGAGTGATCAATTAAGGATGATTAAGCACCTGGGTGACTACCTGGATCAAGTACCAGGATGGGCCTGCCTTCTACGGTAATAAGGAAGTTGGGAAGAAGGGATTGTTTGGGGGTGGGGGGAAGATAATGACTTTTGCATTGGGCATGTTGATTTTGAGATGCCTATGGGACAGGACATCCAGGTCAAGAAAGGCTGAAGTGGATGAGTAAAAGATATTATCAAAGAAATAAGTTAAAAAGACAGATATTGAGATTAAAGGAGAGCAGTTAGATTCCCATATGTTCCTCTGATATCCTCATATCAAGAGAAATTGAGGAGGGTTCCCAATGTGTTGGATGAATGTCTTGCATCAAACTTATGGAGGAATGTGAGCAAGAACACACAGGATGGCTGTGATCAGCATCACTGGAGGGAATGACAATGTCTATGAGACCATAGATCCCTTGGATCATTTGACTATCTTTTTTCTCATTTTTTCATCTAGTTTTGCATTTATTTCCATATTTGCTCTAGTCACTCAATGATCTAACTATAAAGTCACGATAGCAACAGGTTGATTCTGTTTGTTCAGCTATAATCAATATAATTTTGTGCTGTCATTTGGGGCATGTCATATCCAACACCTTATGATTTTTCCTCTCATCATATATAGGCACAAGGCTTCTGTGTAGTCTACAAGCCTTTAGCACCTTTTGTTTCTGTCTTCTGAACCATGTTTTCCAACATTTTTCGCTGTCCTTCCCTCTTCTTAGCTTTGTACCAAGCAGAGATAATCATCTAATTTGGAAGATGTTATTAAGTTCTTCATAGGATTTCTCTATTTTTCATCCTTTTAACAGATGTTAGCAGCTAGGCTGAAATTGTTTTGATTTTGCAAACGTTTTCCTAAACCATATAATGCATGATGCTTCTTGTTACTTTGGACCTACAGTAAGACCCGATTCTTCTAACTCCTTTCTTTACTTCTCCAGGGGAAACTTGTCAGCCATCCTTCCAACAAACTAAAACTTCCTTGGTTTTCTGGCTTCATTTATGACAAGAATGTCAACACATCCACTCATCTGTTGCTAGCAAGAATCTTCCATTTAGAGCACCCAATGGTAAGTTAATGTATGAAGATAATCGAAAAACTTTGTGATGTTGGGCCCCTTTGCTACTCTACCACTATTACTGGCAGAAGAAGTAGGAGGTGCCAAACAGGACAGAAGCCATTTTGAGTTTTTCTTTGTTACAAGGTGGTGCTGGAGGATCTGGATTCAAATCACATCACTGAATACTTACTGTCCATATGACTTTGGGCAAACAAGCCTCTTTGGTCCTCAGTTTCCTCACCTGTAATAAAAGGATTGGGCTAGATGGCCTCTGAGGTCTCTTCTAGCTTTAGACCTGTAAGATTCTATGTTCTTAAAGGTTGTCATGGCCAAAGAATTCACTACTTGGTCAGCCTACTGGTGGTGAACCTTGTTATACTTACCTGGGGTATTCCATAGGAAATTGACATGATCTGTGATCAGGACTTTACCTGAAAGCTTTCCAGTATGATAGAACCTACCTACCAGAGTTTATACTTTACTGGTATAATCTTTTTTTTAAAAAAATGTTTACTGAATTTAACAAGGTAATAATAAAATCATCCCGTATGTGTTTCCTTCAGAACTTTCTTTGTGTATATATTTGAATATTTTATTAATGCTCTTTTCTTTTTGAAAAATTTATTATTCACTCATTTTTAACATTCTTTTTTTTTTAAATTTTGAGCTCCAAATTCTCTCCTTCCTTCCTACCCTCCCCCCCATCCCTTGTGAAGGCAGGAAATTTCCCTGGTGTAATCTTCAAGTACCCAGGATTACTTCCAAACCATTATGAGGCATCAGAGTAGGATTTTATGGAAGTAATAGTCTTGTTGTTCAGTCATTTTCATCAGTCATGTCTGACTCTTCATGACCCCATTTGGGGTTTTCTTGGTAAGGATACTAAAGTGATTTGCCATTTCCTTCTCCAGCTCATTTTACAGATGAAGACATTGAGCAAACAGGGTTAAGTGACTTGCTCAAGATCCCATAACTAGTAAGTGTCTGAAGCCCACTTTGAACTCAGGAAGATGAGTCTTCTGACTTCAAGCCAGGTACTCTATCCATTCTGCCACCTAGCTGCCCTGGTAATTATATAGTTACAGGGGTGGGGAACTTACGGCCTTGAGGCCACATGTGACCTCTAGGTCCTCAAGTGTGACCCTTTGACTGAATCCAAACTTCACAGAACAAAGGACTTGTTCCTCACCCCTGGTATAGGACAATATATATAAGGGATGTCAGATAGCATGCTTGTGTAGTAGTATAGGAAAAATGCATCAATTAAGAAGGAAAACTGACAGTGCTTCATTGAATTGAGACTTTTGCTGGACCTTGATTTATGTATAAAATTTGTATCATCAGAAGAATTGCTTTCTATTATAATTCTATGTATTTTATTTCATGCATTTAGAAACATTACTTTAAGAAGGAGGCCATTGACTTCAGTTGACTTCCAGAGGCGTGCATAACACAAAAAGGTTAAGAATCCTCGAAATGGAGGACTTTCAAGATTTCTTATGAAAAGACTTCAGAGTTGAGTAGGAACTTTGAAATACAAATATAAGAATCAAGAGAATCCTAAAAAGGTAAATTTATTTGAGCAATTAGAAGGAGCGGTAGGATGACATAGTGCTAACATTCTAATTGGGGAGAAGAACAAGTGTCCCTTTAGAACTTTAATATCTTCAAAGAGCTCTGAGAGAGTTAAATAAGAAAAATAGAGGGGGGAGGTACATTGACTCTGTCCTGAGTGCTTTAAGAGAAAAAAGAAAAGGAATGGTAAAGGAATGGATATACTAGTATAGAAAGGAAAAAGAAGTGGATGGATCTTGATATTTCTCATAACTGGGGTGCATGAGAAGAAAAGCATACAGACATCAGGAAGGAGTTGGGGGAGCCAGCATCAGATGAACCTGGCTCTTATCTGAAACAAAGGGAAGCTGAACACAAACACACAGATGGGTATAGAAATATATCAAACACAACAGGGGACAAACAAACGGGGACAGAGGGATAGTTAACAGGGAGGAGGAAATAGTCACAAGTCAAACAAAATTCCTGGTCCTTGAGGGGGGATTAAAATGAGGGGAGAAAAGAAAGAAATAGCTTCTAAGGGATACCCATTAATCGGGAAATGGTTTAACAAAGTAGGGTATGTGAATGTAATGGGATATTATTGTACTGCAAGAAATGATGGAAGTGTGAACTGATTCAAAGTCAAGCAAGTAGTGAAGTGAAAGAATACTTTGGGTTTTTTTGTAAATAGTATTTGATTTTTTTCCAATTTCATGTAAAGATAGTTTTCAACATTCATTTTTTTATAAGATTTTAAGTTCCAAATTTTTTCTCCCTCCCTGCATCTCCAAGACAGCAAAGAATCTGATATAGGTTATACATATGCAATCATGTAAACATGTTCAGGAGAATAATTTATATAAGGACAACAACATTGTAAAGAAAATATAATGTGGGAAGACTTAAGAATTCTAATCAATGTATTGCACCAACCATGTCTCTAGAGGACCTGTGATGAAGCATGTTAGAGAAAGGTGTTAGAGTCAGGGTTCAGAAAGAGAAATACATTTTTGGACATGGCCACCGGATCCATTGTGGGGAGATTTATTTTGCTTGACTATGCTTATTTTTTATGATGCTGGGTTTTCCCCCTTTCAGTTTTTAGTTGGTGATTAAAAAAAAGACATGGGAGTTTGTTTTTTTAGTGCAAAAAAGTTCAGAAGGAAGCACAGATAAGCAGGACAGTTTTAAAGTAATTTCTGCAATTAAGCAAAAGGAAAAGGAACAAAATGGAGTTTTATACACAATTCTCTTTTTTTGGGTTCTGCTGTGTATCTGGAAATTCAATTTTTGATATGTGTTTAATGTCAGAATTAAAACACTTTTTTTTTTTTAAAAAAGAGAGATCATTGGTAACTTTAAGGAGAGCAGTTTGAGTTGAATGATGAAGGGGGAAACCAAATTGCAAAGGGCTGAAGCAGGGCGGGGGGATAAGTGAGAGGAGAGGAAGTGCTGCTGGGGTGAGGGAGTGGCCCCAGACTTTAGCAAAGGCTGGAAATCCCAAGCTTAAAGGAGAAAGGGGAATCCCTTTGTCCCTTGGCCCTTCTTAGGCCATTAAAATGTAGGCAATGTGAACAGCTTACAGTCTAGTTAAGCAAATGGCATAAACACAAAGTAATGTGTCAAGACAGAACAGGTAACAGTACAAAAGGTGTCACCAGAAGGTAGATGATTTAAATTGGTTTCTAGATGGTGTAGATCACAGGTCTCCAAAGTTGGGGGATGGAATAAGTGCTCCCTACTCCCTGGCAACCTGACCCCAATGGGTATGCGGTTAACCAATTGCAAGGTGGAAAGATGAGTCGCATCCCACCCTTCCTGAAACAGCCAATCATGGGGTGTGTCTCTTACACAAGCATGCCTGTCCTGATCCTTCAAGACTCCTGCATTCTGTTCCTCCCCCTTCCATGCAAGCTGCCAGCCTGCCCATCTGCTCAGCTTGTTCTCCTTTCCTCTTATCCCTGCCTGGTCTCTGTACACTGGGGCCAGTGACCAATGAATACGAGTCCTGCTTCTCCTCTTCATTTTTGGTGGGGCAGAGTAAGCTGCACTGACTGGACAGGTGAGGGTGACCTGTGAACTGCACCCTAGATCTCATTCCATTCTCAGTCTTCCAGACTTTTCCATCACTAACCCCATCCCTTCTGTCACCCACTACAGCCTTGATGTTGTCTTTAACCCCTGCTCTCCTTCACCTCGCAGATCCACATCAGTCATCAAAGCTTGTTCTTCCTGTGTCCGAAGCATCTCTTGTATCTGGTCTCTTTTGTCTATTCACACAGCCTCCACCCTACTTCAGCCTCTAGCCTGGACAATATTTTAATATTTTCCTAGGTGGTCTCCCTGCCTCATGTCTAGGTGATACAGTGAGGCAGCTAGGGGGTGCAGTGGATAGAGCGCTGGGCCTGGAATCAAGGAGACCTGAATTCAAATCCAGCTTCAGACACTTAGTAGCTGTATGACCCTGGACAAGTCATTTAACTTTGTCTACCTCAGTTTCCTCAACTGTAAAATGGGGATAATAATAGCACCTACATCCCATGGTTGTTGTGAGGATCAAACAAGATAATTTGTAAAGTACCTAGGACATAGTGGGTGCTTAATAAATGCTTGTTTCCTTCCACCCAGGTCTAATCTCTCCCATGTATTTGCATAGTTCATGCTGTTCCTTTTAAAAATTATCAACATTTCTTTATGCACTTCAGGGGTAGTTTCTTCCACTTCTAGATTCCATAAATAGTTGTCCTTAGATTAGCTTCATAATTTTCTCACTATAAGTGGGAACAAGGTATGTAGGTGCTACTATGATCCCCATTTTACAGTTGAGGGAACTGAGGTGTCTGAGGAGCAGTGGATTCTCAAGAAAGGATGAGGAGATTTCAGCCTTAACAAACATCAGAAGGTGAGGAGCCAATCCAAAGAAGGTCAAGCTGAGAATGAGAAGTAAAGATCTTTTCAAGTGGAAAGATTATGAAACTTGGCTACAAGGAAGGCAAACCAATGAGATGTTAATGACTGTTTAGGAGAAGTTTAGAATAAATTAGATAAGATAAATTAGAATTCTGGTCCCTGGAGAAGGATCAGAATTAGATAAATCCAAATGAGAGGCAGGCCTGTTCTTTAGGGACCATCAGGTTTGGAGCATAGGAAAGTTCACCTAGAATCTTTGTTCTTGCCTTAACCCATTTGGCAATGATTCTCTCCTTAAAATGCCACGTAACACTTATCATGTGAAATTGTGTATTAGTTAATTCCCTCTCCTAAATTATAAGGTCCTTGAGGGCAAAGACCATTCCAGATCAAAACTTTGTTCTCTTTCAGTAAGGGGGCGGGCAGGACAGGAAAGGCTGTCTTATGATCCAGACAAAGGAAGACAGAAGATCTACTACAGTAAGAATGTCTGTCTCTTTCAGAGAAACCAATAATCAATTTAATTATAAAAACAAAAGAATAAATTACAAATTTAGACCTTTTATTGAAAATGCTAATGCAGTAGGCAAGTAGATTGAAGTCCTTTCATGCACTCGAGTGGAGCCTTTGGTAATCCCAACACTGAGTCTGTTTGGAGAGTCTTAAGGAATTCTAAAACATGAATACCAGTGGAACCACTGGCCTACTCCACCTTAAACTGGAACCTCTAGCTCAGCTGTCTTTAAGTTACAGACCTTGGCACCTCTCCCTGAAATAGCTTATGGTGCTAGTGTGCAAGGAGGTTAGGGACCCTTCAAATTACATAGTGTGAAAGGCAAGGATCAGGAGCTATGGGGCCATTCTGTCAGCAGAGCTCAAGTATTAGAAGCTGCTCCAATGGAGGAATTTTACCCCAATCCATAGCTAGAATGTTCATCTTCCTTGATCTGTCCTTTGTCCTCTTTCCTCCCTTTTTATTTTCTCTGTATTTCTTCCCCTCCCCCCATACTCTCAAACCCAGTCAAAAACATATTTTGGACATTCTCCTATCAAAGCTCCTCTAAAACTTTGCCTTTTCCTATCACTTAGAGTATTTACTATCTAATGTTCTTTGCTTGTTTCCATCACCTCTCCATCAATCAGTATGATAAAAGAGGGCCACCTTTTCGCCATTACAATGAATGAACTGGATAATTTCAGAGGAAAATTTTTCTTGTTACTATTTGGTCATTTCAGTCATGTCTGACTTTGTAACTCCATCTGGGGATTTTTTGGCAGAGATACTGGGATGGTTTGCCATTTCCTTCCCCCAGCTCATTTGACAGATGAGGAAACTGAGGCCAACAGGGTTAAGTGATTTGCCTAGGGTCACACAGCTAGTAAGTGTCTGAGGCCAGATTTGAACTGAGGAAGAGTACTCTTCTTGACATCAGGCCAGGCACTATCCACTGCACCATCTAACTGCCCTATCAGAAGAAACTAGGAAGACCTTTATGGATGAACTAGGAAAACAATTTATGGAATAATAGCATTATAGAGAGAAATTACTTTAGAATGCTTTAGAATTCTGATCAACACAATGATAAACTGCCAATCCCAAGGAAGAAAGATGAAACACACCATTTACTTCCCAACAGAAGTGATGAAATGACATTGCAGAAAGAGACATACGTTTTTGATATGGCTAAAGTGGGAATTTGTTCTTTTGGACCATGTAGATACGTGTGAGAGATTTTCTTTTTAGTTTGCTTAATGGGAGAGACAGATCAATTTTTTAAAATACTTGTTACTTGAAAAATAACAAAATAAAATTCCACCCAACTTCGTTAGGTGATTGGAAATCCCATCTTCCCACCAAGGAGCCATCATATGAGGATGATGTAATCTCAGAAGAAAGGACAGACCAGTCTCGCCAGATGTAATTAATAAACTGTGCAGTACCCTCTGCATATTAACAATTTTCCAAAACAAGGAGCCGAAATACCATCATTTACTGTACACACATTGCTGTGGAAGCTGGTAAGGCATTACCCTGCCTGCTCCTCTCTGCCAGCTCAGCATTTGCATTGGTATTTTTATATTCTAGTCACTCATAGCGGAAAGTATTTCCCCCAGTGAGAAACACAAGTACACACAACCCACACACATGCAAGCGCACACATACGCATATGTACGTACTCGCACATAGCCTCCCAGATAAATATATCCTGGGCTTGATTCACTCCGTCTGTCTAAATATAGGAGTCTGGCTTCCACCTGCCTCGTGAGACTGTTATTGATGACTAGATCCCTTGCTGAAGAGCTAGCAGATTTCTTTCCAAGGATGGGAAGAAGTCTTAATTGTCCTATCCCAAGGGAGGAAAAAAATAAAATCATTATTTAATAGATCTTTCATTTTTACCCATGGTGAAGGAGAACCTCCTAATTTCTTTGCCCACCTTGTGCCCCTCGTACATACTTGGTATACTTTTCCTATGTAATTTCCATTATTACGCCTTTTCTCTCATTTTTCATTGCAAACTTTGAATCGGTCTCAGGCAGCATCACTGACTGTTGGCTGCTCTCTATATCTGTTGTCTTTATGGAGGCACAAGTGTTGTTCATTTTGTGGGATGAGAAGTGAGAGATCTGAATAAGTAGGAACAAGGAGATCTAGGTACTTCTTTAGGGCTAAAGTCATTGAACCATCCTTAAAAGAAATTTGAAGAATAAATAGCAGGAAAGGAATTGTTTCTCTCTGGCTAACTGGGAGAAGTCAGCGATGGAAAGAGGACATAATTCAACAGCCTTTCCCACTGTATTTAAATACTTGAGGATGCTAGTTTAAAAAAGAGAGAAATTTAAAAACAGAGAGGAAAGACAATATCAATTTGACATTCCAAGGGAATTAAGGCATGTCTCTTATCTGTGGCTATACATAAAGACTATAAGATTATTGGCACATAGATAGAATCAAAGATGGAGAGCTGGAAGAAATCTTAGAGGCTATCTAGTCCAACCCCCATATTTTATAGATGAGGAAACTGCGGAGTTTTTTTTCTTTTTAAATTATTTGCCCATGGTTATAAAGGTAGTAAAAGCTAGAATTGAAATCTAGTTTCCTTTGTCTCCAAATCCATGGTCTTTTCATTATACTAAACAGCTTAATTGGGATGATCAAATGTTAAAGTTGGAAGGGACCTTAGTTTGGGGAGTTGGGTTATCTTTTTTTTCCTATGTGTTAGAGGCAAGGGTCTGGAAATCCCACTCCTTCTTTCCCTTACATCATCCATAGTAAAAGAGCCCTACCCAGGGCTCAGCTGATGGCCTTGTAGACTGTTGCACGAGGCCCTGAACCAGAGCCAACTGAGATCTCAAATAGCTCAGCTGGCTTGGGGGTGGGGATGGGAGATTTATGAGAGTCAGCTCTTGCCTGTGGCAGGAAAAAGACACAACCTGAGTGGTCTGAAGAGCAAAAAAGTTAGTGTTTACATTTAAATTTGTCTTCATTATTTTTCTTAAAATTCTAGCGTTGAGGTTACTAGCATCATCCTTGTCTTACAGATGAAGAGGCCAAGGCTCAGGGGACTGAACTGACATGTCAACCACAAACATGACAGTAGGATTCATAGTGGGAAAGAAAAATTTAGTACTCTGTGTTTTAGACACAAATCTGCCAGAGACAAGTTGATTAAATAATTCTATTTTTAAGTGTCTCTGTTGAGAGAGAGAGAGAGAATCATAAGAGACAGAAGTCCATCCTGTCTTTGAAAATCTCTCTGTGTCCAGGCCATTTCCCACATACAATGTATAGGGCTCAAGAACAAAGTTAAAAGTCCACAATCAACATTAAACAGGAGAACAAAGTCTAGTCTAGTTTCGATTCATTGAACAGAGCAATAGTAACTTAACTTTCATCAAACCCTGTAAAATAATTTCCCTATTTCAGTGAAGGCATGGGGAAAGGGGCTACTGACTTACTTCAGTGGCTTAATCAAGTCCTCTTGCCTTGTCTGGTCACCAGCCTAATTCTGTCTTCTGGGGGAAGAAAGCTCATCAATGGAATCTGAGGTTTCCCTTTAGAAGTGAAAAGAATGTTTAAATAAGTATAAAGTTTTATATTCAAATGAGAGCAGGACTTTAGACAAAGACACTGAGAAATAGGTTGGACCCATTGAATACATCTGTCCCCTTTACAATGTATCTCCCCGCTTTTTCTCCAAAGTTTCCACGAAGCTGGAGGGCATTTCGAAGGTGAGGACCTGTAAAGGAGACAGGCAAACTATTGCCATGTGGTCTCAGCTCTGTTCCCTTCCTGATCTCTCTCCAATCTTGGCAGCCCAGGTGCTCTCCCTGAAATGTCCTGCTGTCCACATAGTAATGGAGGCCTGGAAACTTATATTGTTCCACTGAGCTTTGCCAGAGGGCTATACTTAGCAATATGACTAGAGGACAAGGGTGGGTTTTCTGGGTATAGCTAGTAATAAGGGAGGATTTTCAAGCTTCACCAAACATTTATTAAGAACATAATGCTGCAAGGCTAGGTACCAGGTGCTAGGGATACAAGGACAGTCAGTCAACAAGCATTTATTAAGCACCTACTGTGTGCCACTCACTGTGTTAAGCACTGAGAAGACAAAGGCAAAAAACATTTTCTGCCCTCAAGAAGCTCACAGTTTAATGGGGGAGACAACAAATCAATATATAAAAACAATCTATTGACAGGATGAATAGGAAATAATTTGGAGAGCAAAGGCAGTAAATTTAAGAAGAGCTGGGAAAGGCTTTTAGAAGACAAGGTTTTAGTTAGGACTTGAAGGAAGCCAGGAGGCAGACATGAGGAAGAAAGGCATTCCAGGCATAAGTGGACAGCCTATGGACCTATTGGTAAGTTACCGCAATTTTTTCTGTAAAAGATGAAGTAAGGTTCCCAGCTGAGAGGGTGAGGGGAGGGAGAGACATGCGGAAGTCTGAGGGATGAAGAGGTTTGGAAAAGCCAAGGTGGTGAATGGGATAATGAATTAATTGGAGAGGTGTAGAAGGATTGCCTAGCAGCAATGAGGGTCCAGTTGAGGCCATGTAACACAAATTTGTAGTAGACCTAGTCAGAACAGTTGTGCGATTTTCTCTACCTTCCTTCAGCAACACATGTATAGGATGGAAGGCAGTGGATGATGGGAGTGATACAAGACTGAGACTTGGCAGAGTACAATCATGATATGATAAGGGGGCAAAAGACTGGAGAAAAGATAATGTACTGGTTCACCAAGGGGTCAAAGTTGGTTAAAGGAGGAAAGGGTGGCTATTGCAGGGGTGATAGTCCAGGAAAGAGCTGAGGGGGTAAGGAGTCAGAAGTCGCGGTATAGATGAAGAACTGAGTTTGTTATTGGAAGGCAGAGGGAGAGGGGGAAGCCAATATTTTATGATCAGATAAGTTAATTTCTGAGTTAATGAACATAGAGGTGGTGTATTTGTGGGTGATGGCAAGATCAAAGGTATGACCATTTTTGCAAGTGGCTGAGGCAGGGTGGAGGAGTAGATCATAAGAAATAAGCACATTGAGGAATTGGGAGGTTAGAATGTTTGAGGGACTATCAATATGTATGATGAAGTCACCTAGCAGGCAGACAGGAGTTGGGGAGGAAAGAAAGATTGTGAGCCAGGTACTGAACTCTTTGAGGAAAGAAAGAAAGTACCCTAGAGGTCCATAGATGTAGGAGGATTTTGAGTGGGTGGTAGATGGTGTAGTGAATGAATCTCAAAGGAGGAGAGGTTACTGAGTAATGCTGATAAGGGAAGAACCCAGAAGTGGCAATGAGGAGCAAGGAGCATTTCAATTCCCCTACCTTGACCAATGAGCTACCAGGAGTGAGTGAAAGTGCTCCCAGGGCTAGAAAGGGTGACCATGGAGGTTATATCATCAGAAAGGAGCCAGGTTTCAGTGAGAGACAAAAGATGGAAGGGGTGAAAAAGAAAAGATTTAAGATGAAAGCAAGTTTGTTGCTTATGGAGCAGGCATTTCAGAGGGCATAGTGGAAGTTTGGTTTGGATTAATGAGAAGTGATGTTGAGGGGAATAGGAATGAGGAATAGAGGAGTAGAAGATAGGAAATGGGGTTGGATGGTGACCTACAGGGGTTCAGAATCACTGGAATGTGGACAGTGGGACCAGGTGGGAGTTTGTTAATAATTAAGTGAAAAATTTAGAGAGATTTTCAAAGTCAATAGTATTATGACCTAAGACTGGAGTCCTTTCAGAGCCTTGGGCAGTTCAGGCAAAGGAGCAAGAAACTAAAACAGAAAGAATGGTGATACTATCCTTCTCTAAGGAAAGAGACCAGGATGGAAAGTTGGTGGAATGATTCCCTCTCCCTACACCTCAGCCACAGGAGATTGGTATGGAGACAGGCAGGAGATGCATGGAGTATGATGGTAATGTACCCACATCTCTGCATCCTGTGCCCAAGGGAGGTTGGAAATCAGGCAGGAGACCTGTGTGGCATGATGGAAGTCACCCTCAAAGAGCTTACATTTTGGTGATATGCTTGGGGGGTGTGTTTGTGTGTTGTGTGTGTGTGTGTGTGTGTGTGTGTGTGTGTGTATGAGAGAGATACAGAGAAAATGAGATAGAGTGAGAGAGAATGAGTGGGAGGAGGGAGAAAGGGAGAGACAGACAAAGGGAGAAGAGAGGGGAGAAAGTTAAACAGCATGTACCTAGATTTGTGTATTACATACAATTTAAGGAAGGAAGGAGCATTTACAACCCAAGGGATCAGACAGAGGAGATTGGCAATGGGCCCTGGGCCTTGTGAAGGAAGATAAGAATTCTAAATGGTGGAGTTGAGGAGGGAGTGCATTCTGGACATTGGGGGTGGGGATAGGCAGGGTAACTTGTATTAATGCATAGAGGTGAGAGACCAAATGTTGAGTTTAGGAAGCAACTAGTTTGACAAAGCAGAAAACTCAGAATGTAATCACAAGCTATTAACAAGGTGTGAAATTAACTGTATTAATTATAAAGTGTTGGGGACAGCTAGATGGCACAGTGGATAGAGCACCTGCCCTGAAGTCAGAGGGACCTGAGTTCAAACCCAGCCTCAGATCCTCAACACTTACTAGTTATGTGACCCTGGGCAAGTCACTTAACCCCGACTGCATCACCCCAAAAAAAAGTGTCTCTAAGCCCTGATCTTTTTTTTGAGTTGTGTGGAACTTTCTCTGACAGCATTGGAAGGGATGATCACATTAGCTGACAAAAGAGGTAACCTCCAGAGAGCCTTTAAAAGATAGTTTGTGAGTTTAGGGGACCTTTGTGGAAGAGACTCCAGAAGAGGGAGTGGTGGTTGGGGAAGGAAGGGATTTCTTTAACTCTTTGGCAGTAGAGAAATAGGCCTGACAGTCAACAAACACTTATTAAGCCCCTACTATGTTCCATGCACTGTGCTAAATTAGGGATACAGAAAAAGACAAGAGAGACCCAGCTTTCAAGAAGCTCACACTCTAATAGAGGAGATAACACTCAGATGACTGTGTGCAACGAGCTACATAGAGGATAAATGGGAAATAATCTACAGAGGGAGGACACTAGAAATAAAGGGGATCACAATAGTCTTCCTGGAGAAGGTGGGATTTTAACTGGAAAGCCAGGAGGTGGAGGTGGGTGTGTGTGGGGGGGAATTCCAGCCCAGAACATGCCCAGAGTCAGGAGATGGAGTGTCTTATGTGAGTCAACAGTTGGGCCATTCAAAGGGCTACATGAGAAGAGAAAGAAGGGGCAGCTAGGTGGTGTGGTGAGTAGAGCACTGGCCCTGGAGTCAGGAGGACCTGGGTTCAAATCCGGCCTCAGACACTTGATATGCTTACTAGCTGTGCGACCTTGGGCAAGTCACTTAACCCCAATTACCCTGCTTTCTCCACTCCAAAAAGAAATAGAGAAGAGAAAGAAGTTTCAGGGCCTCTAGTACCAGAGTTGTGAATTGCCTTGGCACATACGGTTCTTACTCATCTCCTTCACTGCTGTTATATTCTAAGAACGTACCTACTGTTCCCATTAATGTAATGTGTATTTGTGTGCCCCAGGATGATGGAGGAATTTTTTGTAGCAATTGTTCCTACTATACAATCTTACTAAATGCCTTTGCTAAGAGCTAATTATATCTACTGGCTGATTGTTAGTGGGGAGCAAGCTGGTGGGGGTTTGTAAGCCATAGTGTTAGAAGAACAGCCTTATCTCTAGAATCCAATGTAATGGTCTCTCTTCTAGGGACCTAATTCACAAATTGAAGTGCAAGCTGGGGAAATACCCCAGAGGTGGTGCTACAACCACAACATAGAGAACCACCTAGAAAATCCATAGAAACTGTGGTATTTACAGGACCCACTGAGGTTCTTAGAAGTAGGGGAGTGACCTTAGCTGGTATTTAGCTTTCAGGAAAGAAGCTTGTACCTGAAAGGTGTAGGGGAGGGAAGAGGGTCTTGAAAGCCAAGGGTACTCCCCTTTCCCTTCCTGGTCCCCATCAAAGACACCTGGGATTTGTGGTGTGTTTCTATAGTAATGCTTCTCTTTTATGTGCTCTAAGACAGGTTCTCATCCCATCCCACCCCCAACATCCACTGGAGCTAGATATTCCTCCTGCTACTGAAAGCCTTTATTCTTTCATGTAGCCCAAGGCTCTTACTGTGCCCAGGTGGCCCTAATGTCATCCAGACCAAACTGAGTTCTCACTGAAACATCTTTTCTTTCCTTCCAGATTCCAAAAAAAGCCCCGGTCCTTACTCCACCTTCAGGTTAGACTGAACAGTACAGGCTGCTCTGGTAATGTCCCCTTGCAGTAATTTGAGTCACGAAAAGAATTTCCCTTCGAGAGTAAAATGTGAGCATGAGTGAGGGTCTGGACAGAAGGAGAGAGGGATTAAAGTGGAGAGAATAAAATGGCCCCGAGGGGAGGAAAAGAGCAAGTCTGTGAATTTATTTCACTAAGAAGTTTGGGACACTATCCCCTCTAATAAGAAGAGGACTGAGTAAGAAAAGCTGGTAGCTAGGGAACCTAGAGTAGGAAGACCAGAGAAGAGGGAGATATGGTAGGAGTCCCAGAGCTAAGAATGATCCAGGGAACTGGTAGGGAGGACCAATTGCTGTTGATAGCTTCAGTCTGGCTTACTCTAAGTGGAAAATCTCATTCATTCATTACATATCAATTCTCACCCTGGCTTTGAAGATTGGCAAACTTCCACCATCTCTCCTTACCCCCTGCCAACCTACCATCTACTCCCCTGACCTCCTTGCCAACCTGGAGTTAAATATAAAAAGCATTTTCCATGGGAAAATATTTGGCTTTATTTTAGGCCTGTGAAATTCTCCTCCTCCATGCCTAACAGGTGCAATGGCTTCATTTAGATTTTGGAGCCCCAAAATAGATCACAATTTACAATATAGCTTCCTTTAGGCATCTGGCCTCTATTTGTAATCCTCCTATAAGCCACCCCTCTCTTAGAATATAAATATTGCTTGGGCTTTGCCTTTTTGCTGGGGAAGGGGAGATAACATCATCAGCAGGGTTGGGGAAAAGGGCCTCTTCTCACCCTCAGGAAGTCTGATCTGTTCCACTAACAAAGCTAAGCTCTAGGGTAAATGGCTTTGGTGAGCCGTTCAAGGAGGGAGATTACTCTGTTAGCACAGAGATGAGCCCCACAAAGGCATCCTGGCCTTTGGCTCACAGGTCCTACATTATCCTCCGTTTACCCTGACCTGTAATAATAGAGTTGTACTCTGGACTGAAGGAGGTAGAGGGGAGGAGTAGAGGAATCCATGTTCAGATAAAGGAGGTGAGAGTCACGGCATATTGAAGCAGAATGCTTCAGGAAACCTCCCAAGGCCCTTCTAGTAAATTTTAACAGTCACATTGGCTTGTTCCAGATGGGCTTGGATCCTGATCTCCTTGTGGCCCCTGGTGGATGAGGGAATGGGCATATGGAAGGGAGCAGATATGGAAGGGTGACAGACTTCTGGCCCTGTGGGTATGTGACTGTCTTCTAATGATGCTTTTGTGCAGTTGCTGGCCTCTTCCACACAGCATCTCCACCTGAAGTCTCTGTCAGGTGCTGCCAGGCATAATTCCACCTGGTGTTTCAATTCAATTTAATAATATTTATTTAAGTACCTACTACATGCCAGGCATTGTGCTAACTGCTGGAGATACAAAAAGAGTCAAAAGACAGTCCCTGCCCTCAAAGAGCTTGCAATCTAATGAAGGAGACAACACAGAAACAAATATATACAAGCAAGCTATGTACAGGAAAAACAGGAAATAACTAACAGAGGAAAGGCCCTGGAATTAAGAGGGGTTGGGGAAGCCTTCCTTAGAAGGTGGGATTTTAGTTGGGGCTTAAAGGAAGCCAGGGAGGGGGCATCTATGGAGCTCCCTGTGGAGCTCCCTGTGGATTCCAGCTTCTGACTTCAGCTAAGGGCCTTGTCTATAATGCTGTCTCTCCCTATAGCCCATGGTGAGCAATCCATACATCTCCTGATTTTAATCTCTGAAGGCTAAACTCTAGCTGATCATTATGTAAGTAAAGGCTACTTACCTAATTCATAACTGCCAAACAACTCTGGGGTTTGGGGGCTTCCAAGTTATTTTTTCAACTCCTAAGACTTTCCAGTCTCCTATAGAGAAAAAAATGCTAGGGAAAGGTACAAAAGCAAACCACGTCTGGGAGGGAACGTCATTCTCCCTCTTACCAGCCTAGCACTGGTTCTGCATATATAGCCAGGAAAGCCTGAGAAGGCTCTGAGCTCACACCACACACCAGTATGGAGGATTCCAGAATCCCACCACCATCTCCCCAATCAGAACAGGAACTTCTCGAGGACAAGAGTGGCTTCACTTTTGTGCTTGTATTGTCAGCACTCGACAGTATGCATGGAACAAGATAGAGGCCTTCGTTGTGGTTGTTTAGTTGCTTTCAGTCTTGTCCAATTCTCTATGGCCACATTTGGGGTTTTCTTGGCAGAGACATTGGAGTGATTCTCCAGCTCATTTGACAGATAAGGAAACTGAGGCAAACAGGGTGAAGTGACTTGCCCAGGATCACGAAGCTAGTAAGTGTCTGAGGCCAGATTTGAACTCAGGAAGATGAGTCTTCCTGGCTCCAGGCCCAGCACTCTATCCACTATGGTGCCCCCTAGCTGCCTACATAGAGGCTTCAAAATTGTTTATTGACTGAAAGTTGGGGCATGAATAATAGGGATTAACTGAAAACAGTGTTGACAGTAATGTCTTTGAGATCATGTTTGATGTAGTGGTCAGGCAGTTTCTAGTTGAAACAAGCAACCTCAGGACATCCATCCTGGGCTGGAGATCCTAAGTCCCTCAGATAACTGGCACTAAACCAAGGACCCATGGTCTTCAGCCCCTGGTGATGAGCTCAAGCTGGGTAGCATCATCAGACCAGAGTGAAGAATATGGTCTCACATTTCATCTTCGGGGTCTAGACTATAACCAGCTAAACTGTTTCGGGTCAGGAAGGAGGTGTCTTGTGCCCAAGCATGAGTCCAAGTAAATTCTGAATTCTGGGAGCAAGCTCGGAGTTTTTTATTTTGCATATTTTTCTACAATATGTGAACATATTGTCACTCTCTATCCACCCTTCTATCTCAATTATAACTAGTAAATCATAGAGACCACGTAATTTCTGTCTTTGTGTCTATACCCAACACTTAGCTTAGCGATTGTTGTAGACTAGGCATTTTAGTAAGTGCTTGCTTATTGCTTGATTGGGTTCTGGGTAGTGTAGGAGAGCAGTAATGAGAGCTTTTACCATTTGCTGGATGACCTCATTCCAGACCTAGGACAGTGGTGACCAACATGTGTTCCCAGGCCTGGGCCAGAAGTAGAACTTCTGGGAACAGGCCAACCCCACTGCTGAGGGACAGGTGTCCTCTCCAGAAAATCTCCCCACCAGGCATCTTGGTGGAGGCGTCAAGAACTCAGTCAGTCTCAACACCCCTCCCCAGCTCATTCCTAGATGCCATCCCTTCAGGGCAGAGCTGAGGAGGACTCCAAGATCCACTGGCAGTAGGTAGGGACAACCCAATGAGTGGCTGCCCAGGCAGGCCGGAGAACGGGAATAAGGCAAATTGGGGGAGGGCAAGAGGCACCACCAAAGCTGGGGGATGAGGGCAGTAAAGTTGAGTGGAGAGAGCCTGGCTTGGTAGCATCACCAGGTTGAGGGAGCTTCTAAGAGGGAATATCCCAGACAACAAATAAGAAAGAGCAAAGGTTAGTGTTGACAGAGCCATGCCTATTCATGGCAAGGCATTAAAGGAACATGGTGCCTGAACCTAGCATTTCTGTAAGAAAGAAGCCAACAGAAGAATTCAGAAGGGGAAGTTTTGTTTAAGCCCATCTCCTTAGCAAAATGCCATGCAGCAGTCATCAAAAGCTGCCAGCCAAGCCAGGGTTTTCTGGGTAATTATCCCCAAGTTAGAATATTATGTATTCTGTGTGTGCCTGGCACATAGTAGGTACTTAAAGCTTGTTGAATATATGCAAGAAAACGATAGTCCGCTCTTCAGCTTTTGACCAATACTGCAGCTTCTCACAGGGCTGCAATAAATCTTCCCCTTCTCCACATTTTCTTACATCTCTTCCCATTTCCCATTAGTTCTCATCCTCTCTTCGCAACATTCACTTCCTCCACACAGCATCTTCATTGCCCACCCCACCCCCACTTCTTCTTTTCCCACAAAATATCTCATCTCATGATACTCTTCCTTTTCTCTCTTCTCTGTCTCTGTCCCTCCCCCCGCCATCTTCCATATTCATTCTGTTCAGATAGAGGACCAGATTATACTAGAATACTGCTGAGGGCTGTCTCTGAGCTTAAACTTTTTTTTTAATAGTGTTTTACTTTTTCCAATTACACATAAAGGCAAATTTTCACATTAATTTTAATTTTGAGTTCCAAATTTTTTCCTTCTCCCTCCCTAAAATGGTAAGCAATTTGACATAGGTTATATATGCTGAGCTCAAATTCTTAACCCATTTCTTTCTTCGAAACTGAACTCAGATGCTGTCTTAGAGAGGCCTTCTCTCATTCTCCTAACTGCTAGAACCTTTCTTTCCAAGGTTACCTCCTATCTACTCTGAATGTACCTTGTACGTGTCTATTTGTGTGTGCGTGTGTGTGAGTGTCTCATCAGATTGTAAGTTCAGCGTCTCTCTCTCTTTTTAAGTTTTCAACATTCATTTTTTTAAGATTTTGAGTTTCAAATTTTTTTCCCTCCCCAAGACAGCAATCTGATATGTTATACATGTGCAATCATGTAAACACATTTCCACATTAATCATGTTGTGAAAGAAGAAACAGAACAAAAGGGAAGAGCCACAAAAAACAAAAAAAACGTGAAATAGTATGCTTCGATCTGCATTCAGACTTCATAGTTCTTTCTCTGGATGTGGAGAGCATTTTCCATCATGAGTCTTTTGGAGTTGTCTTGGATTGTTGTATTGCTAAGAAGAGCTAAGTCAATCCTAGCTGATCATCCTACAATATTCTCCTGGTTCTGCTCTCTTCACTTTGCATCAGTTCATGTAAGTCTTTCTGAAATCTGCCTGCTCATTATTTCTTATAGCACAATAATATTCCATTACATTCATATACCACAACTTGTTCAGCCATTCCCCAATTGATGGACATCCCCTCAATTTCCAATTCATGGTCACCACAAAAAGAGCTGCTATAAATACTTTTGTACATGTGGGTCTTTTTCCGGTTTTTATGAGCTCTTTGGGATACAGGTATTTCTGGGTTAAAGGGTATGCAGTTTTATAGCCCTTTGGGCCTAATTCCAGATTGGGCAGTGTCTCTTTTTACCCACTTCTGAAACATCCCCAGCACTTTGCATTATGCCTGGCACCCTGATACAAGTGCTCGACATGTGTTTGTTTGGATAACTTTAGTCCCAGAAAATCTAAGCTCAAAGAACAGGACAGACAGCGGCTTTGTGACTCCTCTTTTAATATTCCACAGGTGTATTTCCCCACAGAAGACAGTCACACCAACAATGCCTAGGTTGGCTCTGTAAAGGTGCCAGTCCGGCAGGGGGAGCCTCCCCCCATCTTACCCCATCCAACCGTTACTGCCATTGTCTGGTGTAGACACATTTTTTCCCATTTTTATGAGAGAAAAAACAAGGCAAAGGAATATGTAACAGCTTGTCCCGAGCCCCACATTGTCAGAAACAAGCCCAGAGCTTAGGTTTGCTAATGCTTACAACGGTTTCCTAGACACTAGAGCATGCCACTAGCCCTGGGTAAAACCTCAGTCTGGTCTGCAAAGCTGCATGTGCCTAAGTCAGAGCTTTGTCCAGTCACTGATTGGAAAGGGCTCTAGTTCCATCAGCATAGAGAAGGATATCCTAATGATCTTTGGCTTAGCAGCTTCTCTCTAAATCCTACCACGCCCCAACTCTTGAAGAATAGAACAGAGCGCTTCAGTCTGTAACCAGAGGACATGACTTCTCGCTTTGCATGCTCTTCCCTCAGCCAGGAGCAAGGCCTCAATGTGGGACAGAGTGAAGTGGGAGGCACAGAGGAGGGACCCAAGGCGAGTGGAGAGCTGCACTGACAAGCACTTTGCTTGGATAGATTAGCTCCAAATGGAAAAGGAAAGAGGGACTGCTGAGAGCCCAGGTCCTTGCCATAATCTGCAATGCAGTTCTGCTGGTGGTGCAGTCACCCAGGGACTTCCAAGAGTGACCCCACAACTCTGGGTGTTCCAGGTCGGGTCCCCTCCTCCTCTCACTTCCGTGGCCATCAGGAGGCTGGGCAGCTGCCTGCTTCCTTGTGTCGGGTTAACAAGGACATGCGGGAGAAGGTTTTGGTGCAACTCTTACACTGGTATTTCTTGATGTCTGAGTGGGTCTGCAGGTGGGCCCGAAGGTTAGAGCGGTCAGCGAAGGCCCGACTGCAGTGAGAACAGGCATATGGCTTCTCACCTGCGGAGAGGAAAAGATGAAACCCAAATGACCAGTCTGTCTGGAGTATCAACATCTAGTTTCCCTTCCTAGAGCAGTCCAGAACAAGACTGAGTCTTTGTACAAGACCACTGAAAACAGGTCGGATTTAAACCTGTCCTATGTTACAGGAACAAGGTAAATGAACCTTGAAGAGAACACTTAGAAGTATTCAGAGTGCTTCCTGCCTATTGTGAATGGGAAATCATTCTCATGATCATATTGTCTGCCCCCTAAAGGCAGATAATAAGGAAGGGGAGTTATTACTGCCCCCTCTCTCCCACTGGAAGGAATATTGGGGCAGAGGAGTGCACAGAAATTTTCCAGTGCCACAAAGCTATTTGGTGGTAGATTCAGAATGTCTCATTCATGTTCTAACTGTGAGACCACACTACTATTTCCTTAGGAAAATTTATAATGGGGGGAAAATCCTCCAGAATAATAATTGCTCACATTTATATAGTGCCTATTCTGTGCCAAGGACTTCACTGATCCTCACAACAGCCCTGGGGGAGAGGTGCTATTATTATCCCTGTTTTACAGTTAAGGAAACTGAGGCAGACAGAAGTTAAGTGACTTACCCAAGGTCACACAACTAATAAGCATCTGAGGCTGGATTTGAACTTAGATCTTTCTGATTCTAGGCCCAGCACTCTATTCACTGTGCCCCCTAGCTACCTTTATGTCCAGGAGTACAAAAAGCTACACAACAAATGCAAATTCTGGGCCCTGATGAAAAATCATGAAATAAAATTGACTAGGTCGAGCCTCTGGATCCAACAGTCATTAGCAACCCCAGAGCATCATTCTACCTTGGGTCTCAGGATCAGAGACAACTTCCAGCCAATTCCTTAGCCTATTAAGCTGACTCTGGCAGATGAATATATAAGACTAGCTGGACTCCAACACTAAACATTAGCATTCTTCCTATGGCTGGGCACCCCCATGATAAATGGCCACCAGGGACAGCCTTCTATGGAGCCACCTGGCATTCCGATCACCTTGGCCCAAGAGCACTCAACCCCCTGACATTCTGGAGCCCGTGTGCTTAGTGATTCAAGGGCCCTTTTGAAGAGGGAAAGTAGGCAATGAGGAGAGCCCCTCAGCTAAGTGCAGAGAGAGAGAGAGAAGAAACAATTCTCCAGGGAGCAGAAAACGGCTCTTGCAAAAGTCTGCTTTCCAATCTCTGCTTCTGGGGTAGTTCATGTGAGATTCTAAGCAAGCTATGATACTGGGCTTGTGAGGACTGTGTTACACCACATGTTGTCTTTCTTCTGATCTGAATACCACTGCAAATACAGGAAAACCACTGGGCTTAAAGGTTGGGTGAGTAGCAGAGCTCTCTCTCTCTCTCTCTCTCTAGGATGACTGTCTCCATCTCTTTCTTCATTTCTCCCTGCCTCAGTTTCTCTCTTTGTTTCTTGGTGTCGATGGACTCTGTCTTCTCTCTCTCTCTCTCTCTTAAGGTCTTGTGCTTCTTTTTCTATTTGATCAACCTTTCGTGGGTGAGTTATGTTTACCGTAGCTTCTCCCAATTTCCCAGTGAAACCCCCAGCCATAATTTCAGACTCCCAGAGAAACAGCCCATTCCTTTTACCTCTGTACAATTCTTCCATTCTCCCCACCTCTGCCACCCCTAAACTCTGAATTACAGTAGGGTATGAAAAAACAGATTCAGTTCGCAAAGATTCAGACTCAAACAACAAATTCAGTCTGCAAGACAAATTGCAAAATTTGCTGTTTCTGCATGAGGAAAAAGAAATTGTATATTTGTGTGTGTGTGTGTTTGTGTGTTTTGGGGGTCATATTTGATTACTCCTATCCCATTAGATGACTAGCAGTTCCCTTCCTCAAAGTTAGTCTCTCCTCTGACCCCGTAGGCTTGCTTAGTTCACCTCTCCCAGTCTCACCTGTGTGAGTCCTGATGTGACCTTGGAGGAGCCAGGGCCTAGAGAAGGCCTTGCCACAGATCTTGCAGATACAGGGCAGCGTGTGTGTGCGGATGTGCATTTTGAGGGCCCCCAGGCTTGCGTACTCCTTGTCACAATACTTGCAGTTGAAGAAACGGCAGGCCTGCAGATTACACCGCAGCTGCCGGTGTTTGGAGAGCCCGGAGAACGTGTGGTAGGTCTTATGGCAGTCAAAGCATTCAAAGCAGCCCACAGAGCCCAGTGGAGGGCTCCCACCTTGTGGGCCTCCACCCCCAAGGAGTTTATCTGGAGCCTTGTCTACCTCTGGCCTGGAATCAAGAGGCCACTGCTTAGGCATGTCCAGCAACGGGGAAAGGTTGAGATGGTTCAGGCTATCCTTGAGAGGGGTGCTGGGAGCTCGGCCATCTAGGGAGTCTACCACGCTAATTTCCAGAGGCTGTGGGCTGGGGGTTCCCCGAACCTCCCCATTTAAGGGGAGAGGCAGCGAGATACATGCGATAACAGATTTGCGGTCCCACAGGCTGGGAGCATCGCTGGCTGCTGAAGGGGCTGCTCTGTCCTGAAGGAGCAGGGGGAAGACCAGTCCCTCACAGGTGTAGCAGGACCCATTTATCTCTGTAAGGATATGGAGAGAGAGAACAGAAAGATATGAGCCATGTTGGAGAGTTCCTATCCCTATTTGTTTATTCTACCCCACAAACCAAGCACAGGTTCCTTAAATTACCCAGCGGCAAGGGAAGGTAGACAAGAAGCTCATCTTGGGGATGGATGTCTCCCTAAACCAGAATGAGGGAGACCTTCACACCACTGTCTGTCCCAGGGCAGACAGAGCTCCTGTCCCATCCACCCAATCACCAGCATCTAAGTCATTTCAGGATCTAAAAACACCAGAGCTTTGTCAGCTTTCTTTCTCTAGGTTTCTGAGCAGCTCTGGCAGTCAGAGCACTAGGCAGCATGGAAAATATAAACATACAAATATCACTTATCCCCCGGTGGACTAGTCAACACGGTGAATTCTTTCAGTTATACTTACCACAGAATGGCCGCACCCTCAGCTGATGCAACCAACCAGACCAGCTAGATTATCTGTAGTTTTCAATTATCCTGGCTACATCTAAAGTTGACGTTATTAAACAATCTCTAAAACACATTAATAATAGAGAGAATTTTGTTGTTGGGTTGTGTTCAGCTCTTCGTGACACCGTTTGGGGTTTTCTTGGCAGACAGTGGAGTGATTTGCCATTTCCGTCTCTAGCTCATTTTACAGATGAGGAAACTGAGGCAAACAGGGTTAAGTAACTTGCCCAGGGTCACATCGCTAGTAAGTGTCTGGGGCCAGATTTGAACTCAAGTCCTCTTGACTCCAGGGTCAGGACTCTAACCACTGTGCCACCTAGCTGCTTCTAGAATTGAGAGAGCACTTCAAAATTTCCAAGGTTTGTCATCTTGTTTGATCTTCACAACAACTTTGGGTGGGAGATGTTAGTATTTTCCTCATTTTATAGAAGAGGAAACTGAGGCAGAAAGAGGTTAAGTGATTTGCTGAGGGTCACATATCTGAGCCTAGATTGGAACTCAGGTCTTCCTGACTCCAGGTCTGGCGCTCTATCCACTGTGCCTACCTATCAGCTGCCTATTATTACAGAACTTGGCCCTTGCTGAGGGATAATGCCAACTGTATTGTTCAGTTATGGCTCAGTTGGTTCAACCTTCTAAAAGGTTGTCCATGTTCATGTCCTTTTGAAAAATGTGAACCTTGTTTGGGTATCTCCAGTGGAACTAGAATGCCACTATAATAGAAATGACATTTGTTGTCATTCAGTTGTATTAGGGTTCGGGGGTTTTCTTGGCAGAGATGCTAGAGTGGTTTCTGTACTTCTCCAGCTCATTTTACAGATGAAGAAACTGAGGCAAACAGGGTGAAGTGACTTGCCCAGGGTCACATAGCTAGTGTCTGAGGGCAGATTTGAACTCAGGAAGATGAGTCTTCCTGACTCCAGGCCCATCATTCTATCCACTGTGCCACCTAGCTGCCTCAAGACAATGCCTAAAACCCACAATTAAACAGAGGAGAAAGCACTCGTGAAAATTAGCATTTGCAAGCCAAGTACCACGATTCTAGTCTCACAATCTCCCTAGCAGGTAGGGGGTCAGAGGTTTAAGCACCTAAGCTTAAATGCCCTCAGTGTAAACAGATTAATCTGGTGGGTTGTGGCTAAATTCTGGAGTCTTTTCCAAACTAAAATTTCAGAATGAGCTCCCTTACTCTTGGTTCATAAAGGATTTTTAATGCACGTTCCATTACATCCCACATACATATGTATCCACACATAATATAGAACCGATATTTCTATCCATGGAGAGAGACTGAAAGGGCCCCTGAGAGGACCCTTCTCTTTCTCTCTGATGATTTCTCCTACTCCCAACCCCTCAGAGTAATTGATCTTCAGTTAGAGAATTTTAGCGGCCTAGAAAGAACACTGGAAAAAGGCGATGAGTCAAGATAATAACTGTACCCCTCAAACAAGTAGGCTACAAGTCAAATCAACAAGCATTTATTAAACACCTGCTGTGTACCAGGAATTTACTGGGGTAAATGCTGGAGATACAAAGAAAGGCAGAAAAACAAAAACCCAAACATTCCCTCTAGGAACTCACAGTGTAATGGATTATGGAAGGTGGATCATGAAACATGGGACCCTAAACAAAATATAATACCTGCTTCAGATAAACCCTGACCAAATAGCCCCTGCACTATAGAAACCTTAAAGATCTGTTTATTTTTCAGGAAAGAGCAAGGGAACTTCCATTTGGAACTCAGAATTTAATGTTACTTTTAGGGAAGAGGTCTTGTGTATTTTCATTTTGTGTATTTATTTCTCCCATTTAACTACTGGATAATCTTGAGAGGACGTAGACTGTTGGCTCCTAGGCATTGGGGGGTGGGGAGGGCTTTGAGAGTGAATCATCCCAGAGATAACTCTGGCTGGGCACTCAGAACAAACAGCTTAGCAATGATAGTGATCTCCCCTCCCCTCCCTCCTTCCAGGGGTCACTTTTTAGGAGACCTAGTCACACCTGTCTGCCAGCTCTATCCCTGACCCATCATATCCAACAGATATGATGCAGCTGCAAACTAATTATGAAAGTGAACAAGGCTGAAATTCACCCATTCTTTTATACCTCTTCTTCCCCTCCCTTCTCCCTCTCTTCCCTCATTTCCCTTTTCTTTTAGTCAAGCATATATTTCCAGGCCTTTGAAAATGTCAGTGGATTAAAGGTATCTACTTTTTCCCCATCCACATATATTGTTGGCTTGCTGTTGAGTCGTTTCAGTCATGTCCAACTCTTCATCACCCCTTTTGGGGTTTTCTTAGCAAAGATACTGGAGGGGTTTGCCATTTCCTTCTCTAGCTCATTTTACAGATGAGGAAACTGAGGCAAACAGGGCTAAGTGACTTGCCCACAGTCACACAGTTAATAAGTGTCTGAGGCCAGATTTGAAATCACAAAGATGTGTCTTCCTGACTCCAGACCTA
This sequence comes from Trichosurus vulpecula, assembly GCF_011100635.1. Classification (NCBI taxonomy): domain Eukaryota; kingdom Metazoa; phylum Chordata; class Mammalia; order Diprotodontia; family Phalangeridae; genus Trichosurus; species Trichosurus vulpecula. Next base: position 389,405,035 of record NC_050575.1, read on the forward strand.
GCTGCTGCCTCCTCCCCCCGCCAAAGTCTTAACATAGTGTTAAGCCATTAAAGTTAAAAACTACACTAATGTTTTTGGGATGCACTGTATTGTTCTTGGGTGGGCCCTCCTCTTCCCCCAGTCCAGCCCTGGTGTATAATCAGAAAAATGTAGACCTCTGGAAGAATTCATAGAAGGAAAAGAACTAGGAAACACATAAGGACAGTCTGACTCCATTGCTTGTATCACAGGCACATAATAAATACCCATGAGCAATCATGATGAAATCAGTTACTGGTGCTTACCTGTTGTAAGCCCTATCTATAAAGAGAAGTAAAGCAGACAATCTTTCCAGCCATTACCATTGCCCATTCAATTTAGTGTTATGTCCTCTCCTACATTTGTAACCTCTCCCACCTTAATTCTTCCACTGGGCAAAAGAATAAACCCTGCTTCCGTGGTGTCCTTTGTCCTTCCTCAGGGTGGGTGTGGCAGCAAGGAGAAGAGCTTTCAGTTCCTTTGAGATAGGCCCTGGAGAATTCCATTCCATTCACTTCAGTTCTGGGAACCATTATCAATCAGATAGGAGAGGCAGTAGGGCTTAGTGTGTAGACTACTAGCCTTAGAGCAAAGAGACCTGGGTTCAAGAACTGCTTCTGACTGGCCATGTGACCCTGGACAAGTCTCTTCTCAGTGCTATAGGCAACTCTAAGACTATAAACTATAGAAAAGTGTTGATGAACATTCATGGGAGTTTTCCCATCTAGAGGTTCCCCATATTAATGAAATCATTAGCAGTTTCTAAACTTCCTTCTCTGGACACTAAAGATATTTTCCATGCATCTTTCGAGGCTCAGCAACCTTATTATTCTTGGGTGGCAGCAACAGCAGAGCCAGGCAAAAGCTATAGGTACCATGGACAGGCCTAAGGAATAAATTGGAAAGAGGAAGAAAGAGTAGAAGATAGGGAGAGAAAGGAGAATGTGAAAAAAAAAAATCTGTTTGATGGGAATGCCACTAGACCACCTTGGATGGTACTTAATGACTTCACAGCCAGAGAGTGCCTGCCTGTGGATTTTTTTTAATAATTGATTTTTTCCCCTTTCTTTTGTTGTTTTGTGAGGTCAGGATCTCCAGCAGAATAGTCTTCACTCCTTGTGGGTTCAGGTAATCTGGATACTCTAATTCCCAGGAAAACCCTCCAAGGAGAGCACCTACTCAGAAGCAAACCCTGGCTATCTCAGACCTTCTAAAGACACAAGGAGTTCCCTCAGCAGAAAGTCTACCCTGGAAAAATGATACAGGCAAGACTCATGACCCTTTCGAACCAACCCCACCCTAGCCAGAGACAGGTGGTTGGAGCTGCCCACGGCAACCAGCAGGAAATCTTACCAGTGGTATTTCAAAAGACCAATATACAGGCAATTAGGATCAAGCCTCCCCAGTACCCCATCTCCTGTTCAATAGCTACCCTCTCATACTCCCTTTCCCCAGACTACTCACAATTTTAACCCAATTTTACTTATTGAAGTGATATCAGGTTGGGGGTGGAGAGACACCCCTTAGGGATGGCTCTGGGCACTGCCATTAATGGGAGTCACTTGGAAATTGAGATCATCATCTATGTGGTGGTTACTTGGAGGGAGGGTGGGGGAGTGGACGTGGACATGTGTTAATGAATAATTCACTTTGACGGTGTGGATACCATTGCCAAACAATGGACTTCAGGAGCTTAGAAGGGAGTGTTTGATCAGGTGACTTGCCCCTAGCACAGGAAAAAATAACCCTTCACAAAGACTACTCTAAACCCCCCTGGGTTTCTTCTCCCCCTCCTGCTTTGGGGGATACAGAGCAATGCCCTCCCTCAGGTTGTTTGCCGATCCCCAGATAGTGGCGGCTGCTCTATCAAGTCAGAGGACTGTGTTCTTATGCCTCCAAACAAGCTCTCCTCTGAAGGAAAAAGTTTTACCTACCTATTTCCCCTATGGCCCAATGGTTCAGTGTTGGAGGTGGTTCAAAAGGCTGTAGGGGAAGGAGAACTGACTTGGGCTGGAATCAAAGCTCTGCTACTTTGTACTAATGTGACTTTGAGCACATCAATTCCCTTCTCTGCGCCCCAAATTCCTCGTTTGTAAAATGAGGGGATTCCTTACAATTTCCAACCAATGAACTGTAAGAAGGTCTGCGAATCTTTTCATTCAATAAATTAGAACTCAGCGCCTTAGGAAGTCTCCATGAGGTAGAAAGGTTAGGGAAAGGGACTTGAAGAGTTAGAAATAGGATTCAGGGCTAATGGGGATGTGTGAGGGCTCGGTCCCTCTTTTTCACACTTTTCCAAGGAGTTTAAATTCAGCTTGTGGCTGCTCTCTGGAATTGGCCACTTAGACCCTCTCTTTCCTCTAAGTAAGTGTCTGTTCCTGAAAGAAACAGAGAGAGACACAGAGTCTAAGGGTCTGCTCCTATCAGACACCAGCCGGGAGTGGAATTCGAAATCTCTGGAGAGGTGGGGAAAAGGGAGACATGACCCTTCAGCCTTATTCTCTCCTTCGAGAGAGAGGGAGAGACAGAGAGAAAGAGATAGAAACAGATTGCTTTTCCCCTCCTGTCCAGAAAGAGATCGGCACCCTCGGAACTACAGGAGTAACCACAGCTCAGAGTCTGAAATTCCCGGGACTCCAGAGTACACTGGTGGCCAAGGGAGAGGGGTCGCCGCCAGCAAGCACTGGCTTTTTTCTTTTCCTGTCCCAGCTGGGGCCGTAGGAGCGTGGGAGGGTCTCTATCAGCCCTTGGGGGAAAGGTTGGGAAGAACGCCTAGGTCCGGCCGGTCCCCAAGCCCCAAGATCTTTCCCAGGAATTTGGCAACAGATTTGGGGTGTTTGAGCCCCCCAGCTGGGGGCTGAGACAGCTGCGAATCGGCCTGGAGGCAAAGGTCGGGCGTAGCAGGTGGGTTCCCGCATGGTCTCATAGTCTCAGGTCCCCGGCGCCTCTAGCAGCCCCCTTCTCCCTCTTTCCCTCCCCAGTCAATGTTTCCGAGGACGCTCCAACACTGCCTCCCCAACGCCGCCGCCCCCGCATCCTCCAGCGCGGACTCCTGCCGGGCTCGCACCTGCTAGCACAAGGAGCCCCTGGGCTCTCTGCCGCCAGCTCGTTCTCTAGCTGCTCTGACTCTCCGAGCAATTAGCCCGCTTTTCAAAATTAGTTTTCCTCCCAAAAGGAGAGCGGGGGACGATGTCCCCCCGGAAGGCCGGCGCCTCGCAGACCAGCGAGGAGTCCCTCCACCCCTACCTCCCCGCTCCGGCGCCTCCAGCTGCCCACCGTGACATTCCTTTACCTTTCTGAGATTCCAACTGGCCATAGTTGGGGATTCGGTTGCTCCAGTGTTTTTTCACCAAGAAGGACCTGGGCATCTTCCCTGGGAGTGAGAAGAGGGTAGGGGACGCGGCGCTGGCCCTATGAGTCCGGCGGATTCCCGGGGGAGGTCCCAGATGCGGGCGAAGCTGCCGCTGCCCTGGGGAGTCGCCAGTCCCGCCTGTAGCCCGGGAGGGTCACACAGCCCCAAAGGCTCGCATTCCTCCCTGCCCTCTAGGGCTGGACAGGGGCTCCGAGTCAGGTGCAATAAGGGTCAGATCTTATTAACATAGCTCACCCAACGGACCAACCAGGGACTGGGACAAGTGCAGGGGGCGGGGCCGAGGGGGCCGCCTCCCGGAGGCTCCTTTGCCAGGGAACAGGTGTCCGACAGTCGCTGGGTTCAAGACCCGAAAGCCCAGGCTCTTAGGAGAACCACCTCCCTGCCTAATGACTCCGCTTGCAAGATCTCCCTGGCTCAGACCAGCAATTCCCACCATCCCTGCTGGGGCCAGGGGGACAATTAAGGAAACTCGCATAGACTCCAAATCCTTCATCTCTGTTTTTGAGTAAAACCTGCTCCCCAGTGCTGGGCGTTATAATGCTGCTGAATATTTGGGTCTGGAAAACTGAGCCCTGGGAAACCGGGTTGACTATAGTCTTCTCTAATAGAAATCGACTCAGATAAGCGTTCTCTACACCTTCATTATTGAAATGCCAGGAATGGGTCACTAATCAAGCATTTGCCCAGTGAGTTAGTGAATACTGACCTGTGGAACCGCCCTACCTGTTCTGCCACTAACTAGATATACGTCCCTGGGCAAGTTATTTCCCGGTTCTGACCCTCAGTTTCCTCCATTGTAAAGTGAGAGAGGGTTGGCTTATGAGATCTAGGAGAAATGTTCTGACATTCCATGGTTTTGTTATTCTAGTTAAACTAACCAGAAATCCACCTAATCCCCCACCCCCAAGCACATGACTCGTGTATAGATCATATGATTTAGATCCAGAAGAGACTTTCGAGACCATCTAGTCCCAGGTTCTTAACCCCTTTTGTGTCCTGGACCCCTTTGGAAGTCTGGTAAAATCCAAGGAGTCCTTCTCAGAACAATGTTTTTAAATGCACAAAAAACATAGGATTATCATAAATAAATACGAAATAAAGATGTATTTTCCCCCCATCCGAAGTCATAGGCCCCTGGAAATCTGTCCCTAGGCCGGGTTAAGAGGCCCTGATCTAGTCCAAGCTCCTCATTTTGCAGAGGAGGCAGTTGAGGTTCAGAAAAGTAATGGGATGTCCCAAGGTCACCCATATAGCTAAGCCAGAATTCAAAGCAGCTCCTTTGACTACACACCTATATTGGGGGTGTGTTAGAGAGAGGGATTGCTATTCTGGTACAGATCAGGTGGGTCCCATGCATGTGGGAGCACACACACACACACACACACACACACACACACACACACCCCTCACACTTCTACACTGCTTCAAGTTACAAAGTACTTTCCTCACGATCCTGTACAGTGGTGGGTAGTAGCCATATTATTAGCCCCATTTTACAGATGAGTTAACAGAAAGACTACGTCACAAGACTCAAAACCTTACCTGCTTGTCGGGACCTGCCAGAGATTGCACTTAGCAGGCAAAGCCTTCAAGAGTCCAGGGTCACCTTCATACTGTGATTACAGGATCATAGATTTAGAGCAGGAAAGGACCATAGGCATCCTCTAGTATGAATAGGGAAACTAAGACACAGAAAGGTCAATTGACTTGTCCAAGGTCACATAGGTAGTGATATAATTAGGATACACACATATGCATATATATATATGTGTGTATACACGTATGTGTGTATACATGCATATGTATTATCTATCTATCTATCTATCTATCTATCTATCTATCTATATATCTATCTATCTATCTATCTCTACATAAACCATCTACATATTGCCAGAAGTTACTGAGTGAGATGATGGAAAAGCTGGCGGCTAAAGCCCAGGTCTCCTAAATTCCAAGTGTTCTTTCCATGTGACCTCCCCCATGGCTGGTTGGATCACAGGCTGACTGTATGGGGGATGTAATTATCAGGGGGGGTGTGTACACCTCCCCCTCCATGCTTCCTCTGCCATTCATGGTTCCTGTATACAGACTCATCCCAAAGGAAAAGCACAAACTTTCAAATATTTCTACAAGTGTCTTTCTTCTGGGTATCATTCTTCTCTGCCTACCCATTCATGGTGTGGCTGTGGCTAAAGCTCTCAGTGGTTTTCTCATTAACCTCATTCCAGTCACACCCCATTCAGAAAAATTATCTCAGCCTTCTTAGTAATATTCCTTCTTCTGATTTTACAAGCCTTCTTACCTAGAGAGAAGAAGCAAGAGTTCAAAAGAGTTGTACCCATTTTACAGAGGGGAAATCAAGGGACAAAACAATTAAGTGATATGCTCAAGTCAGGACCAGACCCCTGCCTTCTGATTCTAGTTTGATATTATTTTCTTTAGACCAGTTTTCACTGCATTTGATATGCACAAACATTTGATTTTTCCTGGAAATTTGGGAAATAAAGAAATGCTAATGCACTGAAATTCTTCAAGAAGCCATGATTGTATTGTTGTGGATTCTTTTTCTACCAATGCAGATCCTAACTCCTCCACCCTTTAGTAGACAGTCTTCGTTAACTGCTGTGTCTGGAACAAATTCCTTACCTGGTAGTCATCCCTATGAGGATGAGCATTACTGAACTTTACCAGCCTAGTTCTTGGACAAGATGTACAAAACGTCACAAAGCATGTAGTCAAAGCCTTTTCAGCTTGGTAGGAACTTCTAAGGAATAGGAACTCCCATCCTGCAGACATAGCTTTTAAGACCTTAGCACAGGACCTGGCACTTAGTTATTGTTATTCAGTCATTTCATTCCTGTCTGACTCTTCGTGACCCCATTTGGGGTTTTCTTGGCAAAGACACTGGAGGTTTTTCATTTCCTTCTCCAGCTCATTTGACAGATGAGGAAACTGAGGCAAACAGGGTTAAGTGGCCTGACCAGAGTCACACAGCTAGTAAGCATCTGAGGCTGGATTTGAACTCAGGTCTTCCTGACTCCAGGTCCAATGCTCTATCCGCCGCTGTGCCACCTGACTGAACATCATAGGCACTTATTAAGTGTTAATTGATTGATTGATTAAGATCCAGGGTCACTTCTGTGCCAAAATAAGAAAGAGGGCATTAGCAGAGGAAAAAATATTAACCGTAATTTATGTTTTCTCTAGTGTTCTCAAGTTTATAGAGCACTTTATTCCCAACAATTCTTTGGGAAATGGATAAGACATTGATTTTGATGATTGTCCTCTCTTGCAGAAGGTTAAACAATGAGCAACAGTCACTACAACAAGGAGGCCAGAAACTGCTTCACCTAGGAAAATACTTAATCTTCTTGCAGGTGGAAGCAAATGGCAACAAAGGGCAATACTATTTTATAGTAAAAACTCATTTGTAAAACATTAAGGAGAAAAATGGTGGAAGATTATGAGCTATATTGCTTCACAAAGCAGAAGAAAAAAAAAGCAGTGGATGGGAAAATAAGCCTGTGGAAAGCTTAGCATGAGGCACAACTAAGCCAAATTATTTCTATATCATCAATGAATATAGATAGTTAGATAGATAGATAGATAGATAGATAGATAGATAGATACATGTTATCTATCTATCAATAATCAATATATCAATGAAACTGGAGAGAAGATGGTAGTAACCTCAACGGTAATTGGAATTTCTTTCAATTCCCAGATAAAATCCCACCTCCTATAGGAAATCTTTCCCAATTCCTCTTAAATCTAGTGCCTTCTCTCTTCTAATTACTTCCAATTTGTCCTGTATCTATCTTGTTTGTACATAGACTGTGACTCCTTGAGAACAGGGACTATCTTTTGCCTTTCTTTGTATTCTAGTGCTTAACACAGCACCTGGCATGTAGTAGGTGCTTAAAAATGATTGACTCCTGATGTTTATAGTCTATTTGGATGCATAAAACATTTATTCAGTCGGTATTTGATAAAATCTACAATCTTCAAGGTTCTGAGTTATAAACTATGGAGAAATAGGAAGAAGATTAAGACACAGTCCCTTCCCTTGTGGGGATTCCAACCTAGCAGATCCAAGTTAACCAATGATCAAAGGCAATACTCTTATTACTAGATAGGGCACCGCCACCTTCCCAGTCACTGAAGTTGAGGCTGCCAACCTCAGTGTCCTCCTTGACTCCTCTCTCAAATGTACCTCCCATAGCAATCTGTTTCCAAATTTTGTTGTTTTTACCTTTACCTCTCTTGTCTGCATCCACTTCTCTCTGCTCACAGCCACCACGCTTGTATAGGTCCTCATCACCTCTCCTAAACTAATACAATAGGCTTATAATTGATACCCCTGCTTCAAATCTCTGCCTATGCAATTGTGTCCTCCCTCCAGCTGCAAAAATGAACTAGCTACAGTGTAGATCTGATCATGTCATTCCCTCCCCTCCTCAATAAACTCCAGTTACCTCTAGGATCAAATATAAAATCCTCTATTTGATACTTAAAGCCCTTTACAACCTGGTGCCTTCCTATCTTTCTAGTATTTGCACACTTTAGTCCTCCTCCACACATTTTACAATCCAGCTACACTAAATTCTCCTCCTTAAACAGGACATTCCATCATCAGACTTCTTGCATTTGCACTGGCCATCCCCCACACCCGGAATGCTTTCCCTCTTCACCTTGGATTCCTAGCCCCCTTGGCTTCCTCAAAGACTCAGCTCAAACCCCACCTTCTGCAGGAACCCCTCCCTTCCTTCTGAGATTACCTTCCATTTATATGGCATATATCTTGTAGGTACATAGTTATCTGCATGCTATTTTTCCCATTAGAATGTGAACTCCTTAAGAATCATAGTTTTTGTCTTTCTTTTTATCCTTAGTGCTTGCTAAGCCAGACATAAACGCTTCCTTAGAGTCAGAAACTTAAATAGCTCAATTTTATATGAGCTTAGCACTGTGTCTGGCACATAGTAGGTGCTTACTAAATGCTTACTGATTGATTGATTGATTAAGAAGCCAGTGAGACAAAGAACTTGCCTCTAGAGTACAGACTTTATTCCTACTTTGTCCCCATGCACCTAATCCACAAAAGACCTCAAAAGGTGTCTGAAACAAATAACTGGCTGAATTGGGGGCTCATCGCTGTATCCCCTGGCTGGAGGAATTGGCTCAGAACTAGGAAGAAGTGTTAAACATGAGAGGCTAGACTTCTACTTCCTATTTGGAGGTTCTTGCTATATTATTTGATAAAATGACTTTGTTAGAGAGCTAACTCTGTCTACTGGCTGATTGTTAGAGGGAAGTACACTGGCAGGGGCTTATGCACTATTGTTAGAAGAATAACCACTTTTACTTCTAGAACTCTGAGAGGAGTAGCAGTCACCCTATTGATGACCCAATCTGCCAGGGCTGGTGTGAGTTCAGGGAGTGAGCCCAGAGCAGGTGCTACACCAGATTGGCAGATTAGCACAAACCTTTCTCATATGACACTGACATGGTAAATAAAAATGGGATGTTGGAGGGGACTGTAAGGAAGCTAACCCCAGAGATCTCTGTCTTCATCCTGTGTATGGTGCCTTGGGGCAGAGAGGAAGAGATGTTTGAGTCAACTCCCACACTCCGAAACAGCGATGAAGGGCAGCTGGGTGGAGAGAAACCACCAGCCAAGACAAGCCCTTGGATGACAGGATAAACCTCTCCAGCTTGCCTCATCATTTTGTGGCTTCCTTTGACCCAAAGACAGCTTCTCCTGTTGGTACGGCCCCAGGGCAGGTATTCTAGAAACCCACACCAATCACAGAATCCCCAGCCTGCAGCTGACACCCAACCCCAGCATGAGTCAGACTTGGAATGTCTTCATCATCCTGAGCAGGTGATGAAGTGAATTCTGGACTGGGCAAGGAAGCCAGGACCTCAAATGCCATCTCCTTGGAAGCCTTTTGGACTAGAGGTCAGCAAGGAAGGGAGGAGACACCATGGAAGAAGCCAGTTGGTGAGGGAGTCACATTCACTTAGTCAATCAACAAGCATTTATTAAGTCTACTATATGCCTTGGAGATGGGGATAAACATACAATGAATGGAATAATCTCTACTGCCCTCTAAGCAGTCCATGTTGAAGATTGTGCTTCATCGGAGTCCAGGGCCCTTTGGGAAAGACAGATGTCAGCTCTCAATGGCCAGTGGGGCCTTTTGCTGGCTGGTCTTCTGGAATGCCCATTGGAACTGGATATTCTAGTTCCTTGTTATTTCAATGATTTCCACACCCTCCAGAAATAGCTGGGGATTAACAGGGATGGAGAGAAGAAAATATAGTAGACTGTTCAGGAGTGATTATCTGAAGTGTCCAGCTCTCTTGAATATTCATTTATTCATCCAGCAAACATGTTGTTAGGTGCCTACTGAGTGCAGAGCACTAGGCTAGGAACTATGGGAGATACAACATTTAGATAAGCCCTACTTCCGGCCCTCCAGAACCTAGTCTAGTCTCTTCCAGTACACGTCTTTTGCATACTGCCCTCTTCATGCCCACCTCAGTAGGCTTTGTTGCATCAGGGAATGCCCATAAAAGGGGCAGGTTGCAACATGTCAAGTCAAGTCAAGTCAATAGGCATTTAAGGACTGACTATGTGCCAGGCCCTGTGCCAAGTGCCAGGGATCTAAAGAAAGGCAAAAAACAAGGTCCATATCCTCAAGCAGCATCAAGGTAACAGGTTGTGCTGCAAGGGTGGGCAAAAAGCCCTTCTGGCAGTTTCTGAGTCCTTCAATAAGCATTTACTAAAAGTGAAGCATGTTTTCAGACTTTTTCAATGTATTGATCAATTATGCTTATTTTTTCCTTTTTTTCTTTGTCTTTAAAAATACTATTTGTTACATGGGATGGCTCTCCAAGAGGGGGAGAAGAGGGACTAGGGAAAACCATCATGACATAAAAAACAAAAGACCTCCATGAAAACTTATTTTAAAAAAAAAGTCTAGCATGCTCCCTGCTTTGGAAGGTAAACCAGATCTGACTCTCATCACTTCCTTCCCTTGAGCACCTAGGATGGAGCAGGGGGAGGCTGTTGGGGAAGGACAGAGCTGTCAAGATGTGGATGAGAAGCAGCTCAGAACAAGGTGCACCTAGAGCTAGAGGAGGGAGCTGTACCTGGAATCAGGAAGACTCATCTTCCTGAGTTCAAGTCCTGCCTTAGACACTGACTAGCTGTGTGACCCTGGGCAAGTCACTTCACCCTGGTGCCTCAGTTTCCTCATCTGTCAAATGAGCTGGAGAAAGAGATGGCAAACCACTCCAGTATATTTGCCAAGAAAACCCCAAATGGGGTCACCAAGAGTTGGACACAACTGAGAAATCACTGAACAAGGGGTAGAAGAGGCAGGAAAAGCCAGGGAAGTCTCCAGGTACCTTAGGGTAGGGCTGGATTAGAAGGCGGAATGACACTGTGGGCTTGAGAGACTCAATCTGAGTCATTCACTAGCATTTCAGACAGAAGTCTTAAGGCTTCCAATATCTTAACAGCACTTTATGTTTTCAGAGCACTTGCGCACATGGGATTGAGAACTGGAAGGCATCCTGGGGACAATTCAAGCCATCCTGCTCATTTTATTAAGAAGAAACCCAAGTCTTGAGAGGACAGTGAGGAGTGGAGCTTGGATTCATGCTCAGGATTGCCGAATCTCAGAGCTGGAAGGGACCCAACAGGACCAAGGCTTGATCTCCAAGGCACTCCCCTAGAAACCTGCCTTTACTTTGGGTTCTCTGACTCCAAAACCAGTGTGATTTCCTCTAGACCATAAAGTTTCTCTCACAATAACCTTAAGTCAGCTAAGTTAGAAAAGGAACTAAAGCCTAGTGACTTGTCCAAAGTCTCACAGCCAGGTCTCTTGCTCCCCAGTTGCGGATTCTTTCCATTTACACTCTCACTACGCTGCCTCCTCATCCGAGGCTGACATGTCATTACCCAGGGCAAAATGTTCCCTACTCAGTTTCCCCATCTGCAAAACGGGTATCTTAATTACTGCCTTATAGCTACTTCTCTGAGATTCAGTGAAGATGAAAAAAGTCCTCCTTGCCTTGGAAAGCTGGACTGCAGGGGAATTATGAGAACTAGCCTACGTGGGCACTGGGACCCACATAATGTTAAGAGACCCAGAGGTCAGCCCATGTAGATTGGCTGGACCCTCTAAAGAGAACTTATGGGACAGAAGTCACATAGGAGAGGTTGCGATCTGCACTGAGAGGAGATATTCAGGTAAGCGAGCTCCCAAATCCAAGACTGGAATCCACTGAAGTGACTGTTATATATTGGGGTACAGACACTTTGGGGCCATCTCAACCGCCTGTCATCAAAGAAGGTGCCATATCATTATGATTCCTTACCACTCAGGAGGCCATTCCTCAGAGTTGGGAAGGCCTTGAGGAGTCGTTTAGCCTGAGGCATGGGTCCATCCTACAATATCCTGGACAAGTGACATTCCAGTCTCTTCTTGAAGACCTCCAGGTCTTCTGCACCTGGGTAATGTTTCAGTCTCCTGATCCTCCTTCCATCATCCATTTATTCAGATATTGACAGAGAGGTTAAGTGATTTGCCTAAAGTCGCCCAGGGCACCAAAGGCTCAGGATCGAAGGGACTTTGGAAATCAATGAATCCAATGATACCATTTTATAGGAGAGGCCATCAAGGCCCAGAAAAGTGAAATGACTTGCTTCAAGGTGACATAGTCACAGCTGGATTTCATGTCCAGGCCTGAATCTTACCTGCCACGCCACTCAGATATGCCCCCAGTGGTCCAGTGAACTCCTTACCCCCTTCCTTTCAAAATGGCAGGCTCAGCCAATAGGACACTTCCATGCCATAGTAGAGAAGGTTCAAGGACCTCACTACCCTGAATGGCTCATGTCCTGGATCACGAGCCATGTGGGAGGAACCCTGGCGAAAAAGTAGACGGGGACGGTAGAGTCCAACCCCTGGCAGCATTTGAGCTGCATGACCCTTGAAATGAAAGGATTGGATTAGCCAACCCCAAAGGCACCTTTCAGTGGCCCCATTCTAGGATCCCAGGAGCCCATGCTATTTGACTCCTTCCCTGGATCCTGCTGGGAAACATGGAGGACTGGAGACTTCCAGGCATTACACAATATGAAACATCTGCCCGGCTGAAGTCATTCCAGAGTCAGGCTCCTTGACTCTTTCTCAAAACCTCAAGACACAATCCCAAGCCTGGGAGATAAGGCCTCTGGGGCTTTGCACTTCTCACAGATAAGCCACAGGGCTATTGTTCACACTCTGACATATCTGGGTTAGGGAAGGAGACAATACAATACAAGATGATGAAATTCCCCACTTTCTGTAACTCCAGACCTCAAATAGGCAGTGGAAGAGTTAATGAGTTATAGACTAAGCTCCCATGGCTCCCCCAGCACCCTTTTGTCAGAGGGATACTTTCAGATTTTATCTGTTTCCTCAGGGAGGATGACTGGTAACTAGCAACTCCTGAGGCCAAGACTCTTAGGTGGCATGTAAATGGCTCTCACCCTGAGTCATGGACTCCTTATGGTGCTCTAGATTCTGCTGCCAAGCCCTCTTTGGCTGGGGACCCCTTATGGCCACAACAGGCCTAGTGGTTTGGCCAGAATGAGACAAATGGCTTCATCCACTACTTTTGGAAGGAAGTTGGGAGAAGTCATTAAAGCGAGATGCTCCAAAGGGGAGGGACAGAGGCAAGTGAGAGGGTTGGGAGTGGGGTTGGAGGGGAGGAAGGGCTCCTTGGGGGTTTTCAGAGTTGCTGGTCCTGTTCTCTCTCTTGTTTTTGGAGGGGGGAGGCGAGGCAATTGGGGTTAAGTGACTTGCCCAAGGTCACACAGCTAGTAAGTTGCTAGCCGGTTCTCAGGCAATGAAGAGGATCCTCCTGACTACCCTTCTGTGCACTCTCAGGTCAGTTCCCAGCCACGCAGACATCTCAAGGGTTTCCACAAACATTTCCCAGGAGAGCTGAGGGTGGGGCCATTCCTAGAGAGGGAAGACTCCTTGAAGAAGAGAACCCTGGGTTAGTGGTGGAGACTAGAAAGAGCCTTATTTAGCAGAACAGAGCAGGCCCAGCTTCCAGACGCTGTTCTCCACCACTCGATGAAAGATGGCATGATGTGGGGGAAGGAGCCCCCCTCCCCTTACTACCCAGGGGATCTTGCATTCTCAAGGCTCCAGTTTCCTCTTCTGTAAAATTGTCACCACCACCCTCACCCCTGCCCACCCCCCACCACCCCTCTCCCCCTGTCCCGCAGTGGAATTAAGTGGGGCCTCTGAGGTCTTCTCCAGTTCCAAATCTATGATCTTAGTCTCATCAAAACTGAAGAATATGTAAACTCACCCTGTATCTGTTTATGAACACAGGCAGCTAGGTGGTGCAGTGGTTAGAGTGCCAGGCCTGGAGTCAGGAAGACTTGAATTTAAATCCAGCCTCAGATACTTGCTAGCTGTGTGACCCTGGGCAAGTCACTTAACACTGTTTGCCTCAGTTTCCTCATCTGTCAAATGAGCTGGAGAAGGAGATGGCAAACCACTCCAGTATCTCTGCCAAGAAAATATATAGTCACATATAGTCAGACAAGCCTAAAACGACTCAACAACAAAACTATATCTACATGCTCCACTCCCTGCACCTCCCACCCCAGGCTGGACTATAAGCTTCTGGAGGGTAGGGACTACTTCATTTTTGTTTCTGAATCCCCAGGATCTAGCACATAGTTGGTACTTAATAGATGCTTATTTATTTATTTATTTATTGGAAAATAATAATAGTGACAATCTAGTGATCTATTATTGCACCCACAGTTAGTGGTGGAAGAAGATCTGGCAAAGGAGGCCAAGAAGGAGTGGTCAGATACGTAGGAGAAAGCAGGGAGTATCGAGGACGACATGATCAGCCGTCTTAAATGCCACAGAGAAATCCAAGGGGGTCCAGGCAGAGGAAAGGCTGTTAGATTTGGTCATTAAGAGACAAGATTCAACCAGTGATACCAAGTTCAGCCCTCCAAGTTTGGCCCCTTGCTGATTTTTATCACTAGAGGGAGTTTTCACACCAAAGGTACAAATACTCCACTTGCCAAGAAAAGACAAACAGAAAAATAAGCTGGGACTCAGAGAGAGAAGAGCCTTGCTGAAGGCCACTTAGGTCGGAATCTTGGTTAATTAATAATGTAGCAGCCATGCATTAAGGCAATTCATGCCAAAAGAATCCTCATATATTTTTTTAAAGGAACCAGCCCTTTACAATCCAAGGTTGTGTGTGCATGAAAAATTTTCTACCAAGTTTGCTGAGGAAGGACAGACATTAAGAAGACTCAGGGCTTCCAGGTTCAAGGATCATGTAGTAAGGAGGAGAAGCCAGCAGAAGCAAAAGCAGGGCCTGCTGTGTAAAGGAAAAAAGTCCTGGAACAGCCCAGACCAAGGGGACTACGCCATATTGTGCTGAGGGGAGGAGGATTGGCACTGCCATTGGATCCATACAGGCACACTAGAGGTTGGGGCAGGGAGTTGATGGGGAGGGAGGTAGACTCTGGACCCACACCAAGACCCACAGTCTCCCTCACGTTGGGACTTTTCTAAGTGTGGTACTGTGAGCTGTGGGGACTACATGGTGGAGTCTGTGGGAGGAAGGAGACTGAGCTCATCAGAGGGGAGAGACTTATTCCTTTGTTAAAGAGACTCAGATGACAGTCTCTTTTCTGTTCTTTACACACAATTAGTAGATCCCACTCTATTTTTTTTTTTACTTTGGAAGCCTGATGCTTGCAAGGGGCTGAGAAGTCCTCAGAGAGACCCAAACCATATTCTGATGGTCCCAGGGGAGACTTCTGAATGAGGGTCGGGAGCCATAGAAATTATTATTAGGGAAAAAACTACTAAGATCAAACTTGCTTTGTATGTTAGATCAGAGGGGTCTAGGGCCCTCAACTGACACACATGTTAATCGATCAGCCAATATGCATTTACTAAAAGCCTACTATATGCCAGGCATTGTGTTAGCTGGTAGGAATGAAAGAAAGAAAGAAAGGAAGGAAGGAAGGAAGGAAGGAAGAAAGAAAGAAAGAAAGAAAGAAAGAAAGAAAGAAAGGAAGGAAGGAAGAGAGAGGGAGGGAGGGAGGGAGGGAGGAAGGAAGGAAGGAAGGAAGGAAAAAAGAAAGAAAGAATAATGGCTCCTGCCTCAAGATGCCTACATTCTAATGGCATAATAAAAAATAATGAGTATCATCACGATAGCTGGCATTTATACAGTACTTTTACATACATCTTCTCAGCTGATCCTCACAACAACCCTATGGAGCAGATAAAAAACAAGCATTACAACCCCCATTTTACAGATGGGAAGACTGAGGCTCAGGAAAGCTGACTGGTGCATCGATATGGTCACATTGTGTGAGAGGCAGGATTTGATCTGGGAGTCTCGCAGCCGCGAGACTCTGTACCGCCTGCACCATGATCCTATGAATCCAGGTTTTCTGAATCCAGTTCCAGAACTCTTTGCCCCACACCAGGCACCCTATAATCCTCTAACAATCCCCACCTCTCACCTCTGAACTCTGTCACAGAACAGTAGTTTCCTACAGAACAAAAATGGAAAGTGTATTTGCTGCCCCAAGTGATTGGGACACAAATAAAAAGGAAACGTGTTCTCCTCACTCCTGCGGAAAAAAAGTCACCAGCCACAACAGTCAGTCACAAAGGACAGACACAGGAACAGCATGAGTGGCGTCAGGTGCTAACTGTATGATGTATCCCACACCCAGGCACCACTGTATAACCACCAAGTAACGTGTCCACATGGAGTCCTGACGTGTTCAGCAGCTCCCTCTCACCAGAATGGCCAGTCATTTGGACAAACCAAGCTAGAAAGGGAGAGGGATGGGGCTACCTGAAAACCCAGACAGCTGCTCCCCCAACACGTTGGGGGATGGGATGTAGACGGTCACAGAACACCAAGTCTGGGGCAGTCTTGCCTTCTCTCGGGTTTTAATTCAGAATCTTGGGAGATCTTCTTTGGCCTCCCACCCACAAGCCATCCCTTAAGTCATTCTAAATCCTTACCTGAGCAGATGTTATAGAGTTGAGGCCAAGGTGATTTTCTCTAAGTCAGGGGTCAGGAAAACCAGGGAAGAGGCAGCCCAATGAATTATATTTTGACAAAGGGACTCTTACAAAGTGGCCAGCACGTCAATCAGGACTTGGAGGAAGTTCCTTACCCCCACCAAAGCATCAAGAAATCGAACCAAAAAATACTTATTTTGTGGTGTGGTGGAGAGCCAGGCTGTCCTGGGAGCAAGTAGACCCAGATCATAATCTGGGCTCAGTTACCTGGGTGACTATAGCTAAGCATCTCCATTTCTTTGGTTTGGTCAGGAATTCTATTTTATTCTGAACTTAACAAACACTGAAAAAAACCAAACATTTCCATCTATATCACAGAAAAAAAGGATTGTACGGGAAAATGTGAAGCTCTTTATCATTCATAGTTATGAATTTGTTGAGAAACTTTCAAACTGTCCTTCCAGCTCTCACTTCATTCATTTATGTGCGTTGTAAAAAAATGCTCAATGCTCCTTTTCTCCTATCTCTCTTCTCTCCTCTCTATCCCTACCTCTCCTCTCTCTTCCACATCCACCTCCCCTTGCAACAAATATGCAGAGTCAAACAAAACACAGTCCCACGGTGGCCACGTATAAAAATGGATGCCTTGTTCTCCATCATGGGTGTATTACCTCTATGTCAGGAGGAGGGTAGGATGAATCATCATCACCAATCCTCTGGCACTGAATCTCACCTCTTTGGGATTGAGTTCCCTTTTCCTTGAAATGGAGGGGTTGGGCTAAATTTCTGAAGTCCTTCTCGGCTCTGCCATTGTAGGATCAATACGGAGCATGCCTAATGGAGAAAAGATCATCTCCCATGGTGTCTTGCACACAGGACAAGGACTAAACGAGCTGTATGGAATAATACTGTGTTGTGAGAAATGATGAATATAGGAATACAAAGAATGGAAAGGCTTATGTGAATCAATGAAAAGTGAAATAAATAGAATAAGTACATGGGGGGGATCACGGGAGAATGAGGATACCCTTCCCCATGATGCTCTATGCCTGGGACACTGGGGCTGATTGGAGGAGAGGAGAGGCTGCTCAGAGCAAGACTGATCTCTGTGGCACAGTGAGGTAAGGGTGGCACCAACTGGAATGGTGCCAGGAACATTGTGGGAGGTGGCCGTTGGGTCAGTGCTGGAGAGTCTCTGAGCTGGACATAGATCTGGCACATGGAAGCTGGAAGCCAAAAAAGGAAGGGCCAGAACCGAGATCAATTTAGACACTGTCTTCACTGATGTTCTTCAACCCCATCTACGCTGTTGGTCTTGGGAACTTTGCTCCTTGCTAATGGGTTTACAGTTAAGTTCAACTTCTATCATCATTAACTTTGTAATAAATACTCACATTAAGTATGCTCACTAGTAACTCTGGTTGCCAGCAGGTAAAGCTAACTGATTCCTTGGAAAAGAATTAAATTTTAAGGTTCCTATATTGATCATCTGAGTAGGGGCAAAACTTGATTCATGGAGTATCGATGATGGATAAGGCGTTAAAACTAAACCGAGTGTTAGGTCCCCGAAGAACTAGAAAGGAAGGAGAGGATAACCATTAATTGGGGCATGACTAAATAACTTGTGATACATGAAAGTTACGGAATATTAGTGCTTTGAGAAATGATGAATAAGGCGAAGAATAGGAAGATTTATGTGAACTGATGCAGAGAGAAGTAGAAGCAGGAAGCTAAGTAAATATAAAGGAAAGCAATAAAACAATAAAAAGTGAACGTTGTGAGATTATAATGAACAAGCTTGCCTCCCCCACATAGTAGATACAAGAAGGCATTCACTCTGCTTTTTTTTTTTTCAGAAATGGGGAGGTCTATGGAACATCAAATACAATGGTGCTCTTTTTTAACATCTTGAATGATTTTGCTGTATTGCTTTCCCCTCTTTTTTTCCTCTTTGTTCTAGGGAATGGCTCTCTGGAAAAGGGAGAATGGAGGAATATATAGAGGATATAACAGTTAAACATATCAATTAAATTATATTAAAAGAACAACAAAGCAAAAAAGAAAGAAGATTGAACTGGAATCCTGATATTCACAGACGTTTTGGTCTATGGGCAGAAGCATTCTCTTCCGAGAAGGGCCAACCTCATCAAGGTTTTTGTTTTTCCCAGTATCTCAGAACCTCTGAGTTGGAAGGGTCTTAGAAGCTCCCCCCGCCAACTTCTTCAGCAAGCATCTTATAAACAACACATCCAACAAGTGCTTTCCCTGAAGACCCCCAAGAAGAAGGAAGCCACTCACTGCCTTTCGAGGAAGCCTCTTTTCTTCTGGCTGGCTCTGTTTATTAGGAAGTTTTTCCTGACTTTTTGCCCAGTAATTTCCACCCACTGTTCCTAGTTCTGCCCTCCGGGCCATGAAGAATAAGTCAAATCCCCGCTCCAGGAGACAGTCCTTCAAATACTCAATGACAGCTACCACATCCCTCCTAAATCTCCTTAGACTAAATATTCCCAGTTCCTTTTATCTTGGAGCCCCAGTGAACCTGGGTAGGGTCAGACTGTGCTCCTGCACATGTCATCAGACATACATATATCTGTTAAGCTCCTACTGTGGGCAGAGCATCATGCCAGCATGTGGAAGGAAATACACAGTTGGGATTAGACTCAACCTTCACGCTCATGGAACTTGATCACCACATGGAGGATTAAAAGTCAAACTTGAACCAATCATTTGGGTTGTACATTTAGATTTGGACTTTACACTTGTTCTTATTAAAGATCATCTTGAGAGCCAGAGGATAGATTGGACCTTCAATTCAAGAACCAGAATCAGTCCTGCTTCTGACAGATCCTGGCTGTGAGGCCTTAGGCAAGTCACTTAACCCCTCAGTGGCCCAGGCAAGTCTCTAAGACCATAAGTAGCAAAATGAGTGCCTATCTATGTTCGTAGAGGAAGCTTCCACACTGGGAGTTCTTATATCCATAAAACCATAAATCTGGTCCAAAAAATTCATCTTATTGAATTCAGTATGATATTCTGGTCTACAGAGATCTTTCTGGGTCTCAGTTCTGTCATCCAGCTGTCATAAACTATCCCTCCTAGCTTTGTGTCACCTGCAGTTTGATAAGGAAATCACCTCTGCCTTCATTCCAGTCAATCAACAAGCATTTATTAAGCCCTAACTATGTATATGGGGAAGCTAAGCGGTGCAGTGGATAGAGCACTGGGCCTGGAGTTAGGAAGACTTATCTTAGTGAGTTCAAATTTGGCTTCAGACATTTACTAGCTGTGTGACCTTGGGCAAGTCACTTAACCCTGTTTGCCTCAGTTTCCTCATCTGTAAAATGATCTGGAGAAGGAAATGGCAAACCATTCCAGTATCCCTGCCAAGAAAACTCCAAATGGGGTTATGAAGAGTCTGAAATGACTTAACAACAAACTATGGATATGCCAAGAAGTATGTTAGGTACTGTGGATACAAAGGAAAGCAAAAACAGTCCCTGTCCTCTAGTAGCTTACATTTTAATGGCTTGTTAGTTCGTTGGTTGGTTGGTTGTTGTCTGTTCTTGAAGAGTACAAAATGATATCGCTATGCTGGGGTCAAGGTACAGTGTGTCCGACTGTGACTGATCAGACCAATACGAGCTTGGAATGTTCTACCACAGGTTGGGCACAAATAGTCCACATGAACATTTGGGGTCGATTCTCTAAATCTGCACATCCTGTGTTTCCTTTCAGCTTATTCAATTCTGATTTGCTCATAGAGCACAGCACCTTCTCTGATGTGGGCATGCTATGCTGAACGGTCCTGTGTCAGCGTCTCCCAAGTCACACAATCAATTCCAAAGTTAAGAGAGACCTTAAGAGTGTCCTTGTATCACTTCTGACCACCACGTGAATGCTTGCCCTGTGTGAGTTCTCCATAAAATTGTGTTTGTCAGGTACATCAGGGACATGATGACATGATTTGCTGTTGACTTTGATTTGAGTAAGGGAGGGCTGACATCAGGGACATGATGACATGATTTGCTGTTGACTTTGATTTGAGTAAGGGAGGGCTGTGCAAGGTTACCAGCCTCACTTTCTCCTCCAGAGCCATCAAGGTCCAGTGGCCAGACATTCATCAGGACAACTGGAGATGGCCCAGGATAAAATGGGAGACCCTGGCCCTTGTAGGATAAGCTCTTTTCAGGTTCTCACTTTGAGTGAGGTCCATTCAGTTAATAAGCCTCTTTAAGAAGTGAGTCAAGGGTGGCCCCGTTAACTAAAAAAAAAATCAAACTGGGAGGGGAAGACCCTCAGGGTTGCTGGCCAAAAGAGAAACAGTTACTATTTACATTCACTCTCATCCAGGAGGGCTCAAAATATAGCCACCACTTAATGTCCATAAAATAGTCTTTTTGGCAAACACACCTTTTGCGGAGTTGTGCTCTCTGAAGCAGAGTTTGAATGCTTGGCAGTTTAGTTTGAGAAAGGACCTCAGTGTCCTTACATTTTAATGACAGACAACCTGTAAATAACTAGATACTTACAAAATATATGCAGTGTAGATGGAAGTTAACCTTGGAAGGGAAGGCTCTAACAGTGGTGTCATAGTGGGGGATCAGGAAAGGACTCCTTCAGGAGATGGGCTATGAGCAGAGACTGGAAGGAAATCAGGGGTTGTAAGGGACAGAGGTGAGAGAAGGCATTCTAGTCATGAGAAATAGACTGTGCAGAGGTATGGAGGGGGAGGTCAGTAAGAAGGTCAGTATGGCTGGATCATAGAGTTCATGGAGGGGAGTCAAGTGTAAGAAGACTGGACAGGTAGGAAGGAGACAGGGGCTGAAAGGCTTTAAAACTCAAACAGAAGATTTTTATGTTTGACCTTGGAAGTAACGGTGTCATGCAAACCCAGAGAGGAGAGAGTATCCAGATGGAGAAAGAAGTCATTGATAAAAATGTTGACTAGCAAGAGGACCAATGGCAGATGCTGGGGTACTCTACAATACACCTGCTTCCCAGCTGACATAGCACCATTAGTGAGGACTCTCTGAGTTGGGCCATTCCACCTGTTCCAGATCCATACAGCTACTTTGGGTTAGCCCATTTCCCTCCATTCTTTCCATAGGAATAACATGAGATATATTATCAATCGCTTAGTTAAAGCCTCTCTTTAGAATTTCCCTGATCCCTCACTTTAGCAACCATGCCAAAAAATGGGAATTGGGTTAGTCAGACCTATAGCGTCTTCTTGCTGAAGCCATGGTGGGCTCTGTGTGACCATTCCTTGCTTTCGTAGATGGTCTTTAATGATATATTTAAAAATTTTGCCAGGAATGGAAAGCACGCTCATTGGGCTATATTTTGCAGATTCTATTCTCTTCCCTTTTTGGAAAACAGGTCATCTTGTGGTCTCCTCTTCTCCGTGATCCTTCAAATATCACTGACCAGGGCAGCCATCATACCTGCTAGTACCTGACGACATAGTTCATTTAGCCTGTGTGTCAGGTACCATATTGTTTCCTTTCTTGACCAAACCACTCATTTCCTTCCATTCCAGTCCTGTGACTCAACCTCAGTAGCTTTGGGCAGTGGGTGGGAGAAGGAAAGTCTAAAACTAGAGCTTGGGATTGTAGAATGCTTTCGCAGGCTACAGTGAGTGTGGGTGGGATTGGCCAACAGGCTGACTTTTGAGGGCTGAGAGCTGGAGAAGGCATAATCCTCACCACCTCCCTGCCCCACCCTCCCACCAGAGAGAAAGAGATCAGAGAGGCAGACCTAGCCCTTACGAGCATGACAGTGGCACCTGCTTCCTTTAGGAAAGGAGTTCCCAGCCCCAGGTAGGAAAAGAAAATACAGAGGCGGAAGCAGCCCCTTTCTGAGGGTGGTAGAACGGTGTACTGGCATTTAGGGTAGCTCTTCACTTTTGTATTCTCAGCCATCAGCTACACAGTCCAGCTGGTGGGGTGAAGAATGCCAACTCATCATTTTGAACCACTCTGGTGCATTCTGTCAGCAGCTGCACCTGGTTTTAGCACAACAGGGGCTGTTCTCCCCCTGGTAATGAGGGCAGCAAGCAACCAAGCAGCTTAACTATTCACAGACCCCAGGTGGCTCACTGCCCCCGCCTACCTGACCACAATGTGGCAGGACTACTCCCCCTACAGGGGTGTAGCCATGGAAAATGGGCATGTCTGCAACTAACAGAAGAAATCAGGCGTCAGTGGCCATTTTCACTCTATCAGAAATCAATGGCTCTAGTAGTCTGGGTCCTATGGTAGTCCCTGGTGGAGTAATCTCTTTGGGAAGGGTGGCCCCAGGTCATTCTTCTCCCAGCTCATCTCATTGTCCAGATTTCCTCCTTACCAGTAGACTTCCCACTCTACAAACACTTCTACCCTGAGGGTTTCTCTCCTGATTGGTGAGTCCCTAGTCCAGACCACCATTTCATGGGAGTGCCCAGTCATACACACTTCACCCTGGCAAACCTCACTTTCTGGACTACTCTCTCTCCTCACCAACCACCTTGTCCCCACCCTCATTGCAAGGTATCCTTCCTTCCTCCTATTCCCACTTTCCAGCTCCTTTTTTACATGTTTTCCATGTAAGATATAGGCTCCTTCAGGACCAGGAGAACATTGTACGCAGTAACGGCAATGTTGTATGGTGACAAACTGTGAATGACTTAGCTATTCTTAGTAATACAACAATCCAAGACAAGCCCAAAGGACTCACGATGAAGGATGCTATCCGCCTCCAGAGAAAGAACTGATATTAACTGAATACAGACTGAAGCAAGCTATTTTCACTTTCTTTTTTCTTTTTCTTTCTTCCGTTTTGTTCTACTCAAATCTTATTGTCCCAAATAACTAATATGGAAGTGTTTTACATGATTTCACACAGGTGACCAATATTGGATTGCTTACCATCTCAGGGAATGGGTAGAGTCAAGAGAGAAAGAGGAATAGAATTTGAAATAAATTTTTTTAAAATGTTAAAAATTGTTTTAACATGTAATTAGGAAAAAGTGATTTTTTAAAAGAATATAAGCTCCTTCAAGGTAGCAACTGTCCTGCTTGCTAGTATATGTTCTCCCAGTACTTAGCACAGGGCCTGGCACATGGTAAGCACTTACTAAATATCCTTTCTAATCTGTCTATTTGGGACTCCTGCTTCAGTGGTCAGTGGTTGGGGTCTTTCTGGACAAAACATTTGTTTCCTGTGGAACATCT
The DNA here is from genome assembly GCF_011100635.1 of Trichosurus vulpecula. Classification (NCBI taxonomy): domain Eukaryota; kingdom Metazoa; phylum Chordata; class Mammalia; order Diprotodontia; family Phalangeridae; genus Trichosurus; species Trichosurus vulpecula. The sequence continues at coordinate 389,428,734 of NC_050575.1, forward strand.
ACAGTAAGACAGGTCAAATTTCCAAAGCCTTTGAAAAACCAAAGGCAGAGTGACCTAGGATCTTAGAATTAGGTGGATCTTAGGTGGATTTAGTCCAGCACCCACTTTTTTTTTAAACAGGGGTAAGTGTAGGCACCTGAAGATTTCTAGTCCATTCCTCTACATTCGGGTGGTGCTATGTCAACCACTGTAGAAAGCACATTTGAGCAGGAGAAAAAAGCATCTTCTCAGTTTTCTGTGCAGATCTCTAAGAGTTCACATCAATAGATGTCTTGGGATTATAACCTAGAGCTAGAAGAAACTTTGGATATCACCTAGGTGAACTGTTCCATTTTAGGAGGAGGGAACTGAGTCCCTGACTGCAGTGACTTGTCAAAGATCACTCAAGTCATAACAAAGCAGGGATTAGAGCCCAGGCTCCCAATGACTCCCAATCTAATACCCTAGCTACTACCCCACACTACCTTGGAAAACAACAATTCTCAGAGAACAGGGCTGGCAGCTATTTTTCATATGACTTTATAAAGAACCCAGTTAGGCACCATAAAGCCTGCGATGGCTTTTAGAATATAATAATAGCTAATTGTGGTTGTTTAGTCACATCTGATTCTTTGTGACCCAATTTGGGGTTTTCTTGGCAAACATATCGGACTGATTTGCCATTTCTTTCTCCAGAACATTTTACAGATGAGGAAACTGAGGCAAACAGGTGAAGTGACTTGCCTGGGGCCACAGAGCTAGTACGTGTCTGAGACTAGATTTGAACTCAGGTCTCGCTGACTCTAGGTCTGGCACTCTCCACTGCATCACCTAGCTGCCCTTAATAATAGCTAATAGCTGGCATTGATATAGCATTTTAAGGTTTGTAAACATTATCCTCATAATCCTGGGAATTATTATCTCCATTCTACCAATGAGGAAACTGAGGCAGAAAAAGTCTAAGTGACTTAAGTGACAGGATCATCTCAATAGTAAGTGTCTGAGATCAAATTTGAACTCAAGTCTTCCAGACTTTTGGTCTAGTGCACTGAGCCCCCTACCTGCCAAACAGGGACTTCACATCAACTATCAAGATAAAGCGACTCCTTCAAGTGTGGCTGATCATTAAAACTGATCTTGCTTTAGAGGAGAGAGAAACACCTGGTTATGGCCCTCAAGCTGACTTCATGTCTCTGTTTGACTGTCAAAATCAGTTCAAATCCCAGCTCCCTTCTGGATTTAAAACCCAGAAGGCTAACACCACTGCCTCCATCCATGTCTTTATCCTCTCTTTCGAAATTATACAAGTGGCAACTCAGAGCAACTTTTCTTTTTAAGTAAATTTTCATTTTTTTCAACAAACAGAAATCCATTTTCTATTCTCACAATTCTCACCCTCATTAAAAAAGAAAGACAACCTTTGTAACAAAAATGTACAGTCAAAACAGCATGTTGAAAAAACTTCCAGGTGACTCACCAAATGACCTGGTACCGAGAACAAGAATAAACCAGAAACTAGCTTAGGAATCCTAAATCCCAGGCAGGAAAATCACCAAGCAATGTATACTCTGTGGTCTGACTAGAGTACAACCAGAGCAGTTTGGGAAGTGCAGGGGAGCCAGTGGCAAGGCTGCTCTGTTCTACCTTCTGGAGAGGGGGAAGAGGAAGATTGAGAAGCCAGGAGCCCAATAGCCAATAGCACTAGGAAGGCTGCCAAACATGTCAGATTAGTGAGCTCTGATAATCAGGCTGGCAGGAAGCCAGAAGCCAACAGAGACAGCAGCTGGGAACAGAGGCCTTCAGCAGGCCAAACCTCACGAGTCATTTATCAGCTATAAGCGAGGGACTGGCAGATGGAGATGGCATTTCTCATAAAGGGTTCCCTTGAGGTTACCGCTGCCTCTGGAACTATCAAACACTCGACAGTGAAGGTTCTAGCTGGAGACATCACCTAGTCTGTCCTCTTGCCTTCAGATTGATCTCCATCTAACCCATCCCAGACAGATGAGCTTGAGAGAGAGGAACCAGCAACCCAGTGACTCCCAGCATCCTTTGTAAATGACATTGTTCAAAAATTACAAATCTTTGATCAGAGTTGGAATTTGAGGAATTTAGCACAGCCTAGGGGCTGAGTAGGTATGTTTTAAAAGCATTTTTTTTATTGATGCCCTTTGTTTTTATATCATCTTAATCTCCCAATATATTCCTCAATAAGCTAGAAATCACCTTAGAGGCTATTGAATCCAACTCCTTTTTTTACAAATGAGGAAACAGGTTGAGAGAGATTAAATGGCTTGGTCAGAGTCACATATCTAATTAAGTGACTGAGTCAGAGTTTCCTGACTCCGAATCTAATTCTCTATCCATTGCACCACCTAGTTGCTTTGTACTTTGGGGGACAGTGGGATGAACTATCTGAAAACAGGAAATATTGCTTCTAGGTTGGCAGACCGTCCCCATGGCTTTTCATTCAAAAAAGATAGCATCACTTATCCACTCTCTTGCCTCTGAGGCTACCCCTTCTCTCCCATAGAGGCAAACTCCCAGTAAAGGAAAAAGACAGACAGAAATAGCCTATTTGGGCATAGCTCAATTCCTCCAGAAAACAGAAATGGCTGCAAGGAGAAAAGTTAACTGTCTCTAAAATGGGATATATTCAATATACAGGTCTCAGCTGGGATTCTTTTTTTTTCCCTCCTAAATATATTTTTATTGACACCATATGTTTCTTACATCCCCAATATACCTCTGCTCCCCTTTACAGTAATATTCCATTACAATTTGTTTAGCCATTGAGGGGCATCTACTTTGTTTTTAATTCTTAGCTAACACAAAAAAGTGCTGCTATAAATATTTTGGTGCATATGGGGACTTTTTTCTTATTGATGGCTTCCTTAGGATGTAAGCTTAATAAGTGAATCATTTAGTGACATTTTAGTTGTGCAATTTAGTCAATTGAGTGACATTTTGTCACTCTATTTGCATAATTCAAAATTGCTTTCCAAAATGGTTGTGCTATATTCCATAGTTCCCAACAATATATTAATGTGACCATCACTTCACAACCCTTCCAAGATTAACTACTGCCATTTTTTTGGTCATCTTTGTTGATTTGCAAGGTGTAAGGCAAAACCTCAGGGTTGTCTTGATTTTCATTTCTCTTATTATTAGTGATTTGGAACATTTTTTCATATGGTTTGAATACTTTGCAATTTTCCCTTTGAAAACTGTTCATATCTTTTGATCACTTATCTATTGGGGAATGAGTATTAGTATTACTTATTTATTGTTTATATATCTTAGCTATCAGAGAAATCTGAGACAAAGATTTTTTTTCCTATTCAATTACTTCCCTTCTTATCCTAGGTGCATTAATTTTGTCTGTGTAGAAGTTTTTCAGTTTCATGTAATCAAAGTTATTCATTTCATCTTTTGTAATTGTATCTATCCTTTGTTTGGGTAAGAATATGTCTACTCATAATTGTGAAGAATATGTGATCTGCTTCTCTTCTGGTTTTTTTATAGCATGATTTTTTTCTTTTTTTTAAAATAAGTTTTTATTTAGATTTTCTGTTTCTTACATCACCATATAGTATTTCATGTACCTTTTGCTCTCCCCCTCAGTGAGAACCATCCCATATGATAAATTGTATTTTTTTTAGAGAGGAAAAAGTCAGCACAACTGATTGATATGTTGAAAAAGTCCAAATATATGTGCAGTGTGGGATACCTGTGGATCTCCCGTTTCCATGAAAGAGTAGAGTGGGAGTGTCTTTTCATATCTTTTCATTTGAATCCCACATGATATTTATAATTTTATTTCACTTACTTTTGATTTTTTGGTGTGTGGTTATCCTTTCCATTCACATTATTTGTTCTTCCTGTGTATAATATTTTCTTGACTCTGCTTACTTCACTCTGTATCAGTTCATATAGATCTTTCAATGCTTCTCTGTATTTATCACATACACCATTTCTTACAGAAGAGTAATATTTCATTACATTCATGTAGCACAATTTGTTTAGTCATTCCCCAGTTGCTGGGTATCTACTTTGTTTCCAATTCTTAGCTATCACAAAAAGTGCTGCTATAAATATTTTGGAGCATATGGGGACTTTTTTCTTATTGATGAGTTTCTTAGAATATAAACCCAGGAAAGGAGTCTCTGGTTCAAAGGATGTGAATATTTTAGTCACTTTATTTGCATAATTACAAGTTGCATTCCAAAATGGTTGTGGCACTTCACAGCTCCCCCAACAGTGTATCAGTATGCCTTCCTTTCCATAACACTTCCAACACCAACTTGCAATTTTTTGTCATTTTTTGCTAATTTGCTGGGTGTGTAGTGAAATGTCAGAGTTGTTTTGATTTGTATTTCTCATACAATTAGTGATTTGGAACATTCTTTCACGAGGTTGTGACTACTTTGCAATTTTCCTTTTGAAAACTGTTCATATTGTTTGAGCATTTATCTATTAGGGAATAGCTATTAATATTATATATTTTTATTAATTGTTTATATATCTTGACTGCCAAACCCTAATAGGAAAAAGCTGGGACAAAGATTTTTTCCTATTCAACTACTTCCCTTCTTATCCTAGGTGCATTAATTTTGTCTGTGTAGAGGTTTTTCAGTTTCACATTAAAAAAGTTATCTATTTCATCTTTTGTAATTGTCTCTATCCTTTGTTTGATTAAAAATGCATCTCCTACCTACAGCTGTGAGAAGTATGTGGTCTATTTCTCTTCTAATTTTTTATAGTATAATCTTTAACATTAAGGTCATGTGTTGATTGTGCATGTATAACCTATATCAAATTGTTTACAGTCTCAGGGAGAGGTGAGGAGAGAGAGAGAATTTGGAACACAAAATTTTAAAAAACAAATATTAAAAACTTTTTTTTACATGTAATTGGGAAAAAATAAAATATTATTCATAACATTAAGGTCATGTGTCTATTTAGAATGTATTGTGGAATATAGTGTAAGGTGTTTAAGCCTAATTTCTGCCAGACTGCTTTCCAGTTTTCCCAACAATTTTTTAATCAAATAAGGAGTTTTTCCCTAGGTAATTTACATTTTCCTTTTTATTAAATACTGAGTTATTGAATCCCATTGTTTCTAATTCTTCTTTTTCTAGTCTGTTCCATTGACCCATCTCCATATTTTTTAACCCATACAACATGGTTTTGATGACTGCTGTTTTATTCATTTATTAATTTGTTTTTTGTTTTTATTTTCTCCCTCCCTCTCCCTAAGATGGTAAGCAATCTGATGCAGGTTATATATGTGCAATCATGTAAAACATTTCCACATTAACGATTGATATTTTATAATACAGTTTGAGGTCTGGAAGAGATATTTCCCCTTTATCCTAATTCCTTTTCATCATTTCCCTTAATAGTCTAGATCTTTTGTTTATCCAAATGATTTTGTTATTATTTTATCAAGTTCTATAAAGTGTCTGCTTAGCAATTTGATTGGTCTAGCATTAAGTGTAAATTAATTTTGGTAGTATTGTCATTTTTATTATATTGGCTCAGTCTAGCCATGAACACTGAAAATATTCCTCTAGCCGTTTAAGTTCTTTATTTATTTAATGAATACTTTCAATTGACTCTATGCTAGTCTTTTGTCTGCTCTGATTTGGGTAGGTCAATTCTCAGATATTTTATGCAATTTGTAGTTATTTAGAATGGGATTCCTTTTCTATTTTTGCTTCTTGGTTTTTGTTATTTTTATGTAGAAATGCTGTTCATTTTTGAGTTTATTTTGTAGCCTGCAACTTTGTTGAACCTATTCTCTTGATTAGTGTTTTTGCTGACTCTCTAGGATTTTTCAGGTATATCATCATATCATGGGCTGAGATAGTTTTATCTCCTACTTACCTATTTTTATGCCTTCAATTTCTTTCTCTTTGTCTTATTGCTGTTGCTAACATTTCATATCAAATAATAGTGAGGAGAGTAGTTATCTGTGCTTCACTCCCATACTTATTGGAAAAGATTCTAGTGTACCCTCATTGCATATGATGCTTGCTTTTGGCTTTAGATATGTGCTTTTTATGATATTAAAAAGGCATTTCTATACTATAGCTTGTAGGACTTTTAGCATGAAAGAGAGTTATAGTTTGTCAAGGGTTCCCCCCTCCCCTGCCTTGCATCTGTTGGCATGATCATGTGGTTTTGGATGTTTTGGTTTCTCATATGATTATATTGATTATTTTCCTAATGTTAAACCTTCTTGCCTCCTATTCCTCTTGGTCATTATGAATTATTTCTTGGATAAATCATTGTAGTATATTTGACAGGATTTTGTTTAAAAATTGAGTCAATATTCATGAATTATAGTGTCTTACAGTTTTCCTTCTATGTTTATATTTCTCTGGTTTAGGTATTGGGACTATATTTGTCTCCTAAAAGGGATCTGGTGGAGTGCTTTCTTTTTCCATTTTTGAGAATAACTCATCAAGTATGATACTTGTTTTTCTTTGAAAATTTGATAGGATTCTTCTGAGAATACATCAGGATCTGGAGTTTTTCCTTTGGCATCTCCTTTATAACTAGCTATATTTCCTTTACTGAGATTGAGTTAAGATCTGTCTATCGGGTCCTGATAGTTTGGGTATTTTGCGTTTGAAGGCATCCCTCTCTTTTGTGTTCTCAATTTTGTTAGCATATAACTTTTTATTCTTCCGGTTTTGTTGTGATTTCACCTTCTTATTTACTATTTGGTTGATTTGATTTTTCTGCTCTCTCCTTTTTAATCAGAGTAGCTAAAGGTTCATCAATTTTATTAGTCTTTTCAAAGAACAGCTTTTAGTTTTGTAATTTCTATTTTTCAGTTTTAAATTTAGCTATTTCTTCTCTAATGTTTAATATCTTCTCTTCTGTGCTTATTTTAGATTTTCTTTGTTGGTTTTGTAATCTTTAAAAAATGTATATTCAGTTCATTAACCCTTTTTCTGTTAATGTATGTTTACAGAGATATAATTTTTCCCAAGGACTGCTTTAAATGAATGCAAGACATTTTGGTATGCTGTCTCAATATTATAATTTTCTTTCACAGAATTATTAGTTGTTTCTGTGATTTGTTCTTTGACCCACTCCTTAGGATTTTATTGACTTCATATGGGTCTGTCATTTGTTTGTGGTCCCTGAACCAATGATAATTTTTATTGTGTCATGGTTTGTAAAGGATGTATTTACTATTTCTGCCTTTTTACATTTTTGCAATCTCTCTGTGCATAGTCAATTTTTGTAAAAGTTCCATGTGGTGTTGAGAAGTATGTATTTCTTTTGCTGTCCCATTTAGAAGATGCTATTAGTCTTTTAGCTTGTTTCTCCAGCAATTTGTTTAGTTCCAAATTTTCCCTTGTTTATCTTTGTTAGACTTATCCAAAATTGAGAGAGGGATATTGAAATCTCCTGTCACTATTGTGTTACTGTCTATATCTTCTTGTAGCTCCACTAATGTTTCCTTTGTGAATTTGGATGCTAATACATTTGGAGTGTGTAAGTTTATTACCGATAATGGTTTGTCATCTAGTCTTCCCTTTAGCATATTGTAGTTCCTTGTTTATCCCTTTTAATTTTTTAAATTTTTATTTTTGCTTCGTCAAATAGCATGATTATAACTCTTGCTTTTTTTGATTCACTTGCTGCAAAATACAATTTTCTTCCATCTCCTTAAGTTTTGTGTATGTCTGTTTTTTTTAAAATATATTTCTCGTAAGCAACAGATTGTATGGTTTTGTTTTCTTACCCAAACTATCATTCTTTTTTATTTTATTGGATTATTTAATCTATTCACATTTAAAATAGACCCTAAAAAGAGTTTGATTTTTATTTCTTTTTGTCTCTAATGTTAGATTTTTTCAAATACGATTTTTCCCCCTCTTTTGCCATATTCCCACTGACTCACTTCCCCTCATTTCTGATTCCTCCTCCTGTTTGTTAGCACTTTCCCCTTGGGGTTTTGCTTATTAATTCCTTTTGATTTCCTGCTTTAATCTGGTTAATTCTTTTCTCCTCTCCTTTTTCCTTTCTCAGTTAAGTAGATTCCCACTTCTCCTCCCCTTCAAGTAGTCCTACTCATTAGGATATATCGCAAATACACATTAAATAATTAACATTCATTTTTTAAAATTTTGAGTTCCAAATTTTCTCTTTCTTTTCCACCCCCTTGAGAAAGCAAGCAATTTGATAATGATTATACATGTGAAGTCATATTTATTAGTTTTTAAATTTTCATTTTTTATACCCCTTTCCAGATAGGGTTTCTCTCACTTTCTTCATTATCCATCTTCTCTCTGTCTACTCTAGACCCTCACTCTCTGGTTCAGAGCTTCTATAATTATCTAGTTTTTCACTATTCTCTGTATTCCTCATGGAACCAAAATTTCTCAGATAGCCATTCTAGACTCTTCCCTCTAGGCAGTTTCTATCACTGCCTTTTACAACTTGCCTAATGGATTACCCTTTTCCACTATGCCTTACTAATCTCAGGATAATGCCAATTCCTACAGGTGACAGAGGACACTACATCATAGTAGTACTCTTTCCCCCCATTCCTGATTATATAGTCCAACACTATCTATACCCTTCCTCTCATTACCTTTTTTTCCTCATTTAACTAAAAATCTTCTTCCTGAGTCCATGCCCTCCCACTCCTACAGATGCTTGTTGTCCCTAAGAGTTCCAATTCCACCCCACTTTGCGAGGTAAGATAAGTCTTTCAAGCACCAAATCCCCCAAACTCCAACCTACACAAGGTCCCCCATCCCCTTTCACAGAACATCCCTCTTTTCACCCATAGGGATATTCATTAGTGAAACCCACTCCCACCACCACTGCTTCCGTCCATCCTCTCCTTTTCCAATCCTTCTTACCTCCTCTTCACCCACTCTCTTACAGCCTCTTCTCTTCCTGAGACCATGAGGGATCACCTTCCCCTCATTGCTAGCCCTTGATTTGACCCAGCATATCACACATTCCCTTCCAACCCTCCGCTCCCTCTCTCCCTTTCATGAACTATCATTACATTTTATAATGTAGTCCCAGAAAAATAAACCAAACATACATATATATATATATATATATATATATATATATATATATATATATATATATATATATATACATATATGTATATATTCACTTGTAGTTAGGGTTATTTCCAGGTTCTGTCCACAATTCCCCAGGCTTGCCTCTTCATTATAAGTTCCACCTGACTTCTGTCTTCATCCGAGTCTCCTTATGTGCATTTAGACAATCTCTTGTGGGTTTCTCAGCTGTCCCTCTGTAGCTATTGCTGTCCTTGCCTGTGGCATTCATTTACCCTTCCTGCCTTTCTGCTTATCTGGGGTATTCAAGAAGCAAATAATCTCTTCAGGCCTGGCATTATTTCTAAGAATGTTTCAAATGCCTCTTTATTATCGAAAGTCCATCTTTCTTCACTTACAGTTAAGCTCAAATTTGCAGGGTAGGTCAACCTAGGTTTTATTCTGAGTTCATTGCTCTTCAAAACACGATATTCCATTCTCTCCTGAGTTCTTGTGACTGCAGAATAGTCTTTTGTAATTTGAATTTTCATTCCCTTGCATTTGATGGCCTGATTGCTTGCAGAATTAGTTTCAAAAATGAATTATTAAATTTAACCAGTTTGTGGCAATTACTTTTTTTCCCATTTTCTGTGTTTTGAACTTCTGTGCAGTTCTTATTTTCTGCTTTATGGTATTTTTTGTCTTTTCATGGTCTTCTGGGACACCTATGATCATTCGGTTGTCTGTCCCATGTCATTGAGAGCAACGTTTTGCTTGAATAGAGAGCATTTTTTCTTTCAGTGTTTTGGGTTTGACTGTTTTTTGCTTCTTTTCTGTTGTTCTTTTTATCCCTTTGGTGAGACTTGCCATCAACATTGAAAGTTTTTCAATTCTGCCTATTAACTGCTCTCATAATTTTCATTTCTTTTTAAACCACTCAGGAACAGCATATTGATTCCATGTTTCCCTCAGATTCCACAGGGTCTGCTGTCTCAAATTTTAGATTGTTCATAGAATACCAAACTAATTTACCAGATCTAGAGGCTTTTATTTCCTCCTGCTGTTAATGTTTTCCCTATTAACTTATCTGCTTATGTTTAAAGTTTTGAGTTTTCTTCTTCCTGAGATCTTAAGTGATTTCATTTTTTTACCCTCCCCGTCACTTAACTTTCTGAACCCTTCCCCTCTGATGTGTTCCCTGGGGGCTGGATCTCATTCTCTCCTGTGCTTCACAGTTCACCAGCCTAGTCCTGACCCAAGTGACTTGTGGTGACAGACCTGGCCACAATTGATGTTAAGATCTCTTCCTTAGTTCTCTGGCCCCACCCACATACCATACTGATGTGAATTATTTCTGTAGTTAGGATCTCTGAGGCTTTAGGGGTGTGTACGAGGTTGAGAGCTCTATTTCAAGGCCAGAAGTAGGCCCTTTCTTCTCTGTTGTACCAATCTTCTGAAGAGATCTTTTGCAACACAGAATGCTGCTTTGCCCTCATCCCAACCTGTAGCCTGGCAGCTATAGCCATGTCTGTCGCTGCTCAGGTATTTCATAACCTGGAGTTGGGATCTCTGCAATGCGGGGAAGGGGGAGTTGTAGGGGTGGTTTTTGCTGCAAGCCTGTGCCAGGCCTTTGGATTGGCTAGTGCAGCCTCACTGCAGTTATGTGGTGGTGGAAGAGGTGCCGAGTCAGCTCAGGATAGTGATCAGTTTGTGGGTTTTTAATCTTCCTTTGGATTCTGGGTGCCCTAAACTAGTGGTGTTACGACTCGAATACGAAGGAGGGCCACTAAACTACGTTAGAATCCCCACAGGCCACATATTAACTTAGAAAACTACCTATCTGGAATATGACCATGGTTAGCCAGCATGTACATCCAACCCTTATATTTTTGCAAAGTGCTTCACAAATATTTCTTTATTTTACCTCCCCAACTCTGGGAGGTAGATGCTATCACCCCATTTTACAGATGAGGAAACAGGCAGAGCTGAAGTGATTCACTGAGGGTCCTGCAGCTGGTGTGTAAGCAGGACTTGAAAACAGGTCTTCTGGTCTGCAAGTCTGGATTCTTACCAACATGCTGACTAAAAGTTGGGGCACATATCCAGTCTTATTCCTCATCTCCAACAGCATTTGGATAGGATTTCTTCTTTGTGCCTGTCACCCCCTACCTCCTATCATACTCACATGGACTCCCGTTTTTCCACCTTCGATTCACTCCAAACACAGACAGCATTTACAAGAGGTGCCGGTTGTGGCTCAGTATCAGAGCGAAGAAATGGGCTGTCTTGGGAGGTGTTCTAGCAGAAACAGCAGAGGCCATAAGGAATCTTAGCAATACTTAAAATAGGGACTCCTGCCTCGTTCAAGGTCAAGGTGAGTCTAGACAAGTTCTCCAAGATGCTTTCCCCAGACTCCCAAACCAGCTCATTGCTCTTGTAGGGAACAAAACAGCGCTTACCACACCTGGCTGCAGATGCTCTGAAACTTTTTATTTTATTTTTTAAAAAAGACAACAATAATTTATATTATTAAACAAACCAGAAAGCTGGACAACCTTCTTCCCAAGCCCCAAAGCTGAGCCCAAGTACTGGCCAGGGAAGATGGTCCACAGCTCCACATTGCTCCCCTGGGCCTGGCTCTGTGGGATGCTACAGAGCCCGAGACCCTGTCCTTCAGTGAGGCTGCCCCCAAGCCTCTGCCTGAGGAGCAAATTCCAGTCATCTCTTTGGGAAGGTGATAAAAGGGGCCAGGGAGGCACCTCTTCTCCAGTCTCCCTTCTGCTCTAGTCTTCTCCCAAGCCTGGGAGAAACTCTGCTGTTTCCACTGTGTACAGATGCATCTGGGCCCCAGAACCTGACACCCCAGCAGCGTCACTGCTTGCACAAGGGGCTGGGAGTCTCTTTTATTAGCAAAAGGTAAACAGACACAACGAAAACCTTAAAAATATAGAAATAATCTAATGAACGTGGCCACCTCAAAATCACACAAGCACGAGTGGAAAAACCCCTTCGAATTCCAGTTTTGGTTCTGACTTCCCCAGGCTCCCTGTCACTCCCCCTATGCTGATCCTATACTAGGTTTCTTTTTGAATTTTTTTTAAAAAAATATGATTTTTTAAATGTTCCATAAAAATACTATTATGCCTAGTCAAACACAGATATTGCAATAGGAAGAGTATCTGCTTTTTTCCTCACTCTATAAAATGTGAAAAAGTTATCCCACTGGTTAATATAGAAAAATGCCAGAATCTCTAAGTATCACAAAAGCTGGTACCAAATGAGCAAGGTGGAAACTTTACTGAATGCCAGGTGTCAGGATGAGGCTTAGGAAACATTCCTCCTGTTCAGGTCTTCAGCTAAGTTTCTCTTTCAGTCTCTCCCACCTCTCCAACTCCCTTCAAGTTTAACCTGTCTGGATCAACAATGATAGAGTCAGGGCTCTCCATGAATTCTTAAGAAGCATGAAAGCCAAACCACTGTTTAGAGAGAAAAGAACTCAAGGTTGCTCTGATTTTGCAGAGCCAAACATTTCTCCCTCTACTCAGCTGCCCTCTAGGGATCATCTGGGTCTCCAAACACCAAACAACCCAGAAGAGAGGTGAAAGTCCTCACTTAGACTGAACCTTTGAACTGGTAAAAGGTGCATCAATCTTTTCCCACCCACGGGACAGCACTGAGGACTGGCCCCTGGGGTTGGCCTGCTCTCCTTGTGCAAGGAATAAAGATTCCACCTTGTTAAGAAAGGTGCAATTGAAATAAAGGTGACGGTAGGGCCTAACTAGGGAATGCTGAAGAATGAGCAAGCCTCTTGTCCCTCCATGTGGAAAAGGTGACTTTTGACCACAGATTTGGGTTTGGACCCAGCCAAGGTTGCCTTCAGTTCTCAGACAGGAACAGCGCCAGGGTGGCCTGAAACGTAGCTTCTTCATCGATGTTGTAGTCCTAGAAGAAAAAAAGTAGAATAAGGAACTGATACAAATGAGATTCACAGAGAGTGATTCCCCAAAAGGTATGAACAGTTTTCAAAAGAAATGCAAACTATCAGTAACCATAAAGAAAAACACCCCAAGTCACTAAGAGAAATGCAAATGAAAGGCTTTACCACACACCCATCAAATGCACACTCATACACCGTTGGTGGAGCTGTGAGCTGTTCCAATTGTTCTGGAAAATAATTTGGAATTATACAAAGCAAAGTTACTAACTTGCTCCTACCCTTTGACTAAGCAATCCCACTACAGGGCTTGAAGACCAAGAAAGATGAAGACAAAAGGAAAGTCTCACCCACACCAAAATGCTTGCAGTAACACTGAAAAGAAATCAGGTACCCAACAACTGGGAGGTAAGTGAATCCTGGTAAATCAATGTGCTGGAGTATCACTGCTGATGTAAGGAAGGATGAATGAGAAATGCTGACAGACTCGGAGATTTGTAGGACCAAGAGAACCCCATGGGCCCGAGGACTAGGCATGTGTACACAAAAAGACATCGGAAATCAGGAAAAAGGCAACCACTGGTACTGAATCCAAAGGTCTGATGACCACAGGTGCCAAATGGATCAGGCACAGCTGCTGCATCGTCAAAACCAAGACATTGCTAGTTGTGGAAGGAAGGAAGCAGTGGGGAGAAGCAGGGAGCAGTTAACTGCAAGGCGAATCCTCTCACCCTCAGTCCCCAGAACAAGGGTGCCCAAGGCCACCTCAGCAGGCACCTTCTCCGATTCTTGTGTTCCCTCTCTAAGGGACTGCTGCAAACCAACACCTATCCGCAGGCAGAATCACCCAATCTGGATCAGCTCTAACTCCCTCCTACACACCAGGTCACCAGTGCCCTGAGAATACTAAGACCTGCAAAGGGTCCTACAAATAGGGTCTTGTTTGATGCTCACAACCCCCCACCAGGAGGAGGCTAAGTGACCTGCCCGGGGCTGGATCTCTCAGTATAGCCATAACCAAAGAGGCTCCCTCCCTAACACGTGCCCCTAGCCCTCCTCTCCTGAGAAGTTGGACCTGCCCCTCCTCGGTGCTGGCAAACCTTCACTGAGAATGGCCTCTCCACTTCTCTAATTGGGGGGGAACTCTGAAATCTGTGCAGGTAGCCTAACTCAGTCCTTCAGTCTCATCTCCTTAAGAGCAGCACATGGGTCCCCTGAAGGGGCTCCCCTTTCGACATGCCATGGCTAGTGAGAATATCTAAGGGGGTGAGGAGTTCAGGAGACCACAGGAGGCTATGACTCAGCATCTTAATGGCAGCTAAATGAAAATCTGTGGGAAGGAAAGGGGAGGGGAGGGCCCGGCTTGGGCCGGAAGCTGCCCTTGGCCTGAACTCATCCCCTTCCCCCAAGCCATAAAAGGATCCTTGGACTTTTAAGGTTCCTGACGCGCCCTCTAGTGGCAGCGACACACTGAGCAGCCTGAGCGGTCAAGCAGGGCCAGGCCATTTGGTAAGAAGCTGGTAAATGTTCCAACTTCTCCAGGCCTCAGCTTCCTCGTGATTAGACTAGCTGATTTTTTAGGCCTTTTCCAGGCTTAAGCCCAAGGATCCTGACTAACCCACTGAGAAGCTATGCTTTTGGTAGGACAATCCCCTTCCACCATTTTTGATGGCCAGCGCTGGCCCACACAGACCACAGGGCTGCCCCAGAAGGGCACAGGACCTTGGGAAAGGGAAGGGAAATCAAAGATGATGTCCAAATTCCTCATATTCCTAGAATTTTCCTGGTAGTGGAGAAGGCAAGAAGGGCTCCTTCTGATAGTCAGGGCTGGGTGAATGAACTGTCCAAGAGAACAAAATAGTCCAGGGAAAGGGGATGGATATGAAGAGTAGGCATGGTGCAGTCTGGTAACTCTCCACTTAGTGCCTTTTACCCAGACTCCCAGGGCCCCAGCGCCATGGCTGTCTGGGGCATGTGGAAGGTGAGGGGAAGACTTGTGGTGTAGACACAAGGGTGCAGTGTGGGGGCACAGCTTTGTGACGTTTGGGGCACCAGGCTGCTCCTCTTCTGGCTTCAGAAGCCTTCACTTCATCGCCCCAACCCAGAAGTAAGGAGGAGGCAGGCAATGTTGTCACCAACCCAAAGGACAAGATGAAGGTCCAGAGAAGAGCAGAGTGCCAGGTTCTGCTCCCTGGACGGGGGCTCCCTTCTCCTAGTTTGTGGAACAGCCTATTCCAGCTGCGACCCAGAAGCCAAAGTGACCCAACCGCTCTGCCCTTATGTCCTGGCATTTGGTGTCAGGGAGGCATTTTCCTTCAAGTGTTAGGGAGGGCAGGGTGAAAAGGTCAGAGGTGAGGAACTGCTAGCAGACCCTCTGGTGCAGGGGCGTCCCATCCAAAATCCCACTTTCTCCAGGAAGCCTCCCACACCCTCTTAATTCAGCGCTCTTCAAACTCTTAACCTCATTTATCTTGTCTGCATGTACTTGTCTACTTATTGCCTCTCCTTGAGGGCAGGGATTTTTTGCCTTTTTGTATCCCCAGCACAGTGCCTGGCACTCAGTAGGTGCTCAATAAATGTTTATTGACTGACCAAAGGACCTAAGGAGCTGCTGCTCCCCAGCCACAGCCTTCCCAACCCAGTTGTGGCCAGAGGATACTCACCACAAAGGTGTCGTAGGAGAATTTGTGTCGATGGAGGAGGTGCTGCAGGAAGTTGGCGCTCTTGTAGCTGGGGTCACCCCAGGGCATAGCTGAACAGATGGGGCAGACCTGAAACAGAGAGACCAGAGAGGGGAGATCAGCTAAGTGAGGACCAAGGGGCAGGTGGGAAAAAGAGCCTCCTTCCCATGACAGGCCCATGTTTGGTGCTCCCAGCTAGTGTGAGCCCAGACACACCTTCTGTATCCCCACTTGCATTCAGCACGGTTCTGGGCACCATGGACAGGCTCACACAGAATTCCTCCTGGAAGACACCCTCCCCTCCTTTCACCTCCCACTGAGGGTGGGATAAAAGCCACCCTAGATTCCCTGCCCTCAGGGACTCCCCTTCCTTCCCCTAGACTACAACCAGTCATTGGGGCTTTGTCTTTTCTTTTTTTTTTGGTGTAAAGCCAATCTCCATGTGATGATCCCCAGCCTCCTCCAGATCACCCATCACACGGAGCGGACGCTCACTTAGTGGGCTTTTCCTCGCCTTTACACCAGGATAACCAACAGCACAGGACACGGTTTTCCGGAGCCGGGCCAACAGTGCAGGGAGTTTTGTGCCCACGGTGTGGCTGACCACAAACATCCTGGCGTCCCTTGGTGAGCACATGAGGCTGAATCAGGCCTGAGATCTGAGCTTGCATCTCTGCTCTTGCTCTGAATGTTATATTGTAGCAATAATGGAAAGACATCATTCCAGCTTTGCCTTGCAACTGCTAAACCTAGTCCTTTAAGAAAGCTTTATTGACATATTTTATTTTTGTATTACAAATATCTACAGATGACTCCCATAAATTAATACTAATAGTGACTTCATCTGAAAGTGACACAACATTCTGCATCTGTAGCACTGCCCCATTTAAAAAACAACCTAACAGAAATCTTATTTTCTCTCCCTCTCCCTGCCACCTGTGGGCCCCACTGGGGCAGAAAAGGAAAAGAAAAACAGATTCCTTGTAACAAACATGCATGATCAAGCAAGACATCTCATGTAGCATCCTAAATCCATTAACTTCTGTCCTGGATAGCATGCGGTCATCATTGGGCACATGGCCTTGACAGACCCTAGTTTTTATAGTGTTGCTATCGTCTAGCCCTTTTCTCCTCTCCCTCTCCACCATCTTCCTTAGTGATCTCACCAGCTCCCATGGGTTCAATAACCGTCTCCATGCAGATGATTCTCAGGTCACTTATCCAGCCCTAACCAACTTCTCTCCTGACCTCACCCCAAGCTCAACACATCCCAAACAGCATCATGATCTTTCCTGCTGAGGGCTCCCTTCTTAACTTCCTTATTACCATCAAAGTCACCACCAGCCTCCCTGTCACCCAGGCCCACAATGTTGGTTGTCACCCCTGATTCCTCAATCTTTCTTCCCCATATCCAAACATAACATGGTGCCAAGTTCTGTTGATCCTACTTTATATGCCCCTTTCTCTCTCCTCTGACATTCCCATGACCCTTGGGCAGGCTCTCATCACCCCAGAACTGGATTATGGCCTCTAGCCTCTCCCCACTCCAGCCCAGCCTTCATTCAGCCATCGAACGGTCTGACCACATCACCCCTCTCTATTCAAGAAACTCCAGTGACTCCCTATTACCTCTTTTTAAAAACTCTTATTTAAAACATTGTTTTAGAATTACCTATTACCTCACCTCTAAGATGAAAAAAGAAAATCTCCTTGGTTTTTAAAGTCCTTCGTGACCTGAACCTTCCTACTCTTTGCAGACCTGTCTTCTACCTTACTCCTCCCCCCCTCCCTGCCATGTCCTCTGCAGTCCAATGTCACTGGCCTCCTTGGTGGTCCTTGCATATGACATTCCATCTCTACCTACCCTCTGTGCCGGGAAGGCTCCTCTCCTTGTTCCTGACCCAGGTTATCTATCTGCCTCTCTCTGTAACTCCAGCGCTTGGCACGATGCCTGGCGTGGTGCTGACAGACCACTCCCCTCATCACTAGTGTGCAGCCCTCTAGGTCCCCCTGCCCACTCACCACTCGGTTGGGGTCATTGCGGTGATTCTCCATGCAGTGCTTTACCAGCTCCTGCTGGTCCAGATTGCGGGCTCCACAGTATGGACACACAAAGGTGGATCTGTTTGGGATATTGCTGAACAGTGGGAAGGAGGAGAGAAGAGGGAGTTAGGGAGGCAGAGACAAGACAACAGGGCTATATCAATGACCTTGCAATCAGAGCAAGAAGGGATTTCAGAGATCGCGAAACAGGTCCAAAACATTCAGCAGCTTTCACCATGTGCAATGGCTGTTACGGGGGTTAGTTAATGCCTGCCCAGTTGCCTATGAGTTGCTCATTCCCTTGGAGCAGGTCTCTGGTGTTGCTGTCTCCCCAGCTTCTCACCCATCTCAAAGATAAATGATGCCACATGGGTCTGCTTGACAAAGGCCTACTCTGCTCTGGGACAGAGAAACCAAGGCTGCTGGACCCTAATACGCTACCCTCCTCTGCCTTCTTTCCCAGGGCCCCATGCTTTCGCTGGGAAGATACAGAGAAACAGCTCCCGAACTTCTACTTCCAGGGGCTGCTAATGATGCTGACACCCGACCCCCAAAATAATCAGGCAGAAGCCAGGCTTGCCTGTCCATTGGGGAAGCTGAGCAAAAGGGGGAGAAAAAAAAAAACTCCATCACAACTAGAACCAGCCTGGCTCCGAGGGGCCTCCTAACTCTGAGAAAACATCTTCCAAGAGCAGAGCAGGTTTCCCAGGTTCACCAGAGCGGGGGGGTTTGGGGTGCTACATTCACCAAGAGGGAAACACAAGAGGTGATTCCCTTCCTGCCTATGAGGTCCAGGCACCTTGTTCTTTCCCTCCTGCACCTGACACCTCTAGGAAATATAACTCTTGCCTTCCTAAAACTACCCATCCCTTAGGGGCTTAGCAGGGATTGACCAATAGAAATCAGAGAACTGTTCAAAGCACCTTCAGAAAGCAAACAGCAGGAAGGAGGCTGGGCCCAGCCCGCATTCTAAGAATTCAAGAAAGGGGAACTCCCACTAGCCCCAAATGGCTGCCCTGCCAAAATACGAACAAAGCCCAAATGGCCACACTTTCCTGTTCCATTTCCTGTGACAGTGCAGCTGCTTCCCTTGCCCCTGTAGACCCAGATCAGCAGGACCCCAAATTAAGAATAACTCACGTGACTATTGTGCTTTAGGTGTGTAAAGGGCTCCCTTCATGTGTGCAGACCAAATACCAATGTCCCCAGCACACAGAGATGGGAAAACCAAGGCTGACTGTTTCTACATTTTCTACCCTCAAAGCTCATAAAGGGTTTTTAAGAAGAAATCGAAACCACACCAGGTTTAGAATTCAATCCTTCAGACCCTAATACCTCTTTCTCCCTGCCCCACCCCGATCACTGGGATTCATGTCAGAGGAAAAGCCGAGACAGGACTGCTTACCTGGGAATGGGCTGGGATGTTGGCACAACCGGGACAAACTTGGGACAGTTGGCCATCTGCTCTTGGACCTTCATGCAGGAAGAAATGTGCGACCTCATCTTTGCAAGAGTCACCTTAAAAAGAGCAAAGGGCAGGATGAGGGGCTTCCTGAGGTTTCCCAGGCTTGCCAAAGTAGGGTGGGGAGGGGGCGCCCTGGGGTGCTACATTCACCAGGAGGGAAACACAAGAGGTGATCTCCCGTGTAGGAGCTGCCACTGAGCCAAGAACAAGATGCTAAACCCACAACACCTGCAGGAAACTAGGAGCTGTCCAGTTCTAGGACCTGCCTGCCTCCCAGGGAAGCCATGATAAAGCCTGGAAAACTTCAGGGAAGAGCAACCAGAAGGATCAAGGGCTTGGATCTCTTTTGTTTGGAGAGATGAAGGCAGAGCACAGATGCGACAGAGAAGCATAGAAATGTGAAGGTTTTAGAAAGGCCAAACAAGCTACTCCTTAAAATGAGACAGAGGCAATTTCAGGATAAAGAAAGGAGATCCTGCTGCATACTTACTAGCAGGTGGAGATTATAAACCCCAAGAGGTTGTGTTTGCCCCAAATATATACGGGTTCAAGGTAAGTTCTTGGGTAAAGCCAACATGGAGTTATCAAAAAGGATGCCAGATTCAGGATACCTCCACACTCGATTAAATTCAGCCCAAGTAAGCAAACAGGAATCAAGTACCTAGTTGGCAAGGGCCTGAGGATACCAAGGCAAAAGAAGCTGCCATGCCTTGGGGGCAGAGGCATAAGAAAGGAAGGCTTCAGGGTGGAGATGGTACCTGAGCTGAGCCTGGAAGGGAGAAGAGGATTCCAGAGGCATAGAAGAAGCAAAGCATTCCAGGTGCGGGGCAGTTTATGCAAATGCAAAGGCAGGTGGAAGGCCAAGTTCAAAGAATGCCAGTAGGGTAGTGAGTGGGTGGGCAACACCCATCAGGTGAGAGGAGAGTTAGGGGACTAAGTCTGGAGAGGTCAGTGGGCACCAGAGAGCGGAGAGGCTCAAAGCTCCTAGGGAATGTGTAGTTTATCCTACAAGCCATAGGAGTCTCTTGTGAGCAGGGAGATGGCTCAAGAAGGCTATTCTGTTTGGAAGACTGGAGAGGGAAGAGCCAAGAAGCAGAGACCAATCAGGAACTAATTGTTTATTGACAGAAACACAACCAACTAACCAGATGTGAGAGGGAAGGGGAAAACAGTCTATAATGGTTATGGGAGCAGGGCGCCTGGGTGACAGGGCTGGGGGGATGTTGGCGTTCAGGAATAGAGCTACCTGACATTTAAGGTTAGTATTGTGGAAGGCACCGAGAGCCCGATACTATCTGGGCAAAATATTGCAAATATCAGGCTAATTTGACTTGATTGTATTTAGCTGTCCCTTTCTGAGCTCCCTGCCCCCCACCCCAGTCGAGGGTCTAGCAGGATGGCCCAAGACCCTATCAGGGACCTTCTTCACCCCCACTGTCCAGCCCCCATGCAGTGGATGTCCCCTCCCAACCACATCATCACCCAGTCCGGCAGCCCTTCCTGTTTGTGCTGGAGCTGCCGTCTCCCTTCATTAGAAGGTGAGTTCCCTGGGAACAGACTAGTCTTGCTTTTCTAGGAGTATCCTGGGTACTTAGCACAGCGCTCAGGCACACAGCAGGTGCTATTAATACGTGCTCTTCCATTCCAGTGTTCTGTTCCCTTTCAGCCCTAAGCTGAGTGTGGAATTTGAAATCTCATCAGCCCAGGAAGCTTCCACTGTGACTCCATGAAAGTTTCTGCCCTCTTCTCAGTGCTCCTGAAGCAATCACTGTCAGACTGATTTCTAGACTGGATGGTTACCCGGCTAATCCACTCAAGGACAGTTCTCTAGCTCTAGGTCGCTTGACAGGAAAGGGCTCGGTAGAGCCTGTAAAGTATTTCTCGTGGGGAAACAAAAATCAATACAAAAAAGAAAAGTCCACCCACTCATCATAAGAAGTCTGCCTTCAAAGGCAGAAACAAAACTCTGAGCAGATGGGTCCAGAAGACTTTCCATAGAGATGTTACCTTCTTGCTGCAGCCCCGGCATGGAGCCTTGTAGGATGACAGCTGCTTTTCCACATTGGAGGCTTTGTCCACTTTCTTTGGGTCAAAGGGCATTCGGCAGAGTGGGCAGAGAGGAGATGGCACCTGGAGACATGGCTGCAAACACTCCCCACAGAATCTACAAAGAAACACAAGTCCTGAGCTCTTCTGGAGAGAGGGAAAGAGGTTTTGTACAAAGTGTCCTGGGTGGCCTCAACAGCTGTCAGGACAGGATGATGGCCCTGAAAGAAATGGTATCCTTCGGCTCCTGATACACTTCCACCCTCACCCCCACCCCCAGTTAGTGATCACAATGAGTCATGAATGAGGCTGCCACGCTCATTTTATTTTGTGTTTTATCATTTATGTTTGGAAAAGATTAATTTCTGTTCTTTGGGCAGACTGCAAAAAGGACTTTACTCTGTACGCCTTAGCTTATAATTATCAAACTTACTGTGTGATCTTGGGAAAATACGTTAACCCTTAGGCCACAGCTGGTTCACCTGTAAAAGGGGTCTGACAACCTTACCTGTCTAAACGTGTACAAAGATTCTCTTGAGATCTTTTGTTTTTTCCTTTGGAAGGAGGAGGGGAGAAGAGGCAATTGAGGTTGAGTGACTTGCCCAAGGTCACACAGCTAATAAGTATCAAGTGTCTGACACTGGATTTGAACTCAGGTCCTCCTGACTGCAGGACCAATGCTCTATTCACTGAGCCACCTAGTTGCCCCTAGGATGTTGAGATCTTCTCCAACTATGTATGAATGCTTAAGCCAGCAGTTCAGAGTGTGGGACCCTGGGGGTCCAGAAGGACAAACTATTTTAATAATACTAAGACATTATCTGCCTAGTAAAACAGGTTGGATTTTATCACTTCAACCGAAACAATATTATCACAACAGACTGACAGAAACAAATATGAAAATCCAGCTGTCTCCTATTAAGCCTAAATTAAAGAGATTTGCAAAAATATACAAAACAATGCCTTTCTGAAGTTATTTTTCACAAAAAATAAAGTATGCTAACATATAATGAGATTATTTTTAAATGAATTAATGCATAGCTTAAAAGTGTGTCGGTTTTAATTTCTAATTTGGTGAATACTGATAAATATAGCCCACATAAAAAAGCTCTTTGGGGCCCTCATTATTTTTAAGAGCGGAAAGTGGTCCTGAGAACAAAGTCTTAGAGAAATGTTGGCCTAAAGAAGTTTAACACTAAAGTACCTAAATACTGCATATTAGACTCTCCCTAACCCTCAACCTCTCCCTCTCCACTGGCCACTTCCCTAGTGCCTACAAACATAGGAGCAATGAGGTGTGGCAGTAGATGGAGCACCAGGCTTGAAGTCAGGAAAACCTGAGCTGTGTGACCTTAACCTATCTGCCTCAGTTTGTCACCTGCAAAACGGGGATAACAGCACCTATCTCCCTGACAGCACGGCCACTGGACAAAAAAGTGTCAGATCCACTGGATCAAAAGAGCCCTAGACGAGGGCTTCCGGAGGCCTAGTCTTAGCCTTGTGATGAAAACAGGTCGGTCTATCTGGCCTTTCGTGAAAGTTGTAGAGATACTAGACTTAGGTGTAGGGAGAGAAGAGGGCTTAAACACTGCCACCGATGATTACTGAGTGACCACAGGCAACCACGGCAACATCACTAAACCTCCATTTCCTGTCAGTAAAATGGAGATGATCATACCTTCCCCACAGTACCCATCTTAGAAAAAAAAAAAAAGGCTGGTGCTAAGTTCAACCTAGATAAGCTAAGAAAACATTAATTATCATTACTAATTGTGTGGCCATGGTCAAGTCACTTCATCCTGGAAATAAGGACTAGGTTGGAAAGGTAAAGTCCCATCCAAGTATGAATACCCTAGAGCTCTCCCTACATGTGGGGTATGGCCCAAACTGGGGAGCAAAGTGGTGGGTCATCGAAGCCAGGTCAGAGAAATAACCAGGAGGGTCTTGAGGAGGAGTTTAAGGAGCACCTAGATGAGGTCAGACTCCAGGGTGGGGAAATAGCTGAAGGCTACCTGGAGATGACAGACAATAAGAGATAAGGATTAAGGGTGGGCTAGGCTAGGTGGAGATTTGGGCCAAATGATAATGTAAGGCTTACAGCCTTAGGGGAAGGCCAGATCTAGTTGAAGATTCAAGGAGAGTTCAAGGGGGCTCCCAGAGACAGTATTCCAGATTCAAGGGGGTTCCAAGAGACTGCGCCCTCATCAAAATCACCTCATTTTCTCAGTCCTTAAGACTTTAGCAAATGCCAGAGGGAGGTAAAACCTCCACGTTCTGTGGGCCCTGCAGGAAGGAGGCAACATTAATGTGCACCTAGCTCAGTCTAAACACAGGGTTAGAGAAAGTGGGGCATGA
Organism: Trichosurus vulpecula; assembly: GCF_011100635.1. Classification (NCBI taxonomy): domain Eukaryota; kingdom Metazoa; phylum Chordata; class Mammalia; order Diprotodontia; family Phalangeridae; genus Trichosurus; species Trichosurus vulpecula. Next base: position 389,452,281 of record NC_050575.1, read on the forward strand.
GGCTTGGGAGAAGGCGACAATAGAAGATTAAGATCAAATACTGTCTTTAATTAGTTGGTGGGCTGCTCTGCCACGAAGGGTTTATTGAGGGCTGTGAGGAGGAAGTAGTGATGTGAAACCTCTAAGACAGCAAGCGTCCTCTCCAGTCCACCCAGCAGAGGAAAAGCTGGCATCCAGATGGCAAACAAAGAACCAGCTGTAGTTCCGGGCGCCACTGGTTCTTTCTAAGCAGGAGGCAGTGCTGGGGGGCGCTGTTTGGACTTGAGAGAGGAATCCTTCAGTGCATTTTCTTTGGCACAGCAGTAATCTCTCTGCTAAGGGCACCTGCATGCTTGTAAGCTGCTGGGGTTTCCTGCTAGGTCACTGAGATGCCTGCAAGAGAGGGCTAAGGTCAGAGGCTGGTAACTGCCGGGCAACTGGACCTTGTTTCCAAAGCCTTTTTCCTGGACTCTGGGTTTCTCCCCACTTTTCTCTCCTCTCCTCCCTGGCTTTTTCACACATATGCCCCTCCAGCTGGTATTTACAATTACTTCCCACTCTATAGAAGTATGTTCATCACTAATCAGAGAGAAGAACAGTTGTTATTTTCACAGGGCAGAGCTTGTGGGCTTGAGGGTGACACCATTTGTCACTTACTTCAGGAGGTGAGGTAAGGCACTGCAGGGGAGATGTGATCGTGGAAGTGTGAACATGGTGCACACCCCCCACACCCCCACAGAGTGCCACAAAGAAGCCTCATTCCCCTTCCCAAGCTCCTGCGGCTAGGCCCGGAGCTGGCCCACAGGAAGGCCTCCCCCCCACACCCCACCATGCTAGCCAGCCAGGCAAAACCAGTCACTGATGGAGAACAAAACACCAGGGGAACCATTGCACAATCCAAAAAGGAGGAAGAGAGAGAAGCCAGACCTAGCTTCCAGCCAGCCAAGGCCATTTATTTTAGAGGAAGAAAATCATGCAATTGGCCTTAAAAGGGCCAAAGTCTGAACTCAGCTCAGGCCATTTATAAATTAGGGGAAGGGAATAAGCAATTACAGAGCACCCACCATGTGCCAGACACTTGGTCCATATTACCTCAAACTGTACAAGGCCAAGAATAAACAATGCAATTCTCTTGTTTCAGAGGGCTGGGAAGGGAAGAGGCCTCAGGTACCTGAAAGGGCTGGCAGATCTGCCTCACGCTGACTCAAAGATCACATCTGACAGCTATTTCAATGTGTCAGATTCCCCCAGGGAGTTAGGCAGCGGAACAAAGCGTCCAAGCTGTGGGTGTTGGTGTCTCCTGGCTCCTAATCCAGCTTTCATGCACTGTTACCTTGATGTTCTCAGATCCAAGAGCATACAATTATGCAGCAACGCTGGCTTGGAATATTGTAAGTTCCCGCCAGAACTTGCCCTGGTGATAAGCGGCTCCTTAGGCTGTATAAACCATTTGAGTGCAGGATCAAGTTACAGACTACATAGGAGAAGAGGCCAAGAGGAGACTAACCCCAGGCCAGAAGCAGCAGCCAGAAGAGGTGGCTTCACAACCAGGAGCCACTCTCCCGGAATATTCAAAAGACTGAATACTCAGATTTGAATCCTGCTTTAGGCAGGTAGGAGCTGTGCACTGAAGGGAGAGGGGCTTTACACTTGAAGGGAATCGTTTACTCATTAGTAAAAAGGGCACTTTTATTTGTATCATTATTTTATTTATTTGCACTACTTAATGCATAGAACAGATAGAAGACGAGTTTTGCAAACTACTCACAGCTTGCTCTGGGATGGGCGGGGTTATTTCAAATTAAAGGTGACTTAAAAGAGAGCCTGGGGGCAAGACATTTCCTGTTGCCTTGGGCTGTCAAGGTGGGTCCAGCTGCCCCCAGAGCCTTTCCTTGGGTGGGGAGGGTAATATTCAAGCCCACATGACTCATCACAATTAATCACACACAGACCCTCCAAAATGGGTCAAAAGTGGCACAAAGGCCTTTCACTGAGAGCTAGCTCTTCCCCAGTCCTCGGTGTTGGCTTGCCTCCCTCCCTCCCTGGTAGCCAGGCAGCAGGGAGGACCTGGGAGAAGAATCTGCCTGGAGGGTTCATTACTCTGCAGTGCTAGTGACCCCATCCTGGAAATGACTGATCCTGCTCAAGAGGAAAGACACTGCCCCCCTTCCCCTGGCAACTGCCAAATGCTGAGGGTACAGTCTAGGTTTTGCCATGAACCAGTCAGGGTCTGCTAGACCTCTAACTACTTCAGTTAATGTTTGATGACAGATAGCCAGTTAAAGCATTTATTAAGTACTTATACCAAGTGCCAGACAGTGTGTTAAGTACTGCAGATATAAACAGAAGCAAGAGTCTTACAATCCAAGAGCGTAGGCATGGGTGGAGCTGGCCTGAAGGTGCCTTGGAAATGACCTGCAAGGGATCCCAGAGGCACAGATCACCATCACAGGGCCAGCCCCGAAATGACCGAGAAAAGGCAAGCCCAAGGGAGGGCAGTGACCCAGACCTCTTCTACCACCTCCCTCCCCTCTTTGCTCTCTTCAGAATTTAATGCCACCTAAAGGTCTCCCCTGCCTCTTCAGCCATGGCTAACAACATACAAACATCTGCTTACTCCCCCTTGAATTTCCTTGGAGTCTCAGGGATGCCTGCTGAGGTTAGGAGGGCCAGATGCTAGCCAAGTTTGTGAAATACTGGGCCTCCCGCAGGTCCCTCCAAACATGGATGCTTTTACTGAGTTTCCTTATACCTCTGCTTTTATAAATAATTGGGACTGGGGATATTTGGATGCCAGAGTAACGTGACACCAGACAAAGGAGAATAAGGCTGCAAAAGGCGTGAAGTAGGAAAGGAGTGCCAAAACACTTGATCCTCTTTGCCCGAGGGTAAAATCCCCTACCCACCTGAAAAATCTGAAGGCTCTGGCCACCAAACTCAGAAATTGGATATGTGGCTTTGGTTCTGAGTCAGTGGTGCCAAGTGAGAGATTCAGATCTACCCGAGGACTATGCAGACAGATGAGACCATGTGAGACTGTCAACTGGGGTCAACTGTGCCATCAACCAGTTAGTGCACCAGGCTGAAAGAGGAAGCAGTCACTATGGCCTTGGTTAGCCTGAGCCTAAAGCTTGCACTGCCTTCAATTATTAGCTATTCTCTTCTACTGGTGCTGTAGCTGTTCAGTGGGTTCCAAATCTGTGACTCCATGGACCATGTTGTCCATGGGGTTTTCTAGGCAAAACACTGAAGTGGTTTGCCATATCCTTCTCCAGTGGATTATGCAAACAGATGTTAAGTGACTTGCCCAGGGTCACACAGCTGGTGTCTAAGGCAGGATCTGAACTCAGGTCTTCCTGACTCCAAGCTCAGTTCTCTCACCGCTGAGCCACCTAACTGCCTCCAACAGGGTGCTAGAGATGGGAATATAGAAATATCATCAAGGTAGCTAACCCAGGAGTGGTCAATCCAGTACCTTTCCCTAACAGAAAAAAGAAATCTGCTTGTGGAAGGCTCAAAGCCAAGGGGTCTGTGGGAATGGAAAGACAAAATGCCCAGTGGAGCTGCAACTGACCTAGCAGGTTCCACTCAAGATAAGGAGCAGCAGAATAGAAGGATCTGGGATTCATTACATCTTTTGTGCTTGTTTGAGGAAGGTGCTGAAGAGGTAAACAGCTCTTAAAAAAGAGGCACAAGTCCTGTGAAAAGCAAAGTAACTAGGAAGCTCTGTGGGGAAGGAGCTAGAGATGAAACAGGAATACCATATAAAAAACTATGAACCAGTGTGACCAAAGAAGTCTATTCTGGAGAACTGAATGGAAATGAAGTTTCATAAGAAGCTGATCTCCATAGCTGATATTTTATGGGTTCCAGAGTTACATTTCCTCGAAAAGGTGCCTTTAATTTGCATTAGGCAGCTGACAAGATTGAAAATTCAAAGACTTTCATCAGGAAGAAAACTTTGCTACACATATTACCTCTAAACTAGAAACGGAACTGGGAGCTCATAACAAAAGCAAAGTCAAATCACATGGAATCACACAGAGAAGGCTCTAAATATAGGACCAGAACAAGCTACAACAAAGTTCTTCCCCCAAGGATTTCTAGACTTCAGCAGTGCCATATGGAGAAAACACTATATTTAAAAGTAATACATTTGCTTCTGGGAGCATGTGCCAAGATGATCCCCGCACCAGTGAAGGCCAAGTCTGAGCATCTATGTGGGAGGGCACCTTGGCTGCTCCCCCAAAGGCTAGGAGGAGGGAAGCAGAAGGCCCGGGAGCACTGCCCTAATGCAGCCGCGGAAGAGCCAGGGAAAACTCAGGCTGCCTCCTTTGTTTTCCAAGCCTCCCTAGCCCTTGTCCTGGCCTGGTGCAAGCCCATTAGAGGAAGCATCATCCTTAGGCACTAAGCAGCGGCTGCGGCGTCACTCCTCACGCCTTATCTAAGAATCAAAGAGCGAGCGCTAGACCTAAAGGTCAGCTCGTCCAACCCTTTCCATTTTCCACGAGTAAACTGAGGTATTGAAAGGGAAATGAGCTTGTTCAAGGTCACACAGCCAATAAGGGGCAGAACCCGGTCCTGGGAGCCCCAAAGCGGGCGTTCTTTTCCGTGCACCGACGTGTGCATCCGTAGCCTCCCAGGGATGCTAATTGTCATCTCCCACTGTTATCCTGCCCACATCTTGTTTGTACATAGTCGTTCGCACGCTGTCTCCCTGATCAGACTGTGAACTCCGGAAACAGGAAGCCACAAGTCGTGGCTGGTATAAGGAAGGGGGCGGCCCTAGAACACCCACGGGATCCCTCCAACCCCACACAAGGAAAACCACCCCCCAAGCCTTGCTCTTCCACTTGGGTTGGCTTGGCAAGAACTTCTATGAAGTGAGCTCTTTGAAACAAACTAAGGAGGTCACCCCCTTTCACCCCCACTGAGCCCTCCTTCTGCGGGGGGATGGTACAGCCAGACAAGGGTCCCCCCCGTGAACCCTCCTTCTGCAGGGAAAAGGGGATTTACAGATTGCCCCCCTGCAAGAACTGGGGGAGGGTATTACAGCCAAACAAGAGTCACCCCGTCTTCTGCAGAGCAGGGGGATTCCTCCCCCCGCAGCTTCCTCTTTCTCCTGCAGAGCTGGGGGGGTAACACACCCCCATAGAAGAGTATCGACAACGACTACTACTAGCGCTCCTGCTGCTACAAAACGCTTTTCTGCCCAAGGCGGGGTGGACAAAGCGTCCTGCTCCAGACTGCGCCCAGGGGAGGGGAAGGGAAGGGAGCCCGCTTTGCAGACGGGGAAACTGAGGCCCCCTGCAGCCGCCCGCCACCCGCCCGGTCCGGGCCTCACGTGTGTCCGCAGCTGCCGATGGCCACGGGCCGGTGGTAGACCTCCAGGCAGATGGGGCAGCTGTACTGGGCCTCCAGGCCGCTCTCGCCTCCGGCGCCGGGCCCGGCCGGGGGCTGCGGAGCGCTCGCGGGGGCTCCGGCCGGGGGGTGCTGCCGCTGCTGCGCCGAGGCCACCAGGCTGCGAAACATCGCCATGGCAGGGCCCGGCCCGCCCCCGCCAGCCGGCTCCGGCACGCCGGCTCCGCTAGCTCCCAGTCCGCCCCTCGGGTTCGGGCTCGGGCTCGGGCTCGGGCTCAGTCTAGGTCCCCGTCCCGGTCTCCGGCTCCGGCCCGCCCCGCCCCGCGCGTCCTAAATCATCTCAGGGCGACGCCGGCGGCATGCGTCATCGTCCTGCGACTGGCCCCTGGGGACGCTACGGCGCCAGTGGTGACGTCATCGGAGTGCGCTGCCCCCGTCCGCGAGCCGGCCTCCAGGAGCCTCCGGAGCCACTGTGCCCCGCGGAGCCATGTGTCAGGTGGGCGAGGACTACGGGGCGCCCGGGCCGGCGGAGCTGCAGCCGAAGCTGCCTTGGCGCGGGTAAGACTGGGGCCAGACGCGGCTGGGGAGGTCCCGCCTCCCAAGTGGTAAAAGAACCCCCCCCAGGCCGAGTCCGAGGGGCTGGGCGGGGAGGGGCCTGGGGAGAGGAATGGTGGTCCCATCCCGCCCCTTCAGTACTAGAGACCTAGGGGTCGTCCTGCCCAGCTCCTCTCCTCACCCCACCCCCACCCTACAAGCCAGAGACATTTATTAAGCGTGTGCACAGCACCGTGGTGGGCGCAGGGGATGCAAAAAGAGGCACAACAGTCCCTGCCCTCAAATAGCGAAACGGGACCCGGGGAGGGCGAGTGGCTTGGTCAGTCACGCGAGTTGGCGGAAGTTGAACCCAGGGCTTCGGACCCCATTGACAATCTTCCAGCTTCGCTGCTTCTGACTGCAAACCCAGGTCTCTTCCCACTGTGAAAAGGAAAGCGCTGTGTTAAAAAGTTAGAAGTGGGTTTGAATCCACCTGCACAACCTGGGGAAGCTGTTCCGATTCCGCCTTCTCCGGGCTTCTTCCCATTTTAAACATTGCTACAGTGATGATGAATCCCCGAGAAAGTAAGAACAGGAAGCTCCTTGGGTAGAAGGCAGTGTCGAACCTATTCAATTTAAGTGCCTACAGACCCTGTCCTCAGATTCCTCTATGTGGGATGCCAACTGAGGACGTGTGATAAGTAAAATAAATACGGGACAGGAGCGTATCTCATTGGGCTTCACGGATACCATGTTTTTGCAAATCAAAGGTTCGTGGCAACCCTGCCTTGAGCGAGTCTATGGCGCATGCGCTCACATAGTATCTCTGTGTCATATGTCAGTAATTCTCACAATATTTCAAACTTCTTCGTTACTGTTGTACCTGTTAATAGTGATCTGTGATCGGTGATCTCTGGTGGTGGTGGCTCCCTGTTCACTGAAGTGATGGAAAGGGATGATCTTGCTGCCTTGTAATCAGGGCCTTGGGAGGGTGGGGATCTAGGGCCTGGTCAGCCCTGCCCTACGCATTCAGGGGCCATTAACAGAATTGATTTAGATACTGCCTTCTCCATCTGGACGTCCTACCTGCAGTATACACAGTAAAATTCGTGGTCTTCACTACCAAGCTCACCTCTCTTCCAAGGTTCACCCCCGCTAACCATTCAGAGTCTCATCAGTTCTATCTGCACAGTATTTCTGATCTCCTGTCCACCCCTACTCCTAGCACTAAATTCCCTCCCTCTTTTCCATCTCTCAGAATTCTTAGCTTCCTTGGCTCAGCTCTAGCACCACCTTTCCTGTGGGGCCTTTCCTCATTCCTTCAGCCTACCACCCCAAACTGTGGTTTGTCTTGCTATATCCTGCATTCCTATGCCAGAGCAAAAAGTGTCTTCAGGCTACGGAATAAGGAGGTCCGATTTGCTTTAGTCTTTGGATCCCATGGTTTTAGAATCAAGGTCAATCACAAAGCAAGGTACTTGAAGGATTGTTGACTGACTCTAGGATTTCTGGGTCCTTCCCTTCCCACCCTACCCCTAATGTAAGTACTCTTAATTATAGGCATATCCTGGTGTGGTTCCAAATCACCACAACAATAGAGAATACCCACAAAAAAGGGAGTGAAGTTTTTAGTTTAATAGCACAGATAAAAGTGGTTTTTACCGAATACTGCTGTCAATGAAGTGGATTCCGGTGGGGTGGAGGGACTGGAGGTGGAGGTGAGGCCCCAGAGGAGGGTTAGGAGGAGGGAGTCTGAGAAAGGGGGACTGTGGGCTCCCACTGAAATCCTCCCCAGTCTTGGATAATCATGGGTGATGATGAGATCTCAGGCGTGATCTCCTCCTCCTGGGGTTATGATGGGGATGAGAATTGGGAAAGTAAGGAGGCAGGTGAACTGGGAAGTCCTCCTGAAGAGGGTTGGGGTTGAGGGGTGCTCGACACCCCAAAGTACTGACACTCCGGGTCCTGCCGAAAGAATTCGACTCCAGCTTTCTCAGCCAAGGGAAAAGACAAAGTTTATTAAGAGTTAGCCAAATAGGCCTGCCCCAAGAGATCCCACCCCTTGTGACACCTGTAACGAAAGCGGGCCAGATCAATCTGAGCTAGATTGGATCTGACCACCTTCATGGAGGCAAGATGGAGATTATATACATGATGATTGTGGATGTTCTGGGGTGACCAGAGGAGGGGTCTAGGGAGGGACTTGAGGAGGAGTCTAAGGAGGAGCTTGAAGGGACTGGGATGAGGTCAGACTCCAGGGTGGGAAATAGCTGAAGGCTACATGGAAATGACAGACAATACAGGGCTAGGGTAACAGAGCTAGGGTATAGATATTTTGATCAGGATTAAGGGTGGGAACAGCTGGACAATAGAGGGCTAGGCAAGGTAGACGTTTGGGCCTAATGGTTATAACCTCAGGCCAAGGCCAGATCAAGTGGGAAGATTCAAGGAGAGTTCAAGGGGTTCCCAGAGACTGTGCCCTCATCACTCCTGCTCTCTGGGCCATCTCCAAAGGTAAAAAGCAGCCAGACCATGAGGGCCTTGGAGGACAGAGCCAGGGACTGATCTGGAGGAAAGTCTGCCATTTGCTGTACAGGTGGCTGGGAGAGGTCACTGCCTCCCTCTGCACCTCAGCGTCCTCACCTTTAAAATGATTTTCTCTTAATGTCCCTTCTGGCCCTGATGGCTATGAACCTCTTGCTGGGAGTCTGGTTATTGTTGTTCAGATGTCAAAAAGTGCCGTATAAATTGTATGTTACTGTGAATGGGAGATTCCTGCAACTGGAATCACAAAGGGCTCAGTCAAGTAGAAAGAGCGGGTGACTAGGAATCAGGACTTGGTATTGAATTCCAGCTCACATTCCCATCCCATTTTAGGATTCCAGACCCTTTTAGAAACTACTAGAGAGCAGTAGACAAATCGTTAAAAGATCAAAGGTTTTTCTGTCATCTAGGCCAGAGAGCCTGGGCCTTGTGAGTAGACTTCAGGGTTCCAGTGAACTTGTGAATCTTTCATAACTTTTAGTATAATTGATTTCCTTTGTAATCCTCTGTATTTTATTTTATGTGTTTAAAAACATTATTCTGAGAAGGGTCCATGGGCTTCACCAGACTTTCCAAGGGTCTAGTACAAGTCGATTGTTTTGAATCTAGTCCAGTCCAGTCTTTTCATTTTACAGATAAGAAACTGAGGCCCAGGGCCATATAGATATTAGGGAGCAGAGCCAGGTCCTCTCACTCCAAATCCAAAGTTCTTTCCACTATTCTGTGACCTGGCTTAATAAATGATTGTCTCTTGAATTGATAAGGGAGAGGCAGGGACCAAAGGGGGCTCTCAGCCTCTTGGGGCCTATTTCTTTCTGTAAAATGAAGATAATCTATTAGACCCTCCCTAAGATCCTTTCCCTCCTAGCACTGCCAGATTCTCAGTGAGCACCGCCTGCCTCCTCCATACTGAGACCCAGGACTGTGCCTGTCGGGCGATCTCCAGCTTCCAGAATGGGTTGGTGGACCAGTTAGGTCTCCAGTGCCCAGCCAGGCCCATGCATGTTTTCTTCGGGGCCAGTGTTTCTCTTTGTTTCTCACCTTTCTGTGTTCTGGGCCTGTTAGGAGGCACCAGTTTTCTGAGTTTCTACAACAATTCAAGAAACATTTATCTGGTCCCTGCTGTGTACAAGACATTGGACAAAGATGAAGAATGACCCAATAGTGTGGGTCCTTGGACATTTCTTTAATGACATGTGTCAGTCACACTAGTCCTTGAGTTAATAAGGATAAGAAATAACAGCTCACTTTTATATATCATGATATCTTGTGTTCTACCACATATTGTATAAAGTACATAGCTATTAGGATCCCTATTTTATTTATGGCTTCTGTCTTTGCCATTTTAATTCCTCCAACCTCTATTGAATTCTCTTTGGTGACTTAAAAAAACAACCCAATTATGTAGAAATTTCTAATTCAGTGACTGCGTAGACAGGATTTGGGCCTGGTAGTCAGCTTCTCGTGTGTGGCTGAGGTATGCTTTCAAATCTTTGAGAACTTCATTGACTTTTTAAATACTCAGAGTTTAACGTCTTGAGTGACTTTTTCATTATTCCTGCTAGGCTGGGAGTTTTGGAAAAGCCCCTGGACTTTCCCACCCAACCCGGATCCCATCCCCATCGGCTGTGAACATTCTCTTGGATCTGATCGTATTATTTCCATTTTAGACATGAGGAAATTGGCTCAGAGAGGGTGTATTCTAGCCAGGATCACACAGCTAATTAGTCGGGGACTCACCTCCAGCCCAGCAGTGTTTCTGCCCCACCATCCTAGGTACTCTGGAAAGGAAGAGCAACACAGTGAGATGGCAAGGAGCCTCAGAACATCATCAAGGCAGTACTATTTGAAGTACGTTGAAGCTGTGTTACCACTTGGTGAAGTAGGTGGGCTAGGTGACAAGTGGTGAGCTGAGTGGCCCATTGTCTCTGTAATGGGCTGTTAAGCCTGGGTTAAAGCCAAGTGTCCTGTCTGCAAGGATGATGCTTTTTCTCAACTCCTCCCCACTACTGATGACCCTTGTGAACCTGCAGGATCGAGTCTTCTGTATCTTTGCAGAAAGTGGTTTTAGTGACAGGATACCGCTACACATGTACTTTTAAGACCACAGCCAGGCCATCTTCATAAACTTATTCTTTTCCTTTTCTTTGTTTAAGCTGTGGGCAGAGATGCATGAAGTGCAAGGAGGGTTTGCCTGTCTTAATCATCCGTGCCGGAGATGCTTTCTGCAGGTGAGTATATGGTGCCTGGCCACTGTGGAGAAGCAGCTGAGAGCAGAGCCGCTTGCTCCTTTGCACTGCTGCTGGTTTTCCTGGTCGGTGGCAGCATTGGTTTTTTTTTTTTTTTTTTGGTTGCTTGATCATTCCTCTGTTAAATAAGAATAAAGTCTAAGTGACCTGGAGGATGCACTGGAGGGAAATCTTGCAGCTGGTATTACAAGGGAAGTATTCCTGATTGGGATAAAATGGCCTTGCCCTGGCCTCAGGGGAGAGCACTAAGAGCCAGCTACTGAGGAGTAGATGCCCTGGCTTCAAGATTTCAACAGATATTTAATTAAACCCAATTCACTCTGGCTGCCCAAACACCACTTAATGGTTACTTTTTGGGCCCTCCTGACACTGAATGAATGTAAATAGTAACTTTTTGGCCAGAAACCCTAAGGGTCTTCCCCTCCCAGTTTGATTTTTTTTTCTTTTCTAATTAAAGAGCCCAGACTCACTTCTTAAGGAGGCCTGTTCACTGAATGGGCTTGGCTCAAAGTGAGAACCTGAAAAGACCTGATCCTAAAAGGGCCAGGGTCCCCCCTTACATCCTGGGCCATTTCCAGTCATCCTGATAAATATCAGGCCACTGGACCCTGATGGCTCTGGAGGAGAAAATGAGGCTGGTGACCTTACACAGCCCTCCCTCACTCAAATCAAAGTCAACTGCAAGTCCTGTCATCATCTCCCTAATGTCATGGTCCTCTTCAAGAATGAAAGACAAACAGAACCACAACCACAAAGAGCTCTGTGCTTATCCTAGGAGGGGATTTAGAGAACCTCTAGGCCAGCCTGCTAGTATTACAGGTGAAGAAACTGAGGCCCAAGATCACATAGACCAGAATGAGGAGAACCACTACTTGCATCTAGGTCCTCTGATTCTGAATCTAGCCTTTTTCTTTACTTTGAGATTTTATTATTTTTCTCGTGAACTTAATCATCAGCAAACAGGAACATATCCAAATACAAAGGAGAAGAGAAAAAAGTATCAGAAGAGAAACTGAACTTGTGTTACGTGCTTTCGTGTGTGTGTGTGTTTGTGTATTTTTGTGTGGTTTAACAAGACAGTTTAACAGAATTTCTCTGTATCCCCTTCTGTGCATTTTTTAAAATGTCTTATTAATAGTCTTGATTTTTCATGTCTATATTACCACCTCCTAACTCACCTCCCACTCTCCTCACCAAATAGAAACCCTCCCTTGTAAGAAACATGGAGATCAACCCAAAGAAATCCCTTGCACATCTCCTGTGCCTCTGCTCTGTCACGTGTCTGCTAGGAGTTCCTATGTCTCATCATGAGTCTTTGGAGCCATGATTGGTGGCTGGTTTCATCAGAGTTGTTAGGTCTTGTGAAGTTGTCTGCCCTCGTATCAGTCTCATGGTTATCACATAAGCTGTTCTTCTGGTTCTGATTATTCCATTCTGCATCCATTTGTTCAGGTCTTTCCATGTTTCTCTGAATCTGTCCTCTTCATTTTTTATGTCAGAATAAGATTCCGTTACATTCATCTGCCCCAGCTCATTCACCTCTCTTCAGACAGTCCCCTCTTCTGTTGCCTGTTCCTTGCTGTTTTTTTGTACCCACGGGCCTTTACCCTGTGTTTTCTGACCCTACGTGCCTGATGGCAGGGTCAAGAGGTCAGGGCTGTACGTGGCTGGACGACTTTCCCAGTGGTTTTCCTGGGTGGCCAGACTATTTCGTTGTTCTGTCCATGGGCCGCAGAGCCTGCCTGCCCACAAGCCTCTAGCTGGTGCTGCATTCTTCTTTGGTCCTCTTTCCTAGTCTGATAGGGGGTGGGGAACCTCCAGGTGGTTTTCATTTGCATTTCTTTTATTGTTAGTGGTTTGGAACATTTGTCACATGGTTGTTGATAGCTTGGATTTCGTAATTTAATAACTGCACCATTAGTATGTGATTTTAGACTATAAGTGCATCATTAAGTTGGAGGACAAAGTGCTATGTGAGGTCTGAGGAGAAGGTTCTCGCCAACCAGACAGGAGCAGGTGGGAAGTATCTGTGGCAGGCCAGCAATGTTACTTCCCAACAAAAACCATTCTGCAAAGTGAATGAATGGCTGCTTAATCAAGAATAACCCACCCTCTGCAGCTTCAGCTCAGTACCTCTCAGTTTGGACCCAGAGCCAGAGATGGGAGAAACAGGATGTGGGGAGGAGTCGGTTTTATGTTCTTAAGATTTTTTAAAATCAAGTTTTTTGGTAGGTAAATTTTGTGGATCAGGAAAATTTGCAACCTGGTTTTTGAGAAACACTGGGCTAGAGGTCTTGGAGCTGGTCAGTGATCTGTAGGGGGACGCTATCCCAAGAGAAGTATTTGTGTCAAAGGATCATACCCGTTCTGCTAGGGCTGTGCCAGTTTTGTGAAGGCTGCCCGGGGTGGCAGAGGAGTTGTTGCAGTGAATGGCGTGTTCTTAGGGTTATACATGGGCATTAGAAATTATTTTTAGGTCTGGAACTCTCTGATGAGTCAGGATTTTGAACCTGGGATTCAGAAATCGTGCTCTTTGCTTGCTAGAACACAGCCATAAAAAGATTAGTGGAACTAAGTAGATATAGTTTAAAAAATCCTGTTTTCCAGTTCCCAGATATATTAGAGGTGGACAGTAAATCTGGACAATGAGATATATTCCTTCACTAAATATATTAAACTTAAAGAATTTTAGAATACTTCAGGACCTTAGAGACCAGTTAATAATTAATCATTAAGTACAGCATAATCATTAATTAAATTATCTGAGATTGGTGATGAATTTCAGTCAATTCAGAGAATTAACCAATAATACAAATAATTGCAAACCTTTTCTACCAACTCCAAGCTGCCCATGAAAAACAAAGACCCATCTTTTCAGTTCTAGCATTTTGCTGATGTCACCATATAGTGATTAATCAAGCATTTATTCAGTGTCTACTCTGTGCCAACCACCGTATGTGGAGCACCACCAGCTTGGAAGAACTCAGATGCATATCGCCCAGAGGTCAGTGGATTGGCTCATGGTGGGTTTGGGAAGATTGCAACATGATACTGATGAGGAAGTCCAAGGAAGAGCTTTTGGAGGCCCTTCCTTCCCAAGCAAGTCCTTTATTCTGGGAGTAAAGAAATTCAAAGAATTGTATGGTCGTATGGCCACATGTAGGGATGATGGAGAGGACAGTCAGGGTACTCCACTAGTATCCTGGTGATGGCCTGAGGCAGGGAGGAGGACCTTCTTTGCATTTGGTGGCCCCCTAGTGGTGAGCTTTGAGGACACCATGAACCAGAGCCCCAGAGGATAGACAGGCATGAGCAGTGTGCTCTGTCTGGGTCACTGGAGGCAACTCCTTAATTGAGATCACCGACCCATTGGTACACGAGAGCATACTCACTCACATTTTGTGGTGCTTTCTGTACAGCAACCTTTTGAGGTCGATGGCCCAAAGATGGTTATCCCCATTTTACAGATGCCGGTCACAGCTCAGCTAAAGATCAGAAGTGAAGCCATCACCTACACCAAAGTGGCACAATCCAGAGCTCTTGTGACTTTACAGCAAGGCAGCTGGGTGGTTTTCTACCGGTGAAGTTTGGTAATTTCCTATCTGTAAGCCTAGCTTGAGATGGAGGACTATCTTGGAACACATTCAAATAGCTGTTTGTCTTTTTAAAGTTTTGTTTTCTCATCACATTCGGACACCCAGAGAGCCATCCTTCCTTACAAAGATTATCAAAGAAAGAGAAAGAAGCAGTTCAGCAAAACTAACCAGCACACCAAGCTTGTCTGAAGGTATTTTACGGTAGCCCCTCTACGGTTAAGGAAGGGAGGTACTTTTTATCAGCTTTTTTGTGTCCAAGATTTATCACAACAATTACAGTGCACCTGGTACTTCTAGCCTCACTCTGTATCATTCATATTGTTGTGCTTATATGTCTCTGAGCTCTTGGTGTTTGACATTTCTCAGTGCAGTAATCAATTCTATTCCTTTGCATTTTGTCCTCAGTTTAGTCCAAGCCAGTTAGCCCCAACTTTACTTCCAGTTTTATTTCTTTACAACCACAGGATTTTCTGCTGTGAATATTTTGACACACATGGGACTTTTCTCCTTTGACTGCCTTGCTTAGCAGGGGGATCTCTGAGTCAGAGCGGCCATTTTAGTCATTTTGGGTGAGGTAGTTCCAAATAGCTTTCCAGAATGGCTAGACCGATTCATACCCTGACCAGTAGTGTATCAGTGGGCCTGGCTTCCCTCGACCTCTCCAGCACTCACTGTTTCCATCCATCTTTGGTCATTTTGCCAATTTGCTGCGTGGCGAAGTGAATTCCAGAGTTGTTTCAATTTGCGTTTCTCTTTATTAGCAGTGAATCCAAACAGTTTTTCATGTGGTTGCTATTAGTTTACAGTTCTCTTAAAAACTTATTGTATATATTTTTGATTACTTATTTTTGGGGAAATCATCCTCAGTCTTACATATTTGTTCAGTTGAATACATGTTGAAGAGAAGGGAAGAGATGGCTCTAAAGCAATCTTTTCTTAATATGTTTAAGTTGGATCTAACCTAATAATAGTGTTAGTACATAGATCACACCCCCTACCTTGTTAAGGATGCCCTGTTTTTACTTAGGCACCATAGAGAAATGAAATTTCTTCCTATGGAATCTCCATACTTTGTGGGGTTTTTTTCCGTATTGGGAAAATGGGGTCTTGATTTGTCAGTCAGTAAACATTTGTCAAGGTCTATGTGCCAGGCCCTGTGCTAAGCTCTGGGATTACAGAGAAAGGTGAAAGACAGTCCCTGGCCTCAAGGAGCTCACAGCCTAGTACAAATAATCATGTGTAAACAAGTTGTAGACAGGATACATGGAAATGATCACGAGAGGAAGGCACTAGAATTAAGAGGGACTAGAAGAAGCTTCCTCTGGAAGGTGGGGTTTTAGCTGTGACTTGAAGGAATCCAGGGAGGCCATTGGGACTTTGTGCTGAAGGGAGAGCACCTCTGATCAAAACCTTAGAACACAGTTGCTGTCAGTTCCTCTAATGAGTGACAGTGATGGCTAGTGTGCAGTCCCAGAGGATTCAAGCCTAGGGATAGCCTGACCCTTCACCATCTCAAAGACAAACCTCTCCTCTGGGCATATCCACTTTCTACGACTTCAGTCCTTTAGGCTTAAAGGTTTATGAAAATAGGACTCTGACTTGGAAGATGGAGCTTTGTGAAGTGAACCATCTAGAGAAGAAGCCTCATGGTCTGGATGGGGCACGGTTGGTTCAGCTTCAGCCTTGTGCAGTAGAGAAAACAAGTTTGCTTAAGTTTGTATGGCACCCATTAATATTTTGTTTTCTAGAGACTGTTTCAAGGCATATTATATTCACAAGTTCCGAGCAATGCTAGGAAAGAATCGACTCATCTTCCCAGGAGAGAAGGTACTTTGCATGTGTGTGGGTGTGAATTCACCAACTCTTGGTGTCCTAGATGTGGAAGGGGGAGGGTGGGATGGTCTGTGGCAGATTACAAAACTCTGGCACCCTGGTGGAAGGAAACTCAGCAGTTCTTGGGTTGGTAATCTATTCAGTTCCACTCCCTGAAACGTGACTGTTATCTGATAATAATACCCTATAAGATAGATACTGGTCCTGTCCTCTGACACCAACATTGTAAAGCACTTCCACATGTGTTTTGATGTTTGTGTGTGCTGAGGAGAAAGGAGACTTTCAGTACCCAGAGAAGGCCACTTGCTCCTTGGTTTGTAGCCTAAATGAAGCTGCTTGTCAGTCCCTTAACCTTCCATTCAAGCGCATTGCTCTGATTTTGATGGGAAGGAGATGAGCTTCCTGTTAATTTCAATGGCTAGGACTTCAGATGGGTAGACGAGAGATGGCAGATGGATAAGTTAATATTATAAATGGGACGTTTCTACATTGCTTTTTTCAGGTCCTTCTTGCATGGTCTGGTGGTCCCTCCTCCAGCTCAATGATCTGGCAAGTCCAAGAGGTATTTTCACAATGTTGTAATTGTATAACCTTGCCACTTTCCTCTAAGGGTGAAATTGCGGGGACTTGGAAGGAATCCCTTGCCCTTCCATGATTTTACTGAGTTATGTTGGTGGGGCCTAGAATCTGGTTCTCTCTGCCTAAGTGATTGCAGAGCTTCCTCCTCCGAGCCAGATCCAAACACTTTCTGTAACTGAGAGTCACCTGAGGCCCCGCGGCTCTCAGGTTTCCATTTGTTCTGTTGGCTTTCTCCTGGTCTTTGGACAAAACCCGAGTGTAGCTCACACTTGGATTCTTCAGAGGCAGAGAAACAAGCCTGGAATTTGCTGTCAGGTCCCACTGGTTTTTTTTTTTCCTACCTCAATTTGCAAATTTGCTAAATATGAACATAGATCCTGGAGCTCCTCGGTTTGAATCCCTTGATCGTAACTTCTAACCACAGCCATGGACTCCCACACCCTCTTAGGCATTTGATTTTTCACAGTAAATACATGGCTTTAATATGATTCTTTTGCTGATTTTTTTTTCCATCAAAATTATTTACTTATCTGAGCTCTGTCATGGGGAAGCACAGTCATATTTAGGCTAATCTGTTATATATTCTAATAGCACGTGTATCTAAGTCATAGCTTACTTCTCGGGTTACTTCTGCCCCGCCCTTAGTCAGCCCTAGGTCCTTGTCCCTATGATCAGCCTCTCCTGCATTGGGCTTTACAGAGGTGGCTATCACAGCAACGGATGTGCAAAAACAGTCAAAGTTTCACTTGGTGGGAACTATGAATGACAGGGTGTGGTCACTGACAGGCAGTAACGCTGGTCACCGGATCGTTAAACATATCTCTTGGGCCACATCTTACTAGGTCCAGATACTGCTGGGGCTGAGAGCTGAGGCTGGGCTGGGTTGGGCTGCTCAGGGATCTTTATACAGAGAGTACAAAAGAGCTGTCTTAGAGTAGTCAGAAGGAAGCCTCTGTGATCAGGGGTAGGTCTTCTGGGGAAGGGTAGGCTGGAGAGCCTGCCGCCATCAGTCTGACCTGGAGGGATTTTGAAAGAGCTTCCCAGTGGCCGAGTTGGCTTTCATCTTAGATTATTGTTTCTTTGTGGCCGATGTTGAATCCAGAAGAAATAGTAGTGGCTTAGTAGTCTGTCTTTGGCAAAAGCACATCCTTTTGTTCCAAGAAGGGCGGCGTGTTTAAGTTCACTGTTTGATACCTTAGGGTTTGAGTCGAGAATCTGCGAAGAGGCTCCGCTTTGTGCCAGGCATCGTCTACATCGATGGTATGTAACGTGAAACCCGTGCACCCCGGGATCTCTGCTGCTGCCCAACCCTGTTTTGCATGTTTCAGAGAGAAGCCACCAGTGACAGCTTGGGTATTTTGCTTGTCCAGAAGAGTGTAGAGACTTAATATGTCTAGATCAAGGTGATAGTGAATGTCAGTCAGCATAAACTTTTAAATGGTGTAACTAGTGTGTGACTTTGGGCAAATCTTCATTTCCCTGACTTCATTTCCTCGTCAGTAAAATGGGGGAGGAATCCTCGCCCTAGCTTCCTTATGGGAGTGCTGGGAGTATCAAATGAGCCTTGGACAAGTGTGTGCTGCTGTGCAAATGTGAGGGAGTATTATCTGTGTGCACCAGCCATATAGCTTTGCAGATGCCTGAAATACAGAGAACAAGGGCCTCATTTGTTGTCCTATGGAGTCTCCATTAATAGAGCTTTTGATTCTTTTTTAGTAAGAAGTATGGCTTCATAGGAGTTTTCCAGGGGTCACCTCTTTAGTTGTATGAAAGATGGAGGAATCCCTAGGCTTCAGTGGGAGCCTGTGGCTTTCTGAAGAACGTTTTTGGCCATGTAGTCACAAATTCTTGCACTCTGCTAAATTTATCTGCAGTAGGTCAGATCCTTTGTCCAATTTATCTTGTAGCATTTTAACCTTTAAAGTCTTTTTCTTGTTTTTTTTTTGCTCAACCTGTGGTAGAGATGTGGCCCCCTGGGGCTCTTTGGTCCTTTTTAGTTCTAGGCATGGAACCCTTCTGACTTACATGCCTCACTTTGGGTGGGGGAGGGGCAGTCCCTTCTGGGAGCTTCTCTTCTTACTTCTTCAACCAGAAACCTGTGGCTCTTTCTTTTTTTCCTAGAGGGAGCAGTTTGTGGGCAGAGTCCAGAGGAGAGAGCAAAGACTGTGGCTGAAATGAAGCTGATCCTGCAGACAGTTGGCTTCCCATACCACATAGTCTCATTAGAAGAGGTAGGAAGGTTACCCCTGTGGCCATTGAACCTAGAAAGACTTTGGGTCTGGCCCAAAACATTGTCCCAGTTAAAGGGATTTCTTTGTGCCCATGGGGAGCTGGCAAACCAACTGCATCATGGCATTGATTTGTGATGCGTAGTACAGCCATTTGAAATTTGAGGTGAATCTTCTGAGCTCTAGAGCTGTTCACCTCAGGATTATGTGCCTGCAGTGGGGATGTTGCCATTTGCTGCATCTTCTGAAACATTCCATCCACAGACTGGGTAGGGAGCACCATAGTCCCACTGCCCTCTTTTACACGGCTAATTATGTCAAATCAAGACTCTTAACTGTGACTTCCTGCTCCCAATGTCCCTGCAGGTTTTTCACTTACCCACATCAGTCTTACAGCCTATCTCCCAGGACCCGAGAAGGTCTGAGAATACCTACAAGGAAGCTGTGGATGGCTTCATCCAACAGCAGCAGCAGCAGCAGCAGCAGAGGCTGCCAGAGGAAGGGGACAAAGAAGCTCTCCTGAGCGATGAGCAGATCCAGGAAAAGCTGAGACAGCTTAGCACCCAGGACTCTGTGGATCAGGAGGAAGTTGCTGGTGACAGCCTCCCCAGAGCAGCAGAAACCTCAGCTTTAATGACTCTCTTCAACTCAGTGAAGACCCTGACTGCCAAAGAGGAGCTTCTGCAGACCCTTCAGTGAGCCGGCTCTCTCTGCGGGGGAGGGGGAGGGGAAGGGGAAGGAGGGTGATTTTCAGAGCAGCAGCTTAGTCAGCTGCTCACATGCCCGGGCCACTCCTTGTTTTGTAGGACCCACCTGATCCTGCACGTAGCTCGGGTGCAAGGCTATTCCAAGGTGATGCTGGGTGACAGCTGTACCCGCCTGGCCATCAAACTCATGACCAATCTGGCCCTGGGGAGAGGGGCGTTCCTCGCCTGGGACACAGTAAGTACTTGCAGAGAAGGGGCATGTTCCGGAGATGCTGAGGGGATTGGAAAAGGTTTTCTGTAGTGGGAGGGTCACAGTACATTCTGCATGAGTGGAAGTCTGTGCTGCCTGTGGTCTGGTCTTAGACGCAAGGTAGGTTGTGCTGGCGTCCCGAGCTAGGCTCCTAGTTGGTAGACAGAGCAGGAGGGGGCGTGTTGTTTTGAGCTGCTTCCCATTCCCAGGGTCCTCTGTGCTAAGAGCTTCTAGATTCCTTGCCCCCCACCTGTTACATCTAGAAATTCCTGGGCTTCACTAGGCAAGAGTAGGACAGGTCAGAGAGGCCTTCCTCTCATAACCTGACCTCCCTTTGTCTCCATCCCTGGTAGGTGGGGTAGGTTATCTTTGGGGTCTTTTGCCCCACCAAAGTGACCCATGATCCAAAAAGTGTGAAACAATGCATGTGCTTCCTCTGGCTGCTTTCCCTGTAGGCCAGGACAGTGAGGTCAGTCACGTCGGGGCTCTCTGGGAGGCTGTTGTTCCTGGAAGGACCTAGAGCCACTCAAAGTAGGTCCCTGGGAAATTCATTCTCCTCGGTCTGTGGCTGAGTCAGCTTTCTGTGATTTGCTGGAAAGCATAGCTTGCCTCAAACTACTTACTGGACATATCCCCAGCAGGTGCTCCTGGGGGCTCAGAAACAGCTGGAGGTCGAATGAGGCTCAGAAACAACCTGTAGGACCTGAATTCTCTAGCTTGTTGGGGACAGAGTAAGGTTTTAAAGGCATAAAACCAAATACAGAGGAAATCAATTATATCATAACAAAATTACCAAAACATTTTTTAAAACAAGTTCATGGACTCCAAGTTAAGAGCCCCGCTCCAGGATCAGTTAGAGTTGGAAAAAACCACCCTTACAACAATGATCAGTAACTGCCTGCCTCATGGCCCTCATCTGTGAAATTGGGGTGATAGTGCCCCCTGCCACCCAGGGTTGTTCTGAGGATCCAGTGAGATGATCATTGCGAAGTGCCCAGCACAGTGCCTGGCACATAGTGGGTGCTCTGTAAATGTTAGCGATGACTGCTAATTGGATCCTAGATGGCTGAACTCATTTTAACAAGGCCATTTCTCTCTCCTCTATGTGACCATTAGACACTTGATCTTGTGGGGATCCCGTGGGAAGAGTAGGTCCTATTGGAGACACTCCTTTCTGTTGTCTTTGAGAGGCCTGGTAATGATTTGTGTAGACCAGAGGTGGGCTGAATTGGCCATTGATACAGGGGCGAGCTGGGAGTGTCTTAGAATGTTGCTTAGAGGCTGCTACCCTCCAGCCTGACTGTCTGGCTGTGGGGTTCGGGGATGAGTGAGCAGAAGAGCCATTGCTGCCAGAAGGTTACGGTCCCAGGGGAGAAGCCCCTGGTCGCTCCTGGGGTGCCGAGTACACTTAGCTGCCTGGCAGCCTGGTACTGTACTGGGAGTTCACTGGCAGCTCCTCGGAGCCTGGATCCTGGAGTGGGAGGGAGAGAGAGAGAGAGAGACAGAGAAAAGAAAGAAAGGAGCTACTCAGACACTTGGCATCTGCCTCCACGAGGTGACTATGGAAATGCTTCTTCTTGCCCAGGTAAGTGAATTGTTGCCTACTTGGAAGAAAATGCCTGTTTTCCATAGCCAGTGCGAGTTTATAAAAGTAACAGTGATTTTACTGGGAGGCCAGCTTCCCCGGGAGCACCTGTACCATGTCATTGTCCCATGCCAGGAGGCAAAACCTTTGGGACCCTTGAGCCAGTGGTCCTAGTGAGAGGTGTGTGTGTGTGTGTGTGTGTGTGTGTGTGTGTGTGTGTGTGAGAGTGACACAATAGCAAGAGCAGACACACACATTCTCCCTGTCCCTCTGCCTGTAGGGCTTCTCGGATGACCGGCATGGGGATGTGGTCATGCTTCGTCCCATGCGAGACTACACCTTGAAAGAGATTGCTTTTTACAACAGGATGTTTGCAGTCCCCTCGGTCTTCACCCCAGCCATTGACACCAAGGTAGGGAAAGGCCTTGGGGCAGCAGCCGGCGGGTTGGATGTGGAGTCTGAATCTGAACTTTGAATGCTCCCTCATCCCCTCAGCAGCCGGTGGCCTCCAAGGTCCTTTCCCTCTCTCCTGGAGTATCCAAAAGAGGAGACTCTGTCCTAATAGCTCCTTGCAGAGTGCGCGCACGCACACACACACACACACTCGTGCGTGCGTGCGTAGAGCTTTGCATCCCCTCAGTCTTCCTCATGTCAGAGAAGTCCTGTGGGTGCTGCAAACCTCCAGTGTTCCCGAAGTTCCCTCCAGAGGCCACAGGACGGTGGGGGAGACCCCACTACAGGACCAGGGCCCCAGAGCAGGGCTTGTCGGGAGCTGGGGAGAAGAGCAGAGATACAGAAAAGTTAGTTATTGCATCCTTGCTCTCTGTCAGGTCTGTGTGCCCACTTAGGAGGGGTTTGAGGTCTGCTTTTAGAGGAGCGGGGCTTCCCTCCTGTAGTGGGCCCTGGCCCAGCCCAACTTGTACTTGCCTCCCCAGGCCCCGGAAAAGGCAAGTATCCACCGGCTGATGGAGAGCTTCATCCTCAGATTACAAGCCCAGTTCCCTTCCACCATCAGCACTGTATACAGGTCTGACGTGGGGCTACAGGACCGGATGCCAGGCCGGCCATGGGCCAGGGGCGGGCCAGGGCACAGAGCCCTATGGGAGGAGACTGTGCAGCCCTGAGAGGGTATAAATGCCCTGAGCCTGGAGCCAGGGGCAGGGGCAGTCACCAGCCTTGAGCCTGACTGGCCTCACCTCCTCCCCCACCCATGGTCCTAGGACGAGCGAGAAGCTGGTGAAGGCTCCCCGAGGTGGGGACACGGCCGGCGCTGTGACTGCCCGCTGCCTCCTCTGCATGTGTGCGTTGGACATTGACAGCATAGGTGCGTGCCCTTTTCCTCCTTCCCTTGGTTGTGTGTCCTCCCTGGAGCTGGTGACTGTGAATCTGAGTTTGAGCTGACCTCCATGACCATCCTTGGGAGCCAGCGCCAGCAAACCTCGGTTTGTGCTTTACAGACAGTGCCACTGCATTTGGAGCCCAGACCTCAGAGTACCTGTCCCAGAAGCCTTCACCTGCCCCTACACTGCCCACGGGGGCTCCCGGGAGGCCCTGCTGCGCCGGAGGGACCAAGCGGCAGCCAGGCTGTTGCCAAGACACACGGCCGTTGTCCAAGAGGTGAGAGCTGGCCCATAATGTGATTGTGGCAGTCACAGACCAGCCACCCCTATGGGCAGGTGGGGGGGTAGGTTGGGAGCTTCCTCCCCTGCTTGTGCCTGCTCTTCCCCTGGTGGGATATGGGAGAATCCAGGTGATGGGGCTGACTTTTCCTCCACCCTCTAGGGAGGAGCCTAGAGCCAGCTTCATTGAGCAGCTCTGCTACAGCTGCCGTGTGAACATGAAAGATGTGGTGAGTAGCAGGTGCCCATCTGTGGCCCTGGAGGAGAGGGGAGACCCAACAGGAAAATGGGCTGGATCCTCAGTGCAGGAGAAGAGGGAGAAATGGTCATGATGCTTGCTAATGCCTGATGGGGGCTGGGGGGACCTTCCTTGCAGCCCTCCCTGGAGCCCCTTCCTCCATACATCCTGACCGAGTCCCAGTGCCGGAGCCAGAGGTGAGGGGGCAGTGTGGCCCTTCAGGGGGTGGGGGTGGCCAGAGGTGAGGGGGTACAGCATGACCCTTCAGGGGGTGGGGGTGGTGGGGGCAGCCAGAGGGAAGGGGGCACAGCACAGTCCTTCAGGGGGTGGGGGAGCTGCCCTTCCTAGACTGCTTGAAGGACCTGGTGGTGTTTGTGAGACTGGGCAGGGTTGGGCCTCATAGGTGGGTATCTTCCCAACACAGTTAATGGTAGCTCCATGCCTTGGGATCAAGGGAGGAGAGAAAACCAAACCAACCCTCCATGGCTCTGGAGCCTCTTCTGCTCTTCAGGTCTCACTTTTTCAGGATTGGGGCAGTAAATCTCATGGCCGTGGGGGCCATGGCCACGGGGGGCTCCGGCCTCTTGCAAGACCCAGCCTAGGCCTGGCCCTTTTGTGAAGGCAGCCCAGGGACCTTTGCCCTGATCAGACTGTTAGGGGCACTGCCTGGCTCTAGGACCCCAGCCTCCATAGGACTGTTATCATTAGGGATGTGTGTTCCTCTAGAAAGTAGGGCACCACTTGGTTAGATCTCTGCCAGGAAAGGGGTTGGAAGGAAGGGCCCCTAATGTCCATAGTTTTTCCTCAGGGCCTGGGAAAAGCAGGAGATCCAAGAATTCTTGTTTGAGGAGAGTGAAGAGGAAGACAAAGATGAGACCTGAATGGATGTTCTTCGCCCCCTTCCTCCCCACTACCAGTTGGAGGGGGTTAGTGGCCAGGCATCCGTTTTGGAAGAGAATTGGGAGGCCGGAGGCCTTCACCTCTACCCTTCATCCCCTTACCTCAGTTTTGGCTGCATAGCCGGACCCTCCTGATCCCTGCCTCTACCTCCCCACGTGGGAGGCCACACACACAGTTGGAGGGCCTCCGCTGCCCTGGACAGCCATTTCCCAGACCCTCTTCTCTGCTCAGCTGCTGAGGGGTGGGGACCACTGGCCTCCGCCCTTAAACACACCCATCATCTCCTGGAGCTCCATGAAGGCTCTTCTCCCCCCCACCCCCCCAAAAAAAGTGGTCATTCCTGCTAGTCAGAATGAGGGTGGGATATGAGGTAAGAAGAGAGTGACAGAGACAAGCTAGGAGAGGTGAGGCCACAACTCACCGTTTAATTGTCCGTCTGTATAAATAAATCATTTTTAATTAGAAAACTCTACAGTACGTCTGGGGAGACCCAGGTCCCTCCCCCCTGGAGTGGCTGCCTCCTCTGGGCAGATGCATGGCTCGGCCCTCAAGCTGGAGGCCAGGCCACTTGGGGCGGCTGGGAGCCAAGGCCCCCAGCTGAGGCTGCCGTGACCCTGGTCCAGAGGGGAAGACAGGACTGACCGTTTGCCCTGCTGGCAATGGTCTGGATAGTGCTTCCTCAGATGCAGG
Source organism: Trichosurus vulpecula (assembly GCF_011100635.1). NCBI lineage: Eukaryota > Metazoa > Chordata > Mammalia > Diprotodontia > Phalangeridae > Trichosurus > Trichosurus vulpecula. The sequence continues at coordinate 389,477,173 of NC_050575.1, forward strand.
TTGCAGCCTTGTGGCTAGGCAGTCTCAGCACCTGCTGTGTGCTGTGTAGGCTCAGCGGGGAGGCTGGGGCAGGCTAGCAGCAGCCCCCATTTCCAGGGCACTGGGTGTGCACTGTCCATGAAGTCTCTTGAACCTGCTTCCTGGGCTGGGCTCCTTTTGCTGGGGAGAAGACCCGCACACGGCTCCTAGTGCTTTTCCCGGGTCCACTTTATCATGGTCTCCGGGGAGCGATAGAGGAAGATGAGTTTGGCATACAGCTCTTCTTCCAGCTCCAGCTCCCGGGTCTCCCGAACCAAGAAGATATCCTGGCAGAGCTTCAGGATGCGATCTACACAAGGCAGCTCCTCGAACATGATGGAGTGCGAGATCTCACTGAAGAAACCCCGAACAAACTTGCCGATCACCAGTACAATGGACACGTACAGCCCCATGATTCTGCCGGAGGGGAGAAGGCAGTCAGGGCCCTCTAGTAACCACCCAGCAGGGGAAGGCCAGAGAAGGGGTAAGAGTGGGCTGGGAGTACACAGCAGGGGTGACCAGAATGTTTGGGATCTGCTGCTCAGCTCTGGGGCTTGACAAAGTAGCCCACCTCCTCCAGAGAAGAGGGGAGTCTGGGGACAGCTCCCTCGCCCGCCCCTTCCCACACATTCTCCAGATGCTGCAGCACTCACCCGTATCCAGCCAGGAAGCCCAGGCTGGGGGGGCTGACCTTGTCGCTGAAGATGACCATGGGCAGGATGTTACAGTCTGGCTGACAGTCCTGGAGAGTGATCACCCACCACTCAAGGGAGCCCTCTTCCACCCCACTCCGTTGCAGGGACAGGTTCACCCCCAAGTAGTCTTTTTCCTCCTCTGGGGAATAGAGGCAGAAGTTTGAGGGAGGCTTTACCCAGACCCCTGGGCTTGGAGAGTGGGTGTCTGTGCACCCCTTTCCCCTACCCACACCACCCCAAGATACAGTGGGTCTTTTGGCACTGTCCGAGGACTTAAGAGATGGGCACATTGGGATGCCCTGAGCAGACTATTTGTCACAAGAAGGGAAATCACCCTGGCTCCTCTCCTGTGCCCCGTGGCGCGCCCCTCCCCCACCCCCCACCTCCCACCCCCCCGGCCTGCTGCACTCACCTGGTTGTAGCTGCTTGACTGGGTTGGCCTCAGGACCATTGGGGGCACGGATGTATTTGGGGAAGAGGTTAGGGATGACCCTACAAAGTAAGTGATGGAGTTGGGATGCTGCCCAGATGCCCTCTCCCCTCCCTGGAGTGGGTGCATATGGATGCCACTTACACAGCCTGGTTTGTGGTCCCCTCCAGCAGGCTGGCTAGCTGCCTGCGCTCGGTGCTGTTGGGGGTGAGGTCCATAGTATGTTTGTCATTGGTGTACTCCACGGTGCCCCCCTTGGCCAGATCCCTGCAGGCACAGGTGAGAGTGAGCACTGGGGGTTAGCCAGACAGTCCCTCCCCACCCCAGCCCCTCAGCCCCTTGTGGGCCCAGCCAGCGGGTCCTGCCAGGCCCCCAGACCTCTGAAAGTTCCAGGTGAACCGAAGGGTGATGTCAGAAGTGCCATTATATAGCTCTTTTTTCATCTGTTCCCTACTTGGGGGGCTGATGCGCCACAGGGCCCCCGAGCTGCCCTCAATTTGTGCCGTGACAATGTCCTCATAGCTGTACTGGCTAATGAACTGCATGGCCAGCTGCATGGGAGTAGGAGAGAACGCAGGGTCAGCTGGCCCGTCCCCAGCCCCTCACCCCCCTCCAGTGGCCCCCTCCCCCCTTTCCCATTTCACCACCCCTACCTACACCTCACTCCAGGGGACAGAGCAGCTTACCGGAAAAGGGTCAAATTTCCTGGTCAGCTTTTCGTAGGTGTCCGGCGTGAAAGGCACGATGGATTGCTGCTGTGCACTCATGGTAAACAAAGGCTGGTGGGGGCAGGGGGAGAGGGTTGGTTCAGTCTTAGAGTCCCCCCTCTGCAGGGTGCCATCTCTCCCCTCTCCCCCTCCCCCCTCCCCACTTCAGCCAATATTCCTTTCTCTCTTCTCATCTAAGGAGGACCCTGGCTCTGCTCACACAACTCTCCACAAGCTAGGGGGAGGTGTCTGCAGGTTCTCTGTCCCCCAGCCCCATTCCTGATCCTTTTTCTATCACCTTGATGACCTTTTCATTCCACTATTATTTATACCTTCTCTTCCTACCACTTGGTGCTCCCCTCTCAAAACGGTGACCTCAGTACCTGGCTCATGATCTGTCTTCCTATTCCCCCACCCTAGGCCATCTCTATCACTGCCACCACCTCGAGGCACTTTAATATTTATATAGACAGTCTCTACAACAACGTGACCGCAAGAGTTCCCCATCTCCCCCAAACCCAACAACCTCCACCCCATTGCAGCCATGTGCCATCATGGTCATACCCTACACCTTACCATCTCTCAATTCCACTACCTCCAGGTCCCTAAATGTTGCAATTGGACTCTCCAATCACGACCTATCTCTTCCATTCACACTATCCACGGCTTGGTGACACAGTGGTTAGACCACTGGACGTTAACTGTGTGATGCTGGCCAAGCCACTTAACATTTTTCAGGCTCAGTTTCCCCAACTGTAAAACTGAGATAATGACTGCACCTACCTCATAGGGTTGTAAGGATTGAATGAAATAACACATATATAGACATATATATAATGTCCATATACACATACATAGATGTAGATATACACGTATGTATGTGTGTATATATATGTTCCTTATAAACATCAAAGCCCTATGTAAACTAGCTATTGTCATTAAATCTTGTCATTCTCGGAAACCCTCCCTTCACTCACTGTTCTTCTCCACCCCGCCCCCCACCCTTTACTCCACTTTGCTCCAATCTCACTGACTCTTGTGGCTTCAGCTGCTATGTTTATTCATTTCAGGTGATTAAATCTTAGACAGATGCTCCAAACCCCCACTCCAGCTTCCTGCAGGGCATCTCCACCTGGATGCCTCACCAGCTCTCCCCATTCACCATGTCCAAACCTGGTTCTCTTTCTGACCCGCCATCTCCGTCAGCAGCCCCATACTTCACCCAGTTCCCCCTTGGGTCATTTTGGTCTCTGCCCTTTCCTTCATCTGCCATGACAAAGCAGTGGCCAACTCCTGTTTGTTACAGCTATGTGGCTTCTCTCCCTTGTCCCCCTCTTCTCTGATTCACCCTGGCACCAGCCTATTACTTACTGGCCCTTCATTACCCCCCCATTTGCACTGCTGCACACCTTTCCGTCTCTACCCCTCACCCATCAAGCCTTCAAGCAAATTGCTTCTAAAGATGCCTAGCAGGGTGATAGAGAGTGTCCTAGAGGTCTTAGTATGGTTTTAAATTAAAGCTTAGACGTTGGGGACGCTGTAGAGGGCATCTCCGCTGGTTCCTTTTTTCCTACTGAGCTCAAAGATCTTTGCCTGGTCATTCAAAGGTTTCTACCATCTGGTTCCATTCTACCTTTTATCTCCTATTGTTCCGTCCACAGAGCAGCATCCAGGTGCCATAGTGGATAGAGCTCTGGACTTGGAGTCAGGAAGCCCTAAATTTGAATTTGGTCTCAGATACTTTACCAGCTGTGTGACCCTAAGCAAATCACTTAACCACTTCCTCATATGTAAAATAGAGGTGGTTGGACTCTGAGGTCGCTTCCAGCTCTAAATCTGATCCCGTGGTCCTGCCATACAGATCTGTTCTCAAACACAGCCTGCACTTTCCTGCTTTCGCTCACACTGTGCCCTGTCCTGGGCTGTCCTTCCTCTCTCTTCCCCTGTTGAATTCCTGCCCAATTTAAATGCCACCAATCCAAGGTGCTTTCCTGATTCCTGCTACTGGTAAAGACCTGAAACTCAGATTTCACTTTTTTCTTTAAACAATTCTCCAAGGCACTACTAGCATGTAATAACTCTGTTCATGTCTTATCCCTTTAATAGACTGGAAACTCCATGAGGGCAAGTATCTGATGGTCTTTATACTTCCCCCAGCACCCAGTCCTTTGCAGAGAGTAGGTGCTTAATCTGTTTCTGTTACATGAATGAATGAGTACAAGTATTCCCCCCAATCAGTCACTACAATCCTGTGGACACTGTACTCCTGATTTGACAAATAGGGTCACTGAGTTCCAGAGAGGAAGTTGCCTAAGGTCACACAGCTAGTAATGAGCCAGAATTGGAGCATGGGTACAATGGGTTTCTAGGCTCAGCCAGGAGAAGTTCATGATAGTAGCAAAGGTTTCTTGACCCCCAATATGTACTTCTCACTACACCGCCCTGCCCCAGACCATCAACTGGAAGGGCAACTTTTGTCCATCCCTGCTCATGTCTTTCCTTATCTTCCCATTGGTGGATCACTAGAGGCATGGCCAGCTCTGGGAAGTCTGGCTGGACTAGATAACTCGGTGTGATCAGGTCTGTTTTCTCAGGCAGACTGAGGGGGCATCTGGTTCCCTCTAATGTAGGATTATGCAGAGGTCAAGGATCCTTGGGGAGATCCTAGGCTTCTTACCTCATAGCCACCAAGCTTGAGGGTGACGGTGACATCAATGGGGTGGTTGACCACACCGACCACAGAACGCACCAGCGACATAAAAAGCAGTGGGAACCAGATGATGGCGATGAGGAAGAGGATGATCAGCCCCCCCATACCGTACTTGACAATCTTCTTTTTCTTCTGCCCTTTGGGCTGTGGGTAGTTCTAGAATCAGGTAGAAAAATGGGGCAGGTGAGTATTCTGGACATGGGGAGCCCACCTACTGCATAGGACAGAGCAAGGTTAAGAGGCTATAATTAAAGCGAGAGCTGAGGACATAGGGGTAGAAATGGCATTCCTTGCAATTTGGTGGTATTGTTGACTTGCTTAAAAAAAAAAAACTTGAAAGAATTACCACTCTCTACCAAGTGGATAGTCCAAACTCCTTAACTTGGCATTCAAGGCCTGCTTTGATCATCCTCTTCAGCCTTAGGTATGTTATCTATGGTACCACAGTGTCCGGCATATAGTAGGCACTATATAAATGCTTATTCCCTTCCTTCACCTCTACTGGGCTCTCTGGAACACTTGCTTGATAGGTAACAAACTTGCTTCCATCCTAAATCTTTTCCTTTCTCACTCCTACTTTATGGCTCCCTCCTGATGATGGAGCCTCCTTGGCCACCCTTTCTAGCACCGTACTTTTGCTCATTCCACCCAGACTCACTGGTCGAGGTGGAGATGGAATACCCCTTTGTCCCCAGTGACACTTCCAGGCTCCCCTTTCTATCACCATCACTCAATAACTTCTCCTTTGAGTTTCACTCAATCCATATCCACCACTCAATCAAAAATCTGGTAGCCATTGTCAAATGACTTCTAGGATACTCCCCCTTTTTTGTTCCTCAATGAGTTTAGTGCCTGGCTCACAGTCTTTCTCTCTATCAGCTCCTGTTCTACTAGGAGACTTACTGATGCTCCGTCAAACACCCTTATCTCTCAGTTTCTCAATTTACCCATTTCCAGTGACTTATTCTTCCATCTCACCTCAGCTACAGACAAAGATGGTCATACCCTTGGTCTTGCCACAGCCACTTCTGTGTTTATGAACTCTGATATTCCCTTAGCTGATCACAACCTGTGATTATTCCCCATGACCTCCAGTCCTGGGCCCCTTAGTTCTTCCCCAGGCCATTATTCCTGCCCTGGCTACCCTCTCCTCCATTGTCTGTCTTGGCCTCTTAGTGAACTGGTTTAACCCTACACTGAATCCCTTGTCCCCTATCCTGTCACCAATCTTGCCCTGCCAAGCCTCAGCCTGCGATTACTCCCACCAGCCACTGCCTTCCCTCCTACTCACTTGCTGAACAAAGCTGAAGAAAACCCTGAAACCATGCTGATTGGATCCAGTACAAATGGGAGTTACATAACCACAACCGCAGCAAGGCAATCCTTTCACACTTCCCTAATTGACTCACTATCCTACTCACCCCAGTAGCTTTTCCAGATCTTTTCATCCATCCTCAAACCTGCCATGCCTTCCCCTCCTACCACCTCCTCAGTTGAGAACCTTGCATCATATACCTCTGAAAAAACAGTCCTCACCTCACATCTGCCAGGGTTGAGATGTCCCTCTGCCATGAATTCATCCTTTTCTCACATGATGAGGTGGGCTATCTCCTTGCCAAGGCCAACCCCTCTCTGTACAAGGGATCCCCATTCCACTCTGTCTTCTCTGGCAGATCTGCCACCTCTATCATCTCCACTCCCTTATTCTCAATCTCTCTTTGTCTACCGGCTGCTTCCCTAGTGCCTACCATTATGCCCATGTCTCCCCCATCCTCAAATTCCTCCCACCCCCAACTTGGTCCACCCATTTCGATTGGCTGTCGTCCCCTCTCTGAGTCCCTTTTGGGGCTAAACTCCTTGAGAAGGCTGTCTATGCTGTGTATCTCCAGTTACCTTTCTCTCACTCTCTTCTCAACACTTTACATTGTGGTTTCCAGCTTTATCATTCAACTCCAACTGCTCTTTCCAAAGTTACTAACGATCCCATAATTGCTAAATCTAATGGCTTTTTCTCAATTCTACTCCTTGACCACTCTGTAGCCTTTGACACTGGAGATCACTCTCTTCTTTCCTGATGCTGCTCTCTCCTGGTCACTCCTCATTTCCATTGCTAGATCTTCACTCAGGTCATGCTCACTTGTAAGGGGCTCTTGAGAGCCTGATAAGCTTGGGAGTTGAGGCCCACGGACAGTCCCGTGGGAAAAAGGAATTATCTGGGGCTACACAGTCCGGCTCGGGTCCTCCTCCTCTGATAAGGCAGGCTGTGAACAGCATATGCCCCCTTCCAAATTTGTCCACGAGCTGTGATGCATGGCCCTGGGGCTCCTGATAGGCTTAGAGGATCGTGCATGAGCTTGCTTGCACCCAGTAACGAAGGCTAGTACTGCATAAAAATCCTGCTTGCTGAAACAATAAACAGAATTCCTTCCGTCCTTGACTCCTGCCTCAATCATTGCGTACCAAGACAGGTCCTTGCTGGTCAAGGACTACCAGGGGTGAGAGGACCCCAACACCCACTAACTGTGGGTGTCCTACAGTGCTCAGTCCTAGGGCCTCTTCTCCCTCTATACTATGTTCCTTGGTGATCTCATCAGCTTCCATGGATTCATTTATTGTGTCTATGCCAATGATTCTCAGATCTGCCTCTGTGGCCCCGATCTCTCTGCTGACCTTCAGTCTCACATCTTCAACTGCCTATTGGACATCTTAAAGTGGATGTCCTGTAGACATCTAAAATACAAGTCCAAATGGCCTCATCTTTCCCCCAAAGTCCTCCCCTCTTCTACATTTCCTTATTACTGCCCTATGTTGAAGCCTACATCATTCTCCCGGTCACCTAGGCCTGCAACGTGGATGACGTCCTTGACTCTTCATGTTCTCCCACCACCCAGATCCAAGCTGAGGCCAAGGCCCACTGATTTTACCTTTGTAACAGCTCTCTTTTACTCCCCCTTCTCTCCTCTGATGCTGTCCCCACTCTGGTGCAGATCCTCATCCCCTCATGCCTGGTCTGTTGAAATAGCTGCTGGTTGGTCTGCCTGCCTCAAGGCTCTCTCCCACTCCAATCCATCCTTCATTCTGCTATCAAGGTGATCTTCCTAAGGCTCAGGTCTGACCATACCTTCCCCCCCACCCCCACCCCACCCACCCATATTCAACAAATTCTAGTGGCTCTGAGTCACTTCCAGGATCAAATATAAAATCATCAATTGGTCATTCATAACTTAGCTCCTTCCTACCTTTCCAGTTTTCTTACACCTTACACCTCAATCCCACCTCCCCTACCATATACTTTGTAATCCAGTGACACCAGCCCCCTTGCCATCCCTGCTATAAGACCCTCCAGCTCTAAGCTTTTGCCATTTTCACTCGCTCTTCTCCATGCCTGGAATGCCCTCCCTCCTCATCTCTGTGTCCTGGCTTCCTTCAAGTCCCAGGGAAAATTCTACCTTCTACAAGAAGCTGTTTTCAGTCCTCTTGAATTCTGGTGCCCTCCTTCTGTTGATTATTTCCAATTTTTCCTTTATATAGCTTGTTCGTATATAGTAGTTATCATGTTGTCTCACCCATCAAATTGTAACTACTGGAGAGTAGGGACTATTTTTTTTACCTTTCTTTGTATCCCCAAAGCTTAGTACAGTGGCTGGCATAAAGTAGGTGCTTAATAAATGTTTATTGACTACCTAGCTAACAAGTTACCTGTCTCCAATTACCCATCCATCCATCCACCTATCTATCCATTCATCTACCTAACCACCCATCCATCCATCCATCCATCCATCATCCACCCATCCACCCATCCATCCATCCACCCATCCATCAATCCATCTTATCTATCTATCCATCTATCCATCCATCAATCCATCCATCCATCCATCCATCCATCCACCTATCCATCCATCCTCCATCTGTCATCCATCCATCCATCATCCATCCATCCATCTATCCATGCACCCATCCATCCATCCATCATCCACCCATCCACCCATCCATCCATCCATCCATCAATCCATCTTATCCATCCATCCATCCATCTATCCATCCATCAATCTATCCATCCATCCATCCATCCATCATCCATCCATCTATCCATCATCCATCTATCCATCCATCCATCCACCTATCCATCCATCCTCCATCTGTCATCCATCCATCCATCCATCCATCTATCCATGCACCCATCCATCCATCCATCTAACCATCCATCCATCCTCCATCCACCTACCCATCCATCTATCCATCCACCCACCCACCCATCCGTCATTCTTTCTCCTTCCCTGTCTCCCCTGTCCTCCTCTGCTAACCCTGCAGAGGCTCAGGGGCCCCACACTACCTTCTCCGTCTCTCGGCTACATTTGATGATGAAGATGTTGGCATAGATATCCTCCACACACATCCAGTTGGACAGGGATAACGTAGTGTCTGTCCACACCCAGTCCATCACAGCACGCAGCTCCACCAAGAATGGCACCAGCCGGAATCTGCTCCCACACAGAAGGATGTGTGTGTTAATCTCTGGCCCTGCCCATTCCCCATGACTTCTATTGATTAACAGGGAGAGGAGGGCACCCAGGATGACTCCAGGATCTCCACCCTCTGACCAGGATCACTTCCTTTCTCTGGGCCTCAGTTTCCCCATCTGTAACATGGGGAGGGCTTAGCCTCGATGATCTCTGAGGGCCCTTCCAGGTTCAGTTTCCCATGGTGTTCTATGACTGGACCACCAGGGGAAAAGCTCGAAGCTAGGGCCCAGGGATGAGAGGTTGTACCTTCTGATTCTGTGTTTGGAACATGGAGTCAGGACCTGGTTGGCCCCTTGGGTGAGGCTGACTTTGGAGTACCTAGGAGTTACTGCTCTGGGGACTGAGGGGATAGACCTGGAGCTTACCCCTGGAACAGGAAGAGGTTGAGGTGATTGTATTTCTTGGTGAGGAAGTTGCCCAGGATGCGGGTAGGGTACCCGCAACGTATCTGGTATGCCGACAGGGCGAAGTAGATGCACTTTACAAAGTACCATAGCTGGGCCACAGCATTCTGGCTGAACATCCTGCGGGGAGAGGAAGGTGGTAGCTCAAAGTCAAGTCCGTAGGCTCCATCATGCTTGGCCTAAAGGCCTACTACACAGGTATTGGGACCTGCTCCCCATCACTCTGGGTAACAGGGACTCAGATTTCAGCCAGAAAGGACCCCACAATCTTCCAGTTAGATACAGCTGGAACTCCGGGATCCCAAGCAGCTGTTAATTTCTTAGTGAGCTTCCTGCTGCCTACAGCCATGTTGGCACTGGCTCCATTGGCTGGGAACCTCTGAATGAGCCCCTCTGCACAAAGCCCCTCGTTACTCTCCATCAAAGGCATGGATCCCTGGTCTCTGTGTATGTAGGCATGCCTTGGGGGAAGATTATACAGCTCTCTTGTTCCCCCCAACACACACACTAGGCTTCCATGTCTAAAGCCTGCCCAGTGGTCAGGGAGTGTATCCTCCCCAAGTCAGGGCCAGCACACCCCGACCTCCCATCCTGTGCCTACCTCTCAGTGACAGCGGGCAGGATGAAGAACATCCAGAGATGGATTCCAAACACTAAAATGACCTGGAAGATGAGCTTTCCCAGCACAGTCTTACGCAGGTACAGGGCCCGGTCGATGACCATCGTGGCAAACTGGATGAGCAACATGACCAGGAAGGCCTCGGGCACCTGATCATCCGACAGCGAGGAGGTGATGTCTGTGGCAGCCGAGTGTTTCTGGGAGGGTGAGGAACACGTTAGAATCAAGAAGGCCATCCCGCTCCTTTTAACAGATGGGGAAACTGAGTCAGAGAAGGAAAGTGACTTAAGATCACGTAGGCAGCTAGCAAAGGGGTTGAGCCTAGAACCCAGGTCTCTTGATTCCCAGCCCAATGTTCTTTTGGATCCAGAAAATGGACAGGACCCCCGTGAGACTCGAGGGATCCCTGTCTTATGTAGTTCTGATCTTTTCATCCCAATCAACAGAAAGTATTTAATGAACCCCTGTCATGTGCCCAATCCGAGACACTGTGGAAGAGAATCACAGAACTATAGAATCTCAGAGTGGGACAGGAATAGTAGAAAGGATCAGAGCCAGAAGAGACCTGAGTTCAAATCCCACTTTTGACCACAGGCAAGTGACTATTTTCCCTGAACCTGTATATCCCCATCTGTAAAACAGAGATGATGATATGTGTCGTACAGAGGCAGCTGGCGGCACAGTGCTTAGGGCGCTGGACTTAAAGACCCAAGTTAGAATCCTGCTGTGTGACCCTGGGCAAGTCCCTTAACCCGGTTTGCCTCAGTTTCCTCATCTGTAAAAGAGAGAGAACACCACCTCCCTCCCATCATTGTTGTGAGCATGGAGTGACTTAATCGCTATATAAATGTTAACCATTATCATTAGCTACCATCCACCTGTTGGAAATAGAAATAGAATGACAGGTGGAGGGCTGGGATTGCTTTTCATTTTTGTCTTTGTAGCCTCAGATTTTTGCCCTGCGCCTCACGTACGGCAGTAAGAACTTCAAGGCGCTGTCCTCAGATTCTTCTCTCTTCTAACCCTCAATAACAGCCATGCAAGACAGGCACTCCAAGTCTTTCTGTTACTGTATTATTTTATAATTGCATCATTTAATATAGATACCTAATATGTACAGTATATTATATACAATTTATAATTTACTCATATTATTATTTTATTATATATTACATATTATAGATATATTAAATCTATGTATAATTATTAATTGATATACTAGTAATATAAATTATTTCTAAAATAGTGTTACCATCTAATTAATATAATTTATTTATATTTTATTTATAATTATACAATATATCATTGCCTATAATATCATATGTAATATATGTATTGTATATTATTCTATCCCTTTTGCTAAGGCTCCTGAGAGGCACTCAGCTATCAAAGAAAGCATTTGAACTCAGGTCCTTCTGACTCCAAGTCTAATATTCTGTCCCCCATGCAGATCAGGAGAGAAATGAAGTATTTGCCCCGGGTCACACCTAGTCCCTGAGTGTAGAGAGCTTCAGTCTGATTGTGGAAATAAGACTTAACACTTTAAACAGTTGGAGAAGGAAATAGACAGCGGATGAGGAAGCGCTCACAGTGCCTTACACACTGTGTAAGAAATATCTGAGTAAGGGAAGGAGGGAGGCAGGGCTGGAGGGGGGGAAGAAGACTAGATTACAGGGTGTAGACATGAAAGGCTAGAGGGAGGGAAGAAGGCTCTAGATTACAGGGTATAGACATTGAGGGCTAGAGGGAGGGAAGAAGACTAGATTGCAGGGTATAGACATGAAAGGCTGGAGGGAAGGAAGAAGACTCTAGATTGCAGGGTATAGACATGAAAGGCTAGAGAGAGGGAGGAAGGTTCTAGATTACAAGGTATAGACATTGAGGGCTAGAGGGAGGGAGGAAGACTAGATCACAGGGTATGGACATTGAGGGCTAGAGAGAGGGAGGAAGGTTCTAGATTACAGGGTATAGACATTGAGGGCTAGAGGGAGGGAAGAAGACTAGATTACAGGGTGTAGACATGAAAGGCTAGAGGGAGGGAAGAAGGCTCTAGATTACAGGGTACAGACATTGAGGGCTAGAGGGAGGGAAGAAGACTAGATTGCAGGGTATAGACATGAAAGGCTAGAGGGAAGGAAGAAGACTCTAGATTGCAGGGTATAGACATGAAAGGCTAGAGAGAGGGAGGAAGGTTCTAGATTACAGGGTATAGACATTGAGGGCTAGAGGGAGGGAGGAAGACTAGATCACAGAGTATGGACATTGAGGGCTAGAGAGAGGGAGGAAGGTTCTAGATTACAGGGTATAGACATTGAGGGCTAGAGGGAGGGAAGAAGACTAGATTACAGGGTGTAGACATGAAAGGCTAGAGGGAGGGAAGAAGGCTCTAGATTACAGGGTACAGACATTGAGGGCTAGAGGGAGGGAAGAAGACTAGATTGCAAGGTATAGACATGAAAGGCTAGAGGGAAGGAAGAAGACTCTAGATTGCAGGGTATAGACATGAAAGGCTAGAGAGAGGGAGGAAGGTTCTAGATTACAGGGTATAGACATTGAGGTCTACAGGGAGGGAGGAAGACTCTAGATTACAGGGTATAGACATTGAGGGCTAGAGGGAGGGAAGAAGACTAGATTACAGGGTATAGACATGAAAGGCTAGAGAGAGGGAGGAAGGTTCTAGATTATAGGGTATAGACATTGAGGGAGGGAAGAAGGCTCTAGATTACTGGGTATAGACATTGAGGGCTAGAGGGAGGCAGGAAGGCTCTAGATTACAGGGTATAGACATTGAGGGCTAGAGGGAGGGAAGAAGGCTCTAGATTACCGGGTATAGACATTGAGGGCTAGAAGGAGCCAGAAGAGGGAGAGATGAGTGTGGGCTGAGGTGGTCGGGGAAGCCCTCTGCCCTGGGCTCTGTGTACCACCAGAACCTGGTGCCAACTCGTTCCCAAGCTTGGCATTTATCTGAGAGGCAGCAGCCAGTGGGAATAGTGCCCTCGGGATCATCCCGTCAAAGGCCATCTCCATCCCTCTCCCTGCTTCTCAACCCCATCCTCACTCTCCCCGGCACTCTCCTGCAGCAGGGCCGTCTGGATTGGTGGTAACCCACTGTGTCCAGGGGCCCCAGATCCAGCCATCCACCAGGAATCCAGGGCCTCCCTAGAGCAGGAGTCCTGCCATCTGCCTTGTACCTCCTTCACCCACACCTGTACTCTTCACCAATCAATATACTACAATTGCTACTACACAGGACATTTACCACCCTCGTGACTGCCTTCTCTGGTCTCCACTCCCCCTTATTGGTTGTCTCCCTTTGTTAGAATGTAAGCTGCTTGAGGGCAGGGACTGTCTCATGTGGCATCCTCAATGCTTAGCACATAGAAATGCTTAACAAATACTTGTTCATCCATCCATCCATCCATCCATCCATCCATTCATTCATTCACCATTCATTCACTCTTCATTCATTCATTCACTCATTCATTCATTCATTCACTCTTCAGTCATTCACTCATTCATTCACCCTTCATTCATTCATTCATGGAGTATTGATCTTAAAGTCCTAAGATGGTTTGAATCCCAGCTCTAACACTGATTAGCTGGGCCTCAGTTTCCTCAGGTGTGAATGGGGATAATCCTTCTCACCACCTTCTTTTTCATGGTTGCTATGAAGATACTGCTTTGTAAGCTGGAAAGCATGAGCTATTATTCTTATTATAGTAGGCACTGACCTGGCCGAATTTTGTTTGGGAAATAGGGATGAAGCAAGATGGATCTGGGTGGGAAGGAGTGTCCCTGGGGCAGCTGGTCAGGAGAATACTGCTCTGGGCAGCCTATCTCCCCAACCAGACTGGAAGCCTCGTGGGGGCAGGGGCCACATTTCCCACTTTTCTACATCCCCTATACCAGTGAGCACAAGCAGAACCATGGGAGAAAACGAAATCTTGAATTAATGCTGGACAAGGTTCTTTAGCCCATCGGTGAGTGACCGGTGGACTAAAAGGAGTGGGAAGAAGAGGGCATTTCTTACCCCAAAGGCCCAAAAGCCAAAGATGATGATGATGAAGTCAACAACATCTGCCAGGAACATGAGGGCGTAGACATCGGTGGCTGCTCGGTACTGAGTGTGGAGGATGTCCCAGAAGAAACAACGTATGGGCTGGTATATATTCTGCACCCTGTTGGGGATGGGTGGCACCTCAGGACCTGGTAGCTGCGCCTCCAGGGCACCCCCTTTCCCCATCACTACAGGGAAGAGACGGGGGCACCAGCCCCAGGCCAGGAAACAGGCTCAGCCTAACCTCCAAGGGATCATTTCCAATCTCAATGCCTTTGCACTGGCTGGGGAGGGGGAAAGGCCCATTCTTGGGCCGCCATCAGCACCAGTCTCTTTGTCCCTCCCAGATCAAGCAGCCCTTCCGCGCCACCCTCTCAAAGCCCCAAGATGATGGCAGGGCCCAGGGTGCAAAACTGGGGGTACGTACATAGTCTTGAAGAAGCGCCTGATCTTGAGTCCTGTGGCCTTCATCCTCTGGGGACGGCTCATCTTTTCTTTTCTTTTCTTCGGTTTTTCCTCGTCCTCTGCAGGGCAGGGAGGAAGGCTTGTCAGACAGGGACAGGCCTGGGGCTGGGGGCATGGGGAGGTGGGTCATTTGCAGGTCTGGGCCTTCTTTTGGCTGGGAGGTCAGGCCTTT